>NW_026606132.1:21587500-22222500 GCF_029834395.1 Sorex fumeus | reverse complement strand
CCACAGACTCAAAAGGAGAGAGATAACAAAAGGGAATGCCCTGCCACAGTGGTAGGGTGGGATGGGGGATGGGGGGAAAGGGGGTGGGAGGGATATTGGGACTGGTGGTGGTGGGAAATGGGCACTGGTGGAGGGATGGATATTCGATCATTGTATAACTGAAACCCACGCACAAAATTTTGTAAGTCTACAACTGTATCTCATGGTGTTTCACTAATAAAAATTTAAGGGAAAAAAAAGAATCTACTGGGCTAGAGGAGAACTGATGTCTAGGGTTTTTTGTTGCTGACATCTTTGGTAAATGGAGAAAAAAACAGAGTGTGATAGTTACTGCCATTTCTCTTTAGGTAATACTTGGCACCCTGAGGTTTCAATGAGAAACCACAAAGCATTATCGTTTCAGAGCAGAAATTTAAAAACCAAGAAGCTAAGAAATAAGTACAAATTTCACATTAATCCTCTGCTGAGGTTGAAAAAGCACTGGACAAATGATTCTGTGTTTTCAACTAGAGTGTTTTGGTATTATATCATTTATAATTGGAAAAAAGCCTCCCAATATCCTCTGGTATTTGATGAACTTTTAGCTTCAGAGAAAATCGGGCTATCTGCATAGACATATCGGAGGCATCTACGCCTTCCATGTGCAGAAAAACTTGGTAATCGTGAATCGAGAACGTAGTCTGTATCATTTGAAACTAAATGTAGCTAGGCGGGCCTAAACATTTGTGAACTGAACATATTCACCATTGTCCTTTTGTCCATTCCATTCGCTACTCCTGCATGAACTACGCTCCTCCCCCAACCCACTGGATTAACATATGTGAGGTTCAAGTGCAACTGCTTCCACAAGCACTCTGTAATTGCTCAGTCTTCAGGGTCCCTCCATCTCTAATGTCATCTTAATTTGATTTGTTGTCTGTATCTCATTTGACACTAACATATTTGTTTTCTTTCTATACATGTCTCCTTTCCTAACTGGATATTAAGTTATCTAAATATAGTACCACTAAAAACATCTTTAAAAATGTCTCCCTTATTTTCTTCAGCATGCCAAGTGAGAAGGAATGTATTACCACCTCATGGAGTAACCCTAAAAAGGACAACTATAATTGTTAACCCCACTGATGCCATCTCACAGATAATCTTCCTTATGCCAAACAAAATTTGTCTTGTGATATACCCCTTCTATTGACCATAATTTCTACTGGACCTCTGGGATTACATAGAATGCATCCTTATTTTCTATTAATTTATTTTATTTTTTTCTTCTTTGTCACATTCATTTTTTTATTTTTTAAAAAATTTTTATTAGTGAAACACCATGAGTTAGAATGCATCTTTTGCATGGCACACTTCTATGCTGAATATCAGCTCTGACATCCCATCTGATGGTCGGTATCCTATCTCTTTCTTGCCAAACATTTGCTCTTAACAATTACTTACATATCTTAATTTTCTCACTTTTCACCTTCATCTTGTGGCTTTCCATTGACGATTCCAAATACTTCTAAATGTGTCAGTGTGTGTGGTGACCATAACTAAGCTTGACATTCTAATTAATTATTAATTATTTCATAAATATTTCATTCAACCAATATTTATTCTATTGTCAAGTATTTGGCATTGTAATATATATAGTGGTGAGAGAAAGAAGGTCCCTTTCCATAAGAAAGTTATAAAATATGAGTAAATAAATATTTGGGCAAATAAATTTAAGTAATTATTGTGCAACTCACTAGATAATAGCAGTATTTGTTTTCCATTTAGCATGATAAGTTAGAGGTTTAAAGCATCCATTTATTTTACAATTTCTGTGAATAAGAAATCTGGGCACAACTTATCTGGGTCATCTGCTTTCATAATGTTACAACCAAGGTGATGACTGTGGCTAAAATTTCATTTGGAAGCTCAACTGGGGAAATATCTACTTTTAGAAACTTTCAGGTTGCTTACAGAAGTAAGTTATCTGCCATTAGACAAAAGACTTCTGGTAGCAACAAGAATATTGACTCTAATTGTCTGTTGGCTCCATTGCAGATAGGCTAGCTTACAGAATCATAGACACATAATCATCCATATCCTATCGCCTTTATTACAGTCTATTGGTTAGAAGCAAGATGTAGCCCATACCCCTGTTCAAAGAGAGATGATTATATAAAGGTATGGTCACCAAGCGCTAAGGGTCGGAGGAACTATCTTAGAACTTTACACCATAGCAGCAAAACGAAATAGTGTTGTAAATGAAAACTTCAGATTTCAATTAAAGTAAAAATATTTTCTTAGTGAGGAGGAAAAGTCACAAATTTTTTAATGTGTAGTTCTTGTTATCTTAACCAGATCACAAACTTATACAAGCAGGACCAAGATAGGCACCATGTCAGATGTATCGCAGAACTTCTCGTGAGTGTTTGATAACAATTTATTTAACATTATCTGAAGCATATGTTCCTCTGTGTGCCGTCAAAATTATAACCATGCACTAGACCTTCAAAGCAATTGAACGTCATAAGTTAACTTTAGGTTTGAGGGGTTCAATAATTTTCCAGGAATGGCATGAGCTACAGCAGTATAAATTCCTTTATCTAATCCAGCATCTATCTTGTAGGAAGTTTAGCTGCTCTCTGCTCCTGACTATGTGGAGTGATAATGCAAGCAGAGGAAAAATTTCCTACCCAGAAAAATGCTATCTGAGAAATCCAGCATGATCTAGCATGACATAAAAATCTCTGAGTTTAGAAAAAGCAGCTCTGCACTGTTCACAATAGCCAAAATTTGGAAAAACCTCGAGTGCCCAAGAACAGATGACTGATTAAAGAAACTTTGGTACATCTACACAATGAAATACTATGCAGCTGTTAGAAAAGATAAAGTCATGAAATTTACATACAAGTGGTTCTAATGGAAAGTATCATGCTAGGTGAAAAGAGCCAGAAAGAGAGGGACAAACATAGAAAGACTGCACTCATCTGGGGAATATAAAGTAACAGAATGGGAGATGAACACCCAAGAATAGTTGAAATAAGTACCAGGAGGTCTGCTCCACGGCTTGGAAGTCGGCAGCACATGCTGGGTGAAAAGGCAGTTCAGACAGAGAAGGGAACACTAAGTAAAGGAAGTTTGGAGGACTCCTTGGGATGCGATATGCGTGCTGAAAGTAGACTATGGGCCGAACACGATGGCCACTCAATACGTCTATTGCAAACCACAACACCCTAAAGAAAAGAGAGAACAAAAGGGAATGCACTGCCACAGACCCACGGCAGGGTGTGGGGGGATGGGGTGGGGGGTGGGAGGGCTACGGGGATCACTGGTGGTGGAGAATGGGCAGTGGTAGAGGGATGGGTACTCCTAGGTCATTGTATAACTGAAACCCAAGCACGAAAGTTTGTAAGTCTACAACTGTACCTCATGGTGTTTCACTAATAAAAAAAAGAAAGAAAAAGCAGCTCTGAGGAGGGGTACCTTTAAGAACACAGTAGTTAATTACAGACTGCAGAGCTAGCCAGGTGTATGAGGGACTGACGCGGGAGTAAAGTGAAGAGTCTCAAAAACACTTTTAATTAATGGGCCAGATTGATAGTGCAGCAGGTATGACACTTGCCTTTGCACACAGCTGACCCAGGTTCAACCCCCGGCTCCAAATATGGTCCCCCAAACCCCACCAGGAGCATCCCTGAACACAGAGGTGAGAGTAATCCCTGAACATTGCTGGGTGTGGCCCACAACTAAAACTACTAGCTCAAATATACATTCCAGGCAAGTCCAAAATTTGCACTCCCAATTAATTATTATAATAGACAAACTTTGTATACCCATTCAATATTTTTCAATATGCAGTAAAAATTATAGGACTATATTTAATAAAAGTTTCAAAACTAGGAAAATAGCAGATCATGATCCAAGACCAAATTTAGGACAGCCACCTGTTTCCATCATACTTCTACATTTGAAGGTTGTGGATATCAATCAATAAAGAACCAGAATTAAAATTTCCCAGGATATTAAATGGCCCACCAATCAGCTTAGTACATGGAAACTAATTCCAACCCTTTTTGTGGGAACTCTGAGGCATGACCTAAGTCAGTAAATATATTGGTAGGTGCCAAAGGATGGAATGAATCTAATGATCTTGGAATATCATTAGAAAATTGTACACAGTGGGGCTGGAACAATAGCACAGCGGGTAGGGCATTTGCCTTGCATGCGGCCGACCTTGGTTCGATTTCCAGCATCCTATATGGTCCCGTGAGCACCACCAGGAGTAATTTCTGAGTGCAGAGCCAGGAATAATCCCTGTCCATCGCCGGGTGTGACCCAAAAAGCAAAAAAAGAAAATGTACAGAAAGTGTTTTCCACAGGAGTCAATATTGGCAGGCAGCAACATTAAATGGCACCAACGTTGCTTATAAGAACCCAAACAATTTGTATATTCTAATGTAGGATAATAATATTCTCCTGAACACAAGCTCACAGGCTGACCCTTGGTGTTACAGTCAATTACTATGTAAATTTCTCAGAAGTTTTCCTTTTGTAGTTGGGCCCAGAGGAGAGAAGAAGGAAGAAGCTCTTCGATAGGCAGAGCAGCTGAATCAAACCTGATGATAGATGTCACAGCCCTCCCTCACATGAGACTCTACAGGTAAAATACTGACTGGTGTTTTGTTAAATCAATGAGGAAAGAACAAATACAGTTTAATTCCCAGTGTGAAACAAGAGGATCTTAGGAGTCTCCACTGTACACCTATATGTATATTGGATTCAGCTATCAAATGTTATCTTCCACTCCTGGTGAATAAGTATCTATCATGGAAAATTTAGAGACAGGACTTAAATATAGAGGCTGAGTTCACTGATTTCACAAAAATTCCTTTAGCGCTGACATAATGAAAAAATGTGTATTTCAAGATGGCTGTACATTTAAGGGTGCAAGATTTCAACCAGTTTGCTCGGCCATAGCAATGTTTTTTAAAAGACGTTTTATGAAGAAGACGAAGCAATAACTAAATAAGATGAAGTCTTTAAAAATGATTAATCCCTTCAATTACCTTATATGAAACTTTTTTAACCAGAAAAAAATTCCAGAATCAGCTTCAGATCCAAAGGTGACACACTTCAGACCTGAGGGTAGAAAGGGACAGATATTGGCTAGCAGCCAAATTAAGAAACCAAGGGCAATGGTATTCACTTAATGAGAGGTCACTTAATCCAATCTCCTAACTAGAGTTAGTGTGAGCAGAGAAGAGCCCAGGGAGATCATAAAGCATGTTAACACTGGAATAAATAATTGGAAAATTCCTAAGACCCTCTAGGGTCCAACTTCAAGGTTATATTCAAGGAGAATCAGTGTTCTCCATCTGCATTCTGCACTTCCTCAAACAGAGGTAAGCAGAGAGTGAAAGGCAACTGAATCCCGAGTTGGAACAGAAGAGAGCAGAAGCCAGGCCCGCTGCTGGCTGAGGATAAATCACTGCAATATTTTAAGCAAAGGAGCATAGGATTGATCTGTGATAGACCACCAGAAAAAAAATGAATGCTCCATTCAGCATCCTTTCTTATCATATCGCTCAGTCCAGCAACAAAACTAAGGGATGAGGTGTTATTCTTGTAACAACACAGAAATGTTTTTTTAATAACCTAATGATTCGGGACCAGATGATAGTAGAGCAGGTAGCGCATTTAGCTTTGCATGTGGCCAACTCAGTTCTATCACGGGCACACCATCTGGCGCCCAACGCACAAGAAGTGATCCCTGAGTGCAAAGCCAGGAATAATCTCTGAGCTCAGATGCTGTGGCCTGAAAACAACAACAACAACAACAACAACAAATCATGAATAATTTCTGGCTCTGAGAAAAATCAAGTGGCTACAATTCTCATCCATTTATTGCATTAAAATATAAAGGATATCATTTGTCTATAGTTCTGAAAGAAAGGCTGACTAGTTTCTTTTAGGGGAGTTTCCAGAATGGATTTAATTTCCAGGTAAACTAGATGCTTCCTACACTATGGATTTTCCACTTTGACACAGGGTTATGGTGGTGGAGAGGAGGCATGGCAATGAGAAACCTCCTTTCTTTTATTTGGTTTCCATGGTTTTCTATTACTTTTTATTTTATTGCTTCTATAACATCAGTAATGTTCCAAGTGTCTATGTTCCAAGTGTTCTTCCAAAGTTAAATGGACATTTCCTGAGTCACACAGTTGTGTCAAGACAGGACATTAAATGGCTCTTTGACACAAGACCTATATCTACAAATAAATGTAACCCCCTGAAATGGATAGAAGTGCATGAAAATCTTTCACACTGGGTTCCTTTAAGACATACAACTAAATTTATGGTTATCAAAAAGGAAAAATAACTTAATATCATAAGGTCATTTTTTATGATACGCAGTTACAAAGTTGTTCACGATTGGGTTTCAGTCATACGATCTTCCATCACCCATCCCTTCACCAGTTTATATTTCCCACCACCATCGGGTTCTTTTTAGATAATAAAAAGAATATTGAGGAAGGATGTGAACAAAACTGATATTGACAAGAGTAAACCTGTACAAGTTGTGACTGACACAAGCAACGGATCATCAGGGATTTGCAAGCAAGGAGGTCTCTAATTTCAATGTGGGATTGGAGGTCCCCATGTAGTGTCCAAAAGGCACTTGTATCCTCCAGGGGATCAAAGTTAGTCTAAGATGCATATGACATAAAGGTAGAAAGTGATTTATCATAGGCCATTTGTTATATGAACATCCATGATGGGAAGTAGAGGCCAATGTCTTAGAAACCAGTGATCTTCACACTGACAGGACAATGCTGTCTTCTATGAAAATTTAAGAGTGAGAACAAGAACACAAGAGACAGATGAGACTTTCAATGAAAGTACATAGCCGTAAAAGTAAAGGAACACTAAGAACTGTGTTTTCTTGAGCGTGGAAAAGATAATCACACAAAAAAGAATGAGCAGAAGGAGAAGTGAACCTCTGGGGAAAGAAGGCTGTGAGTGCCATCTCTGACATGATCTGACTCTCTGGAGTCAAGGGCTGGGAGGGTGAAGGGAAGAGACCATCTGCTCCACCCTCAAAACATCTGTTCTAAAATAAGACTGATGGCATGTGTCATGTCAGGAGGATCTTGTGAAAGAAACTGCTGAGCCGTACATGATCTGAACTAATGGAGAAGTCCCCAAGGTTCGGAGACCTAGATTCTAATCCCAATTCAACTGCCAATTTACTGTGGAACACTGAGAAACTGCTTAACCCTGTTCTGTCTCAAGTCTTCCACTGACGACGGGGCAGTGAAAAGATATCACATTCTTGTATTCTTGATAGTGGCAATATTCCTACTAAGTTCCAACCCCATTGCTCCCTTTCTGGTTCAAAGAGATCCCTCTGTTTCATCCCAAATAAGAGACACCTAAATAATTTTATATTTTTTAGCTCACAGAGAAAATGTAACAGATTTTACCTCATGAGAAATGACCCCCTCTTTGTCTATGACATGTACTAAATATTACCTAGTAACATATAGAGACAGAGTCCATATTGGGCATTATATAGATTAAATAGTCATCCAATTCTTTCAGCCATAAATCTCCTTGGAAACAGTAAAAAATGGACCATCACTTCCCCTGGAATCTTCATACTATAAGGTTATACTTCTACTGAGATTGGATGTATTTTTAATTAATTCATAATAAAGTTAAGTCAAATGAATTGACTGAACATTTATTTGCTATTTTCAGTTTCAGGCAGGCACTGGCAATCTTACAAAAGGGAAATATCTCATCATTACCATTTCTAGAACAAAGGAAGGAATTAAAGGAACATTAAATTGTTTCACATCTTGCCTCGGATGGTCATAAATATCCCACTTGTCAGTATGAAGCAGATAAATTTATCTAAAGCAAAGGATAATTTTTACATCAGTTGCTACTTACTCATGGGGCAGATGGTAAAAACAGTAAGAGAATCTTGAGTAAACCCTGTGATTTTTGTTTGTTTCACCTATAACCATGAAATTGGATCAGGTGGTCCCCTTGGAGTGTATCTTTCAAAAGTAGCGGTCACAATATCCAAAATGTGAGCCTTAGAATCATCTCTTTCTGTTAACTGTTGCTCTGTGAAGGAAATACATTTTAAAATGCAAATATTCCCGAGAGGAACAACACATTGAATTAAGAGCATTTTAGAGTGAATTTCTCTGTTGGATGGCTTTGCCACTCAGGTAAAGCCCAGGGGAACATAATTTGAGTGTGCAGGACTTAGAAGTGAGCTTGAGCATAAACTGAAAGGGAGAGGATGCACTTAGAGGACTTCGACAAAACCCCAGATAGAGCTTCATTTCTTTGCCAGGTTGCTGGAAATTAGTCTTGGGAAGCTTGATAAGGTGATGGTACTACTGGGAATTATGACGGAAGAAGGCAGAATTCCTAAGGGTGAGTTTTACTCCAAACCCACTAGCATTAAATAGGATTAGGAGACTTCAGTATTCGTGAGCAGCACTGTCCAATCGAAACACAAAGTTAGTCACAGAGGATATTTTAAATTTCCTGGTAGCCATGTTTTTATAAGGGAAAGGAGAGGCCAAAAAGAGATTACATAGAGGGATTAATACATTTGTCTTGCATGTAGCCAGCCCCTGTTTGATCTTTGAGTTCCATCAGGGGTGATGCTGGAGTGCAGAACCAGGATCAGGAATAAGCTCTGAGCACCTCCAGGTGTGGCACCAAAACCAAAAATAAGATAAAATAAAAACAATGTGGTGGGGCCGGAGTGATAGTACAGCAGGTAGGGCATTTGCCTTGCATGCAGCCGACCTGGGTTCGATCCCTGGTATTTCCTATGATCCCCCCAGCAACGCCAGGAGAGTAATTCCTAAGTGTAGAGCCAGGAGTAACCCCTGAACATCGCTGGGTGTGACTCAAAAAGCAAATAATAATAATAAAATAAAACACAATTGTGGTGAATAAACCCACAACGGATTATTATTCAATCACAAGGAAAAAGGCAATCCTGTCACTTGCTGCAGTGTACATGGATCTTGAGGGCATTTTGCTAAGCTAAAAATGTCAGAGAAAGAAAAATACTACATGGCATCACTATGTGGAATTTAAATAAGTCAGAGTCATGGAAACAGAGTAGAAAAGTGGTTGCTAAGGGCTGGGGGAAATAGACATTGGTAAGAAGGCACAAAGTTTTAGAAAAATTGGGGGATCTAATGTAAAGCATGGGCTGGAGCGATAGCACAGCGGGTAGGGCATTTGCCTTGCACGTGGCCAACCTGCATGACCCGAGTTTGATTCCTCCGCCCCTCACGGAGAGCCTGGCAAGCTACCAAGAGTATTTCACCCTCATGGCAAAGCCTGTCAAGTTACCTGTGACGTATTCGATATTCCAAACACAGTGGCAAAAAGTCTTACAATGGAGACGTTACTGGGCCCACTCAAACAAATCGATGAACAATGGGAGGACAGTGCAGTGCAATGTAAGGCATGATAACTATAGTTGATAACATGGTATTGTATAATTGGATGAATTTTTAATTAATTGTAATTCAAATTTAACTTAGTAGCTCAGTTATACTACCCACATTGGAGGTGTTCAAAGGCCACACGGAAAGACCACATGAGCTACTGTATTGAATAGTGTGTGCCTAGTGTGTGAGAAATGACAAGGGAGTGGATGTGCAAATACCAGAGTATATGTGTTCATGGTGAGGATGTAGCTGAGTTCATGCTACATTTTTCCAGAATAACCCAGTGCATTTTCATGCCTGGACAGCCACATTATATCTGGAAGGTAAACGTTGGTCCTTGCAGAAGATAATGTAGATTCTCATAACAACAGTCTTACTGCTTGTAAAAATAATCCTAACGCAAGTAGGATCCAGCACAGATTCAATCCACAGTGCCTTGCTCAGTGCTTCCACAAAGGAAACATATAGCTAATCCTAATTAAATGAACAACTAACTACTTTGGTGTCATTTATCTAATAGGCACCTTTTCATGTTCTTTACACCAAGAGACTTGTTCATACTGGGCATCACATATTTATTCAATGACAATGAGTTCAGGACCACTGTCAAGAATAGAGACTCAGACTATTTCCCTCTGTCTATTTCCTACTTCCCAAACACCCTCCTCACATGTCAAGACAAAGCAAAGCAACCCAAAACATACATGAACATAAAACCCCCCAAACAAACCTTTAAATCATAACAGAATGGAGGTGATCAAAGAGCCAGGGGAATGGACAGGAGCGGGTATAAATAAGTAAAAGGGCATCAATTTTACAGTGCAGAACAGAAACTAGATTTTTGGTAAATATGTCTCAACATACATGTTGAAGCACAATGTTGTACATTTGACATACACACATATATGTAAACCACTGTTATTTCAGTTAAAAATGAAATGAAATAAACACCCACAGTAAACGTGAGATGCCAGACAATTCTCTTAAGTAAGCTAGACACTGAGCACCTCATAAATGAAGGCAAAAGGTACCACTGAAGGGAGATCAAGGAAGGATACAGAATGGGGATGCAAATGGTGGAAAGGTCAAATTCTGTCTCAATCACCACCTAACCCTCAGCCAGCACTGACAGAATAAATTTCATGTGTGTCTTGTACAATTTTTTATGTTTCAAGTGTGGGGCATAACAAAATTGTTCTCACTAGGATGGCTACAATTAAAGAGTCGAAAATAGTTAAGTGTGGGTAAGGATTTGAAGAAACCTGAGTATTTACATATTGCTGGGAAAGTCAAATGATCTGACTGCAGTAAGAAACAATATGGTAGTTCCTTAACAAACTATTCAAAAAATTGCTATGTGATACAATGATTCAAATCTGATCTATGTATTCAAAAAAGGGAAAGAAACCAAACTTAACACTTACATATTCGGAAAGATTCTGTTCACAAAAGGCCAATGGTTGAAACAACTCAAATAGCCTTCGAGATATTAGTAAATAAACAAAATACAGTCTAACCAACAACAGAACATTATTTGACACCAAAAGCAAAGAAGTTCTGAGCATATAGCTGTTATCATATGGTTGGATATGAAAATGTTAGACTAAGTCACTCATAAAATGACACATATTATATGATTCTATTTGTATCAAATATCCAAATATTAGGCAAACCCATAGATAAAGAAAGCAGCTGAGAACTTAGTAAAAACTAGGTATGGTGAAAATGAGAAGTAACTGCTTAATGGGATTGGGTTTTCTTTTTGGAATGCTAAAAATATCCTGCAAGAAGATAGTAATTATGGTCACACAATATCGTGAGTCTACTAAAACCTACCAAATTAGGGAATTTTAAATGACCAATATTGTATAAAGTGGTAGGTTTTACATTACTTATATTCTATCACAATTTTAAATATCAACAATTATAAAGGGTGACATTTATTTTAATCCAAAATAGATGTAATTTGCGGCTGGAGTACAGTAGGTCGAGTGCTTGGCTTGCAATCGGCTAGCCCAGGTTTGATCCCTGGCATCCCATATGGTCCCCTGTGTGCTCCAAGAGTAATTTCTGAGTGAAGAGTCAAGAGTAACCCTTGAGTATTGGTGGGTGTTGTCCAAAAATTAAACAAAAAATAGGTGAAATTTGAATCAATTGGCAGGTCAAATAATTATATTTCCTTTATTACTTCTTAAATTTTTTCTCGTCCACCTTTTTCTATATAATGTTTGAGTGTTCTTACATATGCTTTGTTTGCTCTAGAACTAGTAAATGCCATAATAAGGAAACCTTTGCTATATATTTTCCATTTTATTTAATTCACTCATATATGTCATTAGAAGGCACATTATTTTCAATGAACTTTTACTTTAATAGTGCCTCGTATATGTCAAGAACTCCGTGCCAGGCACATTATAAACATTTTATTAATATATCAGGCAACAATTTTAACATCATAGACAACAACACTATAGCTTAAGTAGATCTTTTTAGTAGAAAAAAATAATTTATAAGTACTAAGAGTCAAAGACTTGAGATCGTACCAGAAACTATAAAGTACATTGAAGAAAATGTAGGTCGAATGCTCCAAGATTTGGCACTCAAAATGTTTTCAATGAGATAATATCATTGGAAAAGGCAACAGAATAATAAAAATAATAAATGGGATTACATCAAATTAAAGACTTTCTAACAATCTAAAGAAGCATGATTAAAACTAAAAGACACCTCCCTGAATAGAAAATATTCACACACAACATATCAGATAAAGATTTGATACCGGTATCTATAAAATACTACCACAAATGACAACAACAAAATAATTTAAAAATCCTATCAAAAAAGGGGAGAGGAAATGAATAGGCACAGATGACCAATCATCACGTGAAAAAAATGCTCATCGTCACTTGTTATGAGGAAAATTCAAATCAAGGTGACAGTGAAATATCACCTCACATCAGTGAAAATGATACAAGCTGAAATTAGTGGGAACTATCTGTATGTATTGCTGGGGAAATGGTAAAAAAAATATAAAATGAACTCTCATCCACTGCTGCTGGGAATTTTGTCAAACATTTATGGAAAAGCGTATGTATGGAAAACAACATTGATATTGATACTGATATTCCTCAGTAAACTACGAATTGAATATGACCTAGTAACTATACTTCTAGATATTTACACCAATGACACAAACATATATCTTCAAAAAGATATATGCCTGTTCATTGCAATGCTTAATACAATAGCTAAAATATAGAATCAGCCTATGTAACCCATGATAAATGAGTGGAATATGAATATGAATATGTGGCCTGTATGTATATATACACACATATGTGTATATATATGTACAGATATATGGATGTTATGCAGCTGCAAGGAATGATGAGATCATTCAATTTGCTGCAACATAGATTGAACAAGAAGATGCCATGAAGTAAGCCAGAATAAGGATAAGCACAGGGTGCTCTCATTTATCTGTGGTCCAAACAAACACTGTCCTCCCGTTGTTCATCGATTTGCTCGAGCAGGCCCAGTAACGTCTCCATTTTGAGACTTGTTGTTACTATGTTTGGCATATTGAATACGTCACGGGTAGCTTGCCAGGCTCTCTGAGAGGGGCGGAGGAATCAAACCCAGCTCAGCCGGGCTGGCTGCACGCAAGGCAACTTCCCTACCACTGTGCTATCACTCCAGCCCTTGTCTGTGGTATATAGAAAAATGGGATGAGGGAATAAAATATATCAAAGAACAGATGCCTGGGTCAACGTTGACCCTAGAGAATAGAGAGAAGAACAGAGAAGGAAAGAAATTGAAGAGGGAAGCAGCGGCAGATGGGAAGGAACTGTGATAGGTATGGGGCCAGGGGCCAGGGTCTCAGATCTACAGATGGCATAGAGCACTGATATAGCGATATATGAAACACTGAAAAACAAGAGATTCCAACTACAACCACCAAACTTAACAATGTGCCTCTCAAAGAGGCAAGCAGGGCTGTAGGATGGAATCTGGGGTGGAGGAAAGCTGACACTGGTGGTGGGATTGGTGCCAGAACGTTGCTTGTCTTAAATACAACTATGAATAACTTCGTAAATCACTATGCTTTAACAAAACTTAAAATAAAATAAGAACAAAAACATTAATTATATGCTTAAAAGTAATAAAAGTTAAAGACCAGCAACATAGCTCAAATTTGGAAATTCTTATTTTTCGTTTAGACGCATGTAGTCATTACTTAAATGAAGTTGTGAGGACTGACTGTGTTGCCCTGTGCAGGAAGACATAACGTGGTACAAATTTGCCTGAAGTCAGTTTTAAGCGTAAATTTAAAGTCATAAAGGCATCAAAACAAACGTAAATGCCCATCTCTAAGTATAAAGGACCAAGGTATTGAATATACTTTAGCCTCGTGAAAGAAACAAGATAGACAAGACCATTATCTTCATTTCTTGCTAAAATTTTTACTCTTCCTATAAAATACACTGAAATCCCTCCATTATACCACAGATAGGATATTGGAGTCATTGTAACAGAGCAGTTTGGTGATGGCAAGTCAATGTTTCACCAAGGATGTTTCCAGCACTGCCAGTAATTGAATACCATTGGAACTGTTCCAAGGTTTGTTGTGCCAAATTCCATGCTATGTCCTCTGTAGAGAAGCTCACGTGGTGTTTGGAGACCCATATGTCATGTTCTGGCTTCAAATATTCTACATTTCTGCTATTGTGTAACTCAAGATCTTATAGACAAGAAGAAAAATATTGCGCCGTCTCGACTCCAATCTACTAATCCAGATGCACAGGAGTTTGAGTTATATGTTAACAGGACAAGGCATAAATATTTCTTATGCCTCATACATGAGGAAGAAGGAAGGAAGGAAGGAAGGAAGGAAGGAAGGAAGGAAGGAAGGGAGGGAGGGAGGGAGGGAGGGAGGGTGGAAGGAAGGAAGGAAGGAAGGAAGGAAGGAAGGAAGGAAGGAAGGAAGGAAGGAAGGAAGGGAGGGAGGGAGGGAGGGAGGGAGGGAAGGAGGGAGGGAGAGAGGGAGGGGGAAGGGAGGGGGAAGGGAGGAAGGAAGGAAGGAAGGAAGGAAGGAAGGAAGGAAGGAAGGAAGGAAGGGAGGAAGAGAGGGAGGGGGAAGGGAGGGGGAAGGGAGGAAGGAAGGAAGGAAGGAAGGAAGGAAGGAAGGAAGGAAGGAAGGAAGGAAGGGAGGGAGGGAGGGAGGGGAGAGAAGGAAGGAAGGAGAGAGAAGGAAGGAAGGAGAGAGAAGGAAGGAAGGAGAGAGAAGGAAGGAAGGAAAGAAGGAAGGAAGGAAGCAAGAAAGAAAGAAAGAAAGAAAGAAAGAAAGAAAGAAAGAAAGAAAGAAAGAACAAGTAAGAAAATCAGCACCTGCAGATTCTAGGAGAATGAGTCTGGCCTGCTACAAAAGCCAAAATTCCATAAAAGATTCAAGTGTGCTACACCCCAAATATGTGAGCCTCTGCTCAGGGATGGAAACTTCTGATCAGTCTCTCCATTAACATTTTTATCATTTATAAGCTCAGTTATGAAAGCAACACAAGAAGTCAAATAGAAAGTAACATTATTTAAGCACACATGGAACTACTGAAAAGAAGACAAGTGAACTGACAAACTGGTAAGAGTCAGGGCTGTTTACTTACAGAAATCCTCTTCCAATTTCCTTCCTCTGTGTCTTCACTCAGGTTTGGTGGAAGTGCCTAGAATTTGCCATCTCAGCTTGTCAGTCAACCTCTGCTCATATCTTTGCTTCTGAGATACTCATATGTACATAAAATTGTCAACCCCAAATAACAATTTCAAAATATTATGATTCAACATATCATTCTTAAACTACCACCTTGCCTTGGTGGCATTATGGAATCTATAAAGGGCGTTCATGTCCACTGTCTTATTGAATATTTGACAAAAGAAATTTGAAATTTTTCATCATACATTTTTCTGATGTATGTATGCCCACTTGAGTATTTTCTAGATAAATGTATTCTCTATTTCAGGGATGCCATTTATCACTGTCAGAACTCAACTTCTGCAGTACCTTTCAAATGCCCATCCTTACATAAAAGGCAACATTTAAATTATCATCAACCTCCAATTGAGTGTCCTGTTGGAGATGATAAAACCTTTTATTAATGAACTTGGTATTCAAGAGCAACAACAGACATCTTAGTTTGGTAGACTGAGCTGAGTGGAGAGAGAGAGCCCCTTTGGGGAAATAAAACAATAGAACTTGTATTTGGCTGGCTGATACTCATATGCCTTCAAGCCGGCAGTTAGAAATCTTCACATCCATGTGCAGAGCACCTGGTTAGCTAGCTAACCTCTGACTCTGACAGTAAGTCTGTCGAATGGCACCTGTGAAAACAAAAACCCGGTACTGATTGTTTTCTGAACGGCACTCAATATTACCGTAGACATCCCCCCATTCTCTCTCAGGCAAAAAGTCACTTCGGGGCTTGGACACTTGGAGCTAGGTTTGAAAGGGAAAGGGGAAGGGATTTCTTTTACAGATATGATAGAACAGAGGGTAAAAAGGAGAGATAATTTTTCAATAAGTATACTGTTTATCAGAAAACCTGAGTACTGAAACAAAATTGAAGAGAAAAGCACATTTATCAGAATGGGTGGAAAGGGGGGGAAGATTTATGCAAACATTAAAGCTCTCTGGTTACCTCTGTTTTCATTTGAGATATTCGTATTTTAATACCTCTGCATTCCAGCTTCTCATCTTACTAGATGTGAAACTAAGTTTCTACCCTGTACTCATGATTATGCTGTCAGCTAAATGATCAATCATGCTATCGCCAATTTCACATTGAGACTTCACGGCAGGGTGAAATCAGAGAACAAAATGGCTGTGGGGGAAAGAATTTGTTTAAATACAGCTACTTTGGGGGACTAGCAAAATGCTAAAAAAATGATGGAAAACATATGAAGTGTAAATGCATCTGTCTTTAAGGCAGATCCATTTCAAAGCTTTCCACAGCACGAAAGTCATTGTGTGATGCATCTGACTGTTTAGACTAGTAAAATACTGTAATCGGGTAGCCACTAAATGCCAATATTTCAGTCCATCAGCTGTGAGCACTGATTTGAATTTACTGCATGTCTCTAAACCATATGAATACGCTGAAGGTTACTTATGAAATGAATCTCAATTTTATATTTACAACCAGAAAAAAAAATGTTTTGTGATAACACAACAGCCACAAATCCCAGACAGGAGAAAAAGGCAACCAGATGAACTCCTGCCATATTTTCAGTTAACCAAGGTTAGAGCCGATTGGGCAGATGTGGAGTCCCACAGGAACCAGGAGAGAAAAGGAGCTCTATGGTGAAGCACCCAGACAATGGTTTGGAAGCAAGAGATTCAAGAAGAAAGCAGACAAACCCAAATTCCGACTCAGAATTCAACCTCTTCCACTTAACTTCAGCAAGCAAGCAATGCCTACTTCTTTAATAATGATATTATATTGAAATTCAAGTTTTGAATGACTGCTCTCTAAAGATTCTACTGATGGAAATGATCTACTATTACAAGGGCAGATCACGCTTGCTTAAAATCAATCATTTTAACTCTGCCTTTGTAATACATTCATGGTACAAACAACCCTTTCTTCATGCAAGGTCTGCCATTAATTCTAATCTTATAGTGCTCTCTACTGGTGATAAATTATGTGAAACCTCATTAGATATGGAAAAACCTAATTAACTTCACATCTTAGGCTCCCATTACCATTCAAGTCCAGCTTGGCACCTCCCAGTTCACTGAACTAGCTGAATGGAATCAAGGTGGGAGAAAGGCCCCCACCACATTGCTCCCTGACTCAATCTATCAGAAACACCCAAAAGAAAGTGGTCCCAGTTTCAGAATAGAATCCCTAGGGAGTTGGCTACATGGCGGGGAGAGTGAGAAAATGCAAAATTAAGAAGCAAGCATTAGATTGGAATGTTGGCTTTAGGGTATAATAGCCTTGTGACTATAAGTCACTTTACCACTTGGCTTTCTTCTGCAGTGCTAAGGATGGAGCCAAGGCCACACACCTAGGACTCATGTTCTACTGCTCAACTACATCCCTGGCCCTTCATTTTACCTTCTTGTGCTTTAATTTTCTCATAGGTTAAATAGGGATCATTTCCACCTACTTATTTTACTGGATGTTGTAGCAAATGAGGTCATAAGTATGATGATACCTTGTAAAATGTATCCTATAATTACAGTGAAAGAAACATTATTTTCTTTAGAATTGTGAGCTTTAAACCTTTTGTAGTTTCTTAGCAGTAATATATTTTTTCAATACTCTTACATGGAACCTTAGTATGTGGAACTGCTTTTGTTGGTCGGAGCCTATTACAAAAATTCAAAGTGAGAGCTATTTACTTCTTTTGACCTAATAACAAAAACAAAACTCTGGATATACATGAAGTTCTGAAATATGAGGTATTGTTGTTAATTGCAATGACATTTTTAATAAATCTCTAATTTCTTTCTGTACATCCTTTGGTTGCATGGTACTGAAAGATTATAATTCATAAAAATTATATATAAAAATTATATATATACAAGTATATCATAAAAATTATATACTTGTATATAAACGACAATGAAATTTAGAACAAGTTTTGCCTCAAATATCTCAGCATATACCTTTAGTAAAATGAACAAGGAAGTTTAATCCAGGGAATGGTAATAATAATCTACTGCTCATACCATTCCCTATCCTTGAAGTATATTAATTAATTTAATGCTCTTAAGAAGCCAATGAAGCAGTTGTTTCTAAAATCCCAATTTTTCACTAATGGGACAGTGAGACAAAGGAAATGAAGAAATGTATTCAAAGTGACATAGGCTGTCTGGCGCCTGAATTATGTACTCTTGACCATTACAACTGTGGTACATGACATTGTCTTCTCTAGAGATAGCACTTCATTGGAAGCTGAGTCACCAAGATTTAACAACTCTCAGAAACCCTGAACAGGACTTTGCTAAATTTGGGGCCAAATAATGAATGGAATTCTCAGACAGCTGAAATCTTCATTGTTTGGCAACTCTGCTTGCCTCGTATAGCTTGTTCTGACAGCTTCCCTTTAAGTATGTGCGATACCGATAGAGAAGGGAGCACCAAATAAAGGGTGTTGGGAGGATCCTCCCAGGATGGGAGAAGCATGCTGAAAGTAGACTATAGACCAAACATGATTGCCACTCAATGCCTCTCTTGCAAACCACAGGACCCAAAAGGAGAGAGAGAGAATAAAAGGGAATGCCCTGCCACAGAGGCGGGGGGATGGGGGGTGGGAGGGATGCTGGGACCCGTGGTGATGGAGGATGGGCGGTAGTGGAGGGATAGGTACTTGATCATTGTATAACTGAAACCCAAGCACAAAAATTTGTAAGTCTATAACTGTACCTCATGGTGTCTCACTAATAAAAAAAAAAAAGAATGTGAGATACTGCAATGGCTAGTCAGGTAGTCAGGTAGTCCCTACAAACTGCAGAATGGCCAAATTCACTTGGCTTCTCATAATGACTCCAGCTAGGGCTTTATTTTATTGCTTAAACCACAGCCATATGTCTTAAAATATTACAGCACACATTGCCTGAGTAGGCTCCTTCTGCTTATTCAAATTCAGAGACAAGTATCCCGAACTGGCCTCAGCACTAAAAGACAAAGCATCATTTCACCTCCCAGGGGATGTCCATGCCTCAAACCCCTTCATTATTGTTTTACCACTGCCCCTTTTGCATCTGGAGCAAAAAAGAGAGCATACGTGAGCCTTACCTGACATTTTGTTGAACCCGGCACACACACACTGGAAAAGTGATCTCACATGTACTATTCCACATTGACAGAAATGTCTCACCTTGACATTTTGGCCTCTCTTAATCTCATTTTAGCTCCTCTTAATGAACAACATATACAAAAAGTTTAAATAAATAAACACAGAGAGCATGAGTTTTAGTGCAAAGTCTGCAGGAAATATGTTGTGCAGACAGCATGAGTTAAATGTGCTGGTGGGCTCTGAGCTGCCTCATCACTGTTCCTGCCTGATTTCCCCCTTCTGTGCCTAAGGAGCTTCCAAAGAATCAAATATGGCCACTTTGGAAAGTAGACTCTCTCCTCGCTACTTCTGATTATTTAGAAAATATGTTTAAGCCCTACTGTACAGTTTTGGCAAAAAAATATCCGTGTGGGAAACAAGGAGGTACGTGCATATTTTAGTACTGATTAAAAAGTACTTGGTTGGTTTAGCAGCATTAGGAGGTATTATAATTTGGCATGCCTATAAAATTTCACATTTGGCACATTTACAGAAATGAAAATGCAGCAAAATAGAGAAATGATGGGGAAATGTATTGTCAGATAATAAAATAATTCATCATAATGAAGCTTTATCTCAATCCTTCATATTTTTATCTCCTCACCAGTTTGTACATTACATCACAACACCAACTTAAAAATCCGTTCAATTCCAAATTTTTGTCTATACAGAATCAGTGTTTCTCCCCTGTCCTATGTGAATAATGATAAAAAAAAAGTGATAGATTTCATTAAAACTTGTATCCATCTTGAGACAAGTATTGCTTATGAACATCACGATCTGACTTTTGGTACATCTAAAAAGAGGAATTGACATAAAATAATATTCCTAGTCACTAAATCAAACCCAGAAGTAGAGAAAGATAGTAGATACTAAACCAGTAATTAAAGACTTAAAAAGTGAAATATACAGGATTTGGCTCAATATTAATAAAATGCACCAAGATTACCCATTAGTTAATACTTTTCTTCATTTTGACATTTCAAAGCATTATAAACCCAAATCAAACTGAGGATTGCCATCAAACAGAAAAATCTCAGTTGAATGGCTAGCTTAAATTTCTTCAATCTATTCAAGAGTGAATGAAAGACTTTAGTAGGTCTAAAAAGAGCAAGGGTCGCTGATCCAACTCTAGGGCATTTGTTGGAGCAGTAGGCAGTCCAAATCCAGTGTTCCAAAATTAAAGACACTCTCACACAAGCCTTGGTGGTTGAAACAGTCAGTATGTAGGTTTAAGAACCCAGTCAAATAGACAGGTATTCAAACCAACCTAGTACCAGTAGGGAACTCAGGTTAGAACATGAGTGCAGGCACAGAGACTAGATGAAGATGGAGGATGGCAAAAAGGCTGTGTTCTGGTTCATGCTTTGAGAAACCAAAAAGACACCAAGCATACTAGATATTCAGAATCAGCAGAAATGAGGCTTATTTCAGAGTCCAGCAACAACAAGACTCATGATGGAGGACCCTTAAAGTGGAAATCCCATAGGTATTGACAAACAGTAGTTCCCTCCAAAATGTTCATCAGGACATCAGGGTATACACTTATTCACACACACACATCACACATGTATACATGCAAATATGTATATGATTTGGAGACTTCCCAAATTGTTTTATGTTTTCACTGGAGTTTTTAAATTCGTATTACAGTTTAGTCATCCAGCCTTTCTGGAAAACAACGTGGACAGTCCTTCAAAACCTAGAAATTGAGCTTCCATATGACCCCACAATACCACTTCTGGGAATATATCCGGAGGATGCAAAAAAGCACAGAAGAAAGGACATCTGTGCCTACGTGTTCATTGCAGCACTGTTCACAATAGCCCAAATCTGGAAACAACACAAGTGCCCTAGAACAGATGACTGGTTAAAGAAACTTTGGTACATCTACACAATGGAATACTATGCAGCTGTCAGAGGAGAATAAGTCATGAACTTTGCTTATAAATGGATAGACATAGAGAGGATCATGCTAAGTGAAATGAGTCAGAAAGAGAGGGACAGACATAGAAGGACTGCACTGATATGTGGAGTATAAAACAACATAACATGAGGCTGACACCTAAGGAAAGTAGATACATGGGACAGATAGATTGCTCCATAGCTGGAAGACTTCCTCATAAGCAAAGGGGAGAAGGCAGCTGGAATAGAGAAGGGATCACTAAGAAAAGGATCACGATCATGATCATCCTGTTGTTTGTCGATTGCCTCTAGCAGGCACCAGTAACATCTCCTTCGTCCTAGCCCTGAGATTTTTTTAAAAAGTGCCATATTCAAGGCTCTTTCAGAGTTAGGAGAATGAGACCCATCATTGTTACTGGTATTTGGCATATTGGGTACGCCACGGGGAGTTTGCCAGACTCTGCCGTGTGGGCAGGTTACATTCGGTAGCCTACCAGGTTGTCCAAAGTAAGAATGAGATGATAAGATGTCATTCGGCTGAGTTTTATAATCTCTGGGTCTTGGCCGTTGATTGGATTACCTGGCGCCAGGGGCAGTTGGTGGGTGTGACCTACTGGAAGATGGAGGATCTGGGTGGAGGATGCTCAGCCCTGATCCGAGCAGGCTTGGAGATCTCAGCCCCAGGACCCGCATGCCTGTGTTCCTCTGCTAGTTCCTTCATGCATGTGGAGAGTGGTCTCAGCATGGTTTTGGCTGGTTCTGGAGGTCTTCGGCTCCAAGCAGAGCCCTTAGCAATGGGTAAGAAAAGAATATCCAAAGACAAACCCCCACATATATGACCAGCTAATTTTTGACAAAGATTCTGAGAGCATGAAATGGAGTAATGACAGCCTCTTCAACAAATGGTGTTGGCAAACTGGATGGCTGGAGGAATCGGTTGGGCTGGGAGATGTGTGCAGAATGTAGATAAAAAGGACCAGACATGATAACCTCTCAGGGTCTGTATTGCAAACTATAAGGCCCAAAAGTAGAGAGAGATTATGGGTAACCATCTCTGTCATGGAGGAAGAGGGAGGGTGGGAAAGGGGGTTATACCAGGGAGATTGGTGGTGTGGAATGTGCACTGGTGGAGGAATGGGTGTTTGATCATTGTGTGATTGTAACACAAACATGAAAGCTTATAACTATCTCATGGTGATTCAATAATATTTTTTAAAAATTGTATTACAGTTTAGTTAATATGGTTACAATTGTGTTAATATTTATGGTATGGTATAAAGTTTGTTGTCAAAGTTACTACACCCCCTCCCCCACCAAAGTCCGAGGACCCTCCATTGCTGTCCTTCTGATTTAGGTTTTCATTCCCACTATTCAGACTGAAAAATTGTCAGAGATAGGACTTCTCCGAAAAACTTGGGCCTGTTCTTTTCAGGTGAACAGCATTAGCACTCAGAAAACAAGCAGAAGGAGTGACCCAAACAGGAAGTGAGTATAAGGAGAAAGCAAGGACATATTTCCTCTGCTGTCTTTCGCCCTTGTATTGGTAAGCGTCCCTTATTTGGAACAGCCTGAACTTCTGCCAATATCTTTGGCACATCTCTTGTTGGTAATTTTCATTTCAAGTACTTTTCATTTTACTCGATTTCTCAGCCATCTGTCCACCAGGCCTACATTTCAGTTCAAAAAGAACACATGTGAAAAAATAAAAATAAATAAAAACAACACTCTCCTTAAAATCCAGATGTATGTTTAGAAGTTTACATGGGACAACGAGGAGACTAAATTGATACAGGAAGATATGGTGACTTCCACTTCCAGCTCTGTCAGTCATTTGGCATCAAACTATGCACCAGCTGTGAGTGTTTGGATCTTGATAACTCATAGGATGCTGGAAAGCTGACAAGGAACTGCTGGAAGGTATTTTGAACCTCGTAATGTCTGCTCTGCCCCTTGATTTTCATATTTTGTTCCCCATGTGAATGTACAATATATAAATAAATATTGTATACAATTTAGACTACACTTCTGCAAGGCCTTTGAGATAACCTCATTAACTTCCAGAATGGATATGGTCATCCCTTATAATCTGTCAGCTTGTTTTCTCTTAAATGGCTCAAGTAACTAATCATAGTAATATATGGACCATAAAAAGGAGAGAGAGAGAGTACATGAGCTTACCAACAGAGTTTCTCAAAGACCTGATCTTCTGCTCGAGAAGTAAGTGAATTCCCGGGTGGATTTCAACATAAAATTGGCCGGCTAAAGGGTTACGGGTGATATGACCTCAAAAAGGACTTATGAGCTACCATTCCACATAGAGAAGCACTTTGCCCTTGTTTATTAGTGCTGAGGAGAAAATAAAATACTCCTTTTAATTTTGCCTTAATTGCATTTTTGTGAAAGGAAAAATTATTTAAGGTTGGGGGACGACTTTTTTCTTCGTTATTATTTATTCATACACATATTAAATCTCATAAACTCAAGTTGCCAAATTCTAACCTGCTGATGAGGGTGAATCTTTATGCTTTCCATCTGTTCAATTGAGTCAACAAGATGCTCAAGCCTTGGCCTGAGTTTCCACTATCAAAGCCAGTGGGGGCGGCACATACCAATTGTTCATGCACTTCCCTTTCTTCACAACCAACAGGGAATGAGAATGAGGGTAATGGTTTACCACAACAAAGTACTAATAATCAACACATAAATTCTTCTCCACGACTCAAATGGAACTTGTTCATCAGAAGCAAGCCTTTCATCTAAATAAGAAACTAAACACATTTTTATTTCATTTTCAGCTGGTAATGTGATTTTACCAGGATTCCATATAGGAAATGAAAGTAGGGAGAGACAAAGGTGTTTTCTCAAATGAACTTTTATCAGGACTTGAGCTTCTCACTGAGGGAAAATTAATTAATTTATAGGCAGCATGACGCCAGTAATGCTAACAGGAAATATAAAAAGAGGAAGTCATGTTATGTCTTGGGCTCAGACAATTTGCATTAGGTAAAAAATAATCATTTCCCGAATTGTCTGACATCCAAAGCACAGTTTTTAAATCATAAAACCAAGTCACAGATGCAAAGGTCACCCAACATAAAATTATGAGCATAACTGGTGGGGGGAGTCCTTTATGTGTCAAGAACAGGAAGAGATTTTGTGTTTCTCTACAAAAATTTATAGTCAGCAGCTGAAGGCAGAAAAAAGCAATAAATCATAACAATTAAATCCAAAGTAACTTGCTGTTTCCATTCAAGGTCACAGAATTTGATACAAAAGCCATAGCACAATATAAGACAGCAAATAGTGTGCAGTGCAAAAAATGCATATACTCTTGAGTTTTATATTTATGTTTGCCAACAAGTCCTGTTAACATCACTTATGAAACAAGGATCGAAAAAAGAGCTTTTGCCCCCTATCTGCTATCCATTGGCAACGGTGAGTATGGCTGTCACCAATTCAGTGGGTGTTAAAGTCTGAACTCATTTCAGTGATGTCTTTTTGGTCCCCTGTCCTGATGCTGCTGTTCACAGTCATATGAACTCCGGTTTTCCGTTGATCTCTCACAGCTCTGGGCAGATTGAACTACTTTTCATATGATATCTCAAACATCTTCACAAAACCCTCGCGAGGTGTAGATAGATACAGATCACTTTATAGATGACACCCGGAGAGCAGGTATGTCCACCCTTGTTTGGGAGGTCACAGACACACACACACCAGGTGGTCTTGGCCACTATTTGAACTTTGATCTCAGGTCTGTCCGATCTCAAACTTTCACTCCCAAGATTGTCCTGGGCTTACTGAACACCAGAGCACTGGGTCTCTCCCTGCACCCTGGGAGCACACAACCTTTGAGTTTATAAGTCATGAGGGAAATGACTTCTCCCTCTGTGGTTCAGCACATTGATTATATGAATTCTCTGATCGCTTCTCAAGAGTCAGAGAAAATGAGCCACTAGATACTTCTGTATTGTTATATCTATATTATGAACTCTGCTTTTAGCCAGATATCTCTCTACCCCCAAGGACATGTTTGTCCTCACAGAGAATTAATGAAAATCTCTCCACCCTTTCCTCTAGCTCTTTCCTCTACATTCTCACAGAAAAAGGAGGGGTTCTTCAGGTGGTTGGATAGGATAGGAGTCCCTGTGAAGTCAGAGTGACTCTTACTCTGGGGTTACTCAGGAAGCTGGTACCTCTTCCTCCTTTTCCTGTGGAAACCAGACTAAGCAGTGATTTTCTTCTTGATTACTGGAAGAAGGTGAAGCAGAATATTCTCTTACTGCCCCATTGATGACAAGTAGTGTAATATCAATTTAATATGTCAACTTAGCCAAGCCATGATACCCAGATGTTTGGTCAAATATTGTCTAGATGTTCCTATGAAGGTATGTCAGAAGAGACTGAGTAAAGTCGAATATTCTCCATGAAGTGTATGGTACTCACTTAATGCCTTATGAGTAAAGGCCAAATACTCTAAAAGAACAAATTGGAGATTTGAAATGCCAGCATTTCCTTTCTCTATGATCTCTTGACCTACACAGCAGATTTTGAACTTGTGAAACCTTTCAAAATTATATTAGCCAATTCCTTGAAACAAATCTCTTGATATAGATTTAGAGACATAGGTATAGAGATATAAAAATGTATTTATTTATATTTACCTATTGAGATATTTATGCATATTTATCTAGGTATAGCTCCATCTTCAATTGGCTCATTTCAATAACCTTGACTAATATAAGTTAGTTTGCATTTATAGGTTATGCAGGATAGGTACTATGTAAAAATAGCTGTTTTTTTCTTATGGTTGTTCCATTTTGGGGGGAAATCAGTTGTAAGAAACCAGTTCTCTATAAACTTCCCTAATCATATCCTGATTAATTTTATGTATCACTGAATACTTTGTACATAGACATCCAATAAATACTCGTTGACTAAGTTTGTGTTATACACATGACTGATATCCATTTGCAATGCCTCATGGCACATGAAATTCTGAAAAGCTGAATTTACATATCCTTCAAATAAAGGGGGGAAGTGATTTAACTTAAGGAAACCCTGGCCTGAGAGCTTCATAACATATGGAAAGGATTACAGAGCTGAATGGAAGTTGGCAGTTAATCAACCCTCTTCTTGATATGAGAGCAAGGTGTACTATTTTTCTATTACTGTGTAACAAATTACCATAAATTTGGTGGCTTAAAACAACAATCATTTTTAGTTCACTGTTCTGTTGGTCAGATCTGTGGGCAGGTTCATTTGAATTTTCTTAAGGAGTAACAGGTCCAAAGACAAGATACCAACTACTAAAATATCAGGATGGGTGGTGGGATACTAGTATCATTGTTGGTGGAGAATGGGCACTGGTGGAGGGATGGGTACTTGATCATTGTATGACTGAAATGCAAGCATGAAAGTTTGTAAGTATGCAACTGTACCTCATGGTGATTCACTAATAAATAAAAATAAATAAAATAAAATAGCAGGATGAGCTGGGCATAATGCTAGGTAAATGATGGTTGGAGGGATCGCTCAGGATGGTAGATGCGTGCTGAAAGTAGACTGTGTACCAAACATGATGGCCGCTTAGTACCTATACTGCAAACCCCAAAAGGTTAGTACCTATACTGCAAACACCTGAAAGGAAAGAGAGAGAGAAAGACAGAATGTGTCTGCCACAGAGACAGGGGGTGGGAAGGGGTGGGGGTAGCAGAAGGGATACTGGGAACATTGATGGTGGAGAATGGGCACTGGTAGAGGGATAGGTACTCAAACATTGAACATTATTTGACAGAAATATAACCACAAAACTCTGTAAGTCTATAAATGTATCTCACAGTGATTTTATATTAAAATAAAAATAAAAAGGGAAGAAACTGCTTGCAAGTTCATTTAAGTTGTGGGCATAATTTGGTTTCTTGAATCTGTAGGACTGAAGTCCTATTTCCATGGCTCATTGTTGACCATAGCCTAGTACCTAGAAATCATTTTCAGATCGTTCTATGTAGTCCTCTCTATTCAAATCAACAATATTAGACTGAGTCTTTTCTCCTTTTTTATATCTCTATGACTTTCATTTCTCCTACCAGATGGAGAAAACCTAAAGGGCTCACAAGATGCAATTAAATCAACCTCCATAATTTCCTTATTTTAAAGAAATAAAGATTCATAACTAAACTACATCTGCAAAATTCCTTTTTCCATCTAACAATATAATCATGTGGGTGTTAACAAATTCACAAATTTAGAGATCTGCATTATTAAATGGTTCATGCTTCAGGCAGCATCCTCTCTAACAAGAAAAGCATGCGAAGAGTAATGCAGAATGCACATTTTATATAAACAAAAAGAGGATGGGACAAGATTATTAGCAAAGGAAAATTAATTTCAAGGAGAGCCATCTTCTTGCAGGGAAGACTGGAGTGGATGTCTTATTATGCAGATGACTTCATTGGTGCTTATTTAAGAACTCCAGATTATTGGGCTCAAGTTTTTTTTAATTTACCTTTGCTTTCCAATATTTTGAAATTTTGAAAGTTAGCATCAGGGAATCAAGCACCAAATTCTAGAACCATTCAATTCACAAATGGTTCCCTCTATTCATCCCTTTCATCTATCTCCTGATTCCTTCTGCTAACGATCATTATTTTTTTAGTCTTAGATTTAATTTTGATTTTTGCAAGTTTCTTTGTTTTGGTTATTTATGTTCCACATATAAGTGTAACTATCCAGTAAAAAATCTTTCCATTTTCAGTTAATTAACTCAGCTTCATCAGAAGATGTGTTAATTTTTTTCCCAAAAGACACAACTTTATCTTTCTTTTATAATAGCAGAGTGATATTCCACTGAATGTCTATACCACAAACTTTGCTTTAAAGGTAATTCTTGTGAAGAGTCATAGTTTAAAATATTATGGGGTTTGTTATTTTATACTTGGAGAGTTACTACACGAATACTTCCACCAGTGTTTCAAGATTCCTCAACAATTATCCCACTGTCTCTTCCTCCACACTCCACCTCCTCAGTTTCCAGTTCTATTGACAGTATCTCAGGATTTATTTCCATTGGGGATTGAATGACCCTTTTCTTTGCTTCTTTATACTCTGCATATGAGTAAGATCATATGCTATTATTCTTTGACTTTATGTTTCACTTAACATGACACCCTCCAGTTCCATTCAAGCTGCAGCAAACTGGAAAAAAATTCATCTTTTCTCAAAGGTGAATAGCATTTCATTATATATATGTATATATTCATATATATGTATAACTTTATCTATCTCCTCATCGGTTGTTGCTACTTGAGTTGTTCCAGATGTTGCCTATTATAAATAGTACTGCAATCAACATAGTTGTGCATATTTCTTTGCAATTTAGTGCTTTTGTGTTCTTGGAGTAGATTTCCAGGAGTAGAGTTGCAGGGTCATGTGAAAGTTTTATTTGTAATTTTTTGAGATGTCTCCAAACCATTTTTCCAGAGATGCTTAATCATACACTAGCCCCACCAGGAATAAATGAGAGTTCTTTTTTACCAGACCCATGACAGCAATTATTGTTTCAGTTGTTTTTTCATAAGACCATTTTCTGGTTTGGTATTTGTATTTCCCTGATAATCAGTGATGAACTTTTTGTGTTCCTATTAGATATCTTTATATATTCTTTGAGGAAATATCTAATCATCTCTCTTCATTTTTATGTTATTTGGGGTTTTTGTTGCACTTTGGTATTAATTTACATCTCTTGTATATTATCCCATCCTGTGATGTTTCTCCTGATCAGTGTGATGTCTTTAATTCAGGTCTCACATTTTTCACAGTGCAAAAGATTTTTAGTCTTATGTAGTCTGTCTATTCCTGATTTTATTTACCCCTCTTTGCCAATGAGGTTATATCACTGAAGACTCCTCTTGGAGGGTCTGCCTTTGTTTTCCTCAATGTAATTTATGGAGGTTGAGCTGATATCGAGACACTTAATTCACTTTGATTTGAACTTAGTGTGTGGTGTGAGATAAGATTTTAAATTGATTTGTGCATGTGGATAACAATTTTTCAAACACCATTTGTTGAAGGCTCTCCTTGTTCAACTTCAATGCCTAGGCTCTTTTTTAATAAATTAACTGTCAATACAATTTGAGAGTTTACATCATGGCTCTCAATTCTATTCCGTTGATCTGATAGACTGTCTCTATTCTAGTACCATGCAGTTTTGATCACTATAGCTTTGTAACAAAGATTTATGGGAACCTAATGCTTCTCATCTTCCTTCTTCTTAGAAATGCTTTGGTATTGGGGGATTTTATTTTACATGCAGAGTTCTGGCTCCTATTTGTAGATGCTATTTAGGAATTGTACCAATATACAGCAATGGACTTAAACACAAATTTTGTGGTATTCTTTAGTCACTGAAAGCCCTCCAAAACAGTGCTACATTTAGAAGCATATCCATATTCTCACCACCACAGAAGTTACCCTGAGTATTTTCCCAGTGGCAAGACCTCTGTATTCCCTTAATAAATACTGAAATATTTACTTTACCACAGTCAGAGCTCAAGCCGTATAATTGGTATTTCTACTCTGGTTCATAATAAGAAAACCACACACATCCTACTTATCAATAATCTATTGAATACAAGCAAAAGATTTCATAGTGGCGCCTCTTACCAAGACAAAGTCTTTGTATATCTTGAAAGCAACTTTAGAAAATTTTCAACTATAGAACCTGCACTGTCAACTTGTGTTGCAAAAGGGAAATTCAGGTTTTCAGTTCCCGTCAGTGCTCCAGGCTCCCTGACCGTCACACAAGTATTTCATCTTAATTTCTATCCTGTCAGAATGATTCTCTACCAACTTCACTAAAATCCCTCCAGCAGTTCCTTGCCTGCCCCAAATTTGAAGCTAAATTAGGGATGAATCTCAGTGCTTTTCAGCTATGAACAGAACTGTCACAAACCAAGTTGCTTTCACAATCACCAAATCTTACCCACAGACGTTGCAGCAAATGAGAGTAACAATCTTCTTCGCGTTCCAGTTTAAAACATAAAGAGTAACAATGACATAAACTCAACCACAAAGGTGAGGGGGGTAGAGAATAGTTAAGATAGAGGAGTGTCCATTACGACAACATTAGTTGGAAAAGATCACCCTGGACAAGAACTGCGTGTTGAAAGTAGGTAAAGAGATATACATGATAAACCTTTCAGCATCTGTATAGCAAACCATAATGCCTAAAATAAGAGAGAAAGAGAGAGGAGCGGTGCTTGCCATAGAGGCAGGCAGGGGTGTGGGGTGGCTTGGAAGTGTAGGAGTGAAACTGGGGGCTCTGGTGCTGGGAAATTACACTGGTGGAGGGATGGGTGTTGGAACATTGTATGACTGAAACCCAATCCTGAACAGCTTAGTAATGTTATATCTCATGGTGATTCAATAGCACAGCGGTAGGGCGTTTGCCTTGCACGCAGCCAACATGGCCGATCCGAGTTCAATTCCTCCGCCCCTCTCGGAGAGCCCGGCAAGCTACCGAGAGTATCTCGCCCACATGGCAGAGCCTGGCAAGCTCCCCGTGATGTATTCGATATGCCAAACACAGTAACAACAAAGTCTCCAACGGAGACGTTACTGGGCCCGCTCGAGCAAATCAAAAATAATAATAAATAAATAACTTTTAAAAAAATAAAAAGAAGATTATTTCAAGTTGTGCCACCTTTCCTCAAGGAAAAAGGGGGTGCTCAATCCTGCATGTGACCTTACTGGCACAGAAACGGCAAATTCAGATTAATGATTTTTTTAAAAAAAAAAAAAAACCTTACCCTTGGTTTACAATGCTTCAGAATTTGGGGTATACAGTGTCACACCTCCACAACAGGCACACATACAAATGGAACACAAAATATGAGTGATCTTCATTGTATAATTGAAACCCAAGCGCAAAAATTTGTAAGTCTACAACTGTACCTCATGATGTCTCACTAATAAAAATTTTAAAAAATTATGAGTGATCTTTACAAAAATTTTTATCTAGTACTTCTCAAAGTTTGGTTTAAAAACAGAACATTTGCCAAAATTGTTAAGGTGCAGTTGCTGAAATTGTGCCCTCTTAAGGAGTCAGGGTTGTGTCAGGGCGGGGGGGCGGGGGGCAGGAAACTGGGAACATTGCTGAAGGGAAGGTCACACGGGTAAGGTTTGTTTGGCTTTGTAATACTGAATGCCTGAAACAGCTGTATTATGAACTTTGTAAATCACAGTGTTTAAATTTTAAAAATGAAAAACTAAATGAAGATGCTGGCCTGGAAATATGGTACAGAAGTTAAGGCACTGGCCCGGCATGCAGATAAGCCCAGTTTGATCTCCAATACCATACACGGTCCCTTGAGCACCACCAGGAGTGAGCCTTGAGCACAGAGGCAGGAGTAAGCCCTGAGCCACACTGGGTATGGCCCACCCCAACAGACAATTAAATAAAATGCAGATGCTGTAAAGCTGATCTAAGATAAGGCCTGAGAGCCTGCATTTCAACATTATTCCAGGAAAAAAATCAAAGTAGCTGATTGTGAGAAGGAGTCTAATCTATGTTCAAAATATCACTTTTTCCTGCAAAGCATTACTTCTTCATTACCGCAGATGGACATGTCATTTGCCATCATATGGGTTCCTTTAAATTGTCTTGCCCTGGACCAGGTCCTGGCCCTTACCTTGCCTTCCTTTGCCTTGTAAGTAATTTTTCAGGCTCCTCTTGTTAGGTGCTCATAAGCCACAGAACGATCAGGGTCTCCTCCGTGTGTATAGAAAGCACTCGGGTTTGAAAGTGCATTGAGTCATCTCTGGGCCTATGGCAGACAATTAATTGTGCACCATTCCCCCAAATTTATTTATCTACCATAGCTTCAAATGAATGTTGTCTGCTGTTGTAAGGGTTTTTATAGATTATGGGAAATGCCTGTACCCTACAGAAATTGGTTTTTCCCTTCGAGTCTATAGACTCCCGTCCAGTCTGAAAATATTGTCGACAGTCCATATCCAAACCTCTGCACAAGGAGACTCTAGTCCTCGTTTCCCAACACTCAGAAGAATGGCAGGAAACATGCTCATCTCTTTTCTCTAGGATCACACTTCCTAGATGTGAAAATTAAAAACTTTCCAAACTTTTCTCCCTAAGTGCCAGGGATCAGACTCGGGCCTCATGCCTGCAAGGCAAGTGCTCTTCCATTGAGCTACATTCCCGGCCTAAAGCCCTTTTTGTCACATGTAAGCTTTCCAACAAACACCTTGGAAACAGATTTTTCCAATACTTTTCAAGTTCAAGGGTTTTCTGTCACCTTAGTCTATCAAAACTGCTCCCCTATGCTGGGAGGGCCTGCTCAGGATGGGAGATGCATGCTGAAAGTAGACTATAGACCAAACATGATAGCCACTCAGTACCGCTATTGTAAACCATAACAACCAAAAGGAGAGGAGAGCAAAAGGGAATGCCCTGCCACAGAGGCAGGGAGGAGTGGGGGAATGGGGTGAGGATGATGGGAAGGATATTGGGATCATGATGGTGGAGAATGGGCACTGATGGAGAGATGGGTACTCGATCGATCATTGTATGGCTTAAATGTAAGCACGGAAGTTTGTAAGTCTGTAACTGTACCTCACGGTGATTCATTTAAAAATAAATCACGATCACGATCATCTTGTTGTTCGTCGATTTCCTCGAGCAGGCACCAGTAACATCTCCTTCTTCCTAACCCTTAGATTTTAGAAGAGCCATTTCCATGCTCTTTCAGGATTAGGAGAATGAGACCCATCATTGTTACTGGTATTTGGCATACTGAGTACGACACGGGAAGTTTGCCAGACTGTGCCATGCGGGCAGGATACTTTTGGTAGCCTACCAGGTTCTCCAAAGGAAAAATATGATAATAAGATGTCATGAGGCTGCGAATGAGACCACGCACTTCTGAGATCTGGGTTTTAGAGTCTCTGCATCTTGGCCATTGATGGAACCAACCTGATGCTGGCGGCAGCTGGTGGGTGTGATGCCTACCTACTGGAAGATGGAGGATCTGGGTGGAGAAGGCTCAGTCCCAATCCAAGTAGGCTTGGAGACCTCAGCCCCGGGACCTACATGCCTGGGTTCCTCTGCCAATTCTTTCATGCATGAGGCCCGTCCGGACATGTGGAGAGTGGTTCCAGCATGGCCGTGGCTGGCTCTGGAGGTTCTCAGCTGCTGGGGCTCTGCTCAAGGCGGGGGAGGGGGGAGAGAAACTCAACCCTCCCCCCTCCAAGGGGCCCCGGTGAGGACAGCCAGGCACAGGGCAGGAGACTCTTAAAAATAAATAAATTTTAAAATAAATAAATAAATAAATTTTTTAAAAAACTGCTCCCCTAAATTTTGGCATTTTGTCACCTGAGAACCATCTCTCATAGATGTACCAGAAACAGTTTTTGTCTCATCCTCTGAGGTTTGTTTCAGACCTCTTTTCTGGCTAAAAAGGAAAAGATATCTGTAAAGGAACCACTCCGACGAACTCATCCTCTACTGTTGCATTCTGTCCAAAAGCCAGGACTTCATCAACACGCTACAGCTCCTTAGAGGGGAGTTTGATAGAGGTATGTGCCGTCAGTTATCGGATACACACTTAGCCAGACCTGGCTCTAGAACACATTGAATGAAACTCCTACTTTCATCAATAGAGGACTGCACAAATCTTTTATTTTTTTTCCTCTTTTTTGTAAATTTTATTGAATCGCCGTGAGATAGTTACAAGCTTTCATGTTTGAGTTACAATCACACAATGATCTGTATAACTGAAACCCAAGCACAAAAATTTGTAAGTCTACAACTGTACCTCATGGTGTTTCACTATTGAAAAATAAAAAAAATTTAAAAAACAATCACACAATGATCAAACACCCATCCCTCCACGAGTGCACATTCCCCACCATCAATATCCCCGGTACACACCCCCTTTCCCACCCTCCCTCTGCCTCCATGGAAGACATGATTCCCGATAATCTCTCTCTACTACAAAAGGTTTTTATAAGAATAGTGTCTTTCTCTGATTGGGGGGGGGGGGGCAGAGGGGAGAGGGTGACATAGGGGCCACATCCAGTGGCTGGTGCTCAAAACCTATTTCCAGCTTTGTGCTCAGTAGTGACCTCTGGTTGTACTTGGGGGACCATATATGGTGTTGGGACTGAATTGGATTTTATGCATGTAAAATAAGTACCTTAATCACTGTTCTCTCTCCCTTTCTCTCTCTCTTTCCGCCCCCAAAGAATGGGAGAATGACTCCTTTCCCAGCTATTTAATCTTATCATAAAAGATCTATAAGTAAGTAATGGTTATACTGCCATTATTACTCTTGCTAATCAGAGCTCAGAGACATTTAGATCAATGAAAACCTAGGTTCCTGTCATGAGACTGTAATCAATCCAGAACATGGGGTTTTCTAAAGAGCTTACCTCACTATAGCCTCACTGACATTAATCATGAGGAGTATGGTGCATGTGAATGAGGGCATGAGTGAAAGTACTTAGCAGAGGGATACTGGTAAGAAAGATTACTAGTATCCTCCTTATGTCTCTGACTCTGTAGCTTAAAACAACCATGTAGGTCTCTATTGCTATAGATAAGTTAGCCTCTACCACATCTGAGTTCAGATGTCCTGATAGCTATATATCAAAATAACATACTTAGAACATTGCCTGGTACATAGTTAATGCTATGTAAATGTTAACCATTTGTTTAAAAGTAAAAGTAAAGGCCCTCCCGTTGATCATCGATTTGCTCGAGCGGGCCCAGTAACGTCTCCATTGGAGACTTTGTTGTTACTGTGTCTGGCATATCGAATACTCTCGGTAGCTTGCCGGGCTCTCCGAGAGGGGCGGGGGAAATCGAACTCGGGTCGGCCATGTTGGCTGCGTGCAAGGCAGACGCCCTACCCGCTGTGCTATCGATCTATTTTAAATATTGTTACCAGTAATAATCATATCATGAAATAATAATATACTGTGTAGGAAATAATCATATATTGTGTAGGAAATAATCATATACTCTATTCTTGAGAACACAGTATAATATATTACATTAAACTTTAGCTTCCCAGACTGTTTTGAGAATTTGAACCCAAGATATATCACTGATCTATTGAGACACATGCATCCTAGTTCAGGGGAGTCCTATCCTTTCTCCTGGAGAATTTCGTGTAAGGTTTTGAGAAATACAATTGTCAGAGTGCTACTGGATGAGAATAATCAAGGAGTAGCCCACATGACATGTTTAGAGGAACAGTGCCATCCTTGGACAAGCTCTCATGGTCCTAGCAAACTTTATGGGTCCACTGTTTCATTAAACATTCACCCAAATCCATATTCATTTAGTGAACACAAAATATTTCTGAGAATATTATAGGGGTGTAGGGAATAGTTGGGTGAAGTATGGGAAATTTTGAGCTACAAAGAATGATACAAATACCTAAAATCATTTAACTTCAAGCAAGAAAGCTGAGGTAGGATCTTTTAGGATAGAACAACACAAACGAATACAGGTTAAACAGACTACAAAGGTCAGCCAGCAAACACTTTATTCAAAAAAGTTTTGTGATCTCCAAAATATATAAGATATGATGTAGACATATATAAAGCACTCGCATGCATCACATCATTTGAAACGCACTAAAGTTTCATGCTTTCTGAAATTTACATACAAGTGGTACTACATGGAAAGTATCATGCTAAGTGAAATTAGTCAGAAAGAGCGGGATAGACACAGAAAGATTGCATTCATCTGGGGAACATAAAGTAACAAAATAGGAAACTAACACCTAAGAGTGGCCGAGATTAGTACCAGGAGGTTTGCTCCATGGCTTGGAGGCCAGCCACACATGCTAGGGGAAAAGGGAGCTCAGATAGAGAAGGGAGCACCAAATAAAGGGTGTTGGGAGGATCCTCCCAGGATGGGAGAAGCATGCTGAAAGTAGACTATAGACCAAACATGATTGCCACTCCATGCCTCTTTTGCAAACCACAACACCCAAAAGGAGAGAGAGAACAAAATGGAATGACCTGCTACAGAGGCAGGGTGGGGGGTGGGAGGGATACTGGGACCCGTGGTGGTGGAAAATGGGCACTGGTGGAGGGATGGGTATTTGATCATTGTATAATTGAAACCCAAGCACAAAAATTTGTAAGTCTACAACTGTACCTCATGGTGTTTCACTAATAAAAATTAAATTAAAAAGTTTCATGCTTTATGCAATTCATTTATATACATGCTTCCACTATAACCATCACCCGAACTGTTACAACTGAGGAAAGTAAGGTATATGGAAATTACTTGTCAAAGATTTCACAACTGAAAAATGCTGGCATCCAAATTGAAACCGAGATTTGAAGTCGTGCCAGAAGCCACGCATTTAACTCCTATTTTATACTGAATGACATACTAATAGGACTTTTCAAAGGAAATAAAAAACAACATGAATCCAAATTTCCTCCAAGCCCTTGCTCATAATCATGTTTATATTCCTAGCACATCATTGATACCAATCAGAAACTAGTTTATGTCCAGAAATGTAAAATTATATGCTATTTATTTATGAAGATGTTGGATACCTTCTTTTCTATGTCCTAACTTATTTTTCTCTCAGGGAACTCCCAGGCAGTTCTCTGGTGATACTCAGCCCAGACAGTGAAATGGTCTGGTCTGGTAAGGTAAGGCAGCACAGTGGAATCAGGGCATGCCAGAGGCAAACTCAAGGCATTTCTATACTAGACATGCACTCTAGTTCTTTAAACAATTTCCCTGACTCCTCCATACCTTGATTTCTTACCTACAAAATAAGGTCAACATAATAATGTGCAAGGCCAAATAGCACACATGACCTGACATCGGGATGATACACATGGGTGCACTTCAAATTCTTATTTCTCTCTAGAAAGATGTGTTTCCACATCACATGAAGCTATTTTACTGCTTTCACTTTTGCATTAGTGATAGCCATGTTACTACATGGACTATCTGACGTACATGGATTGCAAACTGATTGTAAATTAATCATGGAAGTTCTTCAGCGTTATCACCAGCTGTCACAGTGAAGATTAAGTGGTCTATAATGGTGATTGCTCAGTAAATTGATTGATAGCAAGGTAACTCATCAACTTTGTCTTTTATTAACATAGCACACACTTTATAAAATCGGGATTGCTGATAAAAGAACAATAAAAACCACTTTGGTGACAGAAGAACACATCGGAAGTACTTGGACTGATAACTGTATCATGTTCTTGTCTGCTCCTTCAGGATTTAAAAGCATCGAGGCAGTAATTGGGAAAATGGACGAACATAAAGCTGTTAGATGGGAACTTTTGCCCTGAGAAGTCTGTCAAAAGTTCTTGGTGTTCCAATGCCAACCAGAGTTCTCCAGGGAAAACAAGAGGTAAGTTGCTAAAGTGGTTGTACCAAACTGGCACATGTATTCTCAGGATGTGCTTGGACAGGTGAAAAAGGAGACAGTTCCAGTAGAGTTTGTGATTTCTTCTGCTGTCTCTGTTCTTTGTGGTGAAAAAGAAATATTGTGGTTGTCAAGGCACAGCCTTTTATTTTCTGTCCTGGACCTATGCATTGAAATATGCTCAGAATGGCCAGAAAAGAATTTTTCTGGTTAACTGAACATTTGAGAGTGTTGAAAACACTCTGTTGCCAAGCATGAACTCCTGTCTCAGATGAATTTAAAAGGAAATCTGATTTGTGAACATCCATACATGCCAAACATCAATGGATCCTCAATTCTTCCAGAGTGAAAATGAAATATGCATTGCCCAAACCACATTGAATATAAATTCATTTTAATTTAGTTTTTGTTTTTGTTTTGGGTAACACAGTTTGCAACACAGTATATGTTTTAGGAGTAATGACTCATATCTAAATTCATTTCAATTTGATGAAATTTAATTTATTTTAATTTGAAAAGTCAAGCAAAATATTGTCTTATCTCTGGTAAGCCATTGTCCTTTCCTTTTACAGTGTCATGATTAGAAAAGAAATTGTGAAGAGAAATGATTCCAGAAAAATTCCACAAATCTTTGACTTGATAAAGTTCCATGCTAACTTCACTATCAGTATCTAGCGAGATATCTACCCAAGTATGTCAGAATACCTCCAACTAATATTTTGTTCCACCAGTACATCCTTCTCAAAATATTTTCTCAAAAACTTTCTCTTCTTACAGTGTTACATATTTGGTATGATAAAGGGAGATATTATAGCTACACAGTATAGGAGAGTAAAGTGTTGAATAAAATGGTGTGAAAACTGACCAAAAACAGCCTCAGAAAACCAACAGAATAGCAGCCACTCTGAAAACCTCTTAGAGATGGAGGTAAGAGAGGTAAGGGAGCTCAGGGCCCACTTATGGAAGGTTGCACAAAATTTTAAAAAGAAGCTACCCTCATAAAGCAAACATTAAGCCAACACAAGGAGATAGAAGAGAAGAGGTGGTTAGAGAAAATCCTGAGATTTTAAGGAAACTGCTTAACAATAAAAAGGGAGTTCCTAAAGGCAGAGAGGAAGGGCTGGGAAGAGAGAAAGGAAGGAAAAGGTGGGCCAGAGTGGAAGAGCTGACAGAAGAGGTTTGGCTTCCAAAATGAGTTATGTATGACTTTGAGGTCCTGACAGTAGGGTGGTATCTAACCTCCCAGTATCTAAAACAATACTCAGTGGCATGGCACTTCATCATACACAAATAAATGCTACACATCTGACACTCGAGGAAAAATTCAAGTCCTGATCTGTAGTGTCTGGTGATTTCATAATGTAAATATTCCCATCATAGCTTATCTAAATCATCAACATTATGTCACCGAAGGTGGGAAGAAGTGTGTGTGCGCAATCAATTCTTGCTAAGGAGCATGAGTTGGCTCCAACCCACTACTGTCACGTGTCACACCTAAATTCACAAAATGACTTGAAATCTGTGTCAGGAAGATAGCAGGAGAAATATCTTTTTCCTCAGTTATTAAACGGTCATTTGAAGAATGAATCATGTTGATCAAATCAAAGCAGATCCTGGTTGTAGCTATGTTTGTGATAACTGAGCTCACAAAGAAATAGACAATGTCTTTGCTTTGATATATATTTTTTCTCTCTTCTATCGGGAAGAGAAGGGAAGGATCCTACACAGTACAGTGCCTTGTCTGTGTACTCTTTGTGTTATCATTCCTGAATGCTGATGGATGGGGCATACACACCATCCTCGGTTTTAACCCTAAAAGAAATTGAAACTTAGTCTTCCAATTTTTTTCCCATCTGGAATTCTCTAGTATTAAAACTGCTGTCTTACTAGACTGGAAGGCAATGTGTTACAATGATTCCTGTGACTCTAATGCAGGCTAGCAGAAACCACAGGTCAATTTTATTGAAGCCAAGACCAGAAGAGTAAGTAAGGGCACTGGGCCCAGACATCATATTTCCAGAAATCAAGGGAAAGCTGAGAGCCTAAGCTTAGAGAGGGATATAGCCTGGAAAAAGGCTTCTAGACCAATAGGCTGAGATGGCGCTGGAAAACAAATTGAAAGTTTACTGATAAAGGTGTATTTTATACCTTTCCACCCAAGGTAAAATTCTCAAAACAGAGTTAGTTCCTGAAGCCTAAAGCAGAAGATGAGCCAGAGCAGGAGTGGCAGGGAAAGTTTTATATCTACTTCCACACTACAAAAATTTACATTAAGCAGTGCACTTTTGGAACTTTTTATACTCAACTTTCGACTTCTTCTTTATTTAATTTTTCATCGAATACCTGTGAGATAGACCATTACAAAGCGGTTAGCGATTGGGTTTCAGTCATAAAATAATCGACCACCCATCCCTCCACCAGTATACATTTCCCATCACCAATGTCAACAGTTTTCCTCCCAACATCCCCCAACAACCCCTTCCCCACTCTGCCTCTATGATGGATACTCTTCTCCTTTCTCTCTCTCCTTTTGTGCATTATGCTTTGCAATACAGGTACTAAGAGGTCATCGTGTTTGTTCAGGCTGTTCAGTTTTTGTATTGGGAGTGTAAAGCCGGAGTAGCATTTTTAACTAGGCGGCATTTTGGGGGTGGGAATGTGATTGCCAAGGCTTCTGGAAGTACAAGGAGGTTGGGGGATGTAGCCCATCCCGATCCTTAGAAATCCTGGAAGTTCCAGTCACAAAACCGGCATACTCAAATTGTCAGCAAACTATCTCGGTGTGGTCCATCCTGAGGCAGTGGAGCATGGTGACAGTTTTTGTTTTTTCTGATTAGGATAAAAAAATTTTTTCAGACACTTTCACAAAGAAGCTTCTCAGTGACTAAGATTTTTCTGTAGTAGGTAGAAGAGCAGGGTCCCCTGCAGCTGTCCAAAGTGGCTCTGATCAGGCTGGGTTCCACTTGGCCAAAGTGGTGAGGAGGAGGCGTGTACTTTCCTTCCTATCTCAGCTTATCCCACTGCTTCCTGCTGGCATTCAGGCATTGGATAGTTTTCTGCCAAAGCAGACATTCAATTAAATCATCATATTCTATTTTTCACTCCTTCTCTGCTGGTACAGCACCAATCCCATGTGCACATTCTATCCATTATTTTTCAAAAGTGTGTCATCAACTTGCAATCTTGTGAGGCTGGTCAACAGTCCGGATTGTGACCCAACAGTCTAGTTAATACCCAATCTTTTCTGTACATCGAAGATAGTCATGGTGTCCTGCCTCATTATCCTTGTCTCCTCGTTGGCCTGGCAGCAATTTTGGATTGTGAAAGCAAGTGGCTGCCAGGTGCTTTGCATAAGTGGGCATCAGGCTGACTCACCTCACTCTGATTTACTCTGATCTGTTCAGCCTTGCCTGAGCCTGACATTAACTGTGACTTTTGATGTCTTTCAAGACTTATTTATGGGTTTCTTGAAGTGAGGCAGATAAATGAGCTTGTACAGCTGAGCCAGAGATGGTTTGTGGGTGTGGCTCCCAGATACCTAATTTTTAACTTTTTAGTTTCTCTGGAAAGTTGGCCCTGAGTTTTGGGGTCTGGCCAGAGGCACAGCAGCAATTGGGGCAGGGGGTAAAAGGAAGCCTGAAGGCACCATCAGTCTGATGATGCTCTTGCCCTGAGGTTACACATTGACATGCTGGCATCAACTTCTTATCTATTCTTCTCATTAGACAATGTAAAGCCCTTTACTCTTTTTACACAGCAAAAACAATATTAGGAGAATGAAAACAGAACTATAAAGGAAGGGAAATACTGGAAAAACTTAGGCTGGAATGATAGCACAGCGGGTAGGGCGTCACAATGCTACTGGGCCTGCACGAGCAAATGGATGAGCAATGGGAGGACAGTGATACAGTGATACTGGAAAAATTCATATCTGAAAATGTTAAAATACTTTAACATTGGCCTCCCCTACCAAAGGTACACTTAGCCGTGCTACAATATCAAAATTAAGAAGTTGACATAAGTTCAAAACATCAACCATCACGGTCACAGTCCTCCCGTTGTTCATCAATTTGCTCGAGCAGGCCCAGTATCATTGTGAGACTTGTTACTGTGTTTGGCATATTGAATACGTCACGGGGAGCTTGCCAGGCTTTGCCGCACAGGCGAGATACTCTTGGTAGCTTGCCAGGCTCTCCGAGAGGGGCAGAGGAATGAACTTGGTCAGCCATGTTGACTGCGTGCAAGGCAAACGCCCTACCCGCTGTGCTATCGCTCCAGCCCAACATCAACCATAATGCATATAAATTTAATGGTACAAACATAAATCCAATTTTAAATGTACAAAAGGCATAAACAATTGACTAAAGAGAAATTATTACTGAAAAATATGCACATTGAAATATATTCAATAGAAGCCACAGATAAATGGACATTAAAACCCTGAGATATCAATTCCTGCATTTTGTAATGTCTAACATAAATACATTGAGAATGTAGAGAGTTGATTACTACAACTAGGATGTAAAATGGCCCAGTTACTCTAGAAAATGTATAAGACAGTTTCTTATAAAAGTAGTTATTCTTTTCCACACAACCCAGTAATTGTACTCTGGGGTATATATCTCAGATAAATAAATGTAAATTTATGTGCACACAAAAGTTTACACTTGAATGCTCATGAAGCTTTATTTATAGTAATTGAAAACTGGAAGCAATCAAAATGTCCTTGATACACACTCAAATATACATATTTATATATATATATATATATAATGGAGCGATAGCACAGTGGTAGGGCGTTTGCCTTGCACGCAGCCAACATGGCCGACCCGAGTTCGATTTCTCCGCCCCTCTCGGAGAGCCTAGCAAGCTACCGAGAGTATCTCGCCTGCACGGCAGAGCCTGGCAAGCTCCCCGTGACGTATTCGATATGCCAGACACAGTAACAACAAAGTCTCCAATGGAGACGTTACTGGGCCTGCTCAAACAAATCGATGATCAACAGGAGGGCCTTTACTTTACTTTACTTATATATAATGGAATACTATTCAACAATACAAAGGAATTAGATATTGATCAATGTATTAATTTGAATGAATCTCAAATGCATCATTCTGAGTGGGGAAAAAAGACAATTTTGAAATGTTACATATTGTATGATTGTATTTTTATAACATCCTTGAAATGACAAAACCATAAAGATGGAGAAGAGAGTAATGATTACCTCTGGACATGGAGTGTGATATATGAGCGTGACTATAAAGGCATATAACAAGGGAGTTACTCTGCAGTGATAAAACAGTTCTATATCCTGATTGTGGTGGTGATTACACAAGTTAATATACAGTTGACCTAGAGCTACACACATACACACATACACACAAGTGCATATAAAAACTGGTGATATCCGAGTAAGATCTGTATTCCAGTCAACAATATGATAAAGATGTATGATAATTTATTGGCTTTTATAGTGCAGTAAAGTTAAAATAACATGCCATTATCGGGAGACTTGGGTGAATGGTCCATGGAACTATAGTACTTCACCAACGTCCTTTATGTTTATCATGATTTCAAATAAGGAACAAAAATAAATACTAACTAGAAGACATACCAAATTAGACATTATTTTACACTGCAGTGAAGAGCAAACTGCTGCTACATTAGACCATATATTCTAAATTTCCTGCTGTTTAATCCTTTAGGTCTCTATCTTTGAGAGCTAATCCAAAGTGCATTCAAAATGAATGTACAAGAATATTCATAGAACAACTCCACTGGATTAAAAAAACTTATATTACAATAGAATTATTGCAAACAGAATAAATCTTACCCATAGGTTGGATATCATGACACCAATAAAAGGTGGTTTTAAATAATATTTGGTACATATGAAAAGTACAATCTGAATGTACAGCCTTATATACATTATAATACTAATTTTAAAAATTGATAAGTAAAATTCAGAAAAAAGATCATAATATTCACAAGAGTTAAGTCTGGAATGATTGGATTTTATTAAATTCTCCTTAGACTTGATTAAAATTCACAAATATTACACTATAAACATGCTTATCATAAAAAGTTTTTTGTGTGTTTATGAGTGTTTGTGTAGTTCATGCACTCTTGTTAAAATATAGGTTCTTTTTTTAGGAGATCTAGAGAAGGGTCTGGGATCCTAAATTTCTATTAAGTACCACACTATGCTGATACTACAGCCAAGTTTGGATGTGTGGTGACTGGCACACTTGGCAGTGTTCAGGGCTTACTACTGCTTCTGAGCCCAGGGACCATTCCTTGCATTTACAGGGGACCACATGGGTTGTTGGAGATCGAACTTGGGTTAGCCATGTGCAAAAGAAGTGCCCTCTCCACCAAACTATAGCTCTGACCCCTACAGTCCTATTTTTAGGAATCAGGAGTCTAGTTTGTTCAAGGCCAAAGTGATTACCAAATAGTTCTTCTGAACACAAGGAAAGTGTCGCACGATTTATAATTATTTTAACTTCAGGAAAGTTATATCCTAGAGTCTTTGCTACAAACATGTATCCACCTAAGATTCTTATTTATCAGTTCCCATGAACAATTATAGAATGATTTAGAAAAGTTCTCAGATTCTCAAAACTGACAGAGGTCAGAGGCTGTTTCAACCAATCAGAACCAAAACTCAATAAATTGTGTGAAGTATCTAGTGATACAGGTGGGGAAGCCAACACCCACCCCTCCACCAGTGTGGAGTTACCTGCACCAGTGTCCCAGTCTCCCTCCCATCCACACCCCCTTCCCAGCAGGCACTTTTCCTCCCTCTATCCCTCTTTCCCTCTCCCTCTCTCCCCCTCCCTCTCCCTGAGTCTCTTCCCACCTTTCTCTCTAGGAATATAACCTGGAGGCTCAAAAACACACAGCAGAAACATCATCTGCACTTCTATGTTCATTGTAGCACTATTTACAATAGTCAGAATCTTGAAACAATTGTAGTGCCCAAGAATAGATAGCTGGATAAGGAAATGATGTTACATCTACACAGTGGAACACTATGCAGCTGTTAGGAAGAATGAAATCATGAAATCTGCTTATAAATGGATGGACATGGAGAGTACCATGCTGAATGAAAAGAGTCAGAAGGAGAGGGACATGTATAGAATGACCAAATTCATTAGTGGGACACTATATTTTCATCCATGTTACGAGGACATTATTGTCAATCCTCACAAAATATAATTCCTTTATTTTACAGTTAATAAAAGAGCCGTAGATGGGTAAGGTTAAGTTTTCCAGCATCGCCCAGCCAGCTGTTGGTATAATCTATTTCCTATTAAAGCCCTCTTTCCCACACTGCCTCTGTGAGATAAATGACCATAAATAAGTTCTATGCAAATCTTATGCTCCCATACACCCAAAATCAAAAACAAAATTCAAATGCATACAGTATTGTAGGGAAATATTAATAATAAACTTTCCAATGGCAATTATATTTAATATATAAAGAGCTAATTCTAATTGATAAAAAAAATGACCCTAAAGGAAAGAGACATCCAGAACAGGTACAGCATTTCACAAAAGGGGAAACATGTTTGCATGTGTGGGTGAGTGCACAGATGCACCTATGAAGGTGTGTGGTATGTGTGTACACACACACACACACACACACACACACACGTTAACGCATGTGTAACATTTAGAATAATGGCATAAACTGGCCAATAATTAACAATTAAATGTTAACAGATGATTATTTATTCATAGCTTTATTCTTATTGTGTTTTTCTAAGCTACTCATGTTGATTCCAGATAACATTGCTTTCAATATAATTGTTTATATCATATTACATAGTTCTTTTCAAGTTCACATTTACAATTGACAAGTTTCTCTGGGTTAATTGATTTATTAGTTCGTTAATTTGTTCATCAATCAGATATAATATTTATTGGACATCTACAAATGTAGATGTGAAAAAGTAAAATATAGGCATAAGTCCATTATTTGTTCTTGTTTTGATTGGGGGGGAGTATATACCCAGAGATGTTCTGTGGCTCTCTCTGTTGGTTATATATAAGCTGAACACCTTAAACACCATTTCAGTTCTCTGACCCAGGGCATGGACCTCACCTACATAAAACTAGAATAGGACACAGCCTTAAATTATGCAACTAATTAATCATTAAAGTTACCTAAGCAATTACATGTAGTTCCCTATACTCTAAGTATTCCTTTCTCACTGTATAAGGAATTTCAAATGAGTTCAATTCTCTGAACTTAGTTGTGGGTAATAGTTTATGTGAAAATAGAGCAATGTGTGGATACTGTTTCTGGTTAGTTTTTAAATTGAAATTTGCATTGATATAACTATAGATGTCCATGCAGTCGAAATAAATAATAGAGAAACTGCATGTATCTTTTGCTCCATTTCTGCCAGTGATAATATTTTATAGAACAATAGACAACCAGAATATTGATATTGAAACAATCTATCTATATTACCATTTTGCTTACACTCACCTATGTGTACACATGTAGGTGTGAATATTTTTATTTCTTGCTATGTAACTGCATTACCTTGTAGGTTCATGTGATAATTACCAGCACAGACAACATACAGAAGAGCTCCACCATCACAAGAAACCCTTCCAAATACAGCCTACTTTCTCCTCTCTACCGCCACCTCAGCATCTTATGACTAACTTCTAGAAGTCACTAATCTGTTCTCCAGGATACACAAATGGACAAAATAATATAATGAAACATGGTCGACACCACAGAAATATATGTAATCATGGAATAAGATATACATACAACATATAAGCACGTAAAATATGCTCAACATCACTAGACATTGTATAAATGCCTGTTAAAACTACAAAGAGAAGTCACTAAACACCTATCAGAACATCAAAAATAAAAATAGTATAAATGCCAACTTATTACAAGAATGCAGAGAAGCTTGATCTTTATCCATTGATGGTACAAGGTAATATTTTATAGACAACCTGCATAAAAGATTGGCAATTTCTTACAAAATTATAGATGTTGTTATCATCTAGCCTAGCAGTTGCACTCCTGAGTATTTACCCAAGGAAAAAGAGTGAGAGTTACACACAAAAGACTATATATAAATGTTTACACCCACTTTATTTTGAATGTCACAAAACAAAAATAACGGACAATTTTCAACAGGTGAATGGATAAACATCTGAGGTACATCTATATCATGCAGTACTAATCAGCAACACATACATTTTAGATCAATCTTCAATGCATTATGCTTACTGAAAAAGTCAATCCCAAAACGTCATATACTGTATTATTCTGTTTATATAATATTTTTACCATGAGATGAAGTTATATTCTCTTTCACAGGTTCTTTGACATAATCATCTACATAAATAAATGCTTTAGATTATTTTCAAATTCTCTAGCAGTGCATTAATTCTAAGCATGTGGAATGTACCATATTTGGATATCAAATCCAACATGCTTCAATATATATTTAATACAGACATATAGTTTCACAGGACACAATGAAAGCTCAACAGCTAAGTAAAACTTGCTCTAATGTATGGGTGAAAAAAAACTGAGTTTTAGTGTTCAAATACTTTGCTCAAGATTATGCAGCAAGCTCCGAATAACAAATAACAGAATCACAGAGACACATTCACTCAGCAAGAATGCTCTTCCAAAATTCTTCACAATAGTAAAGATGGAATCAACCCACTGGCCACCAACTGATGACTAGATAAGGAAGCTGTGGAAGATACTATTTTAAAAAATTTATCTGCATATATTTTCTAAATTATTTAAAGAACCATGATTAACAAAGTTGTTGATAGTTGAGTTTTAGGGCTGGAGTGATAGCACTGTGGGTATGGCATTTGCTTTGCACACAGCTGACTCGGGTCCAATTCCTCTGTCCCTCTCAAAGAGCCCTGCAAGCTACCGAGAGTATCCCGTCCACATGGCAGAGCCCTCCCCATAGTGTATTCGATAAGTCCAAAACAGTAACAAGTTTCACAATGAAGACATTACTAGTGCCTGCTCAAGCAAATCGATGAACAATAGGAGTACAGTGCAGTTCAGTGCAGTGCTAATGTTCCAGCACCAACCCCACTACCAGTATCATAATTCCCTTCATCGGTGTTTCCATATTCCATCCTGCTACACTCTACCCCACCCCCACCGGCTGCCACCTTGACAGGCACATAAACTTTGGTGACTGTAATTTGGATCTCATGTTTTCAGTGTTATTCAGTCTTCACTTTGGATATATAGTTATACCACTTCCCCACAGCACCAGTACACCTGAGGCCCCTGACTCCTGACTTCTGTTCCTTCCCTTTCTCGTCTTCTTTCTTTACCCCTTGATTTCTTTCCAACTATGTCCTTCCCAGGGTCAAGAATAATCTAGGAAACCCCCACCTTTAAAGCATTGCATTCCCTGATACAGTTATTCTATATACCACAGGTAAGTGAAATCGTCCTGTGTTTGTCCTTCTTCCAGCTTACTTCACTCAACATGGCATTTTCCAGTTCCATTAGGTTGCAGCAAATTGCATGATTTCATTGTTCCTTGCAACTGCATCATATTCCATTGTGTACGTGTGCTACATCTTCATAGTATCTTCTTCCTCTAATCTCTTCATATTGTAGCTATTTTACTAAGTGCTGTGATACATAATGGTGTACATATGGGATTTTGCATGAATATTTTGTGCCCTGAGGGTCAAATGGAAGCACAATTCTAAATTCATTGAGAGTTCTCCATAATTGAACCAGCCAACATTCCCACTAGCAGTAAATAGAAGTTTCTTTTTCACCACGTTCTTGCCAACATAGATTTTTCCACTATTTTTGATATGCAACATTATCCCTGGTGTGAGACGATATCTCATTGTTATCTTGATTTGGATTTCCCTAATGATAAGTGATGATGAGCATTGTTTATTGAATCACCGTGAGCTACAGTTGCAAAACTTTCATGTTTGAGTTTCAGTCATACAATAACCTGTACCTCCACCTGTGTACATTTTCCACTAACAATGTCCCCAGTATCCCTCGCACCCCCGTCCCATCCCTTCCTGTGCCTCTATGACAGACAATTGACCCTATCACTCAATTATGATCATTTTTTCATGTGCCTATTTACCATCCACCTATCACTGTATCACTGTCATCCTGTTGTTCATCCATTGCCTCAAGGAGGCACCAGTAACGTCTCCTTCATCCTAGCCCTGAGATTTTAAAAAGTGCCACATTCGAGGCTCTTTCAGGGTCAGGAGAATGAGACCCATCATTGTTACTGGTTTTTGGCATATTGAATATGCCACAGGAAGTTTGCCAGACTCTGCCGTGTTGGCAGGATACTTTTGGGAGCCTGCCATGTTCTCCAGAGTAAGAACTAGATAATAAGATGTCTTCCAGGAGCAGGGTTTTATAGTCTCTGGGTCTTGGCCGTTGATGGGATTACACAGCGCCGGGGGCAGTTGGTGGGTATAACGCCTACATACTGGAAGATGGGGGATCTGGGTGGAGAAGGCCCCAGTTCCAATCCAAGCAGGCTTGGAGATCTACGCCCCGGGTCCCGCACACCTGGGTTCCTCTGCTGGTTCCTTCATGCGTGAGGCTCATCCAAACGTGTGGAAAGTGGTCTTAAGCATAGCTGTGGCTGGAACCAAAGGTCTTCAGCTGCCGGCATCCACCTATCTTCCTCCCAAATGTGTCTGCTGTCTCTCCCCATTTTTGATGGGGTTTTTGGATATTTCTATTGATTTTTGTACATACTTTATATATCCTGAATATCAACCTTTTATCTGATGTGTTAATACATATGCTTTTTCCCATTCAGTTAGCTATCTTGAGTTTTAGCTCATGTTTCTTTTGCCATGCAGATAATGCAGTGCCATTTGATCTTTTTTAGTTTATGTTTTCTTTGCCAGAGCAGTATCATGCCACTAAAGATGCCTTTGAGGTCCATATCTTGAAGGGTTTTGCCTAAATATTCCTCAAAGTACTTGATAGTTCTCATCAGATCTCAAGATCTTTTATCTGCTTTGAATCAGCTTTTGCGGAAGGTCTAAGATATGGATCCAGATTTAATTTTTCCATTAAAACACTATATTTTACAAAGTTATTCATAATCAAGTTTTAGAAATACAATATTGTAGCACTGATCACACCATCAGTGCCAACCTCCCTCCACCAATGTTCTCAGGTTCCCTCCCATATACCCCCCTCCGCCAGCCTGCCCTCTTGACAGGCACCTTCTAAGTTTAGTTGTTAAAGTTTAGGTCTCTTAATCTCAGTGCTCTTGGTTCTGTGTCTTGGATGTTTGGCTCTATAATTCCTTAACCACACACTGAGTCCTCTGTCCTGGCCCCTGGTGCTTCTCATCCATCTCTTCTCCCCTTCCCGTCCACAATTTCTGTCTGCTCATCAACTCTTACTACTAGTTAAGACAACAATGAGATATCATCTTAAGGTAAAAGGTAAAGGTAAAGGCCCTCCCATTGATCGTCGATTTTCTCGAGCGGGCCCAGTAACGTCTCCATTGGAGACTTTGTTGTTACTGTGTTTGGCATATCGAATACTCTCGGTAGCTTGCCGGGCTCTCCGAGAGGGGCGGAGGAATTGAACTCGGGTTGGCCATGTTGGCCGCTTGTAAGGCGAATGCCTTACCCGCTGTGCTATCACTCCAGCTTAAGATATCATCTTAAGCCAATGATAATGGCACATATCAAAAATTCTGAGAACGATCCCTTGGCAGGAATGTGGGGGAAAGGGAACCCTTGTCCACTGCTAGTGGGAATATTGTCTGGTCCAAGCCCTATGGAAAACAGTATAGAGGGCACTCTGTAAACTCAGAATTGAGCTCCCATATGACGCAGCAATTATGTTTTGGGGTAATAAGTAGGATGGGAAAATATTCATTCAAAAGAATGTATGCGAAGGGACAGGTATCACATTGTATGACTAAAACCTAATTATTAACAACTTTGTAACTGTCTATTTTAGAGTGATTCAATAAAAAAGATTAAAGTATAAAAAATGTATGCACACCATTATGACTTTCAGCACTCAGCACAATAGCTAAGATTTGGAATCAACATTGGTGTCTCATGGCAGATAAGTGCATCATGAAGTGCGGAATATATACACAATGGAATACTACACAGCTCTAAGGAATGATGAAATCAGACTTGATGGATTTACACATGGTTATACAGTTTTGTGGAAGATATTCTTGATGAAACACTACTCTGCTTTAAAGAAAATAATGAGAGCATGTCTTTGGGGACAAAATGATGGAAATTGAGGTGATTATTCTCAGTTAATTAAATCAGGAAGTGAAGATAATTACCAGATTGTTTCACTCACATATGGAATTCTAATAACTAAAGCAATGGACACTTAAAAGACAACTCTGCTGAAAATATGACTCAAATACTTGAACACATGCCTAGTATGCATGATGTCTTCAATTCAACTCCAGCAGTTCACATACCTTAAGCACTGCTGGACCCTTGTGGTCACTGAACAATGCCTAGCACAAGCACAGAAGTGCTGCCTCAAGCACCAAACCATCAGACCTACACCATCCAAGAGAGGTCCAAATATTCCCAGTGCTGTCATTGTCACTGTCCTCCCGTTGTTCATCTATTTGCTCAAGCAGGCCCAGTAACATCTCTATTTTGAGACTTGTTGTTGCTGTGTTTGGCATATCGAATCCGTCACAGGTAGCTTGCCAGGCTTTGCCATGCGGGCGAGATACTCTCGGTAGCTTGCCGGGCTCTCCAAGAGGGGCAGAGGAATCGAACTCCGGTCGGCCATGTTGGCTGAGTGCAAGGCAAACGCCCTACCACTGTGCTATCGCTCCAGCCCATTCCCAGTGCAGCCCTATAAAAATAAACTAACTCCTAGAGTCAGTATTTACTGAACAGAATGGGAAGGGACGTGAAGATCTGGGTAGAGGGGTCTTAGCTAACTGGATAGCACTAAAACTGTGAAGGTTACCTCCTCCCACCCCTGCTGCCAAATTCTATGGTTCTGAAAACCAGTGATAAATTGAAATTTTAAAGCTGGGCTTGGGGACAGGAGTCAAAGGGTTAAAGCAGAGGCTTTGCATGGAGGGCCCTGAGTTCTGCTCTTGAACCACAAGTTCCCCTAGTGCTGAAGGGTGTGGTTCCCAAGCACCATGCCAGAAGTACCCCCAGAGCATCCCTGGATGTGTTCCCCTAACAAAGCCAAAAGCAAAACCAAAAAGAAATAAAGACACTGAAAGTGAAGAACAAAGAACTCATTGAAAGTATCCATCAATTCAATCACAGCACTGCAACCTGAAAGCAAAATCCCTGCTGCTTGCCTCCAATCATTTCCATGGGTGCAGTGCCCCTGTTTTCACTACGTTTGGGGAACGTTACTTCCTAAATTCCTTTAAGATATGGCAGATATACATGGTGGAATATTACACAGCAGTAAAGAATGATTAAAGCATGCAGTTGGCTGCAACATGGATGGAACTGGAAGGCATCATGTTAAATGAAGTCAGCCAGAATAATAAGGATAAACAGCGAATAATATCATTAATATGTGGTATTTAGAATAACTCTATGGAGGAATGCAATCTTTTAAGATAGGGTTGCCTATATAAACCATGCTCCAGAGCATAGGCAGAGAATGAAAGAAAGAGTGGAGGGGAAGGGAGGGGGAAAGAGGCAGATGAGTGGCAATGGGGTCCAAGTCAGGAGATCTAGGTACACTCGTCACATTAAGGAATGATAGAGATAAGTATCTATCTTACACAGTCAACAACACTGAAATAAAGAGACCCAAACTTGAACAACAGGACTTAGAAAGGTGCCTGTCAAGAGGGCAGGCTGGTGGTGCGGGCAGGATATGGGAGGGAACCTGTGAACATTAGTGGAGGGAGGCTGACCTTCGTGGTGGGATCAATGCTGCAATACTGAATGTCTAAAGCTCAACTATGACTATCCATTTACAAGTGAATTTCATGATTCTTTTTTTCTGGAGGCTGCGTAGTATGCAGTTGTGTAGATATACCATAGTTTCTTTATCTAGTTGGATATAAAAAAAATAGTATGAGACTAATACCGAAAGACAGTAGAAACACGGGTCAGGTCGGAAGCTTGCCTCAAGTGGTGGGGGGAGAGGGAATTAGGAAAAGAAAAGGGACCACTATGACAATGAAAGTTAGGAATGATCACTCTGGAGAAGAAAGGTGTGCTCATGCTCCCAGGATGGGAGAAGCATGCTGAAAGTAGAATATAGACCAAACATGATTGTCACCTATTGCCTCTTTTGCAAACCACAACACCCAATAAGAGAGAGAGAACAAAAGGGAATGCCCTGCCACAGAGGCAGGGTGGGATGGGGGTGTGGGGGGTGGGGGGTGGGAGGGATAATGGGACCCGTGGTGGTGGGAAATGGGCGCTGGTGGAGGGATGGGTATTTGATCATTGTATAATTGAAACCCAAGCACAAAAATTTGTAAGTCTACAACTGTACCTCATGGTGTCTCACTAATAAAAATTTTTTAAAAAATAATAATTTTTAAAAAAGTCAAGCCCGAGTCAGAGCAAAAAAAAAAAAGTTGTGCTCAAAGTAGGAAGGAAACAAACATGATAACCTTTCAGTATCTCTATTGCAAAACATAATGTCCAAAAGAAAAGAGGAAGAGATAGAGAGAGAAGAAAAGTGCCAGTCATAGAGTCAGACTGGGGTGGGGGAGGGAAACTCCAGATATTGATGGTGCCAAATGTACACTGGTGTAGGGATGAGTGTTGGAACATTGTACGACTGAAACGACGTCATGAACAACTTTTAACTGTGTATCTCATGGTGATTCAATAAAAAGTTTTTTTTTTATTTCTTTATTGAATCACCGTGGGAAAGGTTACAAAGCTTTCAGGTTTAGGTCTCAGTCATGCAAATATCAAACACATTTCCCTTTACCAAAACTTATTTTTTACCATGAAGAACCCCAATAAAACCCCACCCCCCACCCCTCCCAGTCCCTGTGGGGCAGATGAATTCTAGTTAACACTCTATCTGCTTTGATTAAATTCATTGTTTCAATAAAAGATTCACCACTATTATTTAGAGTTTACCCCCCCCCCCAAATCAGACATGCTGAAAAAGCATTGTGAAGTGATTTGCTTTCTACAGCTGGGTTCAAGAATTAAATGTTGGTTTTGGATTTCTGCTATTTTACTTATTGAACCTGGAAGTATTTCTACTGAAAGTCAGATAGTTAAGAAATTGTTTTCTGTGCACTGGAGACGTGGCCGTGCTGGAGAGCCGCTAGTGGGGGGCAACTGGTGGCCTCGGTAGGGCGTGAAGGGCGGACCGAAACGCCCCCCTTCCCATGAGGTTTTAGTCGCCCCCACTACCCCGGCTCATACCTGCTGTCCACAAGGCTCCCATGTGGCCACCATCTTTCTTTCCAGAGAGGAGAAGGCGACTGGGGCAACACCCTTTCCCCTCTGGACAGACCTGATGGCCTGGATTAACGCATAGTCCATTCACTTTTCTGCTCCAAGCTGCCGGGTTCTGCATTAAGTCCTTGTGCTTCTGGGGCCGTGGCCGTGCTGGAGAGCCGCTCGCGGGGGGCAACTGGTGACCTCGGTAGGGCGTGAAGGACGGACCGGAATGCCCCCCTTCCCATGAGGTTTTAGTCGCCCCCACATCCCCGGCTCATACCTGCTGTCCACAAGGCTCCCATGTGGCCGCCATCTTTCTTTCCAGAGGGAGGAGGGCGGAAGGGACCAACACCCTTTCCCCTCTGGGCAGACATGATGGCCTGGATTAACGCATAGTCCTTTCACTTTTCTGCTCCAAGCTGCTGGGTTCTGCATTAAGTCCTTGTGCTTCTGGGGCTGTGGCCGTGCTGGAGAGCCGCTCATAGGGGGGCAACTGGTGACCTCGGTAGGGCGTGAAGGGCGGACCGAAACGCCCCACTTCCCATGAGGTTTTAGTCGCCCCCACACCCCTGGCTCATACCTGCTGTCCACAAGGCTCCCATGCGGCCGCCATCTTACTTTCCAGAGAGGAGAAGGCGACTGGGGCAACACCCTTTCCCCTCCGGACAGACCTGATGGCCTGGATCAACGCATAGTCCGTTCACTTTTCTGCTCCAAGCTGCCGGGTTCTGCATTAAGTCCTTGTGCTTATGGGGCTGTGGCCATGCTGGAGAGCTGCTCGCGGGGGGCAACTGGTGACCTCAGTAGGACGTGAAGGACGGACCGGAACGTCCCCCTTCCCATGAGGTTTTAGTCGCCCCCACTCCCCCGGCTCATGCCTGCTGTCCACAAGGCTCCCATGTGGCCGCCATCTTTCTTTCCAGAGAGGAGAGGGCGAATGGGGCAACACCCTTTCCCCTCCGGACAGACCTGATGGCCTGGATCAACGCATAGTCCGTTCACTTTTCTGCTCCAAGCTGTCGGGTTCTGCATTAAGTCCTTGTGTTTCTGGGGCCGTGGCCGTGCTGGAGTGCCGCTCGCGGGGGGCAACTGGTGACCTCAGTAGGACGTGAAGGACGGACCGGAACGTCCCCCTTCCCATGAGATTTTAGTCGCCCCCACTCCCCCGGCTCATACCTGCTGTCCACAAGGCTCCCATGCAGCCGCCATCTTTCTTTCCAGAGAAGAGAGGGCGAATGGGGCAACACCCTTTCCCCTCCGACAGACTTGATGGCCTGGATTAACGCATAGTCCGTTCACTTTTCTGCTCCAAGCTGCCGGGTTCTGCATTAAGTCCTTGTGCTTCTGGGGCTGTGGCCGTCAATAAAAAAAGTTTTAAAAACTCAACTATGCATAACTTTGAAAATCATAGTAGTCTCATAAAAGCTTTTAAATGTAAAATAAATTAAATCAATGTAGATATGAGGAGTTCGAAATAAAAACAAAAATAAAGTAGATGAACAAACACTTTCCTGCCATCAACCTAGAGCTTTGCTGCCATGCAAAATGATATTATATATATATTATATATATATATATTCTTGGTCCCAGTGTTTAGTTGCTGATTGATGGTGGTGATGATGATGAGAATGACAAAGGCTATGACACTGATAACATTTATTATGTGTCAAGAAGTAATATAAATGTTTCATACATATCCTCGAGACAATCCTAAGAAGGAAGTATATAGAGCTGAGTATTTGAAATGATTTTTCACCATATTTTTCTGTGTGCTTTGTGATACCAATATTCCCTGAAGTGTATGAAAGGTCTCCCTTGAGGATGAGCCCAATAATCATGGAGGATTCATGCGGTATTTTCTCCTCACTCCGCTGAATCAATAAAAAAAAAGAACTTCAGTTGTGCTGCTTTCGCACACATGCTAATCTAGCCTCTGCTAACGTCACTGCTGCCACCTCCCCCTCCCACTCCTCCTCTGCATTCTCCTTCTTCTCCTACTCCTTTCCCTCCTCCTCCTTTTCCTTCTTCAGTTTCTGGACCACACCAGGCTGTGCTCAATGCTTTTCTGGCTCTGAGCTCAGGGATTGTTCTTGGCAGGACTCAGGGGACCACATGCAGTGTAAGGGAGAATGCCATGCAAGCATCCTGCCCATGATAATATGACTCTGCTCCTAGGCTTCGTTTTGGATCTCAATTTCAAGGTGCTAGTTCCAGGTGTTACAGAACATATTTCAGGCATAGAGCCCAGCTGTGGAAACTGGGTACTCAGATATAACTTTGGCATTGTCTATAATGCATAAGCAGTAACTACAAAGCCACCAGCTGCTCCTTCCATCCATCACTTGATTACTTGACTTCCCATTAATCGTTGATTTGCTCGAGCAGGCGCCAGTAACGTCTCCATTTGTCCCTGTCGCGTGCTAGTGTAGCCCGATGACGTCTGTTCACTCTAGGAACATGAAGAGCCTCAAACCGATCGTTCATGATCTTGATGAAGAAGTCTGACCATCTGGTAGGTGGGCGGTCACATGGTCTTTTGACATCCCGTGGAATCCAGTCGGTAACAGCTCTAGTCCAGCGGTCGTCTTAAAATCTCATTACGTGACCAGCCCATCTGATTTTTGACACCTTGGCAAACGAGACAGCGTCCCTGATTCTTGATCGTCGACGGATGTTGGAACTCCGGATTCTTTCTCTCATTTGAGTGAAACATGACATTCCAAGCATAGTTCTTTCAATTCCTCTTTGGGAGACCCGAATAGCATTCTCATCCTGTTTCCATCCATCATTCTCAAGTTATTAAAATTGTATTTCATAGCTTTCCATCTTTCTTTTGCTCAAACCCTCTTATTTACACATGAAATTAAGCTTTCTGAAATAAATTTACTTTCTTGTCATAATCACCTCCGAGATTGGCTGGGGTTCTCCAGAGAGACAGAAACAAGAGGCAATAGATAAATCATGGTTTATAATATGAATTGACTCATGATATTATAGATACCAAGAAGTTCCATTATATACCCTCTGAAAACTGAAGAAACAGAAAAATTGGTGTTATAATTCAATCATATCTAACGATCTAAACACTTCTGTGGAATGGGTAGTATTTACTGCTTTAAGTCCTGAAGTCTAAAAGGCTAAACTCAGACAACCCAATGCCTGAGAGCAATAAAAAGATGAATACCCCAGCTCTGGGGAGAGAAAAAAGGTTTTAATTTCTCTGCATTTTTGGAGCCCTCCAAGGATTGGAGAATGCCCATTCATAGTGTGTGGGTGTATTTTATTGTTGTTGTTCAATCTACTGATTCAAAGATTTCTTCAACAAGTACCCTCATAGATGTATCCAGAAATGGCGATTTAAAGGTATTTGGGAACCTCTTAACCTAACTGAGCTAATACATAAAATTAACCATTATACTTCCCAGTCACCAACTTAAAGTAACTTGGATTCTATAAGCCAATGTTTCTCTGAAACTACTCTCATAAGGCCACTAGCCTTGGTGCAAAATAAGTGACACACTTTGTAGTACTTAACCTGGCAACCTCCTTGGTGCATTTGATTCTTCTGACTGCTCTTCTAGAAATGCTCACTTAAGACTCATGATCATACATGCTATCACATTTAGCCAGAGATAATGTACAACAGAAGGCATTTGCCTTGTGTATGCTGACCTGGGTTTGAACCCTGAGCCCCATCAGGAGTGATCCCTGCGCTCAGAACCAAGAGGAACCCATGAGTAGTACCTGGTGTGGACCAAAAATTTTTAAATCATATTTCTCTTTGCTTTATACTTCTCTCTCTGCCTCCTCTTTCTAATTTCCTTTTTATTGGCATATCTTTCTATCTCTTTCCCTTAGGTTCTGGATTTCTGCTTCCAGCCGTAGTCCATTTCTCTCCCACGCTTCTCATTCCCTCTTGGCGGTCCCATATTTTCCCAACACTTCAACTACATTGATACATTAGTGATTCCAAATCCTCGTGTGAAGTCTGACATCACCCGTACTATCCAAATAGTAGCTAGTAGCTGTCTACAGTTATTTGAACATAAATTAACATGACACCTTGACAGAGGGTGTGATGTTGGCATGCTTTCTGCAAGAAACTCTGCCATTATTAATATCCTAAATCATGTTGTCTAAATTAAAAAATATATAGTAAAAAATTAAAATGCATTGAAATTTAAAGTTCAGTTTTATATTCACACTGACCATATTTCAAGATAGTATCCACTTGTGCCTGAACGACTGGACAGAACAAGTATCAAAGCATTCCCATCTCTGTGAACGGTGCCATGAGATGGTGTTGTGCTAGACCCTCTAGGCATGTTCCTTGTCAGGAAGCCAGGCCAGAGACTGAACAGAATCAGAAGTCAAAAAAGGCAAGTGAGCCAAAATGTCAGTAACTCTGTGATCAAAGGACTTTTCAGTCAAGGGTACCACCTGCATTCCTTTTCAGAGGTGACACTGATTTCAGCATGCAAAGTTTCATGAGCTTACAAGTTAAGAAAAATCATGAAAACTGAGCCAGAGTGGAGAACTCCTGACATTTTTCTATTCATGTGCTTCAACTAAATATGTGTTTTTAATTTTTCGGACACTGTTGTTTACAAGCTGCTATTAGTTTGGAAATAATGGCTTCTTTTAAAAAATCATTTCTTTACCACAAAAAGGACGCTCAGAGCAATAATACATTAGATAGGGTGTTTGCCTTGCACATTGCCAACCCAGGGTTTTGGGTTTGGTTTGATTTGAACCACACCTGACTTATTCCTGGCTCTGCACTCAGGGATCACTCCTGGCAGGCTCAGAGATCATATAAATTCCTAGGGATTGAACACGGGTCAGTGCTTGTAAGACACTCCCTATGTGTTGTACTATAGCTCCGACACCCCAAGTCGAGTTTGATCCCCAGCAGCATACATGGTCTCCTGAGCCTACCAGTGGTGATCCCTGAGAGCATAACCCAGACTAAACCTTGAGCACTGCAGAGTGCCAAGCAAGCCCACCAAATTTTTCTCCATTCTGGAGTCAAGACCATCTAAATCCAAGCCCCTGCTCTGGAACACTTTGGTAATACACTAATACTCAGCAAAATCTGTAAAATGAGAATACTAATAGAGTCAACCTCACAGCATTGCTATGTAGATTAAGTTAGATGATTCATGCAAAGTGCCTACCATTCATATTAAACCTGTTACTACTCCAAAGCAACATATTATTACATTGGTACGTGATTCCCAGGAAGAATTTCTCGAAAGAACACCTGAATTTGTGATAATTATTGAAAAGTTCCTTGCATTAGGAACCAGGAATGCTACAGATCTGTGCTATTCTCCTGTCTGCCTACTCTCTTCTAATTATCAGGACACATTTAATCATCCAGGGCTGGAGCGATAGCACAGCGGTAGGGTGTTTGCCTTGCACACAGCCAACACTGCCGACCCGAGTTCGATTCCTCCACCCCTCTCGGAGAGCCTGGCAAGCTACCGAGAGTATCTCGCCTGCATGGCAGAGCCTGGCAAGCTACCCGTGATGTATTTGATATGCCAAACACAGTAACAACAAAGTCTCCAATGGAGACGTTACTGGGCCCGCTCAAGCAAATCGATGAACAATGGGAGGACAGTGACAGTGATTTAATCATCCATCTGTTGGTGACATTTAGGTCCTTTCCACATCTTGGTTATTGTTAACAGTGTTATACGAACATGGGAGTATATATGCATCTACAGAATTTCATTTATTTTAAATAAGTATCCTGAGGTGGGTTTGCTGAATCATAGGGGAGGTCTATTTTTTATTTTGTTAGGATCTCCACTGTGTTTTCCATAGCAGCTGCATATCACATCCCACCCAAAACATGCAATAATTCGAGTTTCTTTACATCCTCGCCAGCATTTGTTATCTTTGTAGAACTGCTCGGACAATATGATACTATTCCACCTTTAAAATGAAGGAAAGGGGGCTGGAGAGATAACACAGCAGGTAGGGCATTTGTCTTGCATGCAGTCAACCCGGGTTTGATTCCCAGCATCCCATATGGTCTTCTGAGCACCACCAGGAGTAATTCCTGAGTGCATGAGCCAGGAGTAATCCCTGTGCATCTCCACGTGTGACCCAAAAAGAAAAATAAATAAATAAAAAGAAGGAAAGTCCAAGGTATGCAACAATATTAACGACATAATGCTCAATGAAAAGAGCTAATCACAGTAAGATTAGATACTGCATGATTTCACTTATATGAAGTATCTAAAATAGTCATACTCCTACAATAAAAGACAAAAATGGTGGTTGTCAGGAGCTGAGGGAGGGGATAGGAAGTAGTTATTAATCAATAAAGATAAAGTTTAAATCAAGCAAATAAAAAATAGAGAATTCATAGAGAATTTCTGTACAATATTGTGACTGTAGCAACAATACTGCAGTGTGCTCTTAAAATCTTGGTAATAGAATACATGTCAAGTATTCTTTCAAAAATGAAATAAAATCACTGTATTAAGGTCATATAATTTTCCTCTATGTGTTTTCTAAATGAATCGTTGATAGTATAATTGTCATATAAGACAGGGTTAGATAGAGCAGTAACAAGGTAAATTCTGCTATGAATATAGCATCTAGTGAGTCCAGAGATATTGAACTGACCAAATTCAATATATCTACATTGCTCCAGTATACTTACCTCTCCTATCTATAAAGTTTTTACCCTATATTCAGTCATACTGGCCAGCTTTCAAGTGCATCTGAAGACGCATGTTCTCTCTTGTGACTCAGTCTTCTAATACAGAAACACATAACAGGCATGAAAAAAAATCTCATCAACTCCTTGGTGAAGAAAAATTCCAATTATATTGGGATTGATATGTCCAGACTTCTTTCTATGGAGAGCCATAGATAAATTCACCTATGACAGATGTGCTTTTGTGGGGTGGGAGACTTCAAGTGGTGCTCAGGAATCCCAAGGGCTATACTTGTGATTCTTAGTCCACCAGATCAGTAGATCAATGCCAGGATCCAATATTGTGGTATTGTTCATGCCCTGTGATGCCAAGGACTATCCAGGACACCCAGTGGTGCTGTAGACCTCCAGGGTTACACTTTGTGCCACTTAGAAGCCTTCAGGTCTACACCTGGCAATGGCTTGGGGATCCTGTGGCTCCAGGCACACATCCTAACCACTAAGCATGCACTCTAACCACTCTAATATATCCCACCACATAATAACACCCCATCATAATAGATTTTTAAATGTGAGAAGGGAAAAGCAAATATGAATGCTGTAGATCAGCAAAGTATTATATCAGTGAAGTTTGTGGGTCTCTTGAAGTATTTTCCATCTGTTTATATATTTCTAGGAGAGAAAACTACTGGCCATAAAAGTGGATTGAGGGGTGCATACTGACTCCAGAATATGTCCTCTTCATTTTGATCATTTATGCTTGCCTAACTGGATTTGTGCTGTGTGAAGTTGGAGGGCAGTCCAATGAGACGTTAGCTGGTCACTCCCCCATATACCTGCATATGGTTATGCTCATGTCCTGCTACTTGTTACCACATATCTAAAAGTGCATGTTTAAAAATCAAGGGGCACAGGATGCAAGTGTGTATATATTTAAGGGATCATACTTGAGAACACAGGTTCCTTGCCAATTTAACCTCAACCCAAGAGCAATTATCTTTCTGGATATAAGACTACGCAATGGTGATGAAACTGCACCTTAGACATCAGTCACATTGGTTCCTGGGAGGTTGTAGCCTGATGAAAGTTTCCACCAGTGAAAAAAAAAGTAGTCATTTTCAATTCAGTTTCTAGGACTGACTTAGTGGTCACTTGACCACTTGATCACTTGACATCCCATTACTCATAGATTTGCTTGAGCGGGCTTCAGTAACATCTCCATTCATCCCTGTAGCGTGCTAGTATAGTCCAATGGCATCTGCTCGCTCCTGAAACACGAAGAGTCTCAAACAGACCATTCAGGGTCTTGACGAAGAAGTCTGACCATCTCATAGGTGGGCGGCCATGAAGTCTTTTGACATCCCGTGGAATCCAGTCCATAATGGCTCTAGTCCAGCGGTCGTCTCCAAATTGCATTGTGTCCAGCCCATCTGATTTTCGACACCTTGGCAAAGAAGACAGCGTCCCTGATTCTTGATCGTCAAACTCCGGATTCTTTCTCTCACTTGAGTGAAGCATGATACTCCAAGCATAGCTCTTTCAATTCCTCTTTGGGAGACCCGAAGAGTGTTCTAATCATGTTGACGAAGGGCCCTGGTCTCTGAGGCGTATGTTAATGCAGGAAGAACAGTGTAATCGAAGAGATGTGACCAGAGTAAGAGGTTCTTTGTCTTCTTAGCTATTTCTTCAACATTCTTGAAGGCATTCCAAGCCACTCTCTTCCTCCTGTGCAACTCAGGTACCAGGTCATTAGTCATGTTGACTTCTCGACCTAGGTACACGTAACCATTGCATTCGGAGATGTTTGTTCCACTGAGAGCGAAGGGAATGTCAGGAACAAAACAGTTTCTCATAAACATTGTCTTTGTGAGATTCAGCTGTAGTCTGACCTTTCCACACTCATGGTCGAAGTCGGCCAGCATTTGTGCTGCTTTGCTAAAGTTTGGTGTTATTAGAACGATGTCATCAGTGAAGCAGAGGTGGTGTAGTTGCCGACCATCTATCTTCACTCCCATTCCTTCCCATTCCAGTCATCGCATGACGTTCTTGAGGGTGACACTGAAGAGTTTTGGTGAAATGGTATCATCCTACCGAACTTCTCTCTTGACATGGATGATCACTTCTTTGTAGAATGGTGAGATCCTGGTAGTGAATCCATAATACAGCTCATGGAGGATCCTGCTTTATTGAGTTTGAATGCCCTGTTTGGCTAGGGCTTCGATGATCACTTCAGTCTCAACAGAATCAAAGGCCTTCTTTAAATCAATGAATATTAGACAGAGTGGCATCTTGAATTCCCTAGAAACCTCAGTGAGTTTGGTTATCATGTGGATATGGTCGATCGTGCTGCATCCTTTTCGGAACCCGGCTTGCTTGCATGGTTGTCCTTCATCTAGTGTTCTGCTAATCCTATTCAGGATGACTCGAGTTAACAGCTTGTAGAAGACAGACAACAGGCAGATCGGGAGATAGTTGCCAATGTCGTGGATGTCTCCCTTCTTGTACAGTAGTACAGTCCTGTTGGTTTTCCTTTGGGATGGAACCTTGCATTCAGACAGGTAGCGTGTGAAGAGCCAGCCAGTGTATTGAAGAGAACTGACAGCAGGTTCTTCAGGTGTTTGGGTCTGACCTTGTCTGGGCGGGGTGCTGTTCGCTTCTTTACTGACAAAATAGCGTGTCAGATTTTGGAAGGGAGAATGTTGAGAATGACATATCCATCCTGTGGAATTTGGTGTGTGGGCAGGTGGACATGGCTATCGAAGAGATCTGAGTAGAAGTCACGGATAATCTTCTCCATTGCCTTCTGGAAGATATGATAAATCCATCAGGACATCGGAGGGCAGTCATCTTGGTCTTGTAGTTGGTGAAGAATGGGCGGGCATTGTGAATGCTTTTCCTGGCTTCTGCCACATCTGCCAGCACTGCTGTTCTTCTCTCTTTGAGGTCTTCCTTGATCGCTTCTCTGCACTGCTTTGCGAGCTCAGACATTCGCTTGTGGTTGCCCGAAGCTTGCAACAAGCCATGTTGGTGAATGAGCTCAATAGTTTTCAAAGACAGGCATCTTTTGTGGCTATCTCTCTCTCAGTGATTCTTGTACAATCATGGAGGTGCTAAACCAGTCGATCATATTCTTCATCAATGTTGTCAATGACGGCATCTTCTGGGAGTTCTCTTCTTAAACTTTGCAGTCCTTTTTCCCTGCTCTGTGAAGTAGAATTTTGCATGAAGGAGACAGTGGTCCAATCCCATTTTGAATTTGGGGACACAGTGACATTGGTCAGGCAAAACCATCGATTGAATATGATGTGGTCAATTTCGTTGTGGAACCGTCCACAGGGAGACTCCCATGTCCAACGTTTAGATTCGGCCTTCTGGAACTGTAAATTACCATGGATGGTCTTGGTCAACATGATGAACTCAGACAGTCTCTCACCCTGTTCGTTCCATTCTAGGCCATGGGTCCCGATGTGAAGTTCTTCAGCTGATCTTCTCGGTCCTATCTTGGCATTAAAATCACCCACGATGATCTTGTAGAAGGTGTGGTCTTCTTTATAGAACTTCTCCAGCTCCATGTAGAACTTCTCAATTGTTCTTCATCATAATTGGATGTTGGTGCATAGAAAATGAAGATAGAAACTGCTGGTCAAAGCCCAGAAAGTCAAAGTGGGCAGTTAGCTGCTGAAAAGGACCAAATATGATGGCCTCTCAGTGTCTGTATTGAAAACCGTGATGCCTCCAAATAGAGTAAGAAGAAAGGTGCCTGCCACAGAGCAGGGTTTGGTAAGGGGTAGGAGTGGCGGGAGAGTTTCTGAGGACATTTGTGGAAAATGCTCGCTGATGGAGGGATGGGCATTCTATCATTGTATGAATGAAACTCAAGTCATGAAAGCTTTGTTACTGTATCTCATGGCGATTCAATTAAAAAATTCATTCCACTTTAATTAGTCATTCCCAACAGTGCTCACTTTCTGCTTCCAGTTTAGTGACTTACAATGCAGGCAAGCTAGAGGAAAAGACGATCAGAATTTTTGCTGGTTGCCAGAGATGCTGCTAAGAGATATGACTTTATTGAAGAACATTTTTCACTTCAGAATAAAGGGACAGGGGCGGTCCTCGGTTCCCTAGATGACAGTGTAGACAGGCCACACTCATAAAGAGAGGCCTTTTAATGGAGGGATCATTTCTTTTAATATATCTAACTGTTGCACTGAGATTACCACTTGTAACTCTTCAGATTTCTAGAACGTATAAAACTAGTTTAGAAAATGCCCGTGAGACCAGCCAAAATGATTACCGTGAAATCACCAGCATGTTTCTGCACTGATCCCAAGAGATTCTCAGGGAAGGTTTTCTCAATGTACTGTTACTGTATTTAGAATCTCGACTTGCACTATCTGATTTGCCTTTTTTGGCACTCATATTTGTAAAAAACATCAAATTGGGGCCACCTTGATAGTAGAGCAGATAAGATGTTTGACTTGCACTCATCTGACTCATGTTCAATCCCTGGCACCCAAATTGATCCCCTGAGCCACAAAGAGAGATCCCCGCCCGAGTACAGAACCATGAATAAGCCCTGAGCAACACTGATTATGGCCCCCAAAATAAAATACATTTTTAAAATGTCAAATTATTATCTAAGTTAGTCATATTAGTCATTGCTGTCACTAAAAGGGCAGTGACTTTTTTTTCATTGAGAATCAGGTTATCTCACAACCTGACATGTCCCTGGCCTTCTGAGTTAGCCAGAATGTATGAGTTTTCAAAACTTATTATTGTATGATCCCAAATCTTCCTTTTCTGCTTTTGGTCATATTCTTGCTTTCTTCAACTAGTAACACAGTTTCTTGGAGCTCGGAGTTTAAAGAATTGCCACTGGTTTTTTCCAGCAAAGGTCCTGGGGTTAGGGTTCCCTCATAGAATTATCGGAGTCAGTCAGATAATTACAGGCTCACTGGATAGGTCTTTTCTAGGGATCTACCAGATGGGTAAAATAGTGACTGGGGTGGGTTTTTATAAAGGAGATATAAAACTGATGTGTTTCTCAAAAACAACAAAAACAACCAGTGCTGGCGCAGATGTAGGGGAAAAGGGACTTTTTCATTGTTGGTGGGAATGTCGACTGGTGCAGCCTTTTTGGAAAACAATATGGACATTCCTCCAAAAACCAGAAATTGAGCTTCCATATGATCCTGCAATACCACTTCTGGAAATATGCCAAAAGTGCAAAAAAGCATAGTAGAAGTGACATCTACACATGTATGTTCACTGCAGCACTGTTCACAATAGCCATAATTTAGAAACAACCCGAGTGCCCAAGAACAGACGGCTGGTGGAAGAAACCGTGGTACATCTACATAATGGAATACTATGCAGCTGTTAGGAGAGCTGAAGTCAAGAAATTTGCTTATATGTGGATGGTCATGGGAAGTATCATGCTAAGTGAAATGAGTCAGAAAGAGAGAGACAGACATAGTATGACTGCACTCATTTGTGGAATATAAAATAACATGAGACTGACACACAAGGACAGTAGACACAAGGACCAGGAATATTGCTCCATAGTTGCAAGCCTGCCTCATGATCTGGGAAGAAAGCAGCTGGACTAGAGAAGGGATCACTAAGTCAATGATGACTGGAGGGATCGATCATTCGGGATGGGAGATGTGTGCTGAAAGTAGATAAAGGACCAAACTGATAGCCTCTCAGTATCTGTATTGCAAACCATAATGCCCAAAAGTAAAGAGTGTCACTGTCACTGTCACTGTCCTTTCGTTGTTCATTGATTTGCTCTAGTGGGCCCAGTAACATCTCCATTGTGAGACTTGTTGTTACTGTTTTTGGCATATTGAATATATTATGGGTAGCTTGCCAGGCTTTGCCATGCGGGCGAGATACTCTGGGTAGCTTGCCGGGCTCTCCAATAGAGGTGGAGGAATCAAACTCGGGTCGGCCATGGTAGCTGCATGCAAGGCAAACGCCCTACCAGCTGTGCTATCGCTCCAGCCCAAAGAGAGTGTATGGGGGAAATTGTTTGCCATAGAGGCAGGGGGAGGTGTGGGATGGGGGATACTGAGGACATTGGTGGCAGAAAATGTGCTCTGGTGGAAAGATGGGTGTTTGATCACTGTATGACTGAAACTCAAAAATGAAAGCTTTGTAACTGTATCTCATGGTGGTACTGGATCATTGTATAACTGAAACCCAAGCACAAAAATTTGTAAGTCTACAACTGTACCCCATGGTGTTTCACTAATAAAAATTTTTTAAATTTTTTTTAATTTAAGAAAACAAAAAAACCTGATGTGCTCTTTAAGTGACTATAAAACTAATGGTTTTTACAGCCTCTAAATAGTCATGAAACTACATGGTTTTTAAGACTGTGTGGACCAGTGCAGAGGTGGTCGGGACAGTTTAAATCCAACAGTCTAGCTTGCTTGGACAAACACTCATTAAATTTTTTGTCCTTTCCTGTACAAAGAAAACTACAAAACGCTACTTCAGGAAATAAAAGAGGACATGAGGAAATGGAAAGATATCCCCTGCTCATGGGTCGGGAGACTTAACATTGTCAAAATGGCAATACTACCAAAAGCATTGTATAAATTCAATGCAATCCCTATAAGGATAACCATGACATTCTTCAAAGAAATGGAGCAAACACTCCTGAAATTTATATGGAACAATAAGCCCCCACGAATAGCCAAAGCAATTCTTGGGAAAAAGAAAATGGGAGGAATCAACCTCCCTAACTTCAAACTGTACTACAAAGCAGTCATAATTAAAACAGCATGGTACTGGAACAAAGGCAGAACTTCAGACCAATGGAACAGGGTTGAATACACTGACATCTACCCTCAATCATATGATCATCTAATCTTTGATAAAGGTGCAAGTAATGTGAAGTGGAGTAAGGAAATTCTCTTTAACAAATTGTGCTGGCATCACTGGACGGCTACATGCAAAAAAGTGGGCTCAGAACTCTGCCTAACACCATGTACAAAAGTAAGATCAAAATGGATTAAAGACCTCAACATCAGACCAGAAACCATAAGGTACATTGAAGACAAAGTTGGCAAAACCCTCCATGACATTGAAGCTAATGGTATCTTCAAAGATGCCACGCCACTGGCTGAGCAAGTGAAAACAGAGATAGGTAAATGGGACTATCTTAAACTACGAAGTTTCTGCACCTCAAAAGAAACAGTGACCAAAATACAAAGACAGTCTACAGAATGGGAAAGTATATTCGCCGAACACACATCTGACAAGGGGTTGATATCAAGGATATACAAAATACTGGTTGAACTCCACAAGAAGAAAACATCCAACCCCATCAAAAAATGGGGCAATGAAATGAACAGAAACTTTCTCAAAGAAGAAACCCAAATGGCAAAAAAGCACATGAGAAAATGTTCTACATCATTAATTATCAGGGAGATGCAGATCAAAACCACAATGAGATACCATCTCACACCTCAGAGACTGGCCCACATCCAAAAGAACAAAAGCAACCAATGCTGGTGCGGATGTGGCGAGAAAGGGACACTGTTTCACTGTTGGTGGGAATGTTGACTGGTTCAGCCTTTCTGGAAAACAGTATGGACGATTCTCAAAAAATTAGAAATTGAGCTCCCATTTGACCCAGCAATACCACTCCTGGGAACATATCCCAGAGAGGCAAAAATGTATAGTCGAAGTGACATCTGCACTTGTTTGTTCATTACAGCACTCTTTACAATAGCCAGAACCTGGAAGAAACCTGAATGCCCAAGAACAGATGACTGGTTAAAGAAACTTTGGTACATCTACACAATGGAGTACTATGTAGCTGTTAGAAAAGACGAAGTCATGAAATTTATATACAAGTGGTACAACATGGAAAGTATCATGCTAAGCGAAATGAGTCCGAAAGAGAGGGATAGACATAGAAAGATTGCATTCATCTGGGGAATATAAAGAAACAAAATATGAGATTAATACCCAAGAATAGCTGAGATCAACACCAGGAGGATTACTCCATAGCTCAGAGGCCAGCCAGACATTCTAGGGGAAAGGGCAGCTCAGATAGAGAAGGGAGCACCAAATAAAGGGTGTTTGGAGGATCCTCCCAGGAGGGGAGATGCATGTTGAAAGTAGACTATGGACTGAACATGTTTGCCACTCAAAGCCTCTTTTGCAGACCACAACACTCAAAAGGAGAGAGAGAACACAAGGGATTGCCCAGCCACAGAGGCAGGGTGAGATTGGAGGGATGGGGGTGGGAGGGATATTATCCATGGTGGTGGAAAATGGGCACTGGTGGAGGGATGGGTATTTGATCATTGTATAATCGAAACCCAAGCACAAAAAATTGTAAATCTACAACTGTACCTCATGGTGTTTCACTAAAAATAAAAAAAATTTAAAAAAAATTTTTGTCCTTTCATTAATTTTCAGAGTTCTAAAAGTTTTTTATTTTTATTTTTTGCAGGTCTTTTCATCGCTTTTATGAAGGGGTTAGATTTATGAAGTTCCTCATGCTCATTATGGCCTTTTTTACTTCTACTGTGTAATTTTACTAAGTAGTACTTTTCAGCACAGTATTTTCTGTGATTCATAATTTGCTATGAATTTCTATGAAGGAATTTTGAATTTCATCAAATACTTTTGAGATGATCATGATTTTTCCCCTTTGATTTGCTGGTACAATAAAATACATTCGTTTTCTAAGAGTACTTTCATATTCCTAGTGTAGTGTGAGTGTATATATATGCATACATATATATAGAGAGAGAGAATCCTACTTGACCACAATAATTTATCCTATTTATTTATTGCTAAATCCTATTTGCTAATATTGGTGGGGGTGCACTTTTTAAATGAATAAAATTGTCCTGTACTTTTTATTCTTTTGTTTTGTTTTGCTTTGGGCCTACACTCAGCAGGGCTCCAGACATACTCTTGGCTCTGCATCCAGGGATCACTTCTTGGTGGGCTTAGGGGACCCAATGAGGTGTCAGGAATCAAACCTGGGTCAGTCATGTGCAAGGCAAGCATGCTGCCCAATTGTACTGTTGCTCTGGTTCTGTTTTTCCTTCTATTAATGATTTTGCCTGGCGCTGTGAGAGTATACCAACCTCATGAAACAAGTAAGAGACATTCATTCATTTTCTTTTATCTACTAGATTTTGTGCAAAATTTGATTTTGGGAGGGATAAGCAGACTTCTTTGCTCTGGTAGAACTTGCCAGTGAAGCCATATGGGCCTGAAATTTTCATTGTGGGAAGGTTGTGGTTAGTGTTGGAATTTAATTCCTTGGTTACTATCTCTTCTCAAATAACTCTTGGTATGTTGTTTTCCAGGAGTTAATATATTTTCTCTATTTTTTCTCTTTGGCATTCAATTGTTTATAATTATTATTTAATATCCAGGGCATCTTCTTCAATACAACTGATAAATATTTTACAGGTAAGAATAAAGGAATATATAAAGTATCCTTATTTGTAAAAATCTTTCATGTTAACATTTGGATATTTTCTAAATATGTATTACTTTTAAAATTTCTAATAGTTGCTCCTATGCCCGAGGAAATGTTTTTAGAGTTACTGGAATCCAGAGCTTCTTCTAAAATGAACTATCACATGGAAATGTTTAAGGAAATTAACAGTAGTTTAATATTTTTTTTATTTTTTTTAAATTTTTATTAGGGAAACACTATGAGGTATAGTTGTAGACTTACAAATTCTTGTGCTTGTGTTTCAGTTATACAATGATCCAGTACCCATCCCTCTACCAGTGCCCATTCTCCATCATTTACATTTTTTAAAATTTTTGTTTTATGAAAATCGAAGCACAGAAGTACTTTCTCACTAACCTACATCATGTTCCTAAGCTGTACTAATTGGTCCTAATATATTGTGGATTTATTCTTTTTTTTATTTATTTATTGAATCACTGTAGGAAAGGTTACAAAGCTTTCAGGTTTATGTCTCAGTCATGCAAATATCAAACACATTTCCCTTTACCAATACTCATTCTTTACCATGAAGAACCCCAATAAAACCCCACCCCCCACCCCTCCCCGTCCCTGTGAGGCAGATGAATTCTAGTTAACACTCTATCTGCTTTGATTAGATTCACTGTTTCAATAAAAGATTCACCACTATTATTTAGAGTTTACCCCCCCCCAATCAGACATGCTGAAAAAGCATTGTGAAGTGATTTGCTTTCTACGGCTGGGTTCAAGAATTAAATGTTGGTTTTGGATTTCTGCTCTTTTACCTATTGACCCTGGAAGTATTTCTACTGAAAGTCAGATAGTTAAGAAATTGGTTTCTGTGTTCTGGAGTCCTGGCCGTGCTGGAGAGCCGCTCGCGGGGGGCAACCGGTGGCCTCGGTAGGGCATGAAGGGCGGAGCGAAACGCCCCCCTTCCCATGAGGTTTTAGTCGCCCCCACACTCCCGGCTCATACCTGCTGTCCACAAGGCTCCCATGTGGCCGCCATCTTTCATCTTTCTTTCCAGAGAGGAGAGGGCGAATGGGGCAACACCCTTTCCCCTCCGGCAGACTTGATGGCCTGGATCAATGCATAGTCCGTTCACTTTTCTGCTCCAAGCTGCTGGGTTCTGCATTAAGTCCTTGTGCTTCTGGGGCCGTGGCCGTGCTGGAGAGCCGCTCGCGGGGGGCAACTGGTGACCTCGGTAGGGCGTGAAGGACGGACCAGAACGCCCCCCTTCCCATGAGGTTTTAGTCGCCCCCACACCCCCGGCTCATACCTGCTGTCCACAAGGCCCCCATGTGGCCGCCATCTTTCTTTCCAGAGGGAGGAGGGCGGAAGGGAGCAACACCCTTTCCCCTCTGGGCAGAAATGATTGCCTGGATTAACGCATAGTCCTTTCACTTTTCTGCTCCAAGCTGCTGGGTTCTGCATTAAGCCCTTGTGCTTCTGGGGCTGTGGCCGTGCTGGAGAGCCGCTCGTGGGGGGCAACTGGTGACCTCGGTAGGGCGTGAAGGACGGACCGGAACGCCCCCCTTCCCATGAGGTTTTAGTCGCCCCCACACTCCCGGCTCATACCTGCTGTCCACAAGGCTCCCATGTGGCCGCCATCTTTCTTTCCAGAGAGGAGAGGGCGAATGGGGCAATACCCTTTCCCCTCCGGCAGACTTGATGGGCTGGATCAACGCATAGTCCGTTCACTTTTCTGCTCCAAGCTGCTGGGTTCTGCATTAAGTCCTTGTGCTTCTGGGGCCGTGGCCGTGCTGGAGAGCCGCTCGTGAGGGGTGACTGGTGACCTCGGTAGGGCGTGAAGGACAGACTGGAACGCCCCCCTTCCCATGAGGTTTTAGTCGCCCCCACACCCCCGGCTCATACCTGCTGTCCACAGGGCTCCCATGTGGCCGCCATCTTTCTTTCCAGAGGGAGGAGGGCGGAAGGGAGCAACACCCTTTCCCCTCTGGGCAGAAATGATTGCCTGGATTAACGCATAGTCCTTTCACTTTTCTGCTCTAAGCTGCTGGTTTCTGCATTAAGTCCTTGTGTTTCTGGGGCTGTGGCCATGCTCCAAACTTAACTCTGATTTTCAGGGAGAAATATTGGGTGGTTTACTTCTCATTGATCACTTTGTATATAGAGAGATGTCACGCGGCCGCATAAGCGGCCGCGCGGTTTTGAGAAAAAGTCCTCGTTCCCGCATACTCGAGCTGTGTTTGTAGAGGCTTCTGGTCACCAGGGTTCCATCTGGGGGAGGCGGGATGCGGCGCCTACTCCATCTGGAACTTGCCGGTGCTCTCGGCTCTTTTTGGAACCTGTTTTTTCTTTTTTCTTTTCCTCCGGGATCCCGCACCCTCCATGTGTTCCTTCTCTTATTCTGAACGCTTCAAAGATGGCGCTGGGGGGCGGGCTGTGGGCGTGACTTCCGGAATCAGAGGTTACCTGGGAGGTGTAGTCCGGCAGATTTGAGAAAAAGTCCTCGTTCCCGCATACTTGAGCTGTGTTTGTAGAGGCTTCTGGTCACCAGGGTTCCATCTGGGGGAGGCGGGATGCGGCGCCTACTCCATCTGGAACTTGCCGGTGCTCTCGGCTCTTTTTGGAACCTGTTTTTTCTTTTTCCTTTTCCTCCGGGATCCCGCACCCTCCATGTGTTCCTTCTCTTATTCAGTAGTTTAATATTTTTTAAGAAATATTTTTATTCTTGTTTTACCAATCATTATTTTTATTCTATTTTCAGGACTTCTTTCTAATTTTTTACACCCCCCTACAAACTCTGTATTCTAGCCATACTTCTCTGGTGACATACCTTTGGTCACTGCTTCTGCCTTTTCCTTTTACTGGAAGTCTTTCCCTCACCTAAGGCTATCTGTCACTGTCCTAACCAATCCCGCACAGGAAATTACTCACTCTGAAATGAGAAAACATCATACTTCCCCCTAAACTAACTCTCTTCACCAACGGACAATGGATACAGTATTCTCTCTGACTTTAGGAACAGAGCAACACTGGGATGGAGAATGAAGGATAAAATGAACACAAGTAAATGGAGATCTGGGAGATGCCCTTAGTCTTAGAGTAGAACTGTAGCGACGTCTACCTTCTCTCGTTGACATCCTGTGTTCTGCTGTGGAGATCCCTGGGGAAAGCATCACTTCCCTGTGACTTAAGAACTTGAAGGTAGCACTTGTTTGTTTCTCAGACTACCTGAACATCTTGCTCTTTCAAAAAGTTCTGATGCACAAGCAATATCAACATCTGTTTCAAGGATCTCTGCTGGAATTGCAGCTTCGCACAGCCAAATTGCCTAGGCTTCTATCAAGGAAATGGCTATTTATTTTATGCGACCATCTGGGCTCTAACTAGGATGTTTTGTCATTTGTGGTCTCTTTTTTCTGGCTTTTTCTTTTAAGGATAAAATTTGATGGCTTCATAAGCAATTTCTTCTGTCAATAATGTGTGTATACATATATATAACTTTATATACATGCATATATATAATCATCAAACTTCAAACCTAAGAGCGAACATTCCCTCAATTCTTTATAATGTCATTGTGATGATAAATATTTTGGCCTAGCATTCTCTCTTCACTTCCCTTTCTCCAATTTCTATTCTTTGGATCTGCAACAATCATACTTCGGTTAAAAACAAGTTAATAAACTCTACAGGGCACAAATGCAGTTGCCTGGAGACTTTTTGCGGCTCTGTTTCTTTCTGAAAGAGGCAGACTATTTGAAGACTCAATGTGCTACCAAGAGAGACTCTCTCCTACCTTCCTACCTCCTGACAGTATGCCAAGAAAATTGTTTATATTATCACTTCCCTAAACACTCAATCATCTCAAACATTAGGAACTTTCTATAATTTCTATGGTGAGTCCTCAGGGGGAAAATCACAGGTGACTTGTGGTCTATCTAGGGCGTGTTATTTCAGTGATAACCCGAGTAGGGGAGGTTGCGAGCAAGGGGTATGTTGAAAACAATGTGTTTTGTAATTTGCTTTTCCTCCCTTTTTTACTCAAAGTGAACTGACTCAGAATGACGGGTCTTCTAAAGTTGTTTAAGTATCTGATTTGAAAAGAGAGGCATGATACTCTCATTGATAACAATTTATCTTCCACCTGGACTGAAGCCAGATAGTATGAGTGTCAAAGACATGTAAGCAGCCCCAACAAATGTGGTAGAATTCATAATCCAAAGCTTATAGACTCCACTCAGAGAAGAGTATTTTACCCACACACTATTTACTCTTAAATTACATACAATTATATCTGGTTTTCCAGCCCATTGCAGATTAGAATCAGCCAATTAGAATGTAGAGAGGAGCTGCCAAGGGAGAGTTAGATCTATTATCTGTAGAAGACACAAAACTGAAAATTCACACCAGTTCTAGAACATTTAAAATTAGCCATAAAGCGCTTTATACCTCCATACCGGTGAGAGCACACTATGTTACAACCCAGTGCACTCAATGATGTTCAGAATGACAACTTGGAGTCGTCAAGAGGATGTGATATGTTCATGATTCTCTCTGTAGGAGAGCAGAAAATACATAAGATATTTCAGGAATTTTCATCCACAAGGGTTTACATTTTAAAATGGGAGGTTCATCAACACAGAAAACTGGATTATAGAATCATTTCCTAACTGGTCCTCTAGAACCGTTTCTTTCCCTTTTGCGGGGGGGCGGGGGTGTCACACCTGTCAATGCTCAGGGATTACTCCTGGCGGTGCTCAGGGGACCATATGGGATGCCAGGGATTGAACCCAGGTCCGCCGCATGCAAGGCAAATGCCCTATCCACTGTGCTATCACTCCGGCCCCCTAGAATCATTCCTTAACTGGTCTTCTGCTTCCAATCTCTTGACCCAATCCCAACAACATACTTTAATCATAACATCCTTCAACTACTATGAGATTAATTTTTGCAAATTAATAGTTATGATCAAATTATTTTCACATTTACAAATTCCCAATGGTTAATTCAATAAAAGTTTAAAATTTATTACTTCAATACCTTCCACAGTACAGTCCAAATGTTTCTCTCTTGTTTTCTTTATTGCTGTGTTGTGTTTAGAGGTCTGGGGCCGTACCCGATGATGCTCAGTGCTTCGTCCTGATTTGCATTCAGCAATCACTCCTGGAGGGCCTGGGGGACTATATGGTATACTGGGGATCAAACCTGGTGAGCCGCATGCAAGGCAAGCGCCCTACCAGCTGTACTATTGCTCCAGCACCTCGATCTAGTTTTACCACCACCTCTTCCTAAGAAACCACCCTCCAGGGTTGGAGCTATACTACAATGAGTAGGGCTCTTTCCTTGTCCACAGCTGACCAAGTTCGATCCCTGGCACCATATATGGTCCTCCCAACCCTGCCAGTAGCCCTTAACGCAGAGCCAAGTGAAAGTCCTGAGAACCATCAGGTGTGCTCCAATAACCGAAAAAAGAAATTGTTCCCCAATCTTGTAGTTCTCAAGTGTTGCCTCAAAGCCAACATGACCAGCAGCACCTGGAACTTGTTTGGAAGTCACATTATCAGGGCCTACAACATAAATACTCAATCAGATGAAGATCATCTGCATTTTAATGAGCTTTCCAGATTATCCCAATGCACCTGAAATTGAGAACCACCAATCTAGACAATCTGAATTAGTTATTACATAATGGTTCTTTACCTCTCCTTCCCGTGTGAGTGGTGTATGATGATTCTTTGGTTTGGAATGCTTAACATTTGCTCTTATAAAATCCTACACATTCTTGAAATATATCTCTAATAATATTCTATAAATAAATCCTATGTACAAACCAAATTAGATGCAAAATTCTTTCTGCCTCACAAGAATTTGACTTTAATTATTTTACTAATGAGTACATTTTACTCAATTTTACTTAATCTGTTCATTCATGCATTCAGTAATTCTTATATGAAATAATATTCTTACACTGAGTAACTCTTACAACCACTAATAAAATTCTTACATTCTATAATGTTAACTGACATTTGCTATATTTCAGACACGAGGCACACTACATGAATACGTTTGCAAGCACAGAAAGAGCTCTGATGATCAAGGAAGTATTATAATAGTTTTTAAAGTATCATTTGAATGATATCTCTCATATGTGCTGTTTGTCTTAAAGAAAAACATCCAGGTAGCAACAAATGTCCAAAGGCAACATAATGGGAGAATTGACACACACAATTGAGTTGCAGGGACAGAGTTTGGAGTATTGGAATCCTCGGGGGGTACACTGGTGATGGGTGTAGTGTTGGGATTATGTGCATTAGAAACTATTATTAATAAATAGCATTGTAAACCACAGAATCACTATAGACTTTTTAAAATAAAGATAGCTATAATAAAGATTAGTAGAGATCACCAAGGAGAATTTTAACTAATATGAAAAAGTTCATACATCACATAGTGCAGAGTTAAGTCAAGTGACAAAAGTAAATACTCCTCTGAATGTCAGGGTCTGTTCAGGGGCCTTTTCCAATAATGTACAGAGGCTGGCTGATTCAGTTATCTCCACAGTGGAGCAGTAATAATCATAGCATCTTAGTTCCTTTCCTGAAATACCTGAGGTAAACTCACATGTTCTAAGCACTGAAGCTAGCACTTTTGCCTCAGGCCAGCATAGACCACCACATTCTCATTACTCTTTTAACCACTTAAGCCTCAAGCTACTTCCTCACCACCTATCAGACACCAATTGTCTTAATAAAAGTATCTGGACTACTCAGAAACGTAGCTTTGCTCTAATATTACAGCAAATAAGTGCCCTTTATCGCAAGTCCCACAAATTCTAAGGGATCTCTTCTTTCAATTAGGTTAACTAGAGTCTTGAGTTATTCCAAGGTCAAATGACCTCCAGACTTCTGATCAGAGATCTGAGGCCTCTAAGAGCTGCTATTTGAAGTGAGTCCTGGGGCGAGGTGAGGGTTTCCCAGTTCACTGGATCCTACTTTTACATTGGGCATAAAGTCATGAAAATGAGATCACAAACAGCTCAATCTGCTCAGAGACTCTGAGTTTATCTTCCTTGATGTAGTCACACTCCAAGCAAACTGACATAGTAATCTGGACAATTGTGTGACACAATACACAAATGATATCCACAAAAATATATCCTGGTGTTAAAGAGCTACAAATATAGAAAAAGTTTGCTATAAGAATAAGGTGAATACATATACATGCTTAAACAATTCCACTTTGGGTTATATACCAGATATTAGTGAAGCCCTACGCATACACATATAAATACTAGTACACACATTTTTGTTCATAACAATATTATTTCACTGTCACTGTCCTCCTGTTGTTCATCGATTTGCTCGAGCAGGCCCAGTAATGTCTCCATTGGAGAATTTGTTGTTACTGTGTTTGGCATATCGAATACATCACGGGTAGCTTGCCAGGCTCAGCCGTGCAGGCAAGATACTCTCGGTAGCTTGCCGGGCTCTCCAAAGGGGCGGAGGAAACGAACTCGGGTTCGCTATGTTGGCTGTGTGCAAGGCAAATGCCCTACCGATAATATTGAAAAAAGAAACCTAAATTCAGATTCAGAAAAAGAGAACGATTATCCCTTCTCGGCTAATCATTATACATACATACACACACACACACACACACACACACACACACACATTACCCAGGTAATGCAGAACTTTGTGACCTTGGACTCTGAACTCAACGGGACCTGGAAGCAGAGATCCTCTGCCTGCTTCACCCAGTCTCTGGTGACCCAGAGATCACACCCATAAGCCACGCCCTGACAGCACCAGATAATCTCCTCATCGACCACCCTCCAGAACTCAAAGCTGCTCCTTCCAGACAGGAGTATAAAATGAGGCCCCCCATAACCATGCCACCAGATTCTGCGCCAGGCTGTTTTCACTCGGGGCACCCCACAGGAGGACAGGTGAGAGCCCTCCCTACCCCAAGGGACCCAGCCCTGGCAGCTGACCTCCACTACACAACTGCTGCCACCTTCCAGGCCACTTTCCAGACACATCATAAGACACTTCCTACCCATTTTCCATAATTACCACACGATATTTGATGCAGTTCAACAAATCATAGAGAGAAATATAAATATACATATATGTCTCTAGGAGAGCCCGGCAAGCTACTGAGAGTATCCCACCCACATAGGCAGAGCCCGGCAAGCTCCCTGTGGCGTATTCAATATGCCAAAACCAGTAACTATAACAGGTCTCATTCTCCTGACCCTGAATGAGCCTCCAATCATTGGGAAAGGACAAGAAAGGAGAGGCTGCTAAAATCTCAGGGCTGGGACGAATGGAGACGTTAGTGGCACCCACTCGAGTAAATTGAGGAATAAGGGAATGACAGTGATACAGTGAGATATATATACATATATATGTAGAAATCTGAGATATATATGCATAATCATCAAAATATCTCTTCTTCCATTTTGGCTTATTTAATGTACACCAGAATTAAATGCTAAAATATGCATGCTGTCAGCTATTTCGAACCCAGTGTTCATGCATCTTCCTTATTCTACTCAACAAAAAACATATTTATCCATATGTGAGATTCAGATCTATTTCTACCTGGACCGGGAAAGCAAAAGAGTCTTGGTCTCAATAATGTTCATAATGTAATATGCTATCATTGCCCAATATTTTACTGTCTATATTACTTTATAATGTCAGTGTTTTTTTTTCAGATTAACACACATATCATGTAGCATTTTAGTTCACAATTCTCACTATCATTCAGACTTTTCAATCATTCTCTTTTCTTCCTGTTTTAAATATAGTCTGAAAATATTTAATTACTCAGGGTTTTATATAATAAGTGCTCAACATTGCTTTTTCTGAAAATAGCTTTACCGGCCACATTTTGAAAAATATTTTGTTTAGATAATCCATATTGATGATTTTTTTCATTCTTTGGGATTATTCCGCTGTTTTCTCACTTCAGTTGTTGTTACTGAAATGCATTTTGCTACTACTATTCCTCTTTTCGTTATCCATCATTTTTTCTGCCCGCTTTTAAGATTTTCTCTTATACTTAGATGTTCTGTAAATTCATTGGAATATCTTTAGAAGAGGTTTAATTTATTCTTTTTGGATTCATTTTGTTTTATTGTTTTATTGATTGGCTTTTTTCAGCAATTATAGAAAATTCTAAGCAGTTTTTTCACATTCCTTTTTCCTCTATTAACTTCAAACAGTAACATCAATTACAGTAGATATTTTACAGTTTTCCATGTCTCCTAATTGTGTTTTTAACATCCCTATCTACTTCTCTTTCTGAACCATGTTCTGGGGGGATTATTCAGGTGTATCTTCGAATTCATAGATCGCTTTTTAGAGCTGTATCTAATCTTCTGACTAATAAAACCGTCAAATATTGAATTTTAGTTATTCTATTTTAGAGTGATAAATTACATAGAATCCTTTTAAAATGTATAATTCCCTTATATTATTTTCAAATTTCATTTTTATTTTCCTAAACATAAACACTGCAAGTTAATAACAATACTTAAAACAACTTTGTTTCATTTTTTATTTTTCCCCACTGGTTTTTGCTTATAGTGCATTACTAATTGTGTGTTGATTTCCTTGGAAGATTTTTTTTTGGCTTTTTGAGTCACACCAGGCGATGATCAGGGGTTACTCCTGGCTCTGCACTCAGAAATTACTCCTGCTGTGCTCAGGGAACCATATGGGATGCCAGGAATCAAACACGGGTTGACCCAAGCAAGGCTGTATTATCACTCCAACTCCTTTCTTGGAAGATCTTGAATCGTTTGTTCACAATGAAATGCCAACTTTTCTTACAAATTTTTCTATGGGATTCATTTGACACCTTTCTCCATAGAGAACTTGTATATGACTCTACCTTGTCTTGAAGTGCAACCAAATTGGTAAAGGTAAAGGTAAAGGCCCTCCCGTTGATCGTCGATTTGCTCGAGCGGGCCCAGTAACATCTCCATTGGAGACCTTGTTGTTACTGTGTCTGGCATATCGAATACTCTCGGTAGCTTGCCGGGCTCTCCGAGAGGGGTAGAGGAATCGAACTCGGGTCGGCCATATTAGCCGCTTGTAAGGCGAACGCCCTACCCGCTGTGCTATCGCTCCAGCCCAAATTGGAATCAAATTAAATTTTGTACTTAAGATGTTGGGCTGGAGCGATAGCACAGCTGGTAGGGCATTTGCCTTGCAAGCCACAGGCCCAGCCGAGCCAGGTTCAATTCCTCCGCCCCTCTCAGAGAGCCCAGAAAGCTACCGAGAGTATCTCGTCCGCAGAGCAAAGCCTGGCAAGCTACCTGTGAGGTATTCGATATGCCAAACACAGTAACAATTGTCACAATGGAGATGTTACTGGGCCTGCTCAAGCAAATCGATGAACAAAGGTAGAACAGTGACAGTTACTTAAGATGTTGTAAGCCTTACAACCAAAGTGAATTTGGCATGAAAACTCACATGGGATCTGGGAGAGTAAAATTTTTCATTGGGATTTTTTTGTCTCTTTCTACTTACAAAGTTAGAAGGACTTTATTTTCAAATTTTCTCTCTTCCATTAAATATAAGTAAAATGAAGTTATAGGCATACCACAGAGATATAGCAGATTCTATTCCAAACCAGTTTGGACAAACTGGCAGGCTACCGAATGTAACCTGCCCACACAGCAGAGTCTGGCAAACTCCCCGTGCCGTGGCGTACCCAATATGCCAAATACCGGTAACAATGAAGGGTCTCATTCTCCTAACTCTGAAAGAGCCTTGAATATGGAACTTTTTTAAAAAAAGTCTCAGGGCTAGGATGAAGGAGACGTTACTGGGGCCTGCTCGAGGCAATCGACGAATAACAGGATGGTTGTGATTGTGATTGATTCTAAACCTCAAAAAAGTGAATACCACAACAAAGGAAGTCATACAATGCTTTCAACTCTCCAATCATAAAAAAATATGTTTTGTACTATTCCATAATGTGTATTATATAAAAACAATTTGCATAATTTCATTAAGTGTAACACTGTGATATAAAGTAGGCACATACTAATGGGAAAATTTGATGCAGGACTGTCACACCATTCAATTTGTTTAAAAAAAAACACAAAATTTTGAGATGCAATAAAGTGAAGAATAATAAAACAGTATGATTGTATGATGGTTTTTGTTTAAAATAATATGTATATGATTCGACCTTATAAGGCATTTCTATTTCTCCATTGTTCAATGTGTATGAGAAGTTTCAAATTATTCACCTAAAGTTCACATTGAAATATTGAAATATTGTGTTTAAATTTAATTTTTAGTTTATATATTATTTATTTTCATCACAATGATTTTACACTATTGCCTATGATAGGGTTTATCCATAAACATTACCACACCACATCCCCCACCAGAGTGTATGTTTCACTCTACTTTAGCAGAGTCTAGGAGACACCTAGAACATTGAAAATACATATGAAGGGGAAGCTCTTATGTCTCTCTCAAGGCTCAAGTTTTGAGAAAAACTCAACATTTTGGTACACCTATGTCCATCTCCAATTCCATTCTAATTTGAAACAGCAAATCTTTCTGCATTCCCAGGTAGCTCTAGCCAAGGCAGATGAAAGGTAAATGAAGAGGTATTAGACCAAGTGTGGTTAGGGGTCCCCTTCTTCTGCCTCATCCCGTATTCAACCACCCCCTCCCCCCACCCTCATGGAAAGTCTAAATCCAAGAGTTAGAGAATTTATGAACATTCCAAAGTCCAAGACTCAAAAAGAAGGTAAATGAAAGGAAATGGAAATAGTCAACATTCTTGGCTGTAACTTCGAGTCATGGTCTTGCACGTGCAGTCACTTGAAACCACCGTATTCACTGCTCTTCCTCTTATTCCAGGAAGGAGAGTTGCAATGAAGAGATGTCAAGCAACAGATGACCCCACTAAGTTTGCTACTGTTGAACCTTTGTGATGGAAAGCTGGATGAACCTGAGTTTCTTGTAGACTAACATGTGTTAGTCTCCTGCCCCCACGCCTGGCTGTCCTCGCCGGGGCCCCTTGGATGGGAGCAGGTTGAGTTTCCCTCCCCGCCCCTTGGAGGGGAGCAGGTTGAGTTTCCCTCCCTGCCCCGACCAGGGCTCCGACAGCCAAAGACCTCCAGAACCAGCCACCACCATGCTGAGACCACTCTCCACACACATGCAGGTACCGGCAGAGGAACAAAGGCATGCGGGTCCCAGGGCTGAGATCTCCAAGCCTGCTCAGATCAGGGATGAGCATCCTCCACCCAGATCCTCCATCTTCCAGTAGGCCGGGGTCACACCCACCAACTGGCCCCCTGGCTCCATGTAATCCCATCAACAGCCAAGACTCAGAGACTATAAAACCCAGCTCCCAGAAGCACACGACCACATTCGCGGCTGCTCGACATCTTATTATCTCATTCCTACTTTGGACAAACTGGCAGGCTACTGAATGTAACCTGCCCACAATGGCAGAGTCTGGCAAACTCCCCGTAGCGTACCCAATATGCCAAATACCAGTAACAATGATGGGTCTCATTCTCCTAACCCTGAAAGAGCCTTGAATATGGCACTTTTTAAAAAATCTCAGGGCTAGGACAAAGGAGGCATTACTGGGGCCTGCTCAAGGCAATCGATGAACAACAGGATGGTCATGATCATGATCATGAACATGTGCTGTTGGTATGTCAGAAAGCTACTTACTTTACTGACCTGGAGTTTTGTTTCTGAATGAAATAACATGAGGATGTTGCAGAAAGGGTTGAGGGATAAGCACGGGATAAGCAAGGGCCAGGGAGCTGCCAGAGCATGGGGGTGGAGGGGAGGGAGAAGAAGGCTGGGGTCAGAGACCCATGGTGGTAAGGTGCTTGCCAGGCTTGCAACTGACCCTGTTTCAACGCCTACATGGCATATGCCCCCCGCTGCCGAATTCCACTAGAAGTGATTCTTGAAAACAGGAGTGATCCCTGAGCACTGCTGAATGCGGCCAAGAAACCAAAGAGATAGAGAAGGACAGCACAGGATTGTTGGGGTTTCTACTTGTCCTCAGCGTCAGGCTCCTCAAAGGCAGTTCTCTGCTCCACCAAAGGCGAAACTAATGCAGGGCAATGTCCCACGGACCACAAGAGGAGAAGAGGGCAACAGAGTGTTGACTAGATTACTCCAAGTCCTTGCCTGTATGCAGCTCCATATACTTATGCTGAAAATACCATCCCCACAATGCACCTCTGTCAACAGACCAGTTTAAACACTGAGGTCAGGCATGTTAGCTCTGTCCTCCCATTGTTCATCGATTTGCTCAAGCGGGCTCAGTAACGTCTCCATTGTGAGACTTCTTGTTACTGTGTTTGGCATACTGAATACTCTCGGTAGCTTTTCAGGCTCTCCAAGAGGAGCGGAGGAATTGAACCCGGCTCCGCCAGGCTGACTGCACGCAAGGCAAACACCCTACTGCTGTGCTATCACTCCAACCCTTGTTAGCGCTGCTCTAACAAAAATACCACCTGGCCATGATGGATATAATACTCCTGCAGCGCTACTAAGCTTTGCCCCCAAATGCCATGGTATTACTAAGTGAGATTACAAATCAATACAAGGGGCACTAGGCCTATTAAATATGCTCTATTTTTTGATGTTAACTTTTTAAAAATTTTACTGAATCATTCAATATGCCAGACACAGTAACAACAAAGTCTCCAATGGAGACGTTACTGGGCCCGCTCGAGCAAATCGATGATCAACGGGAGGGCCTTTACTTTACTGAATCACCATGAGGTAGTTACAAGCTTTCATGTTCGGGTTACGATCACACAATGACCCATCCCTCCACCAGTGCACATTCCCCACCACCAATATCCCTGGTATCCCCCCTTTCCCACCCTCCCCCTGCCTCCATGGCAGACAATACTCCCCATACTCTCTCTCTACTTTGGGGTATTTATGGTTTGCAATGCAGATACTGAGCGGTTATCATGTTTGGTCCTTTATCTACTTTCAGCACACATCTCCCATCCCGACCGGTTCATCCAGCCATCACAGGCTCTTAACCAGACGAAATATCTTGTCTCTCCATTCTGCAGACCTGAACTTCAAATTCGAAATTCAGACAGGACCCAGTTAGCACCCATATTTTCAGGAATCCTCCATGCTCACTCCAGTCTCAGCTTTCAGCTCACAAAGTTTCCCCCCACCGCCCCATGTACATGTCGATTCCATCATCTCTTGGCAATCTCAGGACAGCAGCCATGCTGGGGCAGGGCCCACCCTACATGAGCATGAGCTCGTGCTAACTATCTGCACCTTCAGCAGCCCAATTTCCAAAGCAGGTCCCATTCTGAGCTCCTGGGGTGATAGAATCTCAACAGAGTTCTTGGTAGGGAGACAAAATTCAACTTCTAACAATGATTTAGGCCACATCCGTGCACCCAAATCCCAAATGTACCTGCTTGAAATGTCCAACATATGCAACACCAGCAGTGGCTGATTCCCCCAGCGAACGAGCGCACACACGCGTGCGCACACACACACACACGGCCACCCCACACCAAAGACACTTGGACATGTCTGGAGACGTTTTGCAGTCCCATCTGCTGGAGTGGGGAAGAAGGAGCAACTGACATCTAGTGGGGAAGGAGGAGGCAGAGGAGCTGCTAAACATCTGAGCTGCCAGGCCAGTCTCCACAAGAAAGAAGCACCTAGAACCAAATACTCCACAGGGCCTGAGTGAGACACCTGTCTTCTCTCCCCCACCCTCACAACGTGCTAATGGCCTCTCCTCTCCTCTCCTCTCCTCTCCTCTCCTCTCCTCTCCTCTCCCCTCCCCTCCCTTCTCTCTCTTTCCACTCTCTCTTCTACTCCTCATTTCTCCTCTCCCTTCCCACTGTTTATCTCTCCTCTCCTGTCTATCTCACCTGTCTCCCCATCTCCCTCTATTTCCTCTCTCATCAACTCCACTCTTCTCTTTTTCCCTCTCTCCTCTTTCTCTTCTCTTTGTCTCCTTCCTTCTCTCTCTCTCTCTCTCTCTCTCTCTCTCTCTCTCTCTCTCTCTCTCTCTCTCTCCTTTCTCTTCCCTCTTCCAAGCCCCGACTGGCCCTTTGACTTCAAGCCCCATTTCCTCCCCTCCCCTTCACACTTCACACTTGCCAATTCGAGGCCAGGTCTTCCAACTGATGATTTCAAAGGTTTCTTCCTCTGCCACACTGCTGGGCTCCTGCCGGGCCAACAGATGAAGTTGTGAGAGCGGCTGGCCTCCCCGCCTCTAATCCTCAGCCTCGACAGCAGCAGGGAAGGTGGCAAACGTTCAATAGCAGTTGTTGGCAAAGAAGCACAGCAGTGGCCAGCCCCACTGATGCCACTGCATGTGCAAACACCGCTTTAGCGAATTTCTCCTACGTGGTCAGATTTTGCAATCAGGACAAAGCGCTGTGGCCCCGTGCGGCTTCCGTAGACAGGGAAACACAGCGCTCCTTTCTAATTGTTTTCTGGTTCCTTTTCTTGGATGACTGTGATCTCTTTTTAATTCCACTTGTTACTAATACGGGTAGGTTAATCCGATAGAGGAAGTGCAATGAGGGGGTGAATTTTGGTGGCAGAGGATTTCCACTTGAGTGTGGCCTTGTCTGAAGCGAAACGTTTTCTACAGTTATTCGGTGCTAGTCGGCAAATCATACTAAACGACTCGCCGGTTTGCGAAGTGGCATTAATTAATGATTGGGTAAACTTGCAAACGATCACCTCCTGATGAATCACATTCTGATTAGATACACGTGGTTTCTGTTGCCCACCTCGAGAGCAGCAGGGTTCCTATTCTTTTAATATTGTTATGTGGGTGTACTAAATAGCTGTGTGGCCAAATTTGACAGTTCATCCTTATAAATTCCGGAACATCCAAGACTGAAATTATCCTGCATTGAATTAGAAAGGGAAAGTGACTCTTCTCAAAACGTAGCACTTGAGCACTACTTAGCAATTGTTTTCCGTTGATTTTGGATTGGAGATTGGATGGGACTTTCCCGGAAAACAGGAACGTAGAGCTAAGACATTCCTGTTTTCCCACATAGCCTTGCAGTGGGCGGGATGCATTGTACCTTGCTCACATCCCGAGTCCGATGGGGGCGTTTGCACAGTTCTTGTGTCTGTTTCCAGTACAAACGCTGCTTCCCCAGAATCCCCTTTGACATCCCTTTGCCCATAGCTCCCTCGTGTGATCTGTCACTACAATTGTCACAAAACTATCAGTGGGAAAATCCAGCTCTTTCAAGCTTTAGAAACACCAGGCCTCCATTTTAAAGCACTCCTGAGGTGTTTGACTAGATTCTCACCTCAGACAGCATGAGATACGTTTGGAAGGGGATTTGTTTAGGAAATCTCTTTCTGCTGTGCAGCTTGTTTTGGTGGCCCCCTATCCATGGGAGACTTGAAGATGTCCACTGTCTGAGTCTCTGCGTGTGAAACGCTGGTTAGGAAAGAGGTGATGCCCTGGATTCCATCGTCTTCTCTTTTGCTTCTGCAACTTAATATTTCCATTATCATTGATGAGCTATTTATATCACACTGAAAAAGAAACCGTCCATGGTCTCACTGCCCAGATTCAACAGACATTAACATTTTGCTGTGTGTATCTCTGAAGAGTCACCATTTTTCAAAAGAAATAAACCGTTAGCAGGGCCAGAGTGATAGTACAACAGGTAGGGCATTTGCCTTGTAATCGGCCGACCCGGGTTCAATCCCCAGCATCCCATAAGGTGCCCCAATCACCGCCAGGAGTAATTCCTGAGTGTAGAGCCAGGAGTAACCCCCTGAGCATTGCTGGGTGTGACCCAAATAAAAGCAAAAACAACAACAACAACAACATACTATTCAAATATACAACAGTTAAGTGCTGCTTACAGAAAGTGTGGAACTGTGCACTCTTTGAATGACATTCATCTTCAATAAACTTTTTTTAAAAAAACAAAAAAGAATGAAACCGTTAGCTTGCATTCGAAGTACCTCCCCACTTCTTTTCCTGCTTTGCCTCCACAGAGTAATAACCACTCTAATATACCTTCCCCTTGAATGTTCTTATTATGGAACTACGTGCAATAGTCATACAGAATATACCGTTTGGTTCTGCTTCTTTTTTATTTTGCATGGCTAACATCAAACCAGCCCCTCTGCAGGCAGAGGAGACAGCTCCAAGAGTAGAGTGCAACTCTTTTGCATACTGAGCCTCGGGATAGATCTCTGAGACTGTCTGGTCCCCTGAGCACTGCCAGGAAAGATTCCTGAGTCACAAGCTGGGAGTCACCCCAGAGCATCGTCCCAAATGAACCAGTTTTATCTTTGCATCCTAGTGAACCTTTCACAAGTGTGAACACGAAGACAGCGAGTATAGCATCTTTTCTGTGGAGCATAGAGGGAAGCGAATACAACCTAACCATCCCTCCATAGAATAACAAATAACTAAAACCGGGGAGTAGTCTTCAGCTGTTAAAAGAACTAGTTCTACATAGATCAATACAAATTCATAGCAAATTTATTTATTTATTTATATCACTTATCAGCAACTAATTTTTCTCATAATAAGATTTTTTTTCATTTCATTTATTTATTTCCAAAGCTATTCATGATTGGGTTTCAGCCATATAATATTCCGACACCCATCCCTCCAGCAATGTAACCAGTGCCCCCAGTTTCCCTCCCACCCCTCTAAGCCCCCCCTTCCCACCTTCTCCTACCACAGTCACCTCTCTTCTCTCTTTTTCTTTCTCTCTCATTTTAGGCATTATGGTTCGTAAAACAGAAGCTGAAAGGCTGTGATCTATATCCCTTTACCTACTTTCAACACTCAGTTCCTGTCCAGAATGATCATTTCCAACTTGCCATAATGGACCCTCCACTATCTGAGCCATCATCCATCCTCCACACCCTTGTAGTAATTTCCAGCCATTGACCAGTCCTCCTGACCCATTTTCCCTGGCCTTGGATATTAGTTTCATACTGTCTTTTTTGATTAACTTAAAATTTTGTATTGAATCTCAATTTTCTTATGTATATTTTTTCTTATTTAAAATATGGGTCATGAAACATTAATGAATGACATATGGGGAGGCAGACTTCTTTTTTAAAAATTTTTATTAGTGAATCACCATAAGGTACAGTTACAGGCGTACAAACTTTCATGCTTGCATTTCAGTCATACAATGCTCGAGTACCCATTCCTCCACCAGTGCCCATTCTCCACCATTGATGATCCCAGTAACCCTCCCACTACCCCCACACCATCGCCTACACCCCACCCCGCCTCTGTGGCAGGGCATTCCCTTTTGCGCTCTCTCTCTCTCTCTCTCTCTCTCTCTCTCTCTCTCTCTCCTTTTGGGTGTTGTGGTTTGCAATAGAGGTATTGAGTGGCCATCATGTTCAGTATATAGTCTACTTTCAGCCCGCATTTCCCATCCCGAGTGGGTCTCCAAGCACCCTTTACTTGGTGGTCCCTTCTCTATCTGAGCTGCCTTTTCTCCCAGCATATGAGGCTAGCTTCTAAACTGTGGAGTAATCCTCCTGGTGCTTATTTCTACTATTCTTGGGTTTTAATCTCCCATTCTGTTACTTTATATTCCACAAATGAGTGCAATCTTTCTATGTCTGTTCCTCTCTTTCTAACTCATTTCACTTAAAATGATACTTTCCATGTTGATCCACCTATAGAGGCAGACTTCTTGATGAGAGTCACAGCATGAAAAAAGCATAATCCTGGACTATGTTGGCCATGCATAAGATGTGGACATGGTTGCTTGACATTTAATACCCCGAATTCAGAGACCCTGAAAAACCCACACAGGACAGCCTTTCTCAATGAAGAATAGCTCTTCCCAAACACCCATGTAGCACCTTGGAGGAACACTGGACCAAATGCCTCCGGGCAGCACCATCCTGAGACATGTACTTACTTTATTATTAAATTGGATGTTTTCCTAAGGATAATAGAGATAAGGGCCAGGAGGATCACTCCATGCCTTGGAAGCTGGCCTTCCATTCAGGGGGAAAAGGCGGCTGAGATAGAGAAGGGACCACTAAGTGAATGATGCTTGGAGAGCTCACTCGGGATGGGAGATGTGTGCTGAAAGTAGACTATGGACTGAACGTGATGTCCACTTAGTACCCATATTGCAAACCTTAACACCCAAAAGGAGAGAGAGAGTGAAAGGGAATGTGCCTTCCACAGAGGCAGGAGAGGGATGGGGTTGGCGGGAGGGATACTGGGAACATTGGTGGTGGAGAATGGGCACAGGTGGAGGGATGGGTACTCAATCATTGTATGATTGAAAAGTAATCACGAAAGTTTGTAAGTCTGTAACTATCTCACTGTGATTCATTAAAATAAATAAATGAATAAATAAATAAATTGCCTGTTTTAAACTGCATGGAAGTTACCCCTATGAGCATGAATATTCCTGTGGCAAAGGATGAAAATGGGGATGATGAAATTATGGGAAAACAAACAAGGTAAAGGAGGAGCAGAAATTGCTCCAATTCTGTTGCCATCACTCCCATGACATGCAACAAATTCCTGTCATTCAAGCCCTGTGGTTTTCTGAAAGAAACTTCCATTTATTTTTTTAGACTGAGTCACTGTGAAATACAGTTACAATGTTCCAACACCCATTCCTCCACCAGTGGACATTTCTCACCCTCAGTAACCCCACCCACCCACAGACTTCCTCTGTGGCAGACACTTTACCTCTCTCTCTCTGCTCTCTCTGTCTCTGTCTGTCTGTCTGTCTGTCTCTGTCTCTGTCTCTCTCTCCCTTTGGACATTATGGTTTGCAATACAGATACTTACAGGTTAACATGTCTGTTCTTTTACCTACTTTCAGCATGCAGTTCTTATCCAGAGTGATCACTTCCAACTATCACTGCCACAGTGGTCCCTTCTCTATCCTAACTGCCTTCTCCCCCAGCACCTGAGGCAGGTGTTCAACCATGGACCAATCTTCCTGGCCCATGATTCTACTGTCCTTAGCTTTAAGTCTCGTATTGTGTGTTTTTATGTCTAATAAATGAGTTGAATCATTCTATTTCTGTCCCTCTATTTCTGGCTCGAAGAAACTTCCACTTTGACACATAACTTGTAGAGGCAGGACAATGGGTACTGCATATTATGTCTCACCTTGTGTTATATTTTTTCCAATAAAGCTCATTCTCTAAACCAGTGTTCTTCCATCTTTTATGTCTGCATATCCGGCCAGACTGGCACTTAGGAACAAGGTGGCAGCCAGTGGCTTCCAAACTTCCTGTGGGCCAGCACTGCTCTGAGGCCTATTGGTTAGAGATGACTGAGCTGACTGTGAGCACTATAGTAATACACAGAAGGTACTGCCGCCATACTCTAGTCTCAGACTGAAAATAACATGCAAAGAGAAGAGTTTTTATTGTATCTGCTCTGAAATGCTTGATTGTTCTGTCACCAAAATTGCTGATCTGACTGCATACTGGAGTGGGGGATCTTGTACTAAGATTCTCCTTTCCAGGGGGCAGTACCGGCTCGTCCTTCACGCCCTACCGAGGTCATGAGTTGCCCCCCCCCCCCACGAATGGCTCTCCGGCACAGCCATAACACCAGATGCACAGAAACCAATCTCGCAGTTATCTGGCTCTTTGCAGAAATCCAAAATCACGCAGCCACGATAGCGGCCACGCGACATTATATGATTCTCATGACCAGCTATAAAAAACAAAGTATTTCACAATGCCTTTTCAGCAATTCTGATTGTTGGGGGGGAAATTCTAAACAATAATGGTGCATCTTTTGTCGAAATAATGAATGCAGTCAATGTAGAGAAGAGTTAAGTAGAAATCATCTGCCTCAGGCTGGAGCGATAGCACAGCGAGTAGGGTAGGACGTTTGCCTTGCACGCAGCCAACATGGCCAACACAGGTTCGATTCCCAGCATCCCATATGGTCCCCCGAGCACCGCCAGGAGTGATTCCTGAGTGCATGAGTCAGGAGTAACCCCTGAGCATCGCCGGGTGTGACACAAAAAGCAAAAAAAAAACAAAAACAAAAAGAAATCATCTGTCTCACAGGCATTGGGAGGGGTGAGAGGGGAGTATATTGGGGTTCTTGGTGGTGAAAAATGGATACTGGTGAAGGGAAAGATGTTTGATCATTGTATGATCGAGACTTAAACCTGAAAACTTTGTAACTTTTCCCACACTGATTCAATAAATAAATATGGTAAAGGTAAAGGCCCTCCCGTTGATCGTCGATTTGCTCGAGCGGGCCCAGTAACGTCTCCATTGGAGACTGTTGTTACTGTGTCTGGCATATAGAATATAAGAAGAAAAATAAATAAATAAATAAAATTATGAAAAAAGTAAGGTGGAGTTCATGCCCAATTCAATCAGCTAATCAGTGACTGAATAAATAGCAGTACTCCTACATTTAAAAAAATTCTTCTTTCTGGGCCAGAGATAGAACAGTAGGTAAGGTGTTTGCATTGCATGCAGCCAACCAGGATTTGATCTCCAGCACCCCATATTTTCACCCAAGACCCCAGAAGTGATTCTTGAGCACAGAGCCAGGAGTAAGCCCTGAGCACAGCCAACTGGGGTGCAAAAATCAAAACCAAAACCGAATATCTCCTTTCTACTATACTGCAGCACCCAAGTCGGCCCATGCATTTGTCCAAACAGAGGAAAAACAGGGAAACCTCAAACAGAAAATTTCCTTGAGATTTTCAAAGGTTCTTTTTGATGTCAAACAAAACAGCAAAATTTTTGGCATCACAACCCTAGAATTTTCAGTGGTGAGAGTTCGCTCAGACGCCCGGATGGGTACACAATGGCAGGAGAGGGAGCAGGCTACACCGAGTCATGCTGGGGACCTACTCCTGACTCCGTGCTCAGGGAGCACTCCAGAGGGCGCTGAGGGGACACTCTATGGTTCTGGGGATTTAACTGGAGTCAGCCACGGGCTCCTCAAGTGTCCAAAGTTCTAAACTATCTCTCCAGGCAACAAGTACCCTGTTGGTGACCAAACCCTCACTCTGCCTTTGATCAGCGGGAAAGTCACTATCTTTCCATTGTAACCTGAGTCTGTCAATGGTGTCGCACAAAGCTTTACATATATGTAGAGTCAGAGCTCCAAATACCGGGCCTCTTGGCAGCTTCCCAGGCCACTCTTTTTTATTGAATCATTGTGATATACAGTTACAAACTTTCATATTTGACTTTCAATCATACAATGATCAAACACCCATCCCTCCACCAGTGCACATTCTCCACCACCAATGTCCCCAATATATGGCCCTCTTTCCAATCCTCCCCCTCTCTCGTGGCAGACAATTTCCCCCATACTCTCTGTCTACTTTTGGGCATTATGGTTTGCAATATAGATATTGAGAGGCTATTACACTTGGTCCTTTAACTACTTTCAGCACACATATCCCATCTCCAATCGATTCCTCCAACCATCATTGACTTAGTAATTCCTTCTTTATTCCAGTTGCCTTCTCCCCCCAGCTCATGAGGCAGGCTGCCAACTATGGGGCAATATTCCTGGCCCTTGTGTCTACTGTCCTCATAATATGTTATTTTATACTCCACTGGGCTGGAGCGATAGCACAGCGGTAGGGCGTTTGCCTTGCACGCAGCCAACATGGACGACCCGAGTTCGATTCCTCCGCCCCTCTCGGAGAGCCCGGCAAGCTACCGAGAATATCTCGCCCGCACGGCAGAGCCTGGCAAGCTCCCCGTGACGTATTCGATATGCCAAACACAGTAACAACAAAGTCTCCAGTGGAGACGTTACTGGGCCCGCTCGAGCAAATCGATGATCAACGGGAGGGCCTTAGGGCCTTTACTTTATACTCCACAAATGTCTGTCCCTCTCTTTCTGACTCACTTCACTTAGCATGATACTCTCCATGTCCATCCTCTTACAAGCAAATTTCATGACGTCATCTCTCCGAAGAGCTGCATAGTATTCCATTGTGTAGATGTACCAAAGTTTCTTTAACCAGTCATCTGTTTTCAGCACTTGGGTTGTTTCTAAATTCTGGCTATTGTGAACAGTGCTGCAATGAACATACAGGTGTAGATGTCATTTCTACTGTGCTTTTCTTCACCCTCGGGATATATTCCTAGAAGTGGTATTGTGGGGTCATACGGAAGCTCCATTTCTAGTTTTTGGAGGAATGTCAATATTGTTTTCCAGAAAGGCTGCACCAGTCGGCATACCCACCAATAGTGAAAGAACGCCCCTTTTTCCACAGGCCACTTTGACGCATCTGCTTAGCATTTGGCATCCTCTGACCTTCTTCCACATACCTACCTGGAGGCCACATGATGGGAAAAACTAAAAACTCTCCTTTCCTGCTCTACAGCGGAGGTTCAAGGATATGAATTTCAATAGGCCACAGAGATGCACAAGAGTTAGAAGATGGAAGTGAGGCAAAGGCTTGAGTGTCACTGGGAAGCTCTGCCCTCTAAAGCAGCCACAGTGCTCAAAGCGTCCGAGCAGCACCGTTACCCAGTTCCAGGAGGCTCCACTGATCCCCTAAGTCCTCCAAGGGTTTCATCTTTGCTGAACCCTGACTGAGTAGCCCTGTGGGGATTTCCCACCTTTCCATCAAACATTGCTTTAAGAGAAGCGATGGGTGAACTCCCAGGGTCTGTGCAGAGCTGAATGAAATGAGATCCCGGGAGCATTGTCTAACATCCCTTTCTTATTTCAGAAATGAACTCATAATTTGAATGCTGCTTTTGCTTTTCCTGTTACAAGTTACAAAACTGAAAGAATCCTTCTCCTGTTCCAATTCATCTGTTGGAACAGAAAAAGCATTTTTCTAAAGTTTGTTTCTCCTGTTAACCACTTGCGGGACGAAGATGTTGGATGCTTGACGTGGATAAGACTGTAGTCATTTCCAAATAGGATTTGCACCAGAATATGCAAAGATTATCAGTAACTAGAGGCTTGTGGGTCCAGCTTCTGACTTTTGGAATATGACCTTCTCAAGATGCATCGGTGGTCCATGGAACCCGAATTTCTAAAATCCTCCCAGCAGATTTTATTGTGCTAGCACATTTGAAAACAAATGTTTGGATCATCAGGAAAAATTACACCTGCACTAATATTCCTTCAGTTTCCCCCAAAGAGATTTTTTTATCCATTGATTAAGCTGTGACTTGACAGTTTGGCACTATTTTTCTATAGGGTAATTGGAGAAACAGTCAATTAAAAGTCTTGATGTCTTTTGTAAACATAAAAGAAAAAGATGCTTAATATGTCACTCTCAATGTTGCTCACATAAGATTTCATGTAATAATGAGGCTGACACCTAAGGATAGCAGACACACGAGACAGGTAGATTGCTCCATAGCTGGAAGCCTGCCTCATGAGCGAAGGGGAGAAGGCAGCTGGAATAGAGAAGGGATCACTAAGAAAAGGATGGCTGGAGGAACTGGTTGGGATGGGAGATGTGTGCAGAAAGTAGATAAAGGACCAAACATGATAACCCCTCAGTGTCTGTATTGCAAATCATAATACCCAAAAGTAGAGAGAGATTATGGGGAATATTGTCTGCCATCGAGGCAGAGGGAGGGTGGAAAAGTTGGGTTATACCGGGGATATTGGTGGTGGGGAATGTGCATTGGTGTTGGGTGTTTGATGATTGTGTGATTGTAACCCAAACATGAAAGCTTGTAACTATCTCACGGTGATTCAATAAAATTTAAAAAATAAAAATAAAATATTTCATGTAAAAATTAATTTCTTATATTACTTTATTAATATAAATACAAAAATACCTTCAGGCCAGGGAGATGTTCCTGGAGTGCATGATTCAGGTTTGATCCTGGCACCACATGGTCCCCTAAAGCACCACCAGGAGTTTCCCCCCCTGAAAACAGAAATAATAATACAAACAATAGAGGCAATCTATTTTCCTCTTCTGCTGTGTGCCAGAAAGCTCAAAATTAAATCATGTGCTATATTTAGTAAAAAAAAATTATTCTAGATTCCTGGTATAGATATCTCATTTCCTCTAGATAATTATCTCCTTCCTTCTCAAAAAGTGTGCTTTTAAATGTATTTTCATTATTTCATTTTGATTCTTTTAATATTATAAACAGCTTTGAATGCAGACAGGATATCATTTTAAGGTAATTAATTGCCTTTCTTTGGCTTTGGTCGGTTCAAGATGAATGACAGAATTGATTATTCTTAGCAACAATTATATTCAGCATATGAAGGTCTCAGAGGGTTAGGCCAACCTAGGCAGTCTTTATATTATTTATTCAGATTACATTCTCATTAAATATCTGAATAACAGACAAAATATATAAAAACTAAATTTGTAACTCCCCTTTCACTGCAAGACTTCTCTCCCTTATGCTAAATAAACCTCCTTAAGCAAATTAGTGTATGGTCTCCCAGATTTTCTTTTTTTAAACGTATAATAACAAACACATTTCCAACTATGATTGCATTTTACATATTTCTCCACAACTTGCTCTGTTTCTCCTACAATACACAGTTTATATTTCCCTCCCATGTCAATATTTATGAATCTGTCATTATTTTCAACAGATACATACAAGCCATTTATAGATGTGTCCATTTATTTCAGCAGTTCTCGACTGAACAAAAAGCTCTTTTAGTCAACAACATAGTGTTTCCACTGGGAATTCAGAGGGGAAAAAGTTCAAAGTTCCTTTCTACAAACACTACCACTTACTATTCAGCCTCTAGCTCCTACTAACATTGCTGAGTCTCTGAGGCTTATAGTCCATCAGTAAGAAATTCTCTAATCCTAATGAATTTGAGAGAGAAAAAAAGGCAAAAATTGGAAATACCTTAAACCAATCACACACTGCCGACCCATTTATATGGGAATTTTGTTTTCACGAACTTGATTCTCCTATGTGAGCCTGTTGAACAAATCTGTACCACCCATATAGCCAGATCAAGATGCTTAGCAAGGATTTTCTTTTACCATCAAGTCAATACACAAGTTTTTAAGACAGTTATCACGTTGCTTTCATTTCCACCGAAAACAAAGCCTACTCTTTGATTAGTAAATCAAAAATGAAAGAGAATTGTGAGGCTTGTCCTCTTACGACCATCACCTAGAAATCTAGCAATCTGTAGAAATCTAGCCCTGATCCAAAGCAGGAACTCTTGAAAGAAAACAAGAGACACAGTTCACACTCACGGAGACTGGAAGCTTTTTGTAATCACAAGCTTGGTTCATGTTACCCCTAAAAAATGAACTCTTTTGATAAATGTTTATAGAGAAAGTTTTTTATGGCTAAGCATCTCATTGACCAATAAGCTATATTTTTCTCTGGGGAGTAACAAAATAAATAAATAAACAGATGTGAATGTCTGATTCTGTTTGGCAGGGAATTGCTGGATGTGACCACAAGTATTTTGCTAAGCATTTTATCTCCGTGTGTGGGGTTGAGAATTGGGATAAAGAGGAATCAGGCATGAGTGTCACATTCATCCCTTGGGTCTTCTGACTGCTGTGCACTACTCACATGCATTCATTCCCACATCAATCATTTAACAAATGCTCACACTCAGGACACATCACTAAACTGAAACTCTTTCAGAGGGTTTATTCGAGAGAACTGCTGTAAACGACTACCAACTCTGACATGATCAAGACATGAACCTAACGCTACTCTTTTAAATCCCTCAAACATCTTCGTTTTGGAAGTGATAACCCAGCACCTTATTACAGACGTGAAAAAAATTTTGCGGATATTCTCACCAGCAAAATGCCCAGACACACATTTTTTCGTGGACCAAATTTAATAAAATGACATGTATTTCAATAAAAGCAATTCGCCAAATAATTCCAACAAAAGACAGTTAGTGGTCATACGTTGGCATAACTTTTCATATAAATTTATTCAGAAACGAAAAAGAAATGCACAGCTAGAGCTCACTTGGCTATTTTTCAAATCAGAAAATACGGTCACCTTAAAAAAGGCCAGAAAGAAATATATTCTAAGAATGGTCCTCTACTGCCATCTTGTGGATTTGGGGTGAAAAGTCTAGTCAAAAGCTTGGCTTTTAACGTGTGCTACACCCACTCCATTTTTGCTTCACACCCACACTTTCCTTTTAAAAATCATAGTCAAGTATGCTGCTTTCAGCATGAAACCGTTACAAATATTTCAGTATGCATTCTCAAGAACAAAATAATGTTTACTCCAACATGTGCACACCTAAACATTATCGCTATAAGTGCAGTAGTATCCCGCATCCATTCCATCACGATCACGACCATCCTGTTATTCGTCGATTGCCTCGAGCAGGCCCCAGTAATGTCTCCTTCATCCTAGCCCTGAGGTTTTTTTTAAAAGTGCCATATTCAAGGCTCTGTCAGAGTTAGGAGAATGAGACCCTTCATTATTACTGGTATTTGACATATTGGGTATGCCACGGGGAGTTTGCCAGACTCTGCCGTGTGGGCAGGTTACATTCAGTAGCCTGCCAGTTTGTCCAAAGTAGGAATGAGATAATAAGATGTCTTCCGGGATCTGGGTTTTATAGTCTCTGAGTCTTGGCCATTGATGGGATTACATGGCGCCAGGGGGCCAGTTGGTGGGTGTGACCCCCGTCTACTGGAATTTGGAGGGTCTGGTGGAGGATGCTCAGCCCCGATCCTAGTAGGCTTGGAGATCTCAGCCCCGGGACCCGCATGCCTTTGTTCCTCTGCCGCTACCTTCATGCGTGTGGAGAGTGGTCTCAGCATGGTGGTGGCTTGTTCTGGAGGTCTTCGGCTGCCAGAGCCCTGGTCGGGGCGGGGAAGGAAACTCAACCCGCTCCCCTCCAAGGGGCCCCGGTGAGGGCAGCCAGGCACGGGGGCAAGAGACTCAGCCATTCCATAGTAAAATTTAATCTATTGTTCCTCAAATATCCTTTATTTCTTCTGTTTTTCCAGTCCATGATCTTCTCAGGATTCCATAAGGAGCATTTGGCTGTTTGTATGCCTTTAGGCTCCTTCAGTTCAGAACAATCCTCCCAACTCCCTCTGTTCTACGTGACATCAAATCTTCTGAAAAGTCCAGACCAATCGGCCTGCAGCATGCTCAACATTGTAAAAATCACCTGTTTTCTCATCATGAGATTCAGGTTAAATATTTACGGCAAGTATGCCACAGAAGTCATTTAAGTCAGCATGAACTTCTCGTACTTGTCATACGGCAGGAACCGAATGTCAGCTAACACCAGTATTGATGTTACTACTTACTTAAAGTAGTAACCACTGGGATTTTCCAGTATAAAAGCACATTTCTCCCCTTGATTAAACTATTCTAATGTAGTGCTTGTTTCCAACAACATTTACCCAGTCATATTTACACCAACTAATCATCTTTATGTAAACCAATTTGGGCGTTACAAAACAACAGTTTTCTGTGCGTATAGTTCCTTCCACGTTTAATAGCTGACACGCTTCTGTTAGAGTAAAAGCCAAAGCAGAAGTTGACTCTATGTATCCTTCCCAGTTTTTTCAAGGATCACATGGATTCATGGATTTTTACCTCAATGTAGTATAGACTATTACTATCATCATTATTGATATCCAAATCATTCCACTCTTAACTAGTTAGCATTCCTTCAAGTTGACTCAAGTGTCATCAATACATGTCCCGATAACTCTGTGATCATTTTCTTCTGTTCTGGTACAACAAGATACCTAGGATCACTGTGAACTTAGACTTTCCCTGAAATCAGCCATTTGCTACGCACCCACATTCAGCTTAGTGGATACTGATGTGTAGGTGCAAGTATCTCGTTACTAGGTGGTTTCACTTCTACTAGCAAAGTACTCTCTTGACCTGGAGAGAGAGATGGATGGTTTGGAGCATATGACTTTTGTGCAGGAGGACGGGATTCGCTCCCTGGCATGTCATGGTTCCCTGAGCACTGATAGAAGCAATCATCAAGCCAGGAGTCGCTCCTAAGCACTGGTGGGTTGCGGGCCCCAAAACAAACAAAAATGAGTGTCGCTCTATCTATGCAATCAATGATCATAGGTAAGGGTAAATACAGCTATACACCCACACATAGACACCTGTATGCACTTCTTATTAATTCCAACTTTATGATATAGTAGCTTGCAGCAAACCAGTCTTCTAACAAGACAAACTAGAAAATACTGGTTTAAAAATATCCATAGTGAAGAAGTCAGAATATTAATAAAATCAGCCTGAACTTGAGAGACTTCATGCAGAAAGAAGGGAGCTCATTAAAGTGAGACTTACTTTTTACATGCTGCTTTTCCCTCAGGATATTTCTCAGGGAATGAGAGAAGAAGGGCAACTTTAGGTCACTCTGGAGCTGGGGGAACTAAAAATGCAGTTGTTAGTATGATGACACCACGGTCCTAGAGAGATAGTGGGGACACAAGATGGACTTCAACACTTGGGACAGATTTTCTCCTAGCAACATTGAGTTTTAAACTGTACAGAGGATGAGAGTAAGAAGTCAGGCACAAAACATCAGGTGAACAAATCAAGTTATGACAAGCTCACAGTGCTCAGGGGAGAACATTGGTGTCTCACCTGCCAATAAGGAGAAGCCCTAGCAAGAAGACCCTAATTCAGTTGGAATTCCTAGAGGGCTGCAACCTAAAACTAGGGTTGAACCAGAGATAAACAAAAGGCATACAAAGTCTCTGGTTGAATTAAAGTGACTGAGTCCTCTGCTTCCTGAATAGCTACTGCATGACATTTAAAAAATATAAAGAGTGCTGCAGTGAACAAAGAAATATAGATGTCTTTTCTGTATCATCACTGAATTTCCTTGTACCCTATTTCTACCTATTCCCTGTATATAATCATTTCTCTTAGTTTCTAGTTTATTCTCCCTGTGTGTTAATGTCCGCTTGTACAGATATTCCTTCTACAGCTGCATAGTACTCCATCAACCAGTCCCTTCATGAATCACTTAATCACTTAACTTCCCGTTAGTCGTCGATTTGCTCGAGCGGGCGCCAGTAACGTCTCCATTTGTCCCTGTCGCGTGCTAGTGTAGCCCAATGGCATCTCTTCGCTCCGGGAACATGGAGGGCCTCAAACCGATCGTTCATGATCTTGACAAAGAAGTCTGACCATCTGGTAGGTGGGCGGCCACGCGGTCTCTTGACATCCCGTGGAATCCAATCAGTAACAGCTCTAGTCCAACGGTCGTCTTTAAATCTCATTACGTGACCAGCCCATCTGATTTTCGACACCTTGGCATATGAGACAGCGTCCCTGATCCTTGATCGTCGACGGATGTCAGAACTCCGGATTCGTTCTCTCATTTGAGTGAAACGTGTTATTCCAAGCATAGCTCTTTCTATTCTTCTTTGGGAGACCTGAATGGCGTTCTCATCTTGTTTGCGTAGGGCCCAGGTCTCTGAGGCATATGTTAATGCAGGAAGAACAGTGGAATCAAAGAGATGTGCCCGGAGCCGGAGGTTCTTCGTCCTCTTAGCTATTTCTTCGACGTTCTTGAAGGCGTTCCAAGCCGCTCTCTTCCTCCTGCGCAGCTCGGGTGCCAGGTCATTTCTCATGTTGACCTCTCGACCTAGGTACACATAGCTGTTGCATTCGGAGATTGTCGTTCCATTGAGAGTGAATGGGGCGTCAGGAACAAGGCTGTTTCTCATAAACATTGTCTTCGTAAGATTCAGCTGTAGTCCTACCTTTCCACACTCACGGTCAAAGTCGGCCAGCATTTGTGCCGCTTGGCTGATGTTTGGTGTTATTAAAACAATGTCATCAGCAAAGCGGAGGTGGTGTAGTTGCCGACCATCTATCTTCACTCCCATTCCTTCCCATTCCAGTCGTCGCATGATGTTCTCGAGGGTGGCACTGAAGAGTTTCGGTGAAATGGTATCACCCTGCCGCACCCCTCTCTTGACATCAACGATCACTTCTTTGTAGAATGGTGAGATCCTGGTAGTGAATCCGCAATACAGCTCACGGAGGATCCTGATGTATTGGGCTTGAATGCCCTGATTGGCTAGGGCTTCAATGACCGCTTCCGTCTCAACAGAATCAAAGGCCTTCTTTAAATCAATGAACGTTAAGCAGAGCGGCATCTTGAACTCCCGAGAAACCTCAATGAGCTTGGTTACCATGTGGATATGGTCGATGGTGCTGAATCCTTTGCGGAACCCTGCTTGCTCGCATGGTTGTCCTTCATCTAGTGTTCTGCCAATCCTATTCAGGATGACTCGAGTGAACAGCTTGTAGATGACAGACAATAGGCAGATCGGGCGATAGTTGCCAATGTCATGGATGTCTCCCTTCTTGAACAGTAGTACGGTCCTGCTGGTTTTCCATTGGGATGGAACCTTGCATTCAGACAGGTAGCGAGTGAAGAGCCGAGCCAGTGTATTGATGAGTACTGACGGCAGGTTCTTCAGGTGTTCAGGTCTGACCTTGTCTGGGCCGGGTGCTGTTTGCTTCAAAAAGGGCTGCAAAGTTCAAAAAGAGAACTCCCAGAATGACCACCAACTGGGAACTCTTTGGTACTATTGCGGCAACATGGGAAGATGCCATTGTTGACAACATTGATGAGGAATACGATCGACTGGTTCAGCACCTCCATGAATGTGCGAGGAACGCCAAGAGAGAGATAGCCACAAAAAGTCGCCTATCTTCGAAAACTCTTGAGCTAATTCGCCAGCGTGGTTTGGCGCATGCCTCAGGCAACCTCAAGCTAACGTCCGAGCTTGCAAAGCAGTGCAGAGATGCGATCAAGGAAGACCTCAAAGAGAGAAGAGCAGAAGTACTGATAGATGCGGCAGAAGCCGGGAAAAGTATTCGTAACGCCCGCCTGTCCTTCGCCAACTATAAGACCAAGATGACTGCCCTCCGACGTCCTGATGGATCCATCACATCCTCCAGAACGGCAATGGAGAAGATTATCCATGACTTCTACTCAAATCTCTTCGATAGCCATGTCCACTTGCCGACATACCAAATTCCACAGGATGGGTATGTCGTTCCTAACGTTCTCCCTTCCGAAATCCCTTCATGAATGATCAGGATATTTTTAACATTTTGCTACTAAAATTATTTGAATACATATTTCATACTTTTCATATTCAGGATAAATTTCTAGAATTGCAATTGACTTATCAATCTAAAATATTGTTAAACCTCTTTTTGTAGAAGTCATTATAATTTCACACTACCACTAGTAAAGTCTGAAAGCTGTCGTTTTTGGAGCATTGTCCACAGAATGTGTTTCCAAGCTTGCCCAAACTCCGCTATTCTTGCTGGCAAGCTAATGATTTTGCTTAATTCTTTTTTCAAAAAAAAATTTATTTATTTATTTATTTTTCTCTTTTGGGTCACACCCAGCGATGCTCAGGGGTTACTCCTGGCTCTGCACTCAGGAATTACTCCTGGCCGTGCTCGGGGGACCATATAGGATGTTGGGAATCGAACCTGGGTCAGCCGCGTGCAAGGCAAACGCCCTACCCGCTGTGCTATCGCTCCAGTCCCTGATTTTGCTTAATTCTTAACTGAGAAAACTGAAGAAATCAGAACTTCCACAAAATTCCATTGCAACAGTCTTTCTGTCTACATTTTTCTGCTTTCTTTGCTATTAATATGAATGGTTTTTATTCCTATCTATTTTCATTCATGTATTAGATAGCTTCTTTCCCTTGTATCAATGAACATAACTGCAAGCATTTTATACTTCTCTTTTATACTGTCAGTGTCTTTGCTCTGTTGGACTGTTTGCTTCAGCATAGCATACAAATATACTATTGCTTCTCCCATAAGTAAGATAAGTAGACACTTCTTGGAGTGGATACTCTTGAACAACATAGGCGAGGAATGGAGGGTAAAAATACCTTCTACTCTCAGTGACTAATTATTCAATTAATTTATTAGGTGACTTTTCCCCCTTTAGTGAATCAACTGATCACTTGACACAACTGACAAAAAAAATAAGTTGTAGAAAATTGAAAGTTGTAGTTTTGGGAAGGTCATTCACCTCACTGCAAAAAGATACTGTGGCCTACATAAAAGCGAAAATGACCAAGGCTCATAAGGCTATATTTAGCCTTCCATTGTCTAACGCATTATCTGTAAAGGCACACAGGTGTCAGTCAGTGAGAAACCTTTTCTTCCCAGTCTTGGTGCTCGACTAAAACAAAGTAGACAATATTTGGAGGCTATGCTGGTTTTCCTGGGAGATGCTAGTCTACATGACCTATTTTCATTTGTCCTTTCCTATTTTGTAAACATTTATTTTCAAATAATTGCAGACTGGAGGGGAGTTGCAAAATAGAACAGAAAGATTCCCACGTATCCTTCCCTCAGTTTACTGCAAATTTTATGTTACATGTAATAGTTATAGAACAGTATAAAAACCATGAAACTATCTTTGGTGCAATGCCTATATATAATTATGTATCTTTTTTCTAAATTTGGGGGACACATTTGGCTGTGTTCAGGATATACTCCTGGCATTGTGCTTAGGAAATTTCTGGCAGAGCTCAGGAGACCATATTTGGTGGTGAGATAGGACCCAGTTTGTCTGTTTAAGGAAAGCTCCTTGCACACTGTACTACTTTCCAAGCCCAAATAATTTTGTTATTTTAGCTCATGTTTAGGTTCACTGTTATCATTACTACAGTCCAGATACAAAACTAAGCCATAATAAAAAAAGATCTTAGCAGAGATGGTTCCAGACCCCATGCCAGGTTGAGTCATCAAGGGCACGCCGGAACGAGGCAGGTGAGCCCAGCACCCACCCAAACAGAGCCCTAGCAGCCTAAAACCTCCACACTCCACAATCACCACCATACTCACACCTGGACCTCGCAGCTTGGGACGAGCCTCATCCAGAAATGAATCTGTTGAAAAACTCATACGCAGGGTTTGTGACTGAAATCTCCAGGTTCTCATGAAGTCGGGATTGGGCTGCCTCTCCCCATCTCCCTGTTCTTCTGAAAGCCTGCCAGCCACACATATGAACTGCCTCCAACCCCAAATAAGCTCATTAAATGGCCGTGATCCAGAGACTCATATAAATGTCAAAATCGTGCCAGGCAGAGTTGTCTGGGGCAACTAAAGTCACCATCCAGTTAAAAATTTAACTCCTACTGCATCACTCCATTCAAAATTTTAAAATTCCTACAGCAAATGTGACTGTGCAACATCTGAAACTCTACATCACTTATAAACCAGGAGTATCACATCACATTGAATGGGATACTAAGTAGAAGGCGATCAATCTTGTTCAACAATATATAAACACACCTGTAAAATCATATTAGTAATCTCTTATACATGGGCTTAAGGGCTCATGATGAGATACAATAATTTTCACTCACTTTCTTTTAAGAAAACATCTTTTATCATTTTAGCGAATTATTTATAACAAGCAATATAAAATAAATTATTCAGGGCCTGCAATAGGGCAGGCTTGAGGGTGACTGGGAAATTGGAAAATACATTGGTGGGAAGGTGCAATGGTGGTGGGATTGGTGCTGAAATATTGAATGTAACAAATGATCTTACACAACTTTATTAAATATAAATAAAATATCTTCTTAGTGCTACTCCTTTACAGTCATACCCATATCCTTTTCTCTACCTAATGTACTTTTAATTTTTAAAATACCTCATATGGAATTTTATTACTGTTGCACACATATACCCAAAAATTCCAAGAACAGATGTCCATAATTTTATGACCCAATAGCTCACCAAAGCTCTGTTTTGAGTCTGGCCTTGAAGTTAATGGTTTGTTTTACTGCCATAAAAACTTGAAATACACCCGAGCCTTTCTAAGGATATTTAACAGTCAAATATATTTTAGTTAACTTATTCTATTTTTGTCCTGGTTTGAAACAAGGATTTTGAAAAAAAAAATCCCCTTAGTAAGCGATTGTTTAAAATACCTTCTCCAACGACCTAGTTACATGTTCAATAAGACAATGCAATCTGGAGCCAGAGCTATGAGGAATAACATTAGATCACTTTCTTTCTCCAATATGCAAAGAAGTAAAAGTTATATGTCATAAATGTTTAATATGTTACTACAGTAGAAGTACTCTGTTATCTCCCAATATTTACCATTTTCCTTCTGCAATTCTTCCATCCTTCCCTTTTTGTCATCCTATATTGTTCCCTCCCATCCAAAGTAATATCCCCAAAGGCTCTTAAGTCAATTATATCTGCATAAGCTCTGCTAGCTATCACAATTTTTGAAGAACTGAATATATGATATACTTTTACAATAAAGATATTACCCAACACTACATAGTTCTGTAATCAGCACTTTTCCGCTCTACACATGAACATTTTCCCATGTCATTAAGTACGGCATTATTCTTAAAGGGAAAAGAGAATTCTGACAAAAGAACAGATTGAGCTAACATGGGTAAACCTTATGGTTAAAGTATCTATGAATGCTGGATAAAATCTAATACCCAAATGAATAATTGTTAATATATAGAATAACTTGAAAGGAAAATAAATTTTATAGTTCTGAAGGGCTGGAGAGATAGCACAGTGGGTAGAGCGTTTGCCTTGCATGTGGCCGACCCAGGTTCGATTCCTCCGCCCCTCTCAAAGAGCCCAGCAAGCTACCAAGAGTATCTCACCCTCATGGCAAATCCTGGCAAGTTACCTATGACGTATTCGATATGCCAAAAAGAGTAACAACAAGTCTCAAAATGGAGACGTTACTGGGGCCCACTTGAGCAAATTGATGAACAACGGGAGGACAGTGACAGTTCTGGAGGGAAGAAATTCTGAATTAGGATGACTACATCAGGGTTATCCTGTGAGAACACCTGCATTCGGAGAAACCCCTCAGTCCTGGGTAGCCAGAACAATGGTCATGCTCAGAACAGTGACATGGAAGTTGTGTAGGCATAATACAGAGTCTATAAAGTTAGAATCTAATGCTCTTGATTCTCTCCTCCCTATTTCATGATTCTCTTGGATTTCCTTGTAAATTAAATTGTATGAAAAGACAGATTAGTCTTTATAAGTCATTTCTCATATGATTTAAGATGCTCTAGTATTATGTCCAATTATAGCTACAATATTGATAGTATTCCCCTCTCGGAGAGCCTGGCAAGCTACCGAGAGTATTTCACCCACACGGCAGAGCCTGGCAAGCTACCTGTGACTTATTCGATATGCCAAATACAGTAACAACAAGTCTCACGATGGAGATGTTACTGGGCCCGCTCGAACAAATCGATGAATAACAGGAGGACCGTGACCGTGATAGTATTACCTTGTTCTTGGTCTTAAAGGAAGTGCTTTGAGAAGCATTTGTGTTTACTTTACTTTACTTCTGCAAAGCGATGCTCCCTTGTATTTATAGTTTTATAAGACATCTTAAAACTTAAAAGGATTGATATTATTTCTTAATTTGCACCATTTCATAAAAGCATGTACATTTTCTCTTTTGGTCTACTATTGTATCCTTCTATCCTTAGAATAAGCCTACTTTGGACTTGTTTGATTCAGTACATGCACACCAGCAGGATTTTTGAATCTATATCCTCGTGTTAAATAAGTCTATAACATTTTTTCTAGCACTATCTTCTGATTTTGTATCTACATAATAGGTTTCTAAAATTTATGGGCATAATTTCTGTTAATATACTTTCTAGCACAATCCATATGGGTGGGGTTATACTGAAAATTTTAGTCATATTAGTCTAAATTTTAAAAATAGGGTCTGATCTGAAGTACAATGAAGTGAAAGCAGGCTACAAATTGAATTCTTTTTTTTCTTCTATTTTTAAAATTTTTTTATTAGTGAAACACCATGAGGTACAGTTGTAGACTTACAATTTTTGTGCTTGGGTTTCAGTTAAACAATGATCGAGTACCATTCTCTCCACCAGTGCCCATTTTCCACCACCACTAATCGCAGTGTCCTTCCCGCTCCCCATCCCCCCATCCAACCCTGCCGCTGTGGCAGGGCACTCCCCCTTGTTCTCTCTCTCCTTTTGGGTGCTGTGGTTTACAAAAGAGGAACTGAGTGGAAATGTGTTTGGTCTTTCAGCATGCATCTCCCATCCTGGGTGAATCTTCCCAACACCCTTTATTTTGTGCTCCCTTCTCTATCTGAGCTGCCTTTACCCCTAGAGTGTGTGGCTGGCCTCCAAGCCATGGAGTAAACCTCTTGGTACTTATCTTGGCTATTCTTGGGTGTTAGTCTCCAATTTTGTTACTTTATGTTCCCCAGATGAATGCAATCTTTCTATGTCTGTCCCTCTCTTTCCGACTCATTTTGCTTAGCATGATACTTTCCATGTAGTACCACTTGTATGTAAATTTCAGGACTTCATCCTTTCTAACAGCTACATAGTACTCCATTGTGTAGATGTACCAAAGTTTCTTTAACCAGTCATCTGTTCTCGGGTGCTCAGGTTTTTTCCAGACTCTGGCTATACAAATTGAATTCTTTAGCTCAACTACCCTGCTGTATATAGACCATGAACTCCTATATCTTCTTCATATACTTTATTATCCAAAGACCTTTTATAGGTTTTTTATTTTAATGAATCATCGTGAGATACATTTAGACTTACAGACTTTCATGATTGTGTCTCAGTCAAACGATGTTCAAGTACCCATCCTTCCACCAGTGCCCATTCTCCATCCCCAATGTTCCCAGTATTCCTTCCCCCACCTCCATCCCTTCCTAGCCCCTGCCTCTGTAGCAGGCACAATCCATCTTTCCCTCTTACTCTATCATTTTGGGTGTTATGGTTAGCAATACAGGTAACAAGCGGCCATCATGTTTGGTCCATAGTCTACTTTCAACAGGCATCTACTATCCCAAGCAATCCCTCCAACTACCATTTATTTAGTGCTCCTCTATCTATCCCAGCTACCTTTTCCCCCAGTGCATGCGATCAGCTGTCAAGTCATAGGGCAGTTCTCCTCACCCTTATTTTAACTGTCCTTAGGTGTTAGCCTCCTATTATGTCACTTTGTATTCCACAAATGAGTGCAGTCCTTTTATGTCTGTCGCTCTTTTTCTGACTCATTTCATTTAGCATGATACTCTCCATGTTGATCCAGTTATATGCAAATTTCATGACTTTTTAACAGCTGCATAGTATTCCAGTGTGTAGATAATACCAAAGTTTCTTCTTCTTATTATTATTATTAGTGAAACACCATGAGGTACAGTTGTAGATTTACAATTTTTTGTGCTTGGGTTTCCATTATACAATGATCAAATACCCATCCCCCCACCAGTGCCCATTTTCCACCACCATGGATAATATCCCTCCCACCCCCATCCCTCCCATCCCACCCTGCCTCTGTGGCAAGGCAATCCCTTGTGTTCTCTCTCTCCTTTTGGGTGTTGTGTTCTGCAAAAGAGGCTTTGAGTGGCAAACATGTTCAGTCCATAGTCTACTTTCAACATGCATCTCCCCTCCTGGGAGGATCCTCCAAACATCCTTTATTTGGTGCTCCCTTCTCTATCTGAGCTGCCCTTTCCCCTAGAATGCCTGGCTGGCCTCTAAGTTATGGAGTAATCCTCCTGGTGTTGATCTCAGCTATTCTTGGGTATTAATCTCATATTTTGTTTCTTTATATTCCCCAGATGAATGCAATCTTTCTATGTCTATCCCTCTCTTTCTGACTCATTTCGCTTAGCATGATACTTTCCATGTTGTACCACTTGTATATAAATTTCATGACTTCATCTTTTCTAACAGCTACATAGTACTCCATTGTGTAGATGTACCAAAGTTTCTTTAACCAGTCATCTGTTCTTGGGCATAAAGAGTGCTGCAATGAACAAACAAGTGCAGATGTCACTTCGACTATACATTTTTGCCTCTCTGGGATATATTCCCAGGAATGGTATTGCTGGGTCAAATGGGAGCTCAATTTCTAATTTTTTGAGAATCGTCCATTCTGTTTTCCAGAAGGGCTGAACCAGTCGACATTCCCACCAACAGTGAAGGAGTGTCCCTTTCTTGCCACATCCGTGCCAGCATCGGTTGCTTTTGTTCTTTTGTCAAAATGGCAATACTACCGAAAGCATTGTATAAATTCAATGCAATCCCTATAAGGATAACCATGACATTCTTCAAAGAAATGGAGCAAACACTCTTGAAATTTATATGGAACAATAAGCCCCCAAGAATAGCTAAAGCAATTCTTGGGAAAAAGAAAATGGGAGGAATCAACCTCCCGAACTTCAAACTGTACTACAAAGCAGTAATAATTAAAACAGCATGGTATTGGAACAAAGGCAGAACTGCAGACCAATGGAACAGGGTTGAATACACTGACATCTCCCCTCAATCATATGATCATCTAATCTTTGATAAAGGTGCAAGAAATGTGAAGTGGAGTAAGGAAAGCCTCTTTAACAAATTGTGCTGGCATCACTGGACGGCTACATGCAAAAAAATGGGCTCAGAACTCTGCCTAACACCATGTACAAAAGTAAGATCAAAATGGATTAAAGATCTCAACATCAGACCAGAAACCATAAGGTACATTGAAGACAAAGTTGGCAAAACCCTCCATGACATTGAAGTTAATGGTATCTTCAAAGATGCCATGCCACTGGCCGAGCAAGTGAAAACAGAGATAGATAAATGGGACTATCTTAAACTAAGAAGCTTCTGCACCTCAAAAGAAACAGTGACCAAAATACAAAGACAGTCTACAGAATGGGAAAGGATATTCGCCAAATACGCATCTGACAAGGGGTTGATATCAAGGATATACAAAATACTGGTTGAACTCCACAAGAAGAAAACATCCAACCCCATCAAAAACGGGGGCAATGAAATGAACAGAAACTTTCTCAAAGAAGAAACCCAAATGGCAAAAAAGCACATGAGAAAATGCTCTACATCATTAATCATCAGGGAGATGCAGATCAAAACCACAATGAGATACCATCTCACACCTCAGAGACTGGCCCACATCCAAAGTTTCTTTAACCAGCAGTCTGTTATCGGGCACTCGGGTTTTTTCCAGATTCTATCTATTGTAAATAGTGCTGCAATAAACATACAGGTGCATAGATCATTTCTACTATACTTTTTTGCATTTCTGGGATATATTTCAGAAGTGGTATTGTTGGGTCAAATGGGAGCTTGATTTCTTGTTATAACAAAATGACAAATGGAATTATCAAAAAACAGGTAGTCAGTTATTGTTCAAGTATTGTTTTATTACATAATTCTTTTGGAAAACTTTGTGGTCATTTTTTCATTTAGCTTTCCCTAAGTGTGTATCTCAATATTTAGAAAAGCAGTATCAGATTCTTGGAGATTAGTTTTAAAAGCAACTACCTGCAGATACAAAGAGCAGGATGGTACCTGTCAGAGGTGAGGATGCTGAGTTTGGGTAAAATGGGCGCAGAGGGTCAGAAAGCACAATATCCCAGTTATAGAACAGGTATATAAATGTGTGACATGGGGACCATAGATAATAATGTACTGCATATTGAAAAACTGAAAGCCGCTAAAAGAATCTTTTGAAAGTTCACACCACAACTTTGTATAGTGACAAATGGTAGCTAGACTTATTGGGATGATCAGTTTACAGTTTATACAAATATCTAACCAACATATTGTATATCTGAAGTCAATATGATACTATAGGTAACTTACCCATAATTTTTTTCAAAAGAAACCACTTGTTTATTGAACTATGGTGATCATCACTTGTTTACTGAACTATGGTGGTCATTTGATATACAGTTTGATCTTTTTTCCAAGATTTTGATTCTCCTTGAAAGGGTCTATTTATTGCAACCAAAGTGAAGACCACCATGAACCATCTTTGTTTTTAATTACCCAATATATATCTTATTTTTATGTACCTTCAACGTGTCAGAGCACTAATCTAGGGTCCTGGAATGCATCACTGGAAAAAATACAAAAAATCTTTACCTTAACAGAGATTATATTCTGGCATAGGTAGACATATATTAAATAGCAAACATCATCAGTGTCTAAATGATACAGCATAGTCTCATATAATAAATGCTATATAAAAATATAGCAGGGTCATATTGGAATTGGAGGGCAAGTCTTTGTTGTCTGCTAAAGGTCAGCCTACAGAACTGAGTTTGCTAATTAGGGGGATTGGGTGTTTATAGAGTGCCTAGAGAGTCCTAGGCTTTTATATCAAGCCAGATCTTTCCTGCTGCACTCCACACCCACATATCTATCTACTTGTCATCTAAACTTTCATTGCCCACAGGAATACTCAAATATTACAAACTTCAAGTCATCCCAAAATGACCCATCTTCCCCTACCAAACAGCCATATTCTCATTGGCATCTCAACAAACAGTGCAATGACCTTTCTAATTGGCCCATCACCTAAAACCTGAAATCCATGCTCTTCTTTCAACCCTCCTCCACTTATTACCACACACACACTGACCAAGTCCTACTGATATTTTATATATTAAGTAGATCTCAAGTCTCTTTCTTCTTTCTTTCTTTCTTTCTTTCTTTCTTTCTTTCTTTCTTTCTTTCTTTTTTGGCTTTTTGGGTCATACCTGGTGATGCTCAAGGGTTACTCCTAGCTCTGCACTCAGGAATCACTCCTGGCGATGCTCAGAGCGCCATATGGAATGCTGGTAATCAAACCCGGGTCGACCACGTGCAAGGCAAATGCCCTACCCGCTGTACTATTGCTCCAGCCCCAAGTCTATTTATTTCTATCTAAATAGATTAAAAAAGTTCCATTTTCCTAGTCCAGGATGCCATATTTTCACCCATTATCCATTCAAAAAGCTCCTAACTGGTTCTCTGACTCAAATGTTATTCAACTCCAATTCATCACATGATAGAGTGATCTCTAAGGATATAGATGTAAACATAACACTTTTTTGCTCCAAAGCCTTCAGTTTTTCCCGTCTGACCACAGACTACAACATGCTTCTTTATTGTGGGCTATTAAGTTCTCTAATCTAACACCTAGGTAAAAGTTACTATTACCCTGAACTACTCCTGTGCTCCAAATACTCCAAATACTTGCGTGTACAAGGGCCTTCATTCATGAAACGCTCCTAGTACCAAATGGTGATTTCATGAAAATTTCTGTTAATCCATTTTACCTTTCAAAATCTGTCTATTTCTGGAATCTGAGCTACACTGCTCCTCAGATCTGCACTCGCAAAGTTGGCACCCTTGTTATGATACCCTCTCATCACTTATCTTTACCTGGATTCTTCCCTAGTGAGATTGTGCACTCCATTAAAGACAGGACAACTCTCTCTTGTTCATGACCAAGAACACAAATATTTTCTTTAAAAAGCAAACAAAGTATCAGATAGCAACAGCATTCAGTTCTGCAGAGTAAGATTATGGCCTATCTTTTTCTTTTTTTACATATCCCCACCTACCAAATTTCCTGTTTTAAACTTTATGGTGAAAAAATGCAATAAATTATAAAATTAAAACAGGAATCTTACAAGAATATATTTTACCTTTGTCCTCAAAATAATAAATGAACTGTCATTTAGAGTTAAATATACTCCCTGAACTTCCCCAAACTTTTCTGGAAAGTGAGTGACATAAAATCTTCCTTATTTAGCACCAACAGTAGTATATGTTGATAACCCACATTACAAAACATTGCTCTCTAGGGCATGAAATGCCACATAGCTTTTAAAATTTCACAGAAATAATTTAGTAAGAAGAATCCATACTCTGGTTTGATGCTCAAACAAAACATAAACTTTATTTTAAATTTTAACGTGAAGATTATAGGAACCAAATTTTATATTTTTAAAACTATTGAAAACTGAGAAGTCTTCTCTGAAACGTTTGCATCCCTCTCAGGGGGAGATCAAGTCTACAAAAGAACAAAGTAAATACGAGTTACACAACTTCCATCACAATTTGTTACAAAAGGAAATGACTATAATGAATTCTGTATATTAAATGTATTGTAACATATATTTATAGTTTGCCGGTATATCATTTTATCTAATGATGAGGCATCCTGACAAAACATACCATAACAAACACCATTTACAATGACAATTTCTGAAAAAAAAGTAAATGTTCATGCTCTAATGAATGGCTCACAGAAATCAAGTTTTGTTAGTCTAACACCATATACGTGTTCATGTGTACATATGCATACATGTACTGTACCAAATTTGTACAAAGTTATAGTGTTTATTGTGCATAACATTATGATTATATACTCATAATTACTTTGTATAAATAATTTATCATACGCATGTAAAGCTTTGCATAATGATGCCTTTTGTTTATTCTGATATGACACTTTCAATTCACCAAGTCTAAATCTCTCATTTTGCAACTTGAACTGAAGCTTAGGAAAGTTCAAGTACTTGCTCAAACAACACTGTAAAAAATGACAGAACTATAGTCTCCTGATGGGAAATTACACAAAATGCTATTCAACTCACCTTCTTCTAACTAAGACAAGAAATGAACAACTCATATTTGCGTAATGCCCTAGAATTTTCATACACCATATTGTTTAAATTACATTAAAACCTCAGCTTATATCAAGGAGCTGACAGTTTGGTACTTGCCCATGGAAATACCACAAGCTAATGACCTGAGTCCCCTGACTCCCAATCCAGTATTCTTCTCTGAAGTGTACATCCTTTCTCAGCAATCATTTTATTTTCACTTATATCTGTCACTATGATTTTGGGAATAAAAAACTCAGGTCAAGGCTATATTTTTTCCCCTCCCGTTGTTCATCGATTTGCTCGAGTGGGCCCAGTAACATCTCCATTGGAGATTTTGTTGTTACTGTGTTTGGCATATCGAATACATCACGGGTGGCTTGCCAGGCTCTGCCGTGTGGGCGAGATACTCTCGGCAGCTTGCCAGGCTCTCCGAGAGGGGCGGAGGAATCGAACTTGGGTTGGCCATGTTGGCTGCGTGCAAGGCAAACGCCCTACCGCTGTGCTATCGCTCCAGCCCGTATAATATATAGATAATTATATTATTAATATATCATATAATTCTATATATCATATAATTCTACTATATATAATTCAAAACTACTTTTCAAATCCTAGTGATAATACCATTTCAGAAACTGATATTTCTGTGGTCCACGATCCAGATATTTGTGGGAGAAAAAATAAGCATCAGCTAAATCAAGATGATAGTAAAAATATCAAATATTTGACTGTGAATTACCTTCAGGCTCTTGTTTCCTTCCATTGTCCCCTCCACCACCATCACGCATTATATACTTATTAAAAAAACGCTTCAGTTTGTTTTGTTTTTTCTTCAAATTCTTCAAAATCATACTTCCCTTTCTTCGCAGTGAATTGGCCCATTTGCTGTAACATTAAAAGTTCAAAGTGAGACCTTTTGAAGAGTAATAGACAACAATGGGAAGGTATTATTCCTGATTCATTCAGTTATCACTGTAACCATTATTATTATTTTTCTATTTAGTGTCATTTTGATCATTTGCTATTCCATAACAGGAATGCTGTATTACCTCTATCTGATGGCATCGAGGTTACCCACCTTCAAGATCCAACTTGTATTTCTTGTCTAAGAAACTTTCACTTCAAGCCATAGGGATTTTTTTCTCCACTGAACTTCAAAACTAATTAGTGGTAGTTCACATTATATTAGCATAGGTAATTTTCAAAGCACTTTCATACTTTCTGGTTTCCAACCCTCTACTTGCGCTTGAGTGGACAACAGGTGGAGGAGATCACTTAGGAGTTGACAGGCCAATGAACTTGTCTAAGTAGTATACAAACTGTATCTCCTTTAATTCTCATAACCCTATAGCACGGATACTGTGTTTTCTATATTGAAAATGACTAAATTTGGACTGACAAAGGTAAGAGAACTTATACCAGGTCACACATAGCTAATAAGTGAAATGGTAACATTTGAACTTTTAACATTCTGACTCTCAAATACAGACTCATTCCATTAAACCACAATGCATCATTAGCTATTAATGCATAATAATGACAAATACGACAGCTTTCCTATGTGCCAAGGTTGTATATAAGCACTACAGGTCCATAATCTTACTTAATCTTAATGGTGACTTGATGAGGCTGGTATGATTTTTTATCACTATCAATTTTTGATATTGGAAACTGAGCACCAAGAAGGAAAATCACTTGCCTAAAGTCAGCAGTCTTAGGCAAGTGGAGCTAGGATTTAAATACAGACCTGCCTATAGTTCAGTCTCTGACCCACTTAGTATGTCTTTCACTATCCCTCTGCCAAGCTTGGCAATAATTTTGGACAAGGGTTTTTATCTTGTAGTGATATATTCTCCAAAGAGCCTAGTATTCAATAGGAACTCAGAAAAATATTAATTGAATTTATATACTTACTAGAGAACTAAAGATAAACCAGGAAAGTAATATATGGAAGAATGAAGAATTGAGCAAGGTAAAATATATTTGCATATCTGCCAGTGTTCTGGCAGATAAGACATCCCTATCCTCAGTTCAGTGCTAGGAAGTACACAAGACAAGATGCTGGTGCCTGGATAATATTGCTGCCTATACAGTGCAACCCAATTCTTAGCATGTGGAGTCCAGAGATAGATAGGTATGCCTTTGAAATGATGGCTTTGAAGGTAATACTTTTCTCCACTAAAACTACATTACTGCATTGTCACTGAGCTCCACTAGGTAAGACAGATGTGCAATAAATAAACATCTTCTCAATTAATCATAAAAATGTCCCCAGGAATAGATGAAGTAATTGGGTGAAGATTCAAATATGTATGATTTACCTATGGTCTATTTATGATGCTGTGCTTATTAGTAACCATGGTCTCAAACTACACAGTTCTCAGTCCACTGGTGCGAGATGTATTTCAGAATGGAAAAAAAAATGGATTTTAGAAAAGCAATCTGGTCTGATACAATTGGTATATGATCCGATGGGATCTGAATCAGCAACTCATGATCAACTGAATCATAGCTATTACAACAAAATACATGGATATTTACTCTAAGCTGAAATGATGATTAGAAAATGGGTAATTTCAGGTCAGATGAGGTTTTTGTTGCCAAATGAGTTTCAAAACAAAAACCTTTAGGTTTATAGGACTTTTTTTTATAATTTATGTATTTATTGAATCACTGTGGGAAAAGTTACACAGCTTTCAGGTTTAGGTCTCAGTCATGCAAATATCAAACACATTTCCCTTTACCAATACTTATTTTTCACCACGAAGAACCCCAATAAACCCCCACCCCCCCACCCTTCCCAATGCCTGTGAGGCAGATGAATTCTAGTTAACACTCTATCTACTTTGACTAGATTCATTGTTTCGATAAAAGATGCACCATTATTATTTAGAGTTTACCCCCCCCAAATCAGACATGCTGAAAAAGCATTATGAAATGATTTGCTTTCTACAGCTAGGTTCAAGAATTAAATGATGTCACACAGCCGCGCGCGGTTTTGGATTTCTGCTATTTTACTTATTAACCCTGGAAGTATTTCTACTGAGAGTCAGATAATTAAGAGATTGGTGTCTGTGCTCTGGAGCCATGGCCGTGCCAGAGAGCCGCTCATGGGGGGCAACTGGTGACCTCGGTAGGGCGTGAAGGATGAGCCGGGAATGCCCCCCTTCCCATGAGGTTTTAGTCGCCCTGTCACCACCAGCTCATACCTGGCTTTCCACAAGGCTCCCAAGTGGCTGCCATCTTTCTTTCCAGAGGGGAGAAGGCGGAAGGGACCAACACCCTTTCCCCTCCGGGCAGACATGGTGGCATGGATTAACGCATAGTCCGTTCACTTTTCTGCTCCAAGCTGCTGGGCTCTGCATTAAGTCCTTGTGCTTCTGGAGCCGTGGCTATAGGACTTTTTGAATTTCAGACTTATAAACAACAAATCAGGGGCATACATTTTTCCAATATTCTGGTGTCTTTATTTATTATTTTAAACAATTTCAATAGCTATGTTTTCTTTATCCATCAATTTTATTTTAAAGCTAATTGTGTTCATTTCACCTTAGTAACGAAAAAAACATAGGCAGAACCCTTCATGACATTGAATCTGGAGGAATCGTTAATGATTCAATGTCATTGACAGAAAATGGAAGCAATTAAATTCTATCAAATTAAAACCTTTTGCACTGCAAAAGAAACAATGATCAGGAAACTAAGACTGACACTCCAAAGACTGGGAGAAAATAGTTGCCCACCACTAATCTGACAAAGGGTTGATATCCAAGATTTATAAAGTACTTGTAAACTTTAACAAGAAAAATTAACAATCAAAACCATCAAAAGGGGGGAGAAAAGATAAATGGAAATTTCTCAAGGAAAACATACTGATGGCCAATAGTTATATGAAAAAATACTCTGCATCAGTTGTCATCAGTTAAATGCAAGTCAAATCAATGAGATATCACCTCACACCAGTGAGACTGACATATATCTTTTTGAAAAAATCAAAGGAAGCAGCATCCACTGCTGGTGGGAATGTGTACTGGTTAAACCTTTCTGAAAAAAAAATTTGGGAACTTCTCATAAAAACTAAGAATAGATTCAGAAATACTAGTTCTTAGTATAATCCATGGGTCCCAAATCTCCATTTTAGAAAAGGCATTTGGCTCCTATGCTCATTGTAGCATTATCAATTGCCAAAATATGGAAACAAGCCAAGTTTCCAAGATCAGATGACTGGCTAATGAAATGGTCCATATATACAATGGCTATAAGAAAAGACAAAAATCATACAATTTTCTGCTATGTGGATGGATGTGGAGAGTATCATATAGAGAAAAGTAAGTTATAAGGAAAGGGACAGATAAAAGAATGATCTTTCTCATATGTAGAATATGAAGAAACATATGAAGGGAATAGCAAATGGCCAAACCCCCTCTCCCTGCGGGACTAATCATTGCCATGAGTGACCCAGCACGCCCGAGCAAGACCCTAAACATTGCCAGTGAACCAGCAAGACCCAACTAAAGGAGCAGATGCTTGTGTCCTCCCACAGGTCAGAGCAGCAGAAGACATGGTGTACCCTTAACTGGTGTCAGATAAATCAGCTCCTATATATGCCAGAAGGCCAAATCTTTGACTGCACTTTCATCAGGGCAGCCTGGATACCCCAACCACAAGAGGCCAATGGTATATTACCTCTTACTCCAATCAACATCCCTCAGAACCCCACAAGAAAGTAGCTGTGGGAGCAAGAAACAACAGAACCCTAATCAACAGAATAGCATTAAGTTTAGTCCAAAAAAAAAAGTTCCTTGAATCAACACAAGGATCCACACAATTACACAGAAACAAATTGGAAGGGAGTATATTTCATGAGCAAAGAAGAGACCACCACCCAACAAGTTCCCCCAGAGTCCTCTCCTAGCAGTGGTGAGGGGAATGATTATGGTATGTTGGAAAGAATCATCCCAACACTATCAAAGGAACCAGAACAGAACCCTACCACAGGAAGTGGACAAAGATGGGAGCTCTGACATTTCAACCAGAAACATCCACCTATATAAAACTCTGAAAAAGGAAAATGTTGAGGATGTTTAATGAGCTCAAAGAAACAATGGAATAGACAGCCAATAAAATACAGGAGAGGATATGAGAGCAGAAATGATAAAACTACAAGCAGAAATGTGAGAATTTAAAAAATGGTAGGTGAAATGAAAAAATCAGTGGAAGGCCTCAATTATAAAATTAACAGCAGATGAGAATAATGTCAGTAAGTTCCAAGATGAGATGCAAAAAACCTCCAGATAACAGCAGAAGATGGAAAAAACTCAAAATAAACAGTGGACAAGTATTTTTTCAAGAGGAACAATGTAAGAATCATCAGAGTCCCAGAGGGATAGGAAAGCAACCCCAGTGAAGAAACAACAGTCAAAGACATCATTGCCGAAAGCTCCCAGAGCTGTAGAGTACCCGCATCCAGATACCAGCTAAAAAGGATGCAAATAAAAAGACTATAAGTGATATCCTAATCAAAAGAATGAACCAGAGATAAAGATGCAATACTGAAAGCAGCAAGATCAAGTAAGGAAATTACATAGAAAGTAGCGTCTTTAACATTTACAATAGATCAAATGAGATCCTCCTGGCCCAAAGACAATGGTAGGATACAGTTAAAAAAAACCAATGAAATGAATGCCTCAACCAAGAGTGCTTTACCCAGTCAGACTTTTGTTCATAGTTGAAGGAACAATGCAAAATTTAACAGATAAACAATAGCTCAGAAACTTCATAGACTTGAAACTAACTTTAAAAGAACAGAAGGGATTATTTTAAGACAAGACAAACCCCACAAACACACCAAACTCCTACTTAAATATGGCAGAAAACTCAGTCAAAATATTCTCTCTCAATGTCAATGGTCTAAATGTACCAATAAAGAGACAGAGTGTCAAAATGGATCTAAAAGTTGAATCCCAAATTCTGCTGTCTGCAAGATACACATTTGAATAGTCAGAGAAAACAGACTCAAAGTCAAAGGTTAAAAGACAATTCTGCAAGCAAATACTTCCTCAAAAGGCTGGAGTGGCCATACTAATATCAGAAAACACAAACTTCAGGCTCAAAGAGGTTATAAGAGACAGGGTCATTTCTTAATCATCAAGGTATGCGTACATCAAGAAGAAAGAACACTCCTAAACATATACCCACCCAATCAGGGACCAGCAAAATATTTAAAACAATTGCTAATAGATTTCAAAGGGAAAACTTATAGAAACACAATAGTGCCTGGAAACTTCAATACCACTCTGCCGCTTCTTGATAGATTTACTAGACTAAAACTCAGACAGAAAATGCTGGCTTTGAGGTAAGAAATGGAAGATAGGGGGTTAGTAGATATAATAAAAGGCTTTTCATTCCCCGAAAGCCGAATATGCATTCTTCTCCAATGCACATGGAATATTCTCCAAGATAGACCACATGCTGAGCCACAGAACATACCACCAGAAAAATCAAGAAGATAGACGTTAGATCAATTATCTTCTCAGATTGTGATGTACTGAAAACAAGTTAATCACAAACAGAATCAGAGAATTAAATAAAAATCCTGAAAATTAGAAAGCTCACCACTGAATAATCAGTGGGTGAGAGGAAATCAAAGAGGAATCAAAAGATTTCTGTAAACAAATATGAATGAAGATACAAGCTACCAGAACTTGTGGGACTCAGCAAAAGCAGTGCTAAGAAGAAAGTTTATAATACTGCATTTACCAGAGACAAAGCGCCCACATAATAACTTGAATTAACAGCATAGGATCTTGATAAATGACCAACAAAATGAGTCCAAGCCAGGCAGGAAGAAGGAAAAAATAAAACTTAAGCAGAATTTAACAAATTGGAATCCCAAAACTTAATCCAAAAGTTCAATAAAACCAAAAGCTGGTTCTTTGAAACAATAGTATTGATAAACCACTAACAAAGAAAAAGAGAAAACCCTAATAAACTAAATCAGAAACGAAAGGGAGGTCAACACAACAGACACCACAATAAATTCAAAGGATCGTCAGAGATTACTTTTAAAATCTTTATGCCATGAATCAAGAGAACCAAGAAGAAATGGATAAATTTCTGGACTCCTATAACACCGTCCCCTCCCCCCACCCCAAGGCTGAACCAAGATGATCTGGAATACCCTAACAGACCTATAGCGATCAAGTAAATTGAAATGGCAATCAAAAGTCTACCCAAAAAGAAAAGGCCAGGCCCAGATGGATTCATTACTGAGTTTTTTCAAACATTTAAAGAGGAGTCACTGCTAATCCTCTTCAGGCTCTTCCAGAAAATTGAAAAAACAGAAACACTCCCAAATAGTCTTGATGAATCAAACATCATTCTGAGTCCAAAAGGAGAGAAATGACCAAAAAGGGGAATTACAGCACAATATCCTTGATGAACACAGATTCAAAGATTCTTAATAAAATACTAGCAAATACAATCCAACAATTTATAAAAAGACCATACACAATGACCAAGTGAGAATCATCTTGGGAATGAAAGGATGGTTTAACACATGCAAATAAATCAACATAATACACCACATGAATAGAAAAACTAAAAATTATATGATAATATCAATAGATGCAGAGAAGGCATTTGACAAAATCTAGCACCCATTATTGATAAAAAAAAAAAACCTTGACAAAATAGAAACTGAAGTCCTCAATGCAGTCAAAACCATTTACCACAAATCCATAGCAAACTTTATACTCAACGGGAAAACTAAAAGCCTTCCCTCTAAGAACAGGTGGAATACAAGGTTGCCCAGTCTCACCATTTCTATTAAATACATTACTAAAAGTAACATGCAATAGCATTTAGGCAAGAAAAAGATATCAAGCGCATCCAGAGAGGAAAGAGAAAAGTCAAGTTCTCACAACTTGTGGATGATATGGTATTGTATTGAGAAAATTCTAAGGATTTTTACAGAAAAGCTCCTAGAAATACTGGATTTGTATAGTAAGGTGAGAGGCTGCAAAATTAATATGCAAAGTCCATGACTTTTGTATATACAAATAATATACAAAAAGAGAAAAAAGAGATATTAAAGAAAAGAGAAGAAAGAGATATTTAAAAAAATCCTATCCACAATTGCGTCACAGGAAAACAAGTACCTCAGAATCAGGGGTGAAAGACCTATACAAGAAAACTAATAAATACTACTTCACTAAATAAAAGAGGACATAAAAGAATGGAAACACATTCCCTGCTTCTGCATTGGGAGGATTAACATCATTATAATGGCAATACTCCCCCAAAGCATTGTACAGATCAATGTAGTCTCTATAAGAATACACATGGTATTTTCCAAAGAAATAGATTTTAAAATGTGAGACAGAACAATAACCCCCAGGAATAACTAAGACAATCCTTGAGAAAAGAATACGGGAGGCATCACTTATCCCAACTTCAAACTGTACTGTGAAGAGGTAGCATTTAAAACAGCATATTGAAATAAATATAGACCCCCAAATCAGTGGAATAGAGTGGAATACCCTGAACAACCTCTCAGGTATATTATCAGTTAATCTTCAATAAAGGAGCAAAAAATGTGAAGTGGAGCAAGGAAAGCCTCTTCAACAAGTGGTGCTGAGAAAACTGGTCAGTTATATGTAAAAAAAACTCTGACCTCTTTTAACACCATGCACAAAGTCAAATCAAAATGAATTAGACCTTAATATCAGACCTGAATCCATAAAATACATAGAGAAGTATATAGACAGAGCTGTACATGACACCAAAGCTATAAACAAATAAGGCTATATTAATCTAAGAAACTTTTGCACTCCAAAGAAAACAATGACTAGAATATAAATACAGCCCATGGAATGAAAAAATTATTTACCCAACATTTATCTGATAAGGGATTAATATCCAAGATATGTAAGGCACTGGTAGAACTTTACAATAAATAAGCACTCAACCTCATCAAAAAATGGGAGAATAGATAAGCAAAAACTTCCTGAAAGAAGAAATACAAATGGCTAAAAGGCACATGAAAAAAATGCTCTACATCAGAAATCATCAGAGAGATGCACAATTTTTTTTTTTGCTTTTTGGATCACACCCGGCGATGTTCAGGGGTTACTCCTGGCTTTGCACTCAGGAATCACTCCTGGCGGTGCTCGGGGGAGCACCATATGGGATGCTGGGAATCGAACCCGGGTCGGCCGCGTGCAAGGCAAACGCCCTACCCGCTGTGCTATTGCTCCAGCCCCGAGAGATGCAAATTTAAGCAACAATAAAACATTTTCTCACACCAGAGACTAGCATATATTCAAAAGTATAAGATCCAGTGCTGGTGTGGATGTGGGGAGAAAGGACTCTCATGCACTGCTGGTGCTGATGATGCACTGAGGAGCGCTGAGAGCCTGTTCCTCGGCGGGGAGAAATGCACCTCTCCTTGGTGGTGGTGGTAGTGAGGTACCCTTTTTCTACAATAACCAAGTGGAGAAAATGTGGCCACTGGTGACCCTCCTGCTTGCCACCCTCCCGCCTCATCCTGTTGTATTCAGTACACAATGGGGGAAAGGTACAAGGAACCTGTTTGAAGGCAGGCTGACTCAAAGACCACAAACACTCCATAGAGGAAGAGTGGGATGAGCCCAGCTGCATTTAATCTAACACTTTCACTGACTTCTCCCATTCAGCAGATGTAAATAGGTGAATAAGATAAATGTGAGGATGACGTACTTTTTATATTCTCAGATGTGGTGTGGGAGAGGTGCATTTCTCCCCGCCGAGGAACAGGCTCTCAGCACTCCTCAGAGCATCTTCAGACAGTCCTGCCTGGAGGCACAGAGAGCTCCACTTCCATGCAGGCACACCTTACTGCTGGTGACACTGAGTCCAGGGCAGTAGCCACGGAGATGAACGAAGATGAATGAAGAGAGGTCATTCTAAACACAGATGCCATCCCGCCCTTCTCTTTGGAAACATTTCCTGCACTTGCTAATAAATAGCTTCTCATACAAAAAAAAAATTTTTTTTCCTCTATCAAACAAAAGGTCAAACATCCCTGTACTTCTCTGGTTTTGAAGGCCAAACAAGACAACCTGAACTACATAAAATGGAGCAGGAAACATGCTAATTGGATAGCTTCCTTATTAGATTATGTGTCCTTTGAGATCACAGAGGATGAACCAATTCACCGGTCTTTCATAGCACCTAACACTTGACGTGGAATCCAAATATTCTTGAATGCACACAAAGTTCTTGAATGACAATGAAATGAAATAGTACTATTTGAGGACCAAAAAAAAATCCAGCAGGACATTACAGGATGAAATAATCATCTGGAGGGTAGGAGTGAAAGTATATGTCCAAATTGCCGTGGAAGGCATCCTTATTCATATCTCCTTACCCAGGGGCACAGCTATACGTTCTTATTGCAGTGCCAAGGAAAGTTCTCCAGAACATCCAACCCTTAGTTCTCTCAAACCCCACTTGTAGGTGTAGTCCTCACCAAGTTGTATTTGCTGTAACTTTTGAAGCAGACAGCTCATGACAATACCCCTCTTCAGTTCCCAGTCATGCCTTTGCCATGGAAGCTACCTAGATTTCTGTTACCTACTGAATATTTATTATGTTGAAAATTTATATGTTGAAATCTTAACTCCCAGTGTGGCTGTATTTTGGGATTAGGCCTCTGAGGAAGAAAGTAAAGTTAAATGAAGTCCTAAGAGTAGGATTCTAATCTGATAAATTTAGTGTTATTATAAAAGGAGACCTCAGAGATCTTGATCTTTCTCTCCTCCATCTTTAATGAACAAACGACCATGCAAACACACAGTTAGAAGATGACCATCTTCAAGGAAGCAAGCAAGAAAGATCTGACTAGAAACCAAAGAAGAAACCAATCATATCTTGACTGTGGATATCTCGACTTCAAAACTGTAAGAAAATAAATGTCTGATTTATACCACCGAAACTATGGTATTTTGTTATAGCAGCCCTCGAAGACAAACCTTGGTTCTTTTTTTTTTTGTCTCCTACAACTAATTGCCCGGGATAAGCATACAAGATCGAGACTAATCAGAGTTAATAAAATGGGAGAAGAGGAAAATCCAAACTCACTTTAAAGGAAACCCCAAACTACCAGGAAACTACAAATAGACTAAATACTGAGGATAAAGGAATGAAAAACATCTAGATAAATCCAAGAATCAAGATGAATTCTGGAGGGGTTGTAGCATTAGTACAGCGGGTAGGGTGTTTGCCTTGCACGCGGTCAACCCGGGTTCGATTCCCAGCATCCCATGTGGTCCCCCAAGCACCGCCAGGAGTAATTCCTGAGTGCATGAGCCAGGAGTAACCCCTGTGTATCGCCGGATGTGACCCAAAAAGAAAAAAAATAGATGAATTCTGGGAGACTAAAGAAATCTCTGGCAGAAATGGGTAGATGTAAAAGGGAGATGATTTGGGAGGAAAGTCTGATAAATTCAGTTCTGCGTGTACTGTTTTGAAGGTACTACCAGAACATTTAATTAAGGAAGGCACAGTTCAAATGAAGGAACAGATGGATTGGTCATTCACATCCAGATCATTATAGTGATATAAATTATAAATTAAGACTCTCTTATTAATTATCTAGCTTCAGACTATAATTTCATGAGAAAATTCGTATCAGAATTTAGGTTTACTATAAAACTGATAGTAAACCTGAACGAGAATTATTTTTAACAAGTTCACAGTGGGGCTTGGGGTTCAAGGGCTCGGTTCCTGCTAAGTGGTGCTTGGAACAAACTGAGAGCCTCAAGCATGTGCTCTATTACTTTGCCCCACAGATCTTTTTAAGTGGTTTTTTTTCTGCTAAGTACCTGTAGTATTTTCTAATAGATGAGTGTAAAGCTTGAAAACCCACCAGCGGAAAGCTTACTGACATGAATCAGAAAATTAAGGGCAATAATAAAATCCAAGGAAGGGAACTTTCAAAAGGATGCATTCAACTGAATTAAGAGACAAAAAGATTATAAGCGGAATGGGAATTGACAAAAAAGTCCACTGCATTTTGTAATGAAGTCATTAGTTACTTGGCAACAAACTGTTCTTTTTAGCAATACCTACTATTCCAGAATTCTCTAAAATACTACTCTGAACGTTCTTGCTATGGGAACGGCTCAGACATATAACCTATGTATAATGATGTTCTCTTATTAGTTCAGTAATCAAATTACCTTTAGCAGGGTCCAAGAAGAATGAGCTTTATGTGAATTTCGAATCTATAATGACTCATGTTAGAGCAGCATTCCAGTTTGCTCACATCTTAATTTGATTTTATTTTATCAAAGTTCGAAGTGTCTTGTTATATTTTTAAAATTTAAAATTTCCTTTCTCTTAAATATATATATGTATATATATATATATATAGCACTGTACACTATCCTCCCATTGTTCATCTATTTGCTCGAGTGGTCACCAGTAACATCTCCATTGTGAGACTTGTTACTGGTCTCACCGTGTGAGACATGCCAAGGGGAGCTTGCCAGGCTCTGCCGTACGGGCAGGATACTCTTGGTAGCTTGCCGGGCTCTCAGTGAGGGACGGAGGAATTGAACCCAGGTCGGCTGCATGCAAGGCAAACACCCTACCCACTGTGCAATTGCTCAGCAATCCATGAAAATATACAATGGTGTTATTTTATCATATCATTAAGTATGAGATTCATGTTTTAATGTTTCAGTTTAGGCCTGAGTGACGGTATAGCAGGTAACACATCTGCCTTGCATGGGCCAGGAGTGATTCCTGAATGCAAAGCCAGGACTAACCCCAGAGCATCGGTGATAGTGGCTGAAAAAGGCCTCACAAAATTTAATAAAGTTTTCAGTTCATTCCCTGCAATACTTAGGGCATACTGCTAGCTCTGTGTTCAAGATTCACTCCTGTGGGACCTTATAGTGGTACAAGAATGAAACTAGATAAACTACATAAAATGCAAGAGCTGTACCTACTATATCTCCGGTACCAAGTTTGCTTTTCAAAGAAACCTCCCATCAAAACTATTCTAGCTAACAACCCGTACTATTCTCAGAGACTGAGCAATAATAAGTGTTAAGAAAACTATAGTTAAGTGTGGAGTCAACATTAAAACAAAAAATAATATGAAGCAAATCCAAAATTTTTGTTGGGCTTACTCTTTAATCCTATGTTCTTTCCTAAACACTTATCTCACTTGCTTGTCTCTGTAAGCAAATAACAAAAATATTAATGTAAATGAGAGTAATACCTGAGTCGTGAATTGCTAGCTAGCAAATTCAGGTCCAATTGATTTTATCAAATTAGTCTAAATGAATTTGCCATTCCTGAATACGACTTAGAAGTTTCCACAAAATATGAAGAACAGTTCCAACTCATGTAATTAAATTAGATTTGGAACTCTGATCTCACTTTTTTTTTAGTTGAATGAAAAGTTTTTCTTTTGTTTTTTTGATGCAAAGTAGTTTTTATTGAAACATTCTAAGAATGATATTAGGGGAAAGAGGAAACTTTCTCTGTTTTCATGGTCGAGAGAAAATAAAAGCTTCCAAGTGAAATTATATATGTGTGTGTGTGTGTGTGTATGTGAGAATTTCAAAATTTCAAGCATTTCAGCAGTTAAATAAGTAGTGCATAAAATTTTCAAAATATGTTCACTAATTACATTGCACACTAAAATTAAACACACATAAACATGGGGGATTTGAACATATAAATTCCTACATATTTTTTAAATTCAATGGGTGATGATGTTTAGGTAATTTTTGACACATTTGTTACCAATCATGATGATTACGACCATCCTGTTGTTTGTCGATTGCCTTGAGCAGGCCCCAGTAACATCTCCTTCATCCTAGCCCTGAGATTTTTTTAAAAGTGCCATATTCAAGGCTCTTTCAGGGTTAGGAGAATGAGACCCATCATTGTTACTGGTATTTGGCATATTGGGTACGCCACGGGGAGTTTGCCAGACTCTGCCATGTGGGCAGGTTACATTCCGTAGCCTGCCAGTTTGTCCAATATAGGAATGAGATAATAAGATGTCGCGCGGCTGCAAATGCGGCCACGCACTTCTGGGAGCTGTGTTTTATAGTCTCTGACTATAAAACCCAGTGTATAGTGTATGTTACCAATACACTACCTTCCATTCTAAGAAAGTAAGTCACAGTAAAACAAATACACATCATGAAAACCACCTTATAATATAGAAAACAATGCAACAGAATTTGTTTAAAGGTGGGAATTTTCAGTAACAGTCATCTCTCTAGTAGCAACATTGACAGTATATGGAGCAGGTGGTATTTACATCATCTGTGTATTAGATGATCTACAATTTTACTTAAAATGGCTTTATAGTTAAAACAGTGTCTCAATTTGTCTTACTTCAAATTAATAAATTCAATTTGATTGGAAGAAAAATAATGTCAAAATGCACTTGCCTGAGTTTGACAAGCATGGCATTTGAATGTTCGGATTTTCGACCTTACCAAAGCTATGTACACACTCAACTATCCTATCACCATACAATAAAAAAGATGTTTACCCAACATATGCATACAGATTAAGGTTTATCTAAAACCTTTACAGGTAGAGATTAGAAACTGAATTTAGCACTGGAGACTATTATTGGCACTCTATTTACTATAGTGGAAATAATTCAGTCACTCCTCCCCACTCCTCCCTGAGAGGCACCTTTCTTTACTTCCTTTTGTCCCCTTTGAGGTTTTTCCTCATTTCACCTCCATGTAAGTCTCTGTAAGTCTAAAGCCTACCATTGACACAAACCAGAAAGGCTTCTGATCACTACTAATGAGTATGAATATAGAAATTAAATAACCTTAGGGATGTAATGAATTAAAAAAACATCTTATATGCAAGTGTGTGAGGCTGACTAGTAGCACATTATGAGAAAAGTTTTCATTAATCCTCTCTGCTCCCATTTGTAGATGTGTAACTAGTTTCTGTTGGTCTGAGTTCCCTGAGTACCTGGCTCATGTCACACCTTAAGACAACTGTAAATAAACTAGAGGTTCAATTTTAGATTATTTCAGGGATAAAGTCTAGCTTAGAAATAACCTCTGCTGAGAAATAACAAGCAATCTCTAGTGGTCAAACTAGATGTAGTTAATTTTATGGGCAATACCTCCTCCCCTTCTAATGCAAATCTTGTCTTCCCCTTCACAACTCAGTTCAACTAGCACCACCACCATGAAGACTGCCCTGACTTCTTCTGCTCACCCTGACACGGGCTGAATGAGAATTTTTCTAAGTTATTGCCATCAATCATTTTAGTTCTTAATCAAGCAGCATTTTATATTGTTGGTTCATGTTTCATGCTCAGGGTTTATTTCAAAGAAGATTTAAGTTCCTTAAAAGTAAGACCTTTGATTAGACTTTCCCATATGCTTCACAATACCTAGTGTTAAGTAAACAGTGATTAAATATGCTCAATTGTGGAAAATACAAATTAAGCACCAAATGGATGAAATACACTTGGCTTAAGAGAGTAATTATTCTCTTCACCTAAACTGCTTTCATTTTTCCCATCTTCCACAGATTACTTCCCATTTTTCATTCCTCCAGCTCTTGCCAGTTATTAGCAGCTTAGGCAATAAGCAAATGAAATATATTATCCAAATTGCAAGAGCTACGGAATGTCAAAACATCCTTTGGGGGGGCTTATGACTGAAATCCTAAAGAGAAAAGCTACAACAGCTTTCTCCTTTAATAGGAATGTCTATTTAATATATATGAAAAGACTGGAGGAAGAGGTACTTAAGGGTCTCTTCAATGTCTCAAGAGTTCCTCCAAGATGCATGCTGAAAATAGACTATAGACTGAACATGATAGCCACTCGGTGCCTCTTTTGCGAACCACAGCACCCAAAAGGAGAGTGAGAACAGGCTGGGAATGGCCTGTCACAGGGATGGGGTGGGATGGGGAGGTGGGGGGTGGGAGGGATGCTGGGAGCATTGGAGGTGGGGAATGGTCACCGGTGGAAGGATGGGTTCTCAATCATTGTATAATTGAAACCCAAGCACAGGGATTTGTGGGTCTGCAACTGTACCTCATGGTGTTTCCCTAATAAAATTTTAAAAGAGAAAAAAAAGAGTTCCTCCGAGAGACCCATACTATATACCTACAGGTCTTCAGAGAAAGTGGACAGTGTCCCAGTGAGCCTCTAATGTTCACAAAAATTCGGATAAACAGTAAATTGATACTGACTTAGTAAAAAATGAGCAGATAAAGAAATCACCATAAGTCAAAATGTATGCTTTCAATTCATATGATACTGACACTGTTCTCTCAAGCAGTTTATATTAAGTAAAAAGAAGAAAATATTTTATCAGGAAACAATCCTTTGTAATTCGCTTTAGAGAAAAATCCACTAATGTCCAGTACATAGCCATACCAATTAAACTCATTAGCAAAGGCACATTAAAAGGGTCATAGAGAAATTATTTTACCAGGCATAGTATAAAAGGCCCTCTCTAAATTGAATAGTATAATCACAGCTACACATATCCAACAAAGATTATTTTGATTTATTCTATTCATGGATTAATTTTTATATAAACACAAAATCTGCATGGAAGAAGAAAGGGTAAAAATTTCACTTCTATTCTCAATCACTGAGGAAGAAAATGAGAGGTCTATTACTAGAAATTGCCTATTAAGTGACACTGTGGCACTGTCGTCCCATTGTTCCTCGATTTGCTCGAGCAGGCACCAGTAATGTCTCCATCGTGAGACTTGTTATTACTGTGTTTGGCATATCGAATATGTCACAGGTAGCTTGCCAGGCTTTGCCATGTGGGCGAGATACTCTCGGTAGAGGGAAAACTGAGAAAGTAACTAATGGTCATATACAAAAAGGGAGAGTTGAAAATCGCAATCAATACAGTTTTTAAGATGTTGTGAAAAAGTGATGTAAGCAATAATAACATCCAACTCACTGTAGAACTTACCTTTCAGTATAGCCAACTCTATATACGTTACATTGATTTGTTCAATTACTCATTTTTTCAGCAAAAAATTATAAATCATCCATTATAAATGAGGCACCAACTGAAAATACTATGAGTATGATACATTCATCAGACTCAAGGAAAAGGTACAGAAAAAAGAAAACTAAGTATCTTCATGAAAAGTAGTGTCAGAGGGGCTGGAGCAATAGCACCGCTGGTAGGGCATTTGCCTTGCAAGCGGTCGACCCGGGTTCTATTCCCAGCATCCCATATGGTCCCCTGAGCACCGCCAGGGGTGATTCCTGAGTGTAGAGCCAGGAGTAACCCCTGTGCATTGCCAGGTGTGACCCAAAAAGCAAAAAAAAAAGTAATGTAAGAGGCAAATAACCTAACTCTTGCAGTAAAATCTAAACATTTCAGTTACTCAAACACACTTTTACACTTGGTCATTCAAATGTACTTTTACATTACTTAAACAAAAGCATTAAAAATGTTTCATTTTCAATAGTTATCATTTAAGGAGGTACTTAACCTTTATAGTGAAGCTAGTATCTATTTAAGTTCTGTGTGCCAAATGTCACATTCACTTCACCCTTGTCCTGTCCTTACAATCTACATCTATACTCAATATGTCCAAGTAAATAGGAAATATTTTTTAAATAAAAGAATCATAACAGGGGAGCTAGAGTGACAGCACAGCAGATAGGGCTTTTGCCTTGCTCGCGGCCAACCCAGGTTCAATTCCCTGCATCCCATATGGTTCCCTGAGCACCACTGGGAGTAATTCCTGAGTGCATGAGCCAGGAGTAACCCCTGTGCATCGCCAGGTGTGACCCAAAAAGCAAAACAAAAACAAACAAACAAAAGCATCGCATCAGCTGTCAACTGGGATTTTATATAAAATACTCGGTCACGGTCCGGTCCTCCCGTTGTTCATTGATCTGCTTGAGCGGGACCAGTAACGTCTCCATCATGAGATTTGTTGTTAATGTGTTTGGCATATCGTGTACGTCACGGGTAGCTTGCCAGGCTCTGCCGTGCGGGTGAAATACTCTCGGTAGCTTGCCGGGCTCTCCGAGAGGGGCAGAGGAATCGAACTCGGTCGGCCATGATAAGGCAAACACCCTACCACTGTGCTATTGCTCCAGCCCATATAAAATACTAAGAAGAAATATAGTACACATTAGTTTGAAAAGAGAATAAGGCTTAAAGAGCCAACAGTAGATGACTATCTACTCTATGAAAACTTCTAGAAGACCTTCTGACTTGGAGTTAATAAATCATCTCTGCTTCACACAATTCCTGATTGAGAATTCAGTTTTCTTTCCAATTGGGATTTTCTTTGTTGTACAAATATATGGACTATGCAAGTTGACGTGTAAGATGTATGGAAAAATAAAACAGCATTTATTTAAAAGAATATCATAATTGACCTATTTTAGGTTGTTCACAAGCTATTTCCTTCTAGTACATGGGATCCAAACATAATTCTACTATACATGTGTCTATGTGAAATATCCAAGTATACTCATCAATCAGTAAATAAAAGTTTGTTTGCCTACCTTCTGCGGCAAAAAGAGCAGCAAAAAATGGGCAGAGATCCCAGGATGATGATGCCGATCATACCAAGTCCAAACATCCGGAACATCTGTGTAGGTGCTGTTGGTTTAATTATATCCTGTTACTTTTATGACTTAAGCGAGAGAAGCAAATCTAAGTTCTCCCATAAAGTCATTATAAAAGAGTATCAGTTAATAAAGTAAAATAAATAGATATTCTTAAATGATCACTAATTATCCATGCTATCCATAATTATCCAAGTCACAGGAGTTTATGAAATATCCTTGGAAGCTTACATGATTAGATACCCAGCAATGGATGTCTTAACAAAATGATACTACCATTTTTGTCTCAAATTGTTACTATTTTTACTGTATATTTCTTCTTATAATTGAAGGGTTATGTTTTTTTACCTTGGCCTAGGTTGCATCTCAGTGACTTAATCTAGAAATAGCCTGATAAAGAAATGTTTTATTAAATATTTACTTCTAATATTAAAACACATCAAATTAAGCAAGAAATCAAGAATCTGAAAGTGAATAGAAATATTTTATTCTAATAATCATTTGGAAATGCATTATAATGTGATCAGGGAATTGTTAGTCATGGTTCAATTTTTTGCTTTACAAAAACTAAATGTCTCTTTGCACATAATCTGAAGACTAAAATGATGAATGAATTATAAATACCATGTGACAGTGTTAAAACTATACTACTATATTCATGATCATGTTTCTGTATTCATGATCAGGTTTCAGTTTCCATTGTTAATATGAGATGTTCAACAAAGAGCTGTAAATTGAATAGGAATTACATTAACCTAAGACATTGTTTTTCATGCATCCATTTATAGTATTTGCAAGTGTTCATAGCAAATATATCCATCATGGGACCAATTCGAAATATGTCCCCATATCAAAACAAAGGAACAAATAACTTATGGTCTCGTTCTTGATACTTTCTGAAAATAATTTTAAAATAAAATTTGTATTCAAAAACAAAATAGCAAAGATCAAGTGATAAAATAATTCAGTAAGAAACATTCAAATCTATGTTATATATTGAGATGTTGATAATAAGATAGATAAAAAGAAATAGGAAGTGAGAAGTCATCTAAAGAAGCCTAACTGGTATATTTTCTACGCATCTAGAGTTACATCTCAGAAAAAAATTACAACTCATATTCTGCAATCTTTAGGACAAGACAGAAGGGGATAAAGTCAAAATGAAAAATGAGACTAATTTTGAACTGTCAAGAGTCATGTCTGTGGGCTAAGCAGAAATCACTCAAGAAAAGAGGCCAGTCATGTCAAGACTTTTTTACACAGCTCTAACGCTGGAAGCCTTCTTTGAGTGTATGATGAGGCCACCGTGACCTGTTTATTGATTTTTCAAACAGAAATATAATATATAAAAAGGGTGAACTTACTATCTTTAAATGGAGTCAAACAGTTGTTGTTATCGGTCCCAAATGGTGAATAACAGCATTTGTATCTCAAGCATTCACTCTGGTTAAGAGTTTGTTGCACATTGCATGTCTTACTGTCCTGATTATCCTTTGGAATGCATGCTTTTAGAAACAAAATCCAAGGAAGATAATTCAGTACTGCTAATAAGCACTTTCCCTAATTAATAATTACAAGACAAAAATTTTAATTTAATACTTTTAAAGAAAAGATTGAATGACATACAAAAGTAATAATGAATGCTGAAGACAATAAAGTTCAACTGAAAATACATGACATTTCCAATTTTAGGCAAAATGGAGAAAAACATAATTTGCCAACCAATCATTGGTAAGGTAGCCTAAAAGTACCCGAGATCATAAGCTGAGAGTTAGTGACACAAATATAACACAGAAAGTCAAATGTCCTGAAAAACATCTTGTTAAAATGAGTTGGTGACACAAATATAATACAGAAGGAGGAGTGGATCAAATGTCCTGAAAAACATCTTGTTAAAATAGTGCCACAGATAAATCCTCTCAATCAATTTTTCCTATGCTAATTGACTAGATTGGTGAGAATTAATGTAGGTAAAATTCATGAAGTTGACTGCTAGAGTAATGTTAAGTGATACAACTGCTGCTGGCCTGTTGTCTGTGAGCACCACGTTAGCACTATAATATGCTTTAAGATTCTTTTTTTGTTTGTTTCTTTGTTTTGTTTGGGGCCACACCCACCAATGCTCAGAGCTTATTCCTGCCTCTGTACTCAGGGATCACTGTGGCCTTGGGAGATCACATGGTGTGCCAGGCGATCGAACCCAAATTTGGCCAAGTCCAAGGCAAACACCCTCTCTGCTGTACTACTCTGATCTGTTTTAAGATTCTTCCTTTTGACACCCCCACTGATATAGAAGAAAATATTCTACACAATGTATCAGCTAAAGGGTTAATATCCAAGATATATAAAGCATTCACAAAGTTCAACACGTCAAAAAAGGCAATTTTTTTAAATGTCAAAATGAGATAGAGACAATTTCCCAAAGAAGATATACAGGTGGTCATAAAGCACATGAAAAAGTGTTTATGGTCACCTATTAGTAGAGAAATTCAAATAAAAACAAAATGTATTATTTTATGCCAATAAGAATGGCATATATCAAAAATACTGGAACAAACCAGTGCTGACAGGGATGTAGTGGGGAAAAAAAAAGAACCTTCATTCACAGATGTTGAGAATGCTGTCTGACTCAGAGCCTCTCTGGGAATCAGTGTGGAGGCTTCTCAAAAGAAGTTAGAATAAAGGTTGTATATGACCCAGCATCCCAGTTCTTGGCCTCTTAATCCAAAATACAAAAACATTAATTTGAAAAGATATATGCACTTTGTTCGTGTCCGCTGGACATATATATCCATGTCTGCTGTAGTGCTTAGTACAATAGACCAGATAGGGATACAATCCAAATCTCCAAGAGAAAGAAGAATGGACAAAGAAGTTGCAACATATATACAAACAGAAGTCCATGCAGCTATAAGTAGAGATGAAATCATGGTTGTTTTTTTTTTTTTGCTTCAATATACATGGAAGTGGAGATATCATGTTAAAGTGAATTAAGTCAGAGGGACAATAAATACCACATGATCTGACTCATCTGTGAAACACAGACAAAACAAGAGAACAGATAGTATCAAATTATGACAAACCCCTGATTCTGTAATAACAAAACCAATTCCAAGGAGAAGGGACAAGAGTTTGAGGTAGTGGGAAATGAAGATTGAACTACAGGTGTGGTAGGGACAACGATGAAGGGTCACAGGCATTTGTCATGGTGGTGAATACAGCAGCTATCTACATCAATATCAGATACTTCACACTACTGTAACCATTTTACATAGACTAGAATAAAATAAAATTCAAAGAATTAACAAGAAACAACAGCAAAGGTTCTTTCTTTTGGCATTAGGCTATCACTAGCTATTCATTTACAGCACGAAAAACAAGACTCATGCAACTGCAATAAATTCATGCATATTTGTATCCAAAGGTCCTGAAATCCAAACAGCTGCTATTTTTAAAAGTAAAACAAATTATAACCCAAAAATGCAGTTACCAGAGTTTTTTTCCAAAAAGAAAACCTCCGATTTGAGCTCAAAGCCAACATATATTAGTTCAATCTACAATTCCATCAGCCAAATGCAGATTTAGAAAAGTAGCACTTGATGTTTTATGATAACGCTAAATCACTTCAACATCAAAAAAGAACAATATAATAACTATATTATTCAAGGTAGAACTCTCGGTATATTTTATTTTATTTTATTTCTCTTCTTTAAACACTGGCAAGTTCTCAAACTAAGGTAAAAATAATAACAACTACGACTCACTGGCAACCCATTTGAACCAATTATCTTGCTTTATACATATTATTACTAACCTTCACAGTGACGTATTAAAATGTGTTTACAAACTCCATTTTTAAAGTAAAGAAAGAAAGGTTTGAAGTAACTGTGCAAGGTAACACAATAAATGTATTACTAGTTGGCCTGAATATTTGTTCCCAAAACACATTAGGCATGTGAGGATTTAGCCCGCTTTGTTATCATATATTTCAAACAATAGCTTGTTAAACTGTATGGGGTCCTGTACCTGAGTGTGGGGATCACAAAAAATGTTGTTTTTAAATAAATTTATTACTATTATCAGAATTCTATTCGTATTTTATATACCCAGGGTTGTGCTCCCACAACAATCAGGGATACGAGTGGACATGTTGAAGAAGCCCTGCTCGAAATAACAGGCTCTTCACTTCTGCTAGATCCAGGGTGATTCTTTCCCCACAGGCTGAACTGCATCAAGAATGCCAGCTGCAGTCCTGTGCATCATACAGCCAAGCTGACAGCAGTCAGGGCCCGGTCAGAGACAGAATGAATTTCCTGAGTGCTAAGTGCCTCACTATAGGCATTGTTCAAAGACCACTTTCCGGGAATGTAAATAATAGAAGAGATTTTAAAATAATTGGAGAGACTGTACTAGATGCTCTCTAAAGTCCTATTAAATGCTGAGATTGTTAATTTAACTGCACTTGATGGACCTGACGCTAGATACTAAAATGAACTTTCAGACTCAAATTACTAAGAAACACTTATAATTTTGAAGAATGAAAAGGGTAGAACAATTTTCATCAGGTTGAAGTATATAATTTTGTCCAAAGGGAGAAGGATCATGCGCCCTCTCAAGCTTCCCTGCCAGTCTCTCTCAAGGTTATCATTTTAATCTGTGAGAGATGAATCTTTTATGAATAATACCTAATGACAAAGCTACAGACTTTTTTCGTGTTTAAGTGGAAAGAGCATTCTTTTCAAAATATGCAAAGGAAGAAAAAAACTGGCTAAAATTCTCATTTACTGAGCCTGTAGTTATTCTTTTCAAAGGAAAATATATACACTTTATAAATATTTAATTGCTTTTTTGTATTTAAATAAACCTAGGTCAAATGTTTCCTTTAAAATGAAGCATTCCAATAGACCGAACATGTTTGCCACTCAATGCCTCTTTTGCAAACCTTAGCAACCAAAAGGAGAGAAAGAACAAAAGGTGTGTGCCCTGCCACAGAGGGGCAGAATGGGATGGGGGTATGGGAGGGGTGGGAGGGTTACTGGGATCATTGGTGGTGGAGAATGGGCACTGGTGGAGGGATGGGTACTCGATCATTGTATGATTGAAATCCAAGTACAAAAACTTGTAAGGTCAACAACTTACATGGAGTTTCACTAATAAAAATTTTTTTAAATAAATAATCCTATTGCATAGTTCAAAAATAAAATAAAATAAAACAGTCTTATTTTGTTAGACAAAAACATCTCATTCAATTGACTTTTTAATCACAGCTAAGATAATATGTTACAAGAAGGTTAACATTCATGGTTTTGACGCACAAAATTACTGTACCTCCTCTACCATCAAAGTGTCCAACACCTTCATTGCTCTCTTTGTGTCACTTCTAGTCTGACTCTGCATTTCTCCAAGTCCCCTACCCCTGGAGCAGTGAAAAAGGAACCTTCATTCGCTGTTGGCAGGAGTGTCCTTTGGTTCAGCATTTATGGAAAATAATTTAGACATCTCAAAAAATTAAAACTAGGCCATATAATCTCATCAACAGTCATTATCCATAGACTCATATTCATCTCCTGGAAGAGAGCATAAAACAACACAACAGGTACCGCAACAGGCTGTTTCATTCCAGGCAACCTGGAGGAGGGAGGGTGAGGCCCCTCCATGCCTCAACAGAGCCAACTGTGGCAGCCAAAAACCTCCAGAACTCAACCACCACCACTCTCATGGCTGCTCTCCACAAGCTCGGGCCAAGCCCCAGACATGAGTGAATCTATTCCTTGACATCTCATACTTCACATCACATATTCTAAGAGTAGCACACCACATTTGATGGGGTTTAAAGTAGAAGGCAACCAATATTAGGGGCAAATATATATATACACATATATGTATATATACATATATATAAAAGCACACAAGACTCAACCTTTAACAACATGTTAGTAATCTCTTATAGAAGGGCTTAATGGCTCGTGGGTGAAATACAACAATCTTGACACACTTTCCTCTAAGAAACATTTTTGGATCATTTTTCAGCAGAGTATTCATAACAAACAATACAAAATAAATTATTTCAGTTCTGCTTTGGGACAGGGGTTGGGGTTCGAGATGGAAACATCTGAAATATGGCGGTGGGAAGGTATAATGGTGGTGGGATTGGTGTTCAAATATGAAATGTAATTAAATATTGTGAATTACTTTATAAAAATAAAATAGTACTGGGGCTGGAGCAATAGCACAGCGGGTAGGGCATTTGCCTTGCACGCAGCCAACCCGGGTTCAATTCCCGGCATCCCATATGGTCCCCTGAGCACCGCCAGGGGTAATTCCTGAGCGCAGAGCCAGGAGGAACCCCCGTGCATTGCTGGGTGTGTCCCAAAAAGCAAAAAAAAAATAGTACTGCAGCACTGTCCTCCCATTATTTATCGATTTGCTCGAGCCACCGGGCTTTGATTCTTCCAACCCTCTCAGAGAGCCCAGAAAGCTATAGAGAGTATCCCGCCCGCACGGCAGAGCAAGCTCCCCGTGGTGTATTCAATATGCCAAAAAACAGTAATAATAAGTCTCACAATGGAGACATTACTGGTGCCCACTTGAGCAAAAGTAAAATAAAATTTTAAAAATTAAAATTAAAAATAGCAACAAACAATTAAAACTACGGCCAGAGGTATAGTACACTGGATAACAAGCTTGCCCTGCACATGGCTGACCCAGATTCAATCGCCAGCACCATATATGGCTCCCCAAGCCCTGACAGAAGTGATACCTGAGTACAGAGTCAGGAGTAATCCCTGAGCACAGCCTGGGTGTGGCTCAGACCCTATACTCCCAAGAAAGTAATAAGAGAGCTTCTATATGACCCAGTGGCTCTACTTCTTGGCATCTACCTCCAAGAACATACAAAGACATTAACTCAAAAAGTTACAGACAACTGATTTTAATTCAATTTACTGTACCAAGCTAGAGGAATACTTTGAAAATGTATGTAGCACTGTAGCACTGTCCTCCTGTTGTTCATCGATTTGCTCGAGTGGGCACCAGTAATGTCCCCATTGTGAGACTTGTTATTATTGTTTTTGGCATTTCGAGTGCACCACAGGGAGCTTGCCAGGCTCTGCCGTTTGGGCAGGATACTCTCGGTAACTTGCCGGGCTCTCCAAGAGGGATGAAGGAATTGAACCCGGGTCGGCTCTGTACAAGGCAAATGTCCTACCAAATGTGCTATCACTTCACCCTTGGGAATGCCCTGCCACAGAGGCAGGGTGGGATGGGGGGATGGGGGATGGGAGGGATACTGGGATCCGTGGTGGTGGGGAATGGGCACTGGTAGAGGGATAGGTATTTGATCATTGTATAATTGAAACCCAAGCACAAAATTTGTAAGTCTACAACTGTACCTCATGGTGTCTCACTAATAAAAATTTTTTAAAAAATAAAAAAATTTAAAAACTGTATATATCTTAAAAATGTATCTTTAAAGTTGACTGAAGTATTGTATAATAAATCACTATTGTAAGTAACCATGGAACATTTACATCTGCTATTTTCATAAATTAAAATTTAAATCATTTTCTTATTATGACCAACTCTGGAACCCATTCCTTGAACTTTTTAATATGCAATCTTCTCAGATTTCTCTTTATCCACTAACTCTCATCACAGCAGCATTTTCATTTACTTAGGGAGCTTGTTTATTTTGCGTTTATCATTGGTATCAGATACTATAATGCCTGTTTTCTGCTTAATGAAATCAGTACAGAGAAACAGGAAAAACAATTTATGCAAGATAATAAAATAATTCAGTGACAGAGTCTAGAATTCAACAATGCAAATAATTTTGTGTTTACATATGTACATAAAATTTTGGTATAATAGAGCCTGCATGAGTTCTAGTAATATCATCAAATTTATAATTTGCGTGTGTCAATTTATTAAGCTTCTCCTTAAAACGGGCACCACACGCTGTACAACATGAAACACGTTTATTTGTGGTTAATAATCCTCAGGGGTCATGATCTGCCTAATAAACATATTATATACAGAATCACAAGAAAGATGATGTGACTTGAAACCTGAACTTTTTGTCATTAAAACAGATGGAAAAAACATCTGCTATATTCTGTAACATCAGATCCACACAAAACCCTAATTAATGCCACGGAGGACGCTGATTTAATAATACCGATTCCGTGACTAAATTTCAGACAATGGTATTAGGGTACATTATGAAATGTTTAAATATTTGTGAAAAGCTAATTTATTAAAATTACCAAACATTTCCACCTCAGGAAGAGAAAGAGTGTCTCAGGGTGAGAAAGATAGAACCAGGGGATAGGGAACTTGCCCTGTATGCAGCTGACCCACTTGAACCCAGCACCGCATATGTCCTCTAAGCCCCCCCCAGGAGTGATCCCTGAGTGCAGAGGCAGAAGCAAGCCTTGAGCACCGCTGGGTGTGGTCCAGAAACTAAGCTTAAGAAAGTTAGTGTCTCAGTTCATCCTCAAATTTTTGTAGTACATAGCTATTTGAAACACAGGACACTGAGGTTCAGAGAGGTTTTCTTTCCGGCAGGAAAGGGCAGAGTTGGGATTAAAATTCAGGTATCCATTAAGAATCTTCTGATCCTCTCCTCTCAGGATGGGAGAAGCATGCTGAAAGTAGACTATAGACCAAACATGATTGCCACCCATTGCCTCTTTTGCAAACCACAACACCAAAAAGGAGAGAGAGAACAAAAGGGAATGCCCTGCCACAGAGGCAGGGTGGGTTGGGGTTGGGGGTGGGAGGGATACTGGGACCCATGGTGGTGGAAAATGGGCACTGGTGGAGGGATGAGTGTTTGATCATTGTACGATTGAAACCCAAGCACAAAAATATGTAAATCTACAACTGTACCTCATGGTGTTTCACTAACAAAAATTTCAAATAAATGTAAATGATGGAGAATGGGCACTGGTGGAGGGCTGGGTACTGGATCATTGTATAACTGAAACCCAAGCACAAAAATTTATAAGTCTATAACTGTACCTCATGCTGTTTCACTAATAAAAATTTAAAAATAAAAAAAAGAATCTTCTGATCCTCAAAGGAAGTAGTGACCAAAATATAAAGATACCCAACAGACTGAAATGAATTGCTTGTCTATCACTTACCTGATAAGGGGTTAATATCCAAAATATATAAAGCACTAGACAAAACTAAGCAAAAAATACAAACCCATCAAAAATGCGGGAAAGAAATGAAAGAAAATTCCTCAAAGAAGAAGTGCAAATGGCCAAAAGACACGTTAAAAATGCTCTACATCTGGGTAGGGCGTTTGCCTTGCACGCGGCCGACCCGGGTTCGATTCCCAGCATCCCATATGATCCCCTGAGAACCGCCAGGAGTAACTCCTGAGTGCAGAGCCAGGAGTAACCCCTGTGCATCGCCAGGTGTGACCCAAAAAGCAAAAAAAATGCTCTACATCATTAATTATAAGACACATGCAAATCAAAGCAACAATGAGATATCACCTCACAGCACAGAGACTGGCACACACACACAGAAAAAACAAGAACAGAGACTGGAGCGATAGCATAGTAGGTAGGGTGCTTGTCTTGCAAGTGGTCGGCCGGGATTCGATTCCCAGCACCCCATATAGTCCCCCAAGCACCGCCAAGAGTAATTCCTAAGTGCATGAGCCAGGAGTACCCCTGTATATCACCGGGTGTGACCCAAAAAGCAAAAAATAAAATAAAAAAGGAAAAAGAACAAGAATAACCATTTTCAGTGTGGATGACACAGGGACCCTCCTTAACTGCTGTTGGGGATGTTCACTGGTCAAGTCTTTCAGGAAAATAATATAGACATTCCTCAAAATACTAGGACTTGAACTTCCAATTGACCCAGCAATTCCACTTCTTGGCATGTACCCCAAGGACCCAAAAGCACAATGGAGAAAAGGCATTTTCACCCCTTATGTTTCTTGAAGTAATATCCAAAATAGCCCAAATCTGAAAACCACCCAAGTGTCTGAGAAGAAGTAACTGAAGAGAAAATATGGTATATATACAGAGTGGACTATTGCTCAGTCATAAGAAAAAGTAGTCATGAAATTTATTGCTACCTGGAGGGACCTGGAGAGAGAGTATATTGCTGTGTGAAGTTATTCAAAGGGAGAGAGAGCAACACAGAATGATTTCTCTCACATGCAGGATAAAAAGAAACATAATGGTGGTATAATGAATAACCAAATTCAGCAGAAACAAAGAAGATGAGAACTGTAGCACTGCACTGTCTTCCCATTGTGCATCGATTTGCTCAAGCCCAGTAACATCTCCATTGTGAGACTTGTTGTTACTGTGTTTAGCATATCGAATACGCCACGGGTAGCTTGCCAGGCTTTGCCATGTGGGCGAGATACTCTTGGTAGCTTGCCAGGCTCTCCGAGAGGGGTGGAGGAATCGAACCCAGCTCAGCTGGGCTGGCTGCATGCAAGGCAAACGTCCTACAGCTGTGCTATCGCTCCAGCCCATGAGAACTGTATGCACTAGGAAACATGCCACTTGACGGGCCTAGGGAACAGAACAGGCAGGGGCAGTATCTATGCTGGAGAGAAACATTCAACCTGGATGAGGAGGTGATGCTGAAATGTGATCAAGTGCTATGTATGAAAGCCAATCAGCAATGGGACGTAAATCACATTGCATAAACATTTTTTTAAAATGGCCTCTCAAAGAAGCAGATGGGTGGGTGGGAAGCAGATGAGGGGATGGAGAGAGAGGCTGTGGTGGAGGTCAGTAGACACTCGTGAAGAGATCAGTGTTGAAACACTGTATGCCTGAAAGCCAATCATGAAGAACTTTGGCATTCATGATGAATTAATTTTATAAAATTTAAGCACATCAAATAAAACTCGGGCTGGAGCAATAGCAGAGCAGGTAGGGCGTTTGCCTTCCACACAGCCAACCCAGGTTTGATTCCTCCATCCCTCTCAGAGAGCCCGGCAAGCTACCAAGAGTATCCCGATCCCACGGCAGAGCCTGGAAAGCTCCCGGTGGCATATTGGATATGCCAAAAACAGTAACAAGTCTCACAATGGAGACGTTACTGGTGCCCGCTCGAGCAACTCAATGAACAATGGGAGGATATCACTACAGTGCTAAATAAAACTCACGTCTGTCTGACAGTAGATCACACTGCCTCCTAAATCTTTAACTACCATTTTCAAAACAAGGTCTTTGGAAGAGGGAAAAAGAAAACAAAAACTTACTCGATGGGAAAAAGAAGCTTAGAAAAGTTTTCCATGTAGAGTCTTGTCCGAGAGATGAGTCAGCAGTATCGTCAATGTCATGCAGAACATAGTTTCCTGTAGATCTTGGAATACTCGATCCTTAAAGGAAAGTGAAATAATTAAGCCAATATATAAAGCATTTATCACTTTCTATGACATCTGAGTAACAATTACCTTTGATCAACTAAGAAAAATCTAAGAGCTAGTAGATACTGCACTTTCATTTGCTAACAGTTCAGGTACGATTAATACAATCTGATTCTGCTGTGAAACTGAAAAACTACTTATTCAACTGAATACTTAGCTACAGGCCAACAAAATTCACAACAGTGAACTGGCCTGTGGTGAACAATGGCATTCAGAGGATCAATCAAGTGATAATTTGGAATCAGTATATATTCCGATTAAATCAAACCTCATCACAAAAACGGTTAATGTTATCTTATCCATTTACTGATAAAATTAATGTCTTCAGACAAAAGGAAAATTCCTTATCCCTCTTCCTCATTTTGTCAGATAATCTGCTTTATGTTTTATTGTCCTCCTTTATAAAAGTACAGAATATTCATCTTCATTACCATAGCATGTCTTTGTCCGTACCATTAAATATTTTCTAATACTCTCTTAAGAATATAACAACATTTCATTATGTTGCTCAAATTCAACTCAGCTATTCCCCCACTGAAAGAGAATTTTGGTTCATAATTCATTGATGATACAAAGATACTGCAGTGATTATGGAAAGTATCATGTTAAGTGAAATGAGTCAGAAAGAGAGGGATAGACATAGAAAGATTGCATTCATCTGGGGAACATAAAGTAACCAAAGAGGAGACTAACACCCAAGAGTGGCCGAGATTAGTACCAGGAATTTTGCTCCATGGCTTGGAGGCTAGCCACACATGCTAGGGGAAAAGGGAGCTCAGATAGAGAAGGGAGCACCAAATAAAGGGTGTTGGGAGGATCCTCCCAGGATGGGAGAATCATGCTGAAAGTAGACTATAGACCAAACATGATTGCCACTCCATGCCTCTTTTGCAAACCACAACACCCAAAAGGAGAGAGAGAACAAAATGGAATCCCTGGTGGCGGGGGGGGGGGGAATACTGGGATCCGTGGTGGTGGAAAATGGGCAGTGGTGGAGGGATGGGTACTTGATCATTGTATAACTGAAACTCAAGCACAAAAATTTGTAAGTCTACAACTGTACCTCATGGTGTTTCACTAATAAAAAATTTTTTAAAAGATACTGCAGTAATTATCCTTCGAGATATATATTGGCAGATATATATATATATATATATGAAAATATCTTCAGGATAAATGTTAAAGGAACGGCTCTTGACATGATACATGTCTGAGGCCAACTTCCTCAGACATGAGGCCAACTTCATTGCTTGGCTCAAGCGGGCCCAGTAACATCTCCATTGTGAGACTTATTGTTACTGTGTTTGGCATATCAAGTACATCATGGGTAGCTTGCCAGGCTTTACCATGCGGGCGAAATACTCTCAGTAGCTTGCTGGGCTCTCTGAGAGGGCCGGAGGAATCAAACCCGGCTTGGCCAGGCCAGCGGCTTACAAGGCAAACGCCGTACTACTGTGCTATCACTCCAGCCCAATGTTAATATAGTCTTATTAAAATATTCTTACAGTCAAAAATTAAAGCCTTTATGTTTTAATGTTTCATTTAGAATTTGTGAATCGACATTACTAAATGAAGGGGTTTTTTGGTATGCTGTCTCTTTAAGTTTGGACATGAAGTTATATCTAATTTATAAAATGATCTTGGATGGTCTCATTTCTTTATCCCAAAACCATTTAAAAGTAGCTTAAGAAACATGTGACCCAGGAAATAATTTTGTACAGAGTAAAAAGCTGATTTTTCCTTAAACAATTTTTCACTTTTTCATGGTCATGAGTCAATTTTGTTCATTTTTATTTTCCTAAGAAAACTAATTTGCCTTAAAAATTCAAATTAAGTCTTAAGATTATTCACTTGTAATATTTAATCTCCTTCTTATCAATGCTATCTTATTTCTAATTTTAATGTGATCACCTTTTATGCATATGGAATGTATAAGTTTGCAAGTTCCAGTGAACTATTATAAATGTTGACTCAAACTAGATGATGTTATTAAACTACTTAATATCTTAAATTTTTCATTCAAGGGCTGAAGTATGTGTTACAGCCTCTTATGTCATCACTGAGGTTTTTGTTCATTTCCACTTGAGTTTCTGAAACCAACTGTTTTATACATTTCAACATTATCTCCAAATGTTCCTTAATAACAATTTTATCTTTACTAGCTATTATGTGTCTTGACAATACTAAAAAGCCCATTCTCTCCTATTTTTCTCCTAATTCCTATATATTCAACACGTACTTAATACCTTCTGTATTCTCAGTTTGGGGTCTCTATTGGTGAACAAATCAGGTAAGATCCCTGACTTTAAGAGGCTTAAAGTATAAGTGGAGATTATTGATTAAAAAATATGTAGGTGCTGGAGCAATAGTACAGTGGGTAGGGCATTTGCTTTGCATGCAGCTAACCCAGGTTCAATTCCCAACACATTTCACCTCCTGAGCACTGCCAGGATTTATCCCTAAGCATTGAGCCAGGAGTGAGCCCTGAACACCAGCAGGTGTGGTCCAAAATTTAAAAAATAAAAATAAAACATTTTTCTATGAAGAGTGGGGTATCAATTCAACACAAGTTATGGGAGCAACTTTTCCCCTGGGGTATAGTTGAGTACTGAGACTCATCATTGAGGCACTGGTTTTGCGGAAGTGCAAAACTGACAAGTAAAATAAGTCATTCAAGTTCAGAGATCATTTAACATGTACATTCTTGCTCATTTTAGTTAGTATCCACTGAAACAAAAAACCACTGTTTTCACATAATATTTCAAGCACAGAAAAATGAAATGTTCCTTATGCAAAAAGGTTAACATAAACCAGTACCCAAGGGGGGTTTTATTTTTTTTTATTAAAAAATAATTTTAATAGTGAGACATCATGAGGTACAGTTGCAGACTTACACATTTTTGTGCTTGGGTTTCAATTATACAATGATCAAATACCCATCCCTCCACCAGTGCCCATTTCCCACCACCACGGATCCCAGTATCCCTCCCACCCCCCCTCCCCCCTCATCCCACCCTGTCTCTGTGGCAGGGCATTCCCTTTTGTTCTTTCTCTCTTATTGGCTGTTGTGGTTTGCAAAAGAAGCAATGGGTGGCAATCATGTTTAGTCTATAGTCTACATTCTGCATGCTTCTCCCATCCTGGGAGGATCCTCCCAACACCTTTATTTGGTGTTCCCTTCTTTATCTGAGCTCCCTTTTCCCAAGGGGGATTTTAATGGGTGTCTTTACTCTCTGAAATTGTATTTAAGGTGAAAACGTGGGTGAGAGATTAGAAGTTAGATCCACAGGTTACAAAAACTGAGATTCACATTTCCAAAATGTGACGAACATCAGCATTAACTGTAACATTATTATTCTGTTATATATTCATTCACTTAAAAGTGTGCATGTTTGTATATGTGTGTGTGCCTGTGACGGAGAGAAACATATCAACACTATCATGGTATCACACGAAGCTGGCATCACTCACAATAGGAAAAGCCTTTATAAAATCTTAAACACCCATGTTCTTTCCTCCCCCTATACACTCACCCCTCCCAAATCTGCATCAGCCAGTTTCTAGATCTTCTCATAGTCTCCTTTACACCCAGAGTCCAGTATCTTTCCCTTCCCCCATTACATTTCATATGCAGAATATTTCCATCCTCAGGGTCTCTAATTTGCATCTATACACTTATTAACATGCTCAGCAAACAAAAGATTAGAAACCAGTTTCTTTCAACGGCATCAAAAAATAGTAAAGAACCAATTTTACTTCCCAATCACAATTTTGTTTTTTTTTTTAATTTCTGTATTCCCAAAGGAAAAAAAAAAACAGAATAATACCCAACTACATTTTAAACGGGGCAAAACCTCAAATCAAAGGCATTCATGAGCAAGCCATTTTACACAGTCTTAGAGAGTCAGGTGCTTAAAAGAGCTCCACGCTGGTTTAATGTTGGCTATCATCCTGAAATTCATAGTAAGTGTTGAACAAGAGGCTGTGCCTTTCCATTTAGAAATTAGTTGCCAGTCTTGCTCTGCAGGCAGGTCTCTCAGGTAAAGAACTGGATTAAAGGCTTGGGAGACTGAATGTGAAAAGACATATAACGATATCAATTTGCAAAGAATTCTGCTCAGGCTTTATTAAGCAGAGGGTCTACACATCCTGCAGTCTTTCCAGACTCCGCCTCCAAACACCTGATTGTATATTTTGGCTTTGCCATCTACCACTTGGTGAGAACCTAAGCAAGGCAATAAACTTTTCTGTCTTGGTTTTGTTTTCTTTAAACTTGGGATAATATTTTTAAATATTTTAAGCGTTAAATGAAGTCATATTGAATTCTTAGAAAAATATATAGTCAGTAAAACTTTTTGTGACCATTAATTGTTAATTTTAACTGTTTATAGCTTTAAACTGACTATTTCTTTTTCAAATATTTTTATAAATAACACCATTTTAATAATTTCAAATAAATAATTCTCTTAAAAGCATTTTTCTATTTATAGTAACTATATCCTAATTTCCTTTTAAAAATACAGCTATGGAATAAGGTGAGATATTTGCCTTGCATTTAGTTAAACTGGGTTTGATCCAGCACTCGATATGGTACTTCGAGTCCCTCCATGAGTGATCCCTGAACACAGAGCCAGGAGTAAACTCTGAGTACCACAAGGTATGATCCCCAAAACCAAGCACAACAAAAATATTTGGAAAGGGAGTTCCAAGAAAAATACATTAAAAACTGGTAATGTTTAGATAACCAAGAATTGGGCCAGAAAGAAAACTCATGCAGGAGGCCAAGGTTTGATCTCAGCATATATTAGGAGAAAACTCTTAAAAGCCTTTAGGTGTAACCAAAAATTATATTCCAAAAATATAACCAAGAATTATAGAAGTTTTATACAAAGGACTGAGATAGGGAGAAACACCCATATAGTAAAATGACAGTTTTAGGTGTGGTAACTCCAGCCTAACAAATCAGAGGCACAATCAAGACATCTCAGGCCATATAACTCCTAGGACAGGGCTTCTTCAATGATGCCACATGAACAAATGGTTAAATCCAGAGCAAGCTGATGCTTAATGAGGTATACAGCAGGCAGCCAGACCTATACGCACTGCTTCATTCATTCCCCAAAGATGACAGAAAAACAAAATATTCTAATATACAAAAACTAGCAATATGCTTTTATCATGGAGCTAGAACATTTTGAAAATATTACCTATTAGTCAAACTTTATTTCTTCCATTTTTAAAAAATCTCGCCTGAAAGTGATATGCAATAAAGACTGACAACAGGTTACAGCAAACTGCTAAGAGAAGTGAGATCACCCTTCCCTTCTCCAACATTTATACTAGTCTCCTCATCTTTATGCCACTAACCCACAAGAACTCTGCATTAGAATATAAACCGAATATGATGGCCACTTAATACCTCTCTTGCAAACCACAACACCCAAAAGGAGAGAGAGCAAAAGGGAATGCCCTGCCACAGAGGCGGGATGGGGGAGGGTTCACGGTGGGGGTGATGGGAGGGATGCTGGGACCATTGGTGGTGGAAAATGGGCACTGGTGGAGGGATGGATACTCGACCATGTAAGTCTGTAACTGTACCCACAGTGATTCACTAATAAAAAAATTAAAAGATTAATTAATTTTTAAAAAGAACTGCATTAAAATAACCAAAAAGTGTGGGAAGCCAAGAGCCCTCTCATAGACCCTGGCCGTGGTTCCCATGCTAGGAACTGCTTGGGACAGACATTGGTGACAGTCTCCCAGGACTTCCTGATCTCAGTGGATGCCTGATCTATAGCAAGCAACATCAGGCTGACAGTTAGCTTAGCTGGCCTTATCTATAGTAACCTCCAGGATGCATCTACTCCCTAAGACCTTTTGATAAACAAATGTAAAGCTCAGGATACACCTACTGCCATAAGGTCCTTTGATATACAAATGTAAAGCTCAGGATGCACCTTCTGCCACAAGACCCTTTGATGTACAAATGTCTACCTTGAATGTTAGGTAAAGCTCTTGTTGCTGACCTTACCATATATGGTTATACTGCTGCTCCTGACTGAGCTGCCGGACCCTATATAAACAGCCTGTATCCCTCAATAAAGTGCTGTCCCTTTTTCTCTCTATTTCTAAACTATACTCTGTCTCTTGTGTCTTGTGTTCATTCGGTCAGTCCTTCCCTGCACCTACGGATCCTAGGGCCACCTCCGCGGGTCGGAGAGTGGTTTGCGGGCCCCCCGCAAAAAAGGGTGGCTTGGGACTCCAAATGGCAATATAAACTGTAGGTATGTCACTGTTATCTTGGATTCCTCGAGTTCAATTCCCCTTGGTGGCATTAAACCCTAAAAGTTCCGTCTAGAAAGAAACTCCCTTTTAGCTCTAGGACTATATGTGTCATACCATACTACTCCAGGGCCACAGTAAAATTATTTTATTTTATTTCCCAGATTATATGACTTCAAACAATGAAAATGTGTTTTCCCAAAGTTCTGGGGGCTAGAATTTCAAAGCCAAGCTGGTTTCTTTGAGTACTGTGGAATAAGGTTCCTTGGCTTGTATACAACCATATTCTACCCTGGAGAATGAATACACACTGAGAAATAAAATAATTTCATTGTGACCCTAGAGTATTATAGTATGGCATACATATTTTCAATGCAGTCATTCACCCATGTATGTCTACCTCTCTGTCCAAATTTTCCCTTTTTTATAAGGACACCAGTCAAATTGGATTATAGATTACTCTAGATCAGAGGTTTCAATCACCAGTTCATGGGCTGCTTCTGATTCACAGTTGTAAAGGGTTTCTAAACTACAGCTCCAGATTTTTCAACTGTGGGCTGCAACCCATATGGGGTTGCATAACTCTTGAGCAATTTACTTGAAAATAAATTTCTAGGATTTATTATCAGTAAATATTTGGTTTGTATACCTACATGCCCAAGACCACATAAAAATGTCTCAGTAGAAAATGGGCTGCAAAGAAAACTCTCAGAACTTAACTGCCCCACACTGATGGCCACTCTCCACATGCTCGAGCCAAGCCTCATGCATGGGAGAACCTCCAGAAAACCCAGGTATGCAGGGCTTTGTGACTGAGAACTCTGGGTTCAATGGGACTGGGAATGGAAATCCTCTACCCATTGTCCCTCCCTCCCCAGTGGTTGCTCCAGGTTGCCTTGAAGGGGCCCACATAACATTGCATCCTGTATGCCATACATGAACTTTGGCCCTTTGAGCATGCTACCTGCCCCACCAGTTGTTAAAATTTTGGGTGAAAGGGCTGGACATTTGGGGAGAATAAGTCAGGACCGAGATCCAAAAACTTTAGTGGGGTTAAATCTTGGAAGAAGCAGGGGAGCGGGGAATGAGAAAAGGAAGGGGACAGCATTCTCCAATTGTCTCAAAGTTTCTTGCCCTTAACACCTACCCTATTATCTCAGTGTGCCATGCCCTTCCCATCTCTCTCAACCCAGGCGCCATGAGGCCTTTCTGCCCCGCCCCCACAGTCTGGGCGCCATGACGCCTTCCTGCCCCACAGTCTGGGCACCATGATGCCTTCCTGCCCTGCCCCCCAGTCTGGGCGCCATGACACCTTCCTGCCCCGCCCCCAGAGTCTAGGCGCCATGACAACTTTCTGCCCTGCCCCCACATCTGGGCGCCATGATGCCTTCCGCCCCACCCCCCAGTCTGGCCTTCCCGCCCCACCCCCCAGTCTGGGAACCATGACGCCTTCGTGCCTCGCCCCCAAGTCTGAGTGCCATGACACCTTCCCACCCAACACCCACAGTCTGGGCGCCATGACACCTTCCCACCCCGTCCCCCAGTCTGGACGTCATAATGACTTCCCATCCCGCCCCCAAGTCTGGGCACCATGATGCCTTCCTGCACCGCCCCCAAAGTCTGGGTGCCATGACACCTTCCCACCCTGCCCCCACAACTGGGCGCCATGACACCTTCCCACCCAACGTCCAGAATCTGGGTGCCATGACACCTTCCTACCCCACCCCCAAAGTCTGGGAGCCATGGCGCCTTCCTGCCCCGCCCCCCAGCCTGGGCACCATGACACCTTCCCGCCCTACCCCCAGCCTGGGCGCCATGACACCTTCCTGCCCCACACCCACAATCTGGGTGCCATGACACCTTCCCACCTCGCCCCCAGTCTGGGAGACATGACACCTTCCAGCCACTCCCCCAGTCTGGGAGCCATGACACCTTTGTGCCTCACCCCTCAGTCTGGGCGCCATGATGCCTTCCTGCCCCGCCCCCAGTCTGGGCGCCATGACACCTTCCTGCCACGCCCCCAAGTCTGGGCGCCATGACACCTTCCTGCCCCACCCCTCAGTCTGGGCGCCATGATTCCTTCCCTGCCCCGCCCCCAGTCTGGGCACCATGACACCTTCCCACCCAATGCCCACAGTTTGGGCACCATGACACCTTCCCACCCTGACCCCAGTCTGGGCGCCATAACACCTTCCGGCCCAACTCCCACAGCCTGAGGGACCTGACACCTTCCCACCCCAACTCCAGTTTGGGTGCCATGACACCTTCCCACTCCGCCCCCAGTCTGGGCGCCGTGATGCCTTCCTGCCCCGCCCCCAAGTCTGGGCGCCATGACACCTTCCTGCCTAATGTCCACTTTTGTGCACCATAACACCTTCCCGCCCCAACCCCAGTCTGGGCACATTGACACCTTCCTACCCAATGGCCACTTTTGAGCGACATGACACTTTCCCAATCTGCCCCCACATCTGGGCGCCATGACACCTTCCTGTCCCACCCCCCAGCCTGGGCGCTATGATACCTTCCGCCCCGCCCCCTATCTGGGCACCATGACACCTTCTTGCCCCACCCCCCACTCTGAGCGCCATGACACCTTCCCACTCTACCCCCACATCTGGGCGCCATGACACCTTCCCACCCCACACCCCGGTCTGGGTGCCATGATGCTTACTTCCCCACCCCCACGTCTGGCCACCATGACACCTTCCCACCCAACAGCCACTTCTGGGCGCCATGACACCTTCCCAACCCACTCCCCCCCGTCTGGGTGCCATGATGCCTTCCTGCCCAATGGCTACTTCTGGGCGCCATGACACCTTCCCGCCCCGCCCCCAGTCTGGGCGCCATGAAGCCTTCCTGCCCCGCCCCTAAATCTGGGCACCCTGACACCTTCCCGCCCAACGTCCACTTTTGGGTGCCATGACACCTTCCAACCCTGCCCCCACATTGGCGCCATGACATCTTCCCGCCCCACCCCCCAGTCTGGGCACCATGAAGCCTTCCTGCCCCGCCCCGAAGTCTGGGTGCCATGATGCCTTCTGCCCCGCCCCCTGTCTGAGCGCCATGATACCTTCCCTCCCTGCTACCACATGGGGGCCCCACCCCCCAGTCTGGGTGCCATGAAGCCTTCCTGCCCCACCCCCACAGTCTGGGCACCATGACACATTCCCGCCCAACAGCCACTTCTGGGCGCCATGAGACCTTCCCACCCCACCCCCCAATTTTGGGCACCATGACGCCTTCCTGCCCCACCCCCAAACTCTGGGCTCCGTGACACTTCCCTCCCAATGCCCACAGCCTGGGCGCCATGATACCTTCCTGCCCCGCCCCCAGTCTGGGCGCCATGACACCTTCGTGCCACGCCCCCAAGTCTGGGCGCCATGACAACTTCCCACCCAATGGCCACTTTTAGGTGCCATGACACCTTCCTCCCCACTACCCAGTCTGGGCACTATGACACCTTCTCGCCCAACGGCCACTTCTGGGCGCCATGACACCTTTCTGCCCAACGGCCACTTCTGGGCGCCATGACACCTTCCCGCCCCACCCCCCAGTCTGGGCACCATGACACCTTCCTGCCCAACGGCCACTTCTGGGCCCCATGACACCTTCCCGCCCCGCTCCCAGTCTGGGCGCCATGACACCTTTCTGCCCAATGGCCATTTCTGGGCGCCATGACACACTCCTGCCACGCCCCCCAGTCTGGGCACCATGACACCTTCCCGCCCAACGGCCATTTCTGGGTGCCATGACACACTCCTGCCATGCCCCCCAGTCTGGGCGCCATGACACCTTCCTGCCCCGCCCCCCAGTCTGGGCGCCATGACACCTTCCCGCCCAACGGCCACTTTTCGGCTCCACAACACCTTCCCGCCCCGCTCCCCAGTCTGGGTGCCACGACACCTTCCCGCCCCGCCCCCCAGTCTGGGCGCCATGACACCTTCCTGCCACGCCCCCAAGTCTGGACGCCATGATACCTTCCTGCCCAACGGCCACTTCTGGGCGCCATGACACCTTCCCGCCCCACCCCCCCCAGTCTGGGCGCCATGACACCTTCCCGCCCCACCCCCCCAGTCTGGGCGCCATGACACCTTCCCACCCCGCCCCTAGTCTGGGCACCATGACACCTTCCTGCCCCGCCCCCAAGTCTGGGCACCATGATATCTTCCCGCCCACCGGCCACTTCTGGACGTCATGACACCTTCCTGCCCAACGGCCACTTCTGGGCGCCATGACACCTTCCCACCCCACCCCCCAGTCTGGGCGCCACGACACCTTCCTGCCCAACGGCCACTTCTGGCCACCATGACATCTTCCCGCCCAAGGGACACTTTCTGGGTGCCATGACACCTTCCTGCCCCACTCCCCAGTTGGGCGCTGTGATACCTTCCTGCCCAACGGCCACTTCTGGGCGCCATGACACCTTCCCGCCCAACGGACACTTCTGGGTGCCATTACACCTTCCTGCCCCACCCCCCAGTTGGGCGCTGTGATACCTTCCTGCCCAACGGCCACTTCTGGGCGCCATGACACCTTCCCGCCCCAACCCCCCAGTCTGGGCACCATGACACCTTCCTGCCCAACGGCCACTTTTGGGCGCCATGACACCTTCCCACCCCGCCCCCAGTCTGGGCACCATGACATCTTCCGCCCCACCCCCAGTCCGGGCATCATGACCCTTCTCCTCCGCTCACAGTCCCGTCCCCTCCCAGCCCACCTTGTCCACGGTCCCCTTACCGGGTCTCATGCAGTAGCCCATCAGCATCAGCGTCCAGAAGCCGAGCATCAGCAGCCCGGAGCGCCTCCGGCTGAACATCCTGGAGAAGGGGCGGCGCCTGTTGGACTGAAAACCACGCAGGGACGCCTCCCAGCTGGGTCTCGGCAGGACGGCCCGAGTGGCTGTCAGGCCCATCACGCTGAAGCCGGGGTGCGAGCCCAGGGCCGGGTTCTCTGCAGTATATCGCGGCATGACGGGAATGGGTCGATAGCGGTCACTGCGCAGAATCCTAATCCTCATACTGTTCTTCCCACGCAGGGAAGCACTGTTGGCTGTCATGGCCAATGAGCTCTGGCAACTCCAACGCGTCTGTCTCGCCACCAACGGCTTCCAGACACCAAGAAGCCTCTACGAGGTGCCCTGGCTCAGCACGAGGCCAGGCGCTGATGTCATCCCAGCCACGCCCCTTTTTAACGGTCGTGGGGCTCTGTCGGTTGCAAGCCTAGTCACGTTGCTCCTTCCCTAGTGTCTTTCAGGTCACGTGACACTGCACCTGCTAGCAGCAGAGCCACCAGAAACTTCACTGGGCTAATGCTTCCAGCCTCGTGGGCTGAACCCTTCTTCTTCGTTCTTTAATGCTCCTGTTGGTCATGCCTCCAATGCTCACCACGGCAGCTGCTGGACTGACGTGGTTATTTACAGGCAAATTTTAATTAAAATCAGATGAACTCAAGCAATCAGTTCCTCAGTCACAGCAGTCATGCGACAAGAGCTCAATAGTCATATAGTGTTTGACGATATACTGGACACTGTGACGCAGGTATTGCCAAAAAAGCAGAACACTGTGCTGGGCAGTCCTTGGAACAGCAAATGTAATAAACGTGGTCATTCTCGGAAAAGGTGGTTTACATGTAGTAGGAGCTTGTAGAATTGGGTGGGATCTCCTTCCAGATCTGAGGTTACAGGAACTCAGGTGACCAAGAACTGAATGGACGCCAACAGGGCTACCTGTTATCCACACATGTGCCCTGGCCCTGATCAGCACATGTCCAAATCATCCCCAACTACATGATCCTTGGATTGCCTCAGATTGTAGCCCCCAAAATAAAAGTAGCAACGTGGGGCTGGAGCAATAGTCCAGCAAGTTGAACAATTACTTTATATATATCCAACCTGGATTCTATCTCCAACACCCCACGCGGTCTCCTGGGAAATTCCAGGAATAAGAGCTGAGCACAGAGTCAGGAGTAAACTTTGAGCACTGCCAGATGTGGCCCCCCATAAAACCAAAAATAAATAAAAAAATGGTAATTACTTTTAGAGAGACATAACGCTACATTGAAAATAGGGCCTGGAGAGATAGTATAGCGGGTACGGCACTTGCTTGCACATGATCAATCCGAGTTGGATCCCAGAATTCCAAATGGTCCCCAGAGCACCATCAGGTATTCCTAAATATCACTCTACTTTCCAGGGAACTAAAAAATGAACCATCTTGGGGCTGGAGTGATAGTACAATGGGTAGAGTGTTTGCCTTGCACATGGCCGACCCAGGTTCAATTCCCAGCATCCCATATGGTTCCCCAAAGCACCACTACGAGTAATTCCTGAGTGCAGAACCAGGAGGAACCATTAAGCACCGCCAGTTGTGACCCCCCACCAAAAAAATGAACCATCTCAATTGCATTCTCATCCTCACATTTCATTCTGGTTTTTCTAACTTTTTTTCCTACCAGTTTCATTCTGGTGTTCTTTCCTATCTGAATTAGGGGGGAGGTTGAGAAAATCTTTCCTATGTACAAATTCCTGAAACTTACCACAATATACCCCAAGCCACCCCACAGTCAGGAGCTACTCATAACACTCTTTAGGTTATTAGAAGATCAGACCAGATCAGACCAGATAAGAGGCTGGAAGTTACCCAAGAATTACCAAGATGAGCCCAGGGCCTGCTGAATTCTGGAAGATCCTCACTTTAAAAAATCAGCTGGGAAAAGAATTGGCTTTCCTTTCACATTTCTGTTTTTGTTGTTATGTGGCACACTCAGCAGTTCTCAGGGCTTACTCCTAGCTGTGTGCTCAGGGATCACTCCAAGCAGTGCTCAGGGAACCATATGGAATATTGGAGATAGAACTCAGTTTGGTTATGTCCAAGACAAAGGCCCTACCTGCTGTACTATCATTCTAGTCCCTCCTTTCATATTTGTAAAGCTTTTTCAACCCACACTTCTCCAAAACTCATTTGATCAGAGGAGTGTCCTGCACGATATTTGCCAATAGCTTCTGAAATTACTGCTTACAACTTGCAGAAAGAAAAGTGTCTGAGATACTTGCAAGTAATAAGGAAGGCTGTCCCAATTTTTACAGACAGCTGCAGAAGATGCAAAACTAGTGAGTTAAAGACAAAGAATGACAGTCTTCTTGAGACACCCAGAAACTTGGGAGCCTAATTGCTTCCCAAAAACCCGATTCATGTTTTAAAACATTTGGCAAACGTATCATTCACCATAGAGCTACCCTGAGTAAAGTTTCAGAGTAATTGAACTAGAACACAAGGGTTAGGAAGCCATCTCTGAATCATCTCACAAATTATATTCTCTGAGCCTCAGTTTCCCCTTATGCAAATTGTACCCGTGGACAGCACGGTTAGGAAAACTGCTTGCAGTTTGAGCTTGCTCTGACTGGTATTATTTCCAGTTGCTGAAAACAGGCAATTATAGGATAATGCAGTACTCTTGTGCCATCTACATTATCCTGATGGCAGCCCAAATTACTACCAAGATTTGGGGAAATGTTGAAGTTCAGGGCAAGCAATCCCAGTATCTGCCCAAGCAGTGTCATAATTACTTTGAATTAAGATTACTTTAAGAATAAGACAGAAATCATCAAAGGGACACTCTGACACCCCCCACCTCCCAGTGTTTTTAAAAGCATGAAAGAAGTCTCAGATGTGAAATGTATCAAAAAGTTAAAAAAAAAACCTTAAATGGATAGATAGGGAATTCTGAGATAGAAGTCAAGTAATTGCATAACAAACCCTACTTAGGTTTGGCTAATTCATAAAGTTTCAGTCTCTTTGTCTTGTCAGTTCTTTACAAATGCAGTTTCCTTGTCGAAACGAGATAGAGAAACTGACACTGGTTGCTCCTTCTGATGTTTACGATGCTTCCAGATGGACAAAATTTAATATATCTTTCTTCCCATTTATCTGTCTTGTGCCAATTTAAATACAAAAGCAGCCCAAAGAACTTTAGAAGATGAAGAAGAAAACAGCATTTTTCTCATATAACGACTAAACCACTAACGTTATGCCTGAGCACACCCTGGTCTACACAACCCTAATTTGAGATTTTATTTATTTTATTTTTATAAAAAGCCATGTATAGTATCTATTTTATAGCTTATCAGATGATTTTTTTTCTTTTGGGTCTGGCAGGAATAGTAGAAAAGTTAAGGACTTTGCCTTGCATTTGACTGACACCAGTCTGATTCCTGTTATCACATGGTCCCCAAATCCAACAGGATGCAGACTGGGGGAACACCAGAGGTGACCCAGGTATACCCAGATCCTCAGGCCCTGAGCAACACTGCTCCTTGGGGCTCTCAGCAAAGCACTGGAAAGAGCCTCCAGGCCTCCTGAACACCACTTAGGAGACACTCAACTAATTCGGGTTTGATGCCCAGCACCCCATAGTAATTCAGTAAGCCCTGAGCACAGCTAGGGGTGGCCCCCAAATTTTTCAAACAGCTGAAGCATATAGAAGTTCAAATGTTTTTTTTTTCTTTTTGGGTCACACCCAGCAAAGCACAGGGGTTACTCCTGGCTCTGCACTCAAGAGTTACTTCTGGCAGTGCTCAGGGGACCATACGGAATTCCGGGAATCGAAACCAGGTCGGCCGTGTGCAAGGCAAACACTCTACCGGCTGTGTTATCGCTCCAGCCCCCTCAAATCTTATTTTTTTGAGAAGTATCTAAATTGTTTTCCATAGAGGCTGAACTTGATGGCATTCCCAATGAGGGTTTCTTTCTCACCGTACTATCAGCCCTGGTTGATTCTACTCTATTTCATGTATGCCAAGATTATTGATGTCAGGTGATATCTCATTGTTGTTTTGATTTGCTTTTCCCTGATAGTAAGTGATGAAGAGCACTATTTCATATATCTATTGTCCATCCATACATCTTTGAAGAATATGCATGGTCTGTGAAAATGTATAAGATGCCCTTTTAGGGAAGTGGAAGCAAAGTAGAGCACTTTCTCCTAGTATCAGAATCGATTACTCTACCCAACATTCTCTGTCTCTCTCTCTCTCTCTCCTTCTCTACCCCCTCCTCCTCCCCACCCCACTTGGGTTTTCTGAAAGTAATATACCTTTCTTGGATCATAAACTTACAACCAGCAAAAATTGAAGTTGTAGGAATAAGAAGCGAAGTGTAAACATATTCTCTGTAAATATAAAATTACACTATCCTCTTTCATCCCTGTATTTTCAACCGCACCCCTAAGTTCTTAGCCCTATATATTCTACTAAGGAAGAAACAAATCATACGTTGATTTTAGTCCTTGTTCAGACTGCACAACATGTCCTGAAAGATAGTACTCCAAACTCATAGGATATTTTCACCTACCTGGAGTTATTACTAGGTGTTCAATAGGCCAAAAGTTTTTCCAACTTCATGATAAATAAAGTTGTAAGAGAAAGTATACAATATGATGATCTGATATAAATATGCATTGTGAAATAATTCCCACCAATTCACTCCCTAGAACTAAACTCTAAGTCTATCCCAAGAACTCAAAAACACTAAATCAAAGAGATGTATCAACACACCTATATTCATTGGAACACTATTTACAACAGCCAAGATGTGAAAACAGCCCAAATGCCCAAATAAGGATGAAGGTATATAGAAATCATGGTAAATAGCCAATGGAATACTACTCAGCTATTAGATAAAATCTTGCATTTTCCAGATGGCTCTAAAGGGGGTCACGTTAAGTGATATAAATCAAAAACATAAAAAGGGCAGAGCAGTAGTATAGTGGGTAGGACTCTTACCTTGCATGTGCACAACCCAGACTAGATCCTTGGTACCTCATATGGTCCCCCAAGCCCTACCAGGAGTGATCCCTGAGCACAAAACTAGGAGTAAGCCCTGATCACAGCTGGATGTGCTCCTGGCTGGAGTGTTCACAGCGAGTAGGGCATTTGCCTTGCAATGGTCAACCCGGGTCCAATTCCCAGCATCCCATATGGTCCCCTGAGCACTGCCAGGAGTAATTCCTGAGTGTAGAGCCAGGAATAATCCCTGGGAATCACCATATGCGACCCAAAAAGCAAAAAAAAAAAAGGAGTATAAATGAAACACCTGATGATCTCACTCGTGTGGTATTTAAAGGGAAAAAATCAAGGAATTAATAAATGTGCAGTGAAAACAATCCTTTAGACTCTGCCCACAGATTACCAGATAGTTAGAGTGGACAGAAAGGGTCCTATGGATTTCGTGAGGGAATGTTGGCACTTTTGTGGTGAATGTTGTATAGCATCACTGTATCACTGTATCACTGTCATCCCGTTGTTCATCGATTTGCTCGAGTGGATGCCAGTAACATATCCATTCGTCCTTGTCACGTGCTAGTGTAGCCCAATGGCATATTGGGGGAACTTTCAGGGTCGGGGAATGAGGACCATCATTGTTACTGTTTTTGACATATCGAGTATGCCATGGGTAGCTTGCCAGGCTCTACCGTACAGGCGGGATACTCAGTAGCTTGCCGTTCTCTCCAACAGGGACGGAGGCTTTTGGGGCAGCCTCTAATCACCTTTACAGGTGATCCCAGTCAGGCATATATGTGGGCAGGATACTTTTGGTAGCCTGCCGGGTTCTCTGAGAGCAAAAACTAGACAATAAGAGGTCACGCGCTTCTGGGAGCTTGGCTGTATAGTCTCTGGATCTTGGTCATTAGTGGGGTTACACGGCAGTTGGTGGGTGTAACAGTCTAGCTACTAGAAGATGGGGTATCTGGGTGTATCTGGGTGGAGGAGGCCCAGTCCCAATCCAAGCAGGCTTGGAGATCTCAGCTCAGGGTCCCGCAGACCTGGGTTACTCTGCCGGTTCCTTCATGTATGGGGCTAGAGTCTGAGCATGTGGAGAGTGGTCTTAGCATGGCTGTGGCTGGGTTCCAGAGGTCTTCAGCTGCCAGGGCTCTGCTCAGGGCAGGGAAGGAAACTCAACCTAAATAGCATCACATAGCATAACTCCCCTAAATTGTGTAAATACACCGATATTACCTCGATTTTTTAAAATAGAAAAAAAATAAATGAACTTCCCTCTTTGCCTGAAGGTAATCTTTTCCCCTACAGAAGTACAAGCTCTATGTGAGCGGGGATCTTGTTTGCTTGCTTATTTATGCATTTAGTGCCTAAACGAGTAGCACAGAGCAGCAATCCAATTCATTTGGCTTAATGGTTAGTTTCTATTTCAAAACACGGTTCTTGTGTCCTAATCTTCATTGACTTCATAGAAGCTTCCCCTCCCCTGAAGATTTAGCCTACACCGCTGGTTATTTTTACTTTTATTTTTTATTTTTACTTTTTTTTCCTCCCGAGTGATAAACATATTTCAGGTTTTTTTTCCTCCTGAGTGATGAACATACTTCAGTTTTCTTTCCTCCTGAGTTATGAACATACTATAGCTTTTTTCCTCCTGAGTGATGAACATACTTTAGTTTCTTAGCAACTACCTCTATGTAAGTTAAGTATCTATCTTTATTTATCTAGCATTGCCTCTGTCCCAAGTTCAAGCTGAATATATTTGCAGAACCTGATGGAATTAAGTCAGAGGCCCTGGACTCTGCAAGTGCCAGTCTCGTGAGGGAAACTGGCATGTGAAATACAATTATAACACAATATTAATGTTCTTAAAACAAAGGTCAAAACATAGTTCTATAGAAACAACACTGAAGGTACAATTAGCTTCATCTTCATACAACAATTTTATTTTCTCTTCATTGATTCATTGAGATTTCCACCTCCTAGTTTTCCTATTTGCCTGACAGTTGATTTTCATTAAATCTGTAGGAACGTTTTCTTCTAGGTCCTCTTCTCGACCTTCTTTTCTGCTCTTCCCCATTAAATCTAGCTCTACAAATGGTCACAAGTACTTCTACACTTGACTTACCTTAAATACTGATTATTTACAAATTTAGGGTTTGGCTATCTCTTTGTATTTAGTTTTTTTCTAAAGTTTCAACTGACCTTTGCTTGGATTAGTCACAAGCTCTTCAAACTACTCATACTCAGAGTGAAATGATGGTCTACTACAGCCTTGTACTTTTTTCACTGTTCTCTACTCATTCAGCCCTTCCTTCCAAAAGCACAAGTGAGAAATTCGGAAGTCTTCTTTCTTTCCTCCATCTTCTTCAACCCACATTCCTTCAATCAACAAAAGCTCCCTAATATATTTCTAAAACTGTATCTGAAGGTTACTTTTATGAGTTAACTTGGTCAGAGCAGAAACAGCCTAATTTTTAGCCAAAAACTAATCTAAGTGCTACTTTGAAGAGATGTTATAGTTGTGATTAACATCAATATTCAATTGACTTCAAAGGAAAAGGTAAAGGTAAAGGTAAAGGCCCTCCCGTTGATCGTCGATTTGCTCGAGCGGGCCCAGTAACGTCTCCATTGGAGACTTTGTTGTTACTGTGTCTGGCATATCAAATACTCTCGGTAGCTTGCTGGGCTCTCCGAGAGGGGTGGAGGAATCGAACTCGGGTCGGCCATATTGGCCGCATGCAAGGCAAACGCCCTACCCGCTGTGCTATCGCTCCAGCCAAAGGAAAAAATAAACTTAAAATCTGAGTAAATATTATTCAAGGTGTAAGATCAAAACTGAATTTTCCCTGAAGTAGTTCAACCTCAACAACAACAAAACAAACCATAAGAAATTCAAGTCCCTTGCCCTGCCAAGACAACGAGTTGCCCCCCACGAGCGACTCTCCAGCACGGCCATGGCCCCAGAGGCACACGGACCTAATTTGGAACCCAGAAGCTTCTGGCAGAAGTGTGAGTTCATTAAGCTACAGCACTGTGCCCCCCTCCCTGGGAGGGAAAGGGTGTCTGTCTCTTCTGCCAGCCCTCCCACCCACCCATTGGTATGGTGGCTGTCACCCCAGAGCTTATTGGACAGTCAGGTATGAGCCTGCAGTGACAGGGCAAATGTGGCCTCATGGGATGGGGGGTGGAACCAGCACGTCCTTCTTGCCCTGCCGAGATGAGGAGTTGCTCCCCACTGAGCGGCTCTCCGGCACAGCCATGGATCCAGAGGCACACAAACCAATCTCGGAACTATTCGGCTTTTGGCAGAAATCCCTCCAGACTTAATTAGTAAAATATCAGAAATCCAAAATCACACGGCTGCTACCGTGGCCACGCGACACCATATGGTCTTCATAACCAGCAATAGAAAAATTATTTCATGATGCCTTTTTAGCAGGTTTGATTGTTGGAGGGAAATTCCAAATAATAATGGTGCATCTTTTGTCCAAATAATGAATGTAATCAAAGTAGAGAGAGAGTTAAGTGGAAATCATCTGCCTCACAGGCACGGGGAGGGGTGGCATGGGGTATATTGGGGTTTTGGTGGTGTAAAATACGGTGAAGGGATGGGTGTTTGATCATTGTATGACCAAGACTTAAACCTGAAAGCTTTGTAACTGTTCTCATGGTGATTGAACAAATAAATTTAAAAAATAATAAGAAGAAGAAATATCCATTATCCACTAGCTGCAGAAAAAATAGAAAATCAGTATACAACAAACTTAGAATTATTCATATTTTTAAAATTATGTAATTTTATTACATGTTTAATAAAATTCAGAAACATATTTTAACAACATTATGCATTCAAATATAGGCTATTTATTCCCTCTTTTCAAGGACTTTGTTTTATAGTAAAAAACTTCTAACCTTTTAGATATTGATCTTATTCAGTTTTTCTATAACAAATACATATACATTTTAATTACAAATAGGTCATGTTATATATGCAGTTCTTTCTTTCATAAACAAAATATGTAACCATCTTCTTCAAGTATTGAATATGCTTCCACATTTTTATAAATGTATGGTATATTCCATTTTGTGTATCAATAGTAATCAATCTAATTATTCTAATTAAAAAAAAAGAAATTCAATTCCAAGATGGCAGCCTCAACTCCAACCTGAGGTTTTAGACTCAGCCTATTTTAGCAGTTTTAAACTTACCAGCATCTAGTAAACAATGAATTATGTCCTTAAAATCTATCTATCTATTGATTGAAACTGGGGAAACAGTTCAAAGGGTTGAAGCATTTCTTTGCATGCAGGAACCCTACGTTTGGTTTTTGATACTCCTGCTCTCCTGGAGCACAGAACTAGGAGTAGCTCCCAAACACTGCAGAGTGAGGCCTGCCTAAAATATAGAACTGTAGCACTGTCCTCCCATAGTTCATCGATTTGCTCGAGTGGGCACCAGTAACGTCTCACAACAAATTGTGAGACTTGTTGATACTGTTTTTGGCATATTGAATACATCATGGGTAGCTTGCCAGGCTTTGCCATGCGGACAGAATACTCTCAGTAGCTTGCCAGGCTCTCCGAAAGGGTTGGATGCATGCAAGGCAAATGCCCTACCTGCTATGCTATTGCTCCGGCCATATATATATATATATATATGTATATATATATATATCATGGTCACGGTCCTCCCATTGTTCATCGATTTGCTCGAGCGGGCCCAGTAACATCTCTATCATGAGACTTGTTGTTACTGTGTTTGGCATATTGAATACATCACGGGTAGCTTGCCAGGCTCTGCCATGCGGGCGAGATACTCTCGGTAGCTTGCCGGGCTCTCCGAGAGGGGCGGAGGAATCGAACTCGCATTGGCCATGTTGGTTGGGTGCAAGGCAAATGCCCTACCCGCTGTGCTATCGCTCCAGCTCCGTGTGTGTGTGTGTGTGTGTGTGTGTTTTACATATCTGGAGAACCCTGTTTGATATACTAGGTCTCTACTACATTCATGGATCTCTGTTTCTCCTATCTCCATCATTATCTCTGGAGTATTGGGGAAATCTCACCTTATCTCTTACATGTGTCTTGCACACTTCAATCTGTTCACCACACTGTGACCATTATATAATTGTAAATCCCGAAAGTTCATCATGTCACTATCCTGCTTAACAGTTGTTACTTGATCTGACAACTCAAATCCTCAACAGTTGTTACTTGATCTGACAACTCAAATCCCTTAGTTCTTGAGAGTTCACCTGCCCTACCATCACCTACCAGCCCAGACTCAAGTCCGACCATCTATTTGTCACTCACAGGTTATGATAATATCCATAATGTCTCCAAATTTGATATATAGTAAGGACTGTACTTTGGATCCCATCACTGTTCGCTTATCACACCAAAAGGAGAGGATAAGCTACTTTGGCCTTGAACAGAGGATCTTATAGGGATGCAGAGGGAAGATATTTAACCGGACAGAAGGAACAAGATTAATCCAGCTTCTGCTAAGATGGAGCCATGTTTTGACTTTTCACTGACCATCCCTTCTCATAATATTAACACTCAAGCCCAGGAGTGGTGGCAAAGAATACTCCATCATGTGCTTTGTGTCTGTGCCCTGAGCCTGCACACCCAACCCACTTTCTCCCACCTGGTAAGCTTCAAAAACATTTCTTTCCCACCTTTACCCCTTAAAAATCTTCGCAGGGCCTAAATGAAAATTTAAGTTTTAAAAACCTAACTAAAATCAAAGCTAAAGTCCTATGTTGCTTGAAAAAAAACACTGCAATTAATCATAAAAAAGTTTTAAAATAAGGCCATCTCAAAGCACATTTATTTTAATAATATTTCAGCAGGAACAGTTTTCTTTTCACTATATCTAAGCCAAAAATATTTATTAAGGAATTATCCATTAAATATATATATATAGCCCATCTGGACGTGTGGAGAGTGGTCCCAGCATGGCCGTGGCTGGCTCCGGAGGTCCTCAGTCCCCGCGCCTGGCTGTCCTCATTGGGGCCCCTTGGAGGGGAGAGGGTTGAGTTTCTCTCCCCCCTTCCCGCCCCGAGCAGAGCGCCAGCAGCTGACGACCTCCTCCGGAGTCAGTCACGGCCATGCTGGGACCACTTTCCACATGTCTGGACGGGCCTCATGCATGAAAGAACTGGCAGAGGAACCCAGGCATGCGGGTCCCGGGGCTGAGGTCTCCAAGCCTACTTTACTTGGATTGGGGCTGGGCCTTCTCCACCCAGACCCCCCTAATCTTCCAGTAGATAGGCGTTACACCCACCAGCCGCAACCAGCGCCAGGTTGGTCCCATAAACAGCCAAGATGCAGAGACTAAAAAGCTCAGCTCTTGGAAGCACGCAGCCACGCGACATCTTATTGTTTTCCTTTGGAGAACCTGGCAGGCACCAAAAGTATCCTGCCCACACGGCAGAGTTTGGCAAACTTTCGTGTTGTACTCAATATGCCAAATACCAGTAACAATCATGAGTCTCATTCTCCAATTCCTGAAAGAGCATTGAAATGGCTCTTTTAAAATCTCAGGACTAGGAAGAAGGAGACGTTACTGGTGCCTGCTCGAGGAAATCTACGAACAACAGGGTGATCGTGATATATATTATATATATATGTATATATATATATATATATATATCCGATTCCTGGGTGGTTGGTGGAAGCAGACAGGGCAGGGTAGGGTGGGGCTCCTGATTAGAATCCCTTTGTCACCTGTGGTTGGTGGGAGCAAGCAGAGAATCTCTGTCCCTGGGTCCGCCGAGCCTGGAGTCCACGGTCTCAGAGAGTTCCGCTTATCTTGTTCTGTGGGTCTTCAGTCGTGCGTGAGTCTCGGCCGTAGTTGCCACGCGGGTCTGGTAAGCGTCCTGGAGTGTGGCGGCGGCTGGGTAGTGGAGGTAGTGTCGGTAGTGTCTGCCAGTGGGGTATTTATCTGGTCCGACACGCCATTTCGTCAGTAAAGAAACGAATAGCACCCGGCCCAGACAAGGTCAGACCTGAACACCTGAAGAACCTGCCGTCAGTACTCATCAATACACTGGCTCGGCTCTTCACACGCTACCTGTCTGAATGCAAGGTTCCGTCCCAATGGAAAACCAGCAGGACCGTACTACTGTTCAAGAAGGGAGACATCCATGACATTGGCAACTATCACCCGATCTGCCTATTGTCTGTCATCTACAAGTTGTTCACTCGAGTCATCCTAAATAGGATTGGCAGAACACTAGATGAAGGACAACCATGTGAGCAAGCAGGGTTCCGCAAAGGATTCAGCACCATCGACCATATGCACACGATAACCAAGCTCATTGAGGTTTCTCGGGAGTTCAAGATGCCACTCTGTTTAACGTTCATTGATTTAAAGAAGGCCTTTGATTCTGTTGAGACGGAAGCAGTCATTGAAGCCCTAGCCAATCAGGGCATTCAAGCCCAATACATCAAGATCCTCCATGAGCTGTATTACGGATTCACTACCAGGATCTCACCATTCTACAAAGAAGTAATCATTGATGTCAAGAGAGGGGTGCGGCAGGGTGATACCATTTCACCGAAACTCTTCAGTGCCACCCTCGAGAACATCATGCGATGACTGGAATGGGAAGGAATGGGAGTGAAGATAGATGGTCGGCAACTACACCACCTCTGCTTTGCTGATGACATTGTTTTAATAACACCAAACATCAGCCAAGCGGCACAAATGCTGGCCGACTTTGACCGTGAGTGTGGAAAGGTCGGACTACAGCTGAATCTTACGAAGACAATGTTTATGAGAAACAGCCTCGTTCCTGATGCCCCATTCGCTCTCAACGGAAGGACCATCTCCGAATGCAACAGCTATGAGTACCTAGGTCGAGAAGTCAACATGACAAATGACCTGGCATCCGAGCTACGCAGGAGGAAGAGAGCAGCTTGGAACGCCTTCAAGAACATTGAAGAAATAGCTAAGAGGACGAAGAACCTCCGGCTCTGGGCACATCTCTTTGATTCCACTGTTCTTCCTGCATTAACATATGCCTCAGAGACCTGGGCCCTACACAAACAGGATGAGAACGCTATTCAGGTCTCCCAAAGAAGAATAGAAAGAGCTATGCTTGGAATATCACGTTTCACTTAAATGAGAGAAAGAATCCAGAGTTCCAATATCCGTCGATGATCAAGAATCAGGGACGCTGTCTCATTTTCCAAAAATCAGATGGGCTGGTCACGTAATGAGATTTAAAGACGACTGCTGGACTATAGCTGTTACCAACTGGATTCCACGGGATGTCAAAAGACCGCATGCCCGCCCACCTACCAGATGGTCAGACTTCTTCGTCAAGATCATGAACAATCGGTTTGAGGCTCTTCATGTTCCCAGAGCAAACAGATGCCATTGGGCTACACTAGCACGCAACAGGAACAAATGGAGACATTACTGGCGCCCACTCGAGCAAATTGACGACTAAGCGGAAGTTAAGTGATTAAGTGATATATATATATATACATATTAAGGAAGGATAAACTTCCTGGGCAAGGTTTTCAATGCTGTTGTCCTTGAGCATAAGCTTATAGGTCACAAATGCTGCCTTAATATCTCCTTGTTAATGCCAAGTCAAATATCCTTGGGGCCCACGGCATATTTTGCAACAACATAGGAACCTGGGAGAGGACCCCTTGAGTACCAGAGGCTCTGGAGCCAGAAGATGGAGTTTCCCTCTCATGGATGACAAGCAGTTGCCTTAATTCACATTGTCTAAAGGAAGTAACTGACTTCATCTTGACACAAATGAATAGTTCATTACATGTCTATTATTTGACTGAAGTATTTCTGAATGTATATCAGGTTTTTGTAAGGTAAGTTATGAAGGGAAGGTATTTTGTTAGTTTTTTGTCTCGGAGTACAACTGTCTGTGAAATGAAATTTTCAGGGAAGACAGAATGTTACGGAAAGCAATCAAAGGAAAATTTGACCTTCACGCTAAACTCATCCAATCTAAGGATTTTCATTTCTTTTTTTCTCAATTGTTATTCTTAGAACTCTGTTACTTTGAGGATATAATCTCAAAACGTGTATTATGATACTTTATGATGATGATCTGGACTGTATATGTGACTGAAAAGAACAAAAGCTTCCACAAAACTTTAATTTACATAGGAAATATGAAAAAGTACTTCTCTTGCAGCTGCACAAAATAAAATGTAACTGACCTTGACTGTGGATAGCGTGACTGAATAGGAAGGCCCAATTAGTCACAAATGGGAAAAATGAGAGCAGAATCACTTGAATAGCACAGACTTTGGGCTGCAGAGATAGTACAGCAGGTAAGGAGTTTGCCTTGTACGTGTCCCACCTGGCGTCAGCATTCCATCTGGTCTATAGAGCACCCCCCAGGAGTATTTCCTGTGTGCCCAGTCAGGCGTAACACCTGGGCATCACCAGGTGTGGCCTAAACACTAAGTAAATAAACACAGACTTCTACAAATTTACTTGTTTTTGCTTTGGGGGGTCACACGCAGCAACGCTCAGGGCTTCCTCCTGGCTCTGCACTCAGGAATTCCTCCTGGAGGTGCTTAGAGGACCATATGGAATGCCGGGGATCGAACCTGGGTCAGCCGCGTGCAAGGCAAACGCCCTACCCACTGTACTATCACTCCAGCCCCGAAACACCGACTTCTAGAAACACAGACCTTGACTTTAAATGTTCATTGGAAATTAAGCAGTCTAAGTAATGAAAAAAAACTCAACATACGTGGGGAAAATGTAAGAAAAACAGAATTCTGTAGGTATAAAGGACATAAACCTCAAATTGAAAGGGGGAAAAGAAAATCATTTGTGAAAGATATAACAAAACTCGTTGACCCTGATAAGTACAAGAAGATCCACGTGCTGGCAGAAGTTATAGGAGAAACAGAAAGGGCTCCAGACCCCGCCAACCTTGGCAGAGAAAAGCCTTCGAAGCCTTTCATTGCCAGGACTAGGCAGAAAAGGATGAGAAGGGATCAAAGGGCAGGAAGGAAAATGCAGCTGTTGCCTGCCTCGTTGGAAGCTACTCAAGGCTAAGTCCAAGAAACCCTAAGGAAGGAGAGCAACCCCAGAGGACCTGCCATTAGTGTGAAGGCAGATTTTCCTGTGCTGGTGGGTTTTTGAGAGTTGTACATAAGATTTGCATACAAAACTCGAAGAATGAAATTGTTTATTGTACAGTTTAAGTAGATGGGTCCGGGTCTCTCCCAGATATGTAGACCTCGCCCTCACCCCTGATCAACATCATCAGTACTGTCCCTGATGTGGCCTGGCCCGTGAACAACCTCCCTGCCTCGTCCCCCAGAGTCCACTGGCATCCAGTGTTTGACAGCCAGGTTCCTCTCCTCTCTGTCTTGTGTACACTTTCCCCTGTCTCTGTCCATGGCCAAATGCCTGTCACTGGGCCTCCAACTGCACCCTAGTCGTTTCTCTCATCCTGTCTCAGTTTTCCTCATCTCTGGATAAGACTACTGTGCTCAGCACTCTCTCACTTCCTGGGGGTCCAAGCTCTGCCCGAGTCTGGGCTCTCCTGCTTCTATCCTGAACTTCTGGGCTTCCAAGCACTGCCCACATTCTGCCCCTGTCTGGGCACATGTGGCCTTGTTGTACCGGGACATCAGTACAGGCGCGTAGCCCTACCTGGTCCTGCAGGAGATCAGGACAGGAAGGTGCTGGTCCAAGACAAGAAAGAGAGAGAGAGAGAGCAGCAAGAGAGAGTGAATAGATCAGTAGGTCGGGATCAGGGAGATGCTGGTTTAGGAAGGAGGAAGAGTGAGAGCAGTGAGAGAGAGCAAGATGGAGCTTGGGACTTCCTTTTATCTCATGCCATATCTCCTCACCTCCAGTCTATCCCATAACCTACTCTGATTGGCTACTTGTTTCATGGGTGAGATTTAAAGTGATGACTAAGTCTACCTGGTGCTCCACCCTTCAGCTCCTGCTGTGTCATACATATCATATATATCATCTCATCCAGATGGGAACGTGTTGACCCAGGGATTGAGAATAGGTTTCGGCAAGCACCAATGGGCATCCTTCTAGAGACAGGGACCATGGCAAAGGGGCTGTCCCTGCCAGCCTGAGTGGGGCGACAGAGTGGCAGCCTCTCAGATGCGAGAGTCACTCCTACTGGTCTGGGGACCTACCAAGGTCCTCCACCATTAGAGTCCATCGCCATCATGCCAGCAGGGCCTAGGCATGGCAGGTGAGAAATCTTAGAGCTTATTGGATACTGATGTCACCTAGTGCCTGTGGGTCCTCGTCCCAACGGAGACTGATGACTAGAATAGACGAACGATCCAAGTAGGATATTTTGCCTTTCCCTTCCCTAAGCGGTCAGGCAGAGTAATCCTGTGCCCTTTCCACCTTGACTAGATAAAACTATGAAGGTCAGCAGACTTTCCTTAAAGAAAACAAAATGTCAAGTGGCCTTCCTTGGTGGCCAGATTTACTCAAAGCCTTATAAAAATCTTGAGAATAAGTTATAAACTGTGCATATCCTGTTACCCTCAGAGATCTAGAAAGGTCGGGGGGTTGAACCAGACTATCATAAAGGCGATAGTAAATGTTGCGAAAAACAACCTTGACAAGAGCCTTGGTTAAAAATGTGTCCCATGGGGCTGGAGTGATAGCACAGCAGGTAAGGCATTTGCCTTGCACATGGCCGACCTGGGTTTGGTTCCCAGCATCCCATATGGTCTCCTGAGCACTGCCAGGAGTAATTCCTGAGTGCATGAACCAGGAGTAACCCCTGTGCATCACCGGGTGTGACCCAAAAAGCGAAAAAAGAAAAATGTATCCCATGGTCCACCCCAGAATTCAGAGTACCCAGTAACCACCTCAGTCCTAGTGTGGACACTCAGCAAACCCTTTCTCCCAACAAGGACTTCTGCTAGATGGAGAGACAAATGAAAAGCTAATGCCCTTATTAACTTGGGACAAGTTCAGAGGCTTGTCTTAGAATATGGTAAAAAAATATTACCTTCCCCCAGAACTGACGTGATCACTGCCTGACTGCATCTACAAGAAGACTTACTTAATAGTTGGAAGGAGAGCTCCCCAGAGGATTATCACCCCAAGGAAAGAACCCTAAGAGTGGTCTTGGCCACCCCAGTGACTGGGAAACTACATGTGATTCCTCTTGGGATGGTCCTCTCTAGAATAAATCCTCTTCCCCATGAAACTTTCCAGTTGCAGGTGGAGAGATATTATTAGTCCTGCAAAAGGCCCTCAAATATTTGCTCGAGCGGGCCCAGTAACGTCTCCATTGGAGACTTTGTTGTTACTGTGTCTGGCATATCGAATACTCTCGGTAGCTTGCCGGGCTCTCCGAGAGGGGCGGAGGAATCGAACTCGGGTCGACCATGTTGGCCGCTTGTAAGGTGAACGCCCTACCACTGTGCTATCGCTCCAGCCCCGGCAAGCTACCGAGAGTATTTGATATGCCAGACACAGTAACAACAAAGTCTCCAATGGAGACGTTACTGGGCCCTCAAATATTTGTTCAAAAAAAATCAACTGATAATGTGGTGAATGGACTTGAGAGTTTCCCTCACAATACCTGGCATCTTATTGCTCATCTGACAGTTTCCTCGGTCTTCTCCCTCAGAAAGGCATCTCTCGTGCCTCTTATCCCTTATTTCTGTTGTTGGAGATGGTCAGAGGTCCATGAAAAGGTGCCATCCGTAAGAACTGTCTAGCACTAGGCCATCTCCTAGACGAACAGGGATTCATTTACACAGTAACTAATACTTCTTACTAAATCTGGATTAATACCACCGGGTATGGCAAAGTGAATATAAAAGCATCTATAAACAGGCAGAATGGTGCCATTCTCTTGGCCAAGGAACTGTCTCAGCATCTTCCGATGGGCGGCAATCAAAACTGCCATTCCTTCCACTAGTAACCCGTTCCCTTTGATCTTTGACCCCTGCCCTTTAGCCTCTTGGGAAAATTGCTTCCTAAACACTTAACAGGCTACAACAGTTCCATGTTTAAGATTGCAATTCATGCTTCAGAAGAAAAACCTGGGTCCCTACAGTATAGTATTGACCCTTCAGTCGAACGATCAGGGAAATTCCCACCTGGAGGGTAGGTTCCAAGGTGATTCCTATTCAGGAGAATGTAGCTTGAAGAGAGACCCTTGGCCCTTTAGATCCTTAAACATAGATAGTTTACAATAGAAACCAAGAAAATCCACCGGGATAATACATGGCTATTTCAAACCATTCAATCACAATCACAACCATCCTGTTATTCGTCGATTGCCTCGAGCAGGCCCCAGTAATGTCTCCTTCGTCCTATCCCTGAGACTTTTTTTAAAAAGTGCCATATTCAAGGCTCTTTCAGAGTTAGGAGAATGAGACCCTTCATTGTTACTGGTATTTGGCATATTGGGTACACCACGGGGAGTTTGCCAGACTCTGCCGTGTGGGCAGGTTACATTCGGTAGCCTGCCAGTTTGTCCAAAGTAGGAATGAGATGATAAGATGTCGCTTCCGGGAGCTGGGATTTATAGTCTCTGAGTCTTGGCCGCTGATGGGATTACACGGCACCAGGGGGCCAGTTGGTGGGTGTGACCCCCGCCTACTGGAATTTGGAGGATCTGGGTGGAGGATGTTCAGACCCGATCCGAGTAGGCTTGGAGATCTCAGCCCCGGGACCCGCGTGCCTTTGTTCCTCTGTCGGTACCTTCATGTGTGCAGAGAGTGGTCTCAGCATGGTGGTGGCTGGTTCTGGAGGTCTTCGGCTGCTGGGGCCCTGGTCGGGGCAGGGAGGAAAACTCAACCCGCTCCCCTCCAAGGGGCCCCGGCGAGAACAGCCAGGCACGGGGGCATTGTGTGTTGCAAAAGTTTCCGAGCAATGATGGGAGACATAGCAAACACTGAGCAGATCTTTCCCAATTTCCCTTATTAGCCGAGAATCCGATTTTTCATACTCAAGCACCACAGGATGGATCGTTTTATAAGTAACCGTATAGTAAAGTACCTTTCCAATAAAAGGCCACTAAAGCGGCATTGAAATCCCCACCGTCATCAGTGATCTGAGCTGCATCTTCTGCTGCACTTGCTGCAGCTTCTCTATCAGCACGGACTGTTGCCGTTGTCTGCTGCCAGGAAAAGGGGCTGTGTTCCTTTCACCCTGAGAACCAGGCTGCCTCGTCTTCCCGCAGATGCCTTGCTTTTCTCGCGATGTGTTCCTTTGTAGGAAACACAGACAACTGTGACTTATTAGTTTGTGGGCAAGTTGCAATTGTTTCCATGGGCAGCAGCAGATGAGTAAGACTTTAATAGTCTCATCCTGGGTGACCTAATGGCCAGTGTGGGGAAACCGCAGTAAAGGACACTGACCACTCCTCAGCCTCTTGGGTGGGAAGGCCAGGCTGTATTAGCTGCAGCTGTCTTGGCCCATCTCATCTTCCTCAAGGTCGTATTGCACACACCTGTTTGTCCTTAAGCTAGAATGTGTCTATAATGGCCCCTGCTATTACTGAGGCACAGAATTGAGGCTGGCCCACTGCCACCAGTGCCTCTGTAAGTCACGGCTCACCCAAGTCCTTCACCGCTAGCCCTCCAAGAGCTTATTTTATTTGCATGTCGGTGATTATTATACACAGCCTCTCCGTGATCTGGGTCTATTGCGAAAGAGCCTGATTGAACAGCACCGTTATTAACAGCAGCCCATGAGTCTGTGTAAAGGTCTTTCTCATGCATACTGCTTTGGGGTCACAAGCACCACTTGGAGTTCCACCCATTGTGCAGGGCAGTCAACGCCTTCGGCTGTCAGGACTAAAGTGCTCGCCCTCAGAATAACAGTTAACTTAGTGTCCACTGAACTCCAGCCTCATATGCTTCCCAAGTTTGAAATGGAGCCACCAGTTGGGCCAGGAGCTGTTGCAAAGCAGGCAGTAGGGGCATCTAAGGACCTAGTGTTTGGGCAGCCACCTGTTCTTGCAAATACTTGGCCAATTGGACACACCCATTTCACTTTGTTTCAGCGTCTTGCACTTTGCCCATGGTTACCCTACTGTCTCTCGGTTGCAAACCATCTTTCTGCACTGAGAAACGGGGGCGGGGAGGGAGAGTACTCTGCACATCACATTTCTCTGTTGCCAGTGTTGACTGGCAGGTTCTTCTGAGATTCTAAAAGGAAACTGGGAGGGCAGGTTCTTCCGGCCAGAGGGAAGGCTTGGCTTCAGGAGCAGCATCTGAATCCAATGTCCACTTCCCTGTGTCCTGCTCTCACAGTCTGTGACATTGTTTCTCTTAGATGCCAGCTGGCCAGCAGAGTCCCAACCCCTGAGCAGTCTAAGGACAAGCACCATGCATTCTGCTTCTGAGTGACTAAGGTGTCAGTACTAACCAAGAATGCCGCTTGCTGAGTGGTCTGGGTTTTAATTCGGGGGGCATCTCCTTCGGACTTTGGGGTTCTCGTCCTCCCAGCTGCACCCTTCCATTTCCCCAGATCCCAGGATGGTAGGGATTTCCTGCAGATCCCACCTCTGGGCTGGGATGGCTGGGACGTTCATGTTTCTCTTTTGCAGTTTCATTTCCTTGAATGTGTTCAACCAATCCCTCTATTGCATCCTGTTAATAGTCCTGTTTTATTTTTGCTTATTAGACTCACTGTGTGCCCATCTGATGGAATTTGATTCAGTGACAACACATGGAAGGCTATTGGATGTGATGGTCCCACTTTTCCCTTCAGTAAAACAAGCGGGAAATATATTTGTTCTAAAGGCTTGGCCCACGCCCAGTATGGCAGTCTTGCTGCTATGGGCACCCGCCTTTCCTTCCACACTTCATAAGGTCATCAGAAGCTGGAGCAGGTGCACACTTGTCATTTTCCTGCTGCCTGGATTGTTTCTTTACAGACCCCAACCCAATTCGGCTTGCATTCTGTGCAGTTTCTAATAACATTGCTAAGAATGAGATGCACTGACTATAGAGGCCTGGAGAGATACACAGACTGAGCCCTTGCTTTGTACGCAGCTAACCTGGATTCAACCTCTTGCACCCCAGAAAGTTCCATGAGTTCCTCCCAGAGGTGATTCATGAGCATAGAACCAAAAAAATCCCTGAGCACCCCAGATGTTTCCTCCCCACAACAACCCAAAAAAATGTTAATTTTCACAGTTTTTTTTTTCTTTTATGGGTCACACCCAGGGATGCTCATGGGTTACTCCTGGCTCGGCACTCAGAAATTACTACTGGCGGTTCTTGCGGGACCATATGGGATGCCAGGGATTGAAGTCGGGTCAGCCGTGTGCAAGGCAAACACCCTACCTCCTGTACTATCTCTCTGGCCCTATTTTCAAAGATTTTTTTAAAAAAATTTTATTAGTGGGGGGCTGGAGCGATAGTACAGCGGGTAGGGCATTTGCCTTGCATGCAGCTGACCCGGGTTCGATTCCCAGCATCCCATATGGTTTCCTGAGCACCGCAGGAGTAACTCCTGAGTGCAGAACCAGGACTAACCCCTGTGTATTGCCGGGTGTGACCCCCCCAAAAAAGCAAAAAAAATTTTATTAGTGAAACACCATGAAGTACAGTTGTAGACTTTCAAATTTTTGTGCTTGGGTTTCAGTTATACAATGACAGAATACCCATCCCTCCACCAGTGCCCATTCTCCCACCCCCCCATCCCACCCATCCCACCCTACCTCTGTGGCAGGGCATTTTAAAAGAGGCCCAACATGCAATCAGGGTCCCTTTTGATTTACAAGGACTGTCTCTTTGATCTGCTACTAATATAGCATTAAGATTCTTCAGTAGCATTAACATGGTGTCTATCCTCATTCAAGGCTTGGCCACTTACGGACAGCTGTGTTCAGAGAGCTCGCTTTGTGGTGATAATGGTATCCATTCTGAAAGCAGCCATCGAAACACTGTCCTAAACACCCCGAGTGTCCAAACACATGACTGGCTAAATAAACTGTGTTCTATATACACAATGGAATACTACTTGGCAGTAAGAAAAGATGAAACCACGCAGTTTGCTGCCACATGGATGGAATTAGAAGGTCTTCTGTGTGAAGTCAGAAGGAGGACAGATACAGCACGATCTCTGTCATGTGTGAGATATGAAGAAACGTAGTACAGAAACAACATATGGCCAAAGGCCACAGAACCTGCGGACCGATCAGCAAAACTGAGCTTACTAAGGATGGGCATTGGAGTGGAACAGATGAGAAGGAACCCTTGAAACACTGGAGGGCGCAGAAGCTCTGGTAGAGGATTTGGTTGTGGTTTGGGACTGTTGTACACATGAAACCCTGTCATCAACAGTGTTGTAAATTGTGCTGCCTCAAACGGAAAAAATGCTATGTCTTGGTTATGAGGGAAAAACATGTCCTATAGTGGACTTGCCAGCGTCTTACTGATAGCCATCAGTGAGTAAGTATTGCTGGAGAAGTTCAAGGAAGGACAATAAAATTGAATTTCATGTTCTGTATGGTGAAAAGAAAGGGGCATTTGTTTTCTTCCAAGAGAAATCTGGAGTCCAGGGAGATTCTATACAGCAGTTATCTGATGCTTATTTAAACATTTTAAGTATAGGAGCCAGAAAGATAATACAGTGGGTAGAGTGTTTGCCATGCATACCTCTGACCCAGGGTGGATCCCTGGCACCCCATACGGTCCTCCAAGCCCCACCATGAGTGATCCCTGAGTGCAGAGCCAGGAATAAGCCCTGATCATTACCAGGTGTGGCCCCAAAACTGAAAAACTTTAGAATAAGATTGCAAGTATGAACAACTATGTTAAGGCTATAGAAGAAAGATATCGCTAATTTGAGTAAAATATTTTTGTTATGATTAAATATTATGTATACATTTATATAGAGATAAAACTATATATAAATGTTATGATTAAATATTATTTACAATAGATTAAAATATTAGCAATTCAATGTGGAAGTAAATTTTTCCTTCAAATTGACACTTCAAAATCCATTAATGTGTAATCACCACGTGACTAGGAATCCCGTGGCTCTCTCTTGCAGCCTCCGTCCAGTGGTCCCGGGACACTTCCCCACTCGGGATGGCCAATGCCATGGGCGGACAAAGGAGGAAACGAAGGCCAGGCTGGCTGGTGATCAGTTGTCATTTATGCCATTCTCCTCGGGTGCCTGTTCCAGTCTCACTACTAAGCTCCCCATTCCCGGCTCCTCCTATCCCCCTCGCTAGTCTCTCCACGCTCAGACTCGCCACCTTGGTCTCTCTCTCACCTTTCATCAACTCCCCGCATCGGGAGTAGCAACCGTACACCCAGATCTCTTAGCACAATCAACATATAAAAGTCCTCCACTCAAGGGCAAAATACCACCTAGGGTTTTTTCTCCTTAGTCTAGTAATTAACATCTTAGTTAACATCTTAATTCTACTACTTCTTAATATTAGTTATTTTGTATGGATACAGTAAGAGATACATTAAGCTTGTAAGGTGGCTCTCCTGGAGGCATCTCACTATAGATCTCAGACTACAGTGCTCAGGCCAGATTAATCTTTCCTAACCCTAGCAGGGTCCTAATCCAGTTATTACTCTTTGGATCATGACAAAATTTGTCCATGACCTTGCTCTTAATTTATAGTTAAGTATTTTGGCACTAGGCCTGACCTATTTCAATGCCAGGATAGCTCAGTGCTTGCCCTGGGTCCATCCAGTCCCTCGTCGAGACCCAGCTTTTGGGGTGCTAGGAAGTAAAGGCAACTGAGGCTTGAGAGAACAGATGCCCAGGAGTGAATATCATTCAGTCAATTAACTCCCAAGTTACAGAAGCATAGCATTAACTGTCATCCTGTGTCTATACAAAAAAGACATTGCTCTGAAATAACTATGCAAAGGACTTAAGGAGAAGAGAAAAGCAATATTTACAAGTTAACAGAGTCTGATTAGGAGATAAAGGTAATTGACCTGCTGGAGAAGCAGAGCACAAAGAAAGAGGTTACAAATAAACACAGAGGAATGAGAGCACTATGATGGGAGTAACCCAATAAACCTAAAAAAGCTCCCTGTGGCAAGGCAGAAAGGACAAACCAATGTTATCCTACACATTAAGGTATTCTACTCTTCGCCCTTTGTTATTTGGCATGTCGCAGTTTGGTCCAGTGGGGTTTCCAGTGCCCTGTCACTGAGAATGACTCGGTAACTGGAAGAAGCTCTAGGGTCCCCAGGGGCTAGCAATGGCTGCCCTCAGTGTTGGTACGTCGGCATGGAGAGTGTCATGGTACTACTCTCAGGGCCTGGATGTTTCATCGCTGGGGGCCACAGACACTGAATTCAGCCACTGGCTAAACTGGCTTATGGAGTTAGAAGATAATGTGGCCTATACCTGCCTCTAGACAGTGAGGTAAGCCGTGTTGAAGTGTGTTAGAGGAACTCTGAGTGAACTGGGTTGGGATCAGCATGTCCCAATGCAGCCACTTTCTGTTATAGATTAACTGAGCTATGATTGGATGGATGTTAAACAAATATTTCACTGGGTTACTGTGTAGACTTGCATAGATTCTGATGTGGAATATATGGGCAGTGGGATGTAAAAATTTACAAGGAGGTCTGACTTACTTCACCAAGAACTTTGTGCGTCATTGGGCTACAAAATAATATGTTCTTTAAGATGTTTTGATCCTATGTATTTTGATCTTATGTACTCTAATGTATGATGGATGTTTTGATCGCAAACCCAATAAATAGGGGCTGGAAAAGCCAGTCAGTGCTAAATGGCCTTAGTGAGCTTCACCCCTCCATTTTCCAACATTCCACACACCTTTCTTATCTCTGCGCTCCCAACCCACCACTCAACCGAGAACTAACTAGAAGTGTTTCTTTCCTCCCCCGCTTATATGTGACCGTCTTTGAACTTCATCCCCTGGCAGGCACTGGAAACACAGAGACACTTCATTTGCCCAGGGGGTGGCGGAGCTTACCACAGGCGCGTTTTGATCAGGCCCTAACTGTATGCAAGGACAGGTCCTTGGGTTCCTTTGCCTGGTAGGTGTGGCTTGGCTAAGCCTTCCTTGCACGAATATTCTAGGCTCCGCAAACTAGGGCAGGGGGTCCTGAATCTCCTTGAGGAGGGCAGATGAGGGAACAAGGCCAAGCTTGGTTTTCATTGGAACAGACTCAAATCTGGACTCAAGGGGCACCCCAGCCGTTGGACTGGAAATTTGGTAACATGGATGGTGCTGTATTGTGGCTTACTACTTAGCTTCCTCCCTGGACCCTTCTCAAAGGGCAGGTGGCCTTGGAGATTTGCTAGCCAGGAAATGGGGAAAATCAGAGCCTCCCATCACAAAGGCAATCGCCCGCCTGTGATACATCTGCAGCAGCTGTCTCCTTGCCAAATAATCCGTTTGTTCAAGATCCAGAGCCTGATGGAAGCTCAGAAACCGGGGACATGTGTGTGTGTGTGTGTGTGTGTGTGTGTGTGTGTGTGTGTGTGTGTGTTTCCACTCCCTTTTCATTTTCCCTGAGGCGCGATCCCTCACAGGGGCCCTGATCTGCCCTTTGGGATGCTGGTAAACCAGCCCTAAAGAAATGGCATCCCTACTTCCCAGCAAGAACAAAGGAAGGGCTTGCCTCATATGAGCCCATCAACTTTTTTTTTAAATTGAATCACCATGACATACAGTTACAAAGCTTTCACGTTTGAGTTTCAGTCATACAATGATCTGATGCCCATCCCTCCACAAGTGCACATTTTCCACCACCAGTGTCCCCAGTGTTCCCCTCTCCATCCCATCCCTCCCCCTGCCTCTATGGCAGAAAATTTCCCCCATACTCTCTCTCTACTTTTGGGCATTATGGTTTGCACCTCTTCGTTGACCAACAGCTCAACAATCCCAGCCATTCCTTCCGGCTAACGCCTCCAACCTGTCCCGTCTTCCAGAATGCACTTTCCCCGAGAAGCCCTCAACTACACACATCGGGGGGCCGACCTCGATTTAGGTTGAGCTTCTCAGAGGTGCTGCCTGTTCAACTCTGCATCTTAGCACTTCACCCAGCAGATACCGAACCACTGACTCAGACAGCTCCCTGCACCGGACACAAAGCCCGAAGGCCTAAACTAGTAAGTGCTCGCCATAGAGTTCAGTAAATACTTGAGAGCAGGATGAAGTCACATGGATGGTCCGTTAACACTTGTTCTCTGTAACCTTCTGCCTACAAATATACAAACACCTTTTTGCAGTTAGGATAGCTTAGCAACTCTTTAACCCAAGAAGAAACAAACTGGTGAGATCAAGTGTCTTATGCAGTGCCAGAGATATTTTCTGCCCTGACCGTTTAACGCCTTTGGATTGTTCAGTATCTATATTGCATTTCTAATTTGTCTCGGGGTCACAACCAGAGGTGCTCAATGCTCTTCGCTTGGAGATCATGCTGGCAGGGTGGGGAACCCTATGTTGTTCGGGGAACCACGACACGCAAGGCGCTGTTCCCAGTCCCTCCATTTGTAATTTTAAATGACACTCTTGGAACACTAATGTTCTTGGTGCAACTCTATAGGATCAGGCCTCCAGGACAACCGAAAAGCTTTTATACTTACGAAAAGCACTTTGTACTTAAAAAATAATTGCACTTTTTCCTGTTTTAGCCGATTCTGAATTTTACTCCAATCCCTGGGATTCTTGTAACCTTGTTAGCCAACTTCTTGTGGACACTTTACAGTCCTCTCTACGTTCAACTTTGCCCTGAATGATTGTGTGGTATACACAGGTTGGAGAGACTCAATATTTAAGTTAATATTTAACACAATATTGAAGTGGGGTGGTCTTTACATATGTCAGGGGGGCCACATCTAGTACATTTCAAGACTTGCATGATTCTACCTCTAAACATCCTTGGCGTTTGAAAAATAAATTCCCATTTATGGAAAATTCTGGAAACTGGAAAGATTTTTAAATAACCCCAAATGGAAATTTCCAACAGTCCCAAATAAGCATGTAGCGGGAAAGATGCTCAAGATTAAAATCCTGGTACCTGGTAAGCCTTTCAAGTCAATCAAGCTAGCACGTGGTAATAATGGTTACCCGAGAATCACCAGCCATTATGGTAAGGATGCTGATTGTGGTCACGCATGAAAATGCCTCAGCAGAGATCAAGAAAGAATGCGAACCTGAGGACCACATGTCTGGAGAATGTCCAAGTGAACCTCCAGCTCTGCCACTATCGCTGTCACTGTGTGCCCTGGACACTTGCAGAACCAAGACCATCCGGTCAAAGTCCTGGAGAATCGATCGCTTCAGCCCCCACCTGTAACAGACTGTCGCTCAGCACTTTGGGCTCTGAGAGGCAGAGCAGTTAGCAGAAGCAGAAAAATACCAGAGTGAAAAATCATAACAGAAAACAAAGGTGGATTTTCCTGAAAAAGTTAACAGCGCTGAAAAAGGGAATGCCCTGCCACAGAGTCAGGGTGGGATGGGTGGGATATACTGGGACCCGTGGTGGTGGAAAATGGGCATTGGTGGAGGGATGGGTACTCGATCATTGTATAATTGAAACTCAAGCACAAAAATTTCTAAGTCTACAACTGTACCTCATGGTGTTTCACTAATAAAAATTTAAAAAAAAAAGAAAGAAAAAAGTATCAGCATTGAAAAAACTCAAGCCCCGGAGCCATCCTGGATCCTGATGCCAGCTTTAAACAGTCACCGATTCCTTTGTTTGCTCTGGGCCACATTGGGTGGGGGGGCTTGGAAGGACCAAGCTCAGGGGCTGAACACGGAGCTCCAGGCTGAACCACCTGCCCAACCCCGTTACTATCTTTTTCCCCCCCAAGGTCCCATAAGTCAATGTAGAGGATAAATTACTGCACTCATTTTCCCCAACTGACAGGGTGTGTGAACATCGAGACAAAAGTACGTTTTCAGAGCAATTTGTGGCATCGCTGAACTATCTGCCTTGCCCTGTTTATGTTCTTTTATTCATGGTACTTAAGTTGATACAAACACAATTTAAATAAAAAGTCACTGTATTTCCTTTCTCCCAAATGGCAGGGTGTGTGTCCATGAAAATTCTATCTTCAGTGCAGTTCTGTGGCATCCCATGCCACTGAGCTGCTGGGGGTTTAGGAACTGGAAACATGGACAATTTCCAAACTTCGCCATGTTTTCCTTTCAAATGTGCACAGATTATGCTCTGCATAATTCCCCCGTATCACTTCTGATGTATTTAGAAACTGAAAATCAGGAGCAAACATCTGTCAGACTAATTTTTTGCTTTTTCATAAGTGCAACTTTTTAATAAAAATTTACATCTAGATAAACAATCTTTAGATTTTCGAAACTTTAATAAGATTTTAAAAACATGACTTTGAACTGAAAAACATACACGTTTAGTACACAAATATTGCAATATGAATCAACTCCAACTCCATTTGAAAACGTGAATCAAATTACAGTTTTAGAAGTTAGTAATTCACATTTAAGCAAGTTAGCGCCTTGCTGAATTCAGCCTTTGTAAAAAAAGAGACTTAGTGCATATTGTAATGGTACAATGTGCTTTTGTACCATTTTAGATTTCTCACCTTATTAAATATGATCAAGTTTTCAAAGTTGGTAATATCAGCTAACTTCCTATTACAAGTGTAATTTCCAATGGTAACAGTTACTTTTGTAACAGAACACTTTCTATAGATTTCGTCTACCTTAATTTTTTTCAAAGCAATCATTTGTAAGGATTGCATCAACATCAATGTAGCAGAGGAAGATCAAACTTTATTGAAACTGCTTGCATACAAAATATATTGCACTATAACCAAACAAATGTTAACATAAAATCCAATCTGTTGTCGCTAATATGTACAGAGAATATTGCCCAAGAGCAGTTACATTACAAGGTCATTCTACCTTGGTTAATTATCTACAGTATTTTAAACCAAACAGCTTACAGATGATGTGTGTGCAAGGTACCAATTTCTGTTTCAAATACTATACATTCCCAGAATAAATAACTAGAAATCAACATTAATGTTTGGCAATACTTTTAAGACTTTTTAATATTCTTGGAATCGTGTGCAGCTTGTTGCCCTTTTTTATGCTTGTTTGTATGCAAGGAAATGTAACTGTAAAATGAAAACTCAGAGAAACTTACAAAATACATCAGAGGCAGAACTTCGGTTTGTACGGCTCTGTGCAGATTCAGTGGTACCCCGGGAGTTATTTGTTAAGAAAAATATAACATCTTAGAGAGTGAAGGTCCTTCACGTAACTTTCCTCGGTAAATTTTCTTTTTTGAAAACAAAAGCCAAAATAATCTGAACCCAACGCATCAAAAAAAATTTGAGGGGTGGAAAAGTATTTGTCAATCCCAGTCTGCTTTCCAATTCTGCTTATACATTAGACCTAGTACTTCCAAGTTTACAGAACGTTTATTACCTGCTCCCAATGTTTCTTACACAAAGCACCTGTACTTCACAGGATTATTATGCACACATGAAAATGACCTTCCTATCTCCCCAAAATCAATTTGAAATGAAAAAAATGAAAAACTTCACAAAACTTGGGGAGGACAAAATAAAGGCTCTAAGTTAAAACTGGTCATCAGGCCAAAGAGCAGGCATACCCTACCAACTTTCAGCCAGGAAGATTCGTTCCCCGCCGAAACAGTTTAGCCTCTCTCCAATGAAAAGATAATTATTTCTTCTCCTGTCTATACAGAAAAATGACACATCTTTCTCAATAACACTATTTGTCAAACTTCAGTGCAACGAAACGAAAACAAAAACAAGTCCTATTCTTCACACTGCCTAACCTGATGTTATGTTAAGGAAAAGAATACGGAAAGCATGCATTTCTCTATAAAGTACTAATGTTTGACAGGGTTTGCTACATCTTTAACATTTAGTGTTTCCAACTTATCTTCCCTGAACTCTGCATCCAAATATAATATTCCTACCTGCCAAGATATAAAAAAGGCACAGATCATACAACTTTTTTTAGTTTTTTGCTAATGAAAATGACAAATGTCACGTCACATACATCCCAGGGTCCACTAAAATACTGAAAAAGTGGACCGAAACAGAAACTGACAGAGGACATGAAATGGCATAGTATTTCATGGAAGACTTCTATATGAGATCGACAACCGAAGTCTGATCATGATAAATATTTAGAAAAAGTGAGATGTTCTGGTGACTTATCACCCAATGCAGGAGGAGTCCAAATTAACAAGGAATATCACTGCTCAGTACTTCAGAAAAGAAAACAAACTGAAATTCTGCTGTGAGGTGCTGAGTATGCTTTAAAATTTTCAAGGTTATCTTTTTGTGCGATCTGGAAATTGTTGCTTATGGCCAATACCAAAAAAAGGGAACATTCTTAACGGATTTGTGTTCATTTCATGCCCTGTGCCATCTTGCCTACTATTTGTCTTTGGCCTAACAAAGTTTTCTAATATGGAAGAATTCCGGAAATGTATTGGAAATATAACTTCAGGATTATGCAGTTTAGGGGACTCCGTTCACAAGTGGTTGCTGCCCGTCCACGGCGTCTGGCTTTTCCTTCTTCTGGTTGCGATCTTTGCCCGTGCGCAGCCGGCTACCTTCACTGGAGGTATTCTGTAATGTTTTAGTGTGGACACTCCTTTCATTATTGCAGTCAACTCTGATCTAAAACAAGTTATAGTTGTTATATACACAAACCACAGCCTACTTCAATGTGTGATGGGCCTCCTGACAAGAAATTTCAGTCTCAACATTTGTAAGGTACAAATGTTAAGAGGGGAAATGGAGGTGGAGAAAATACAGGAAGTTCAAGAAATTATGGTCAAGGATTGGTTCTTTATTGGTGTGGCTTAGGGTTTTTAAAAACACTCTTCTTCTTTAACTGGAACACTGCTCATCATTGCTCCCAATGTTAGATAACAACTCACAATCCTACAGTGTCTTCTTCTAAGCAGAACAAAACAGTGAGAGACAAATGGTTAAAGTGAATTACTATCATTGCTTACCAAAAGATACACTTATGCCTACTAGTGTTTTTAATACTATTCTTCACAGACTGTGAAACACTAAGACATAAATTAATATCTATTCTGATTTTACCAAGGCATCAATGATTTCAACTAACTCACATATCAATCTCTCATTTACACATTACAATCTAATCCTGTGGATAATTATGTTTTATTTTTCTCTAATGACTTATTCCATTGAAAAGTGAGCGTTTTACTTTCTAGTAGCTTATGTTATCAGTAAGGCAAGGAAGAAGGTCGTACAACTTGAATTCTGTCCGAAGAACAAGGATGATACATAGGGAAATTCTGAAGCTACTTGTTGAAATGTCTGGAATTCTAAGATAAAAGTAAATCCAATAAAAATAAAAGTATAAGGCTTCCTAGTATTTTTAAACCTCAACAATACTTAAAATTCTGGCTAAGGGACTTCTAGATACTGGGAAAAGGAAGAGAACATTGAATAATGGAGCAAAAGCAACTGTAAGTATTGATGTGTTTCAAGTACAAATGCTAAATGAATAGACATGCATATCCCAAACTGGCTAGCCATATAATTTTAGTGTGTTTAAGTGGTGGGTATGGTTGTATGTTTTAAATGTTTGTCAATGGTTCTGAATCAACCCTCACGCTCGGAGTAAATCACTTCTGATGTGGTGTTCCACTTTGCTTCTGAACAAGAAATATGCAGCCTTTTTGGATTTACATGGCGAGCAGACTTCCCCGGTTCATTCAGCTCAACAGTTTAAGTAGGGAACTACAAAACTGGTACATAAATGCCTTCTATTTCTGCAAATCAGTGAATATATGTTATTTCATTCATCTTTATCTAGGTCAAAGTTCTTTCTTATTCTAGTCCTTAACACAGCAAACTTAACACCTACTTAGAACTTCTATGACTTCTGTTGGAGAGCTGCTGTTCCTTAAGTATCTCTCACTGAACTTAGATGCTGATCCCAAAATAACCCATACTACAGAAGAAACTCTGACTGGGCTGAAGCGATAGGACAGCGGGTAGGACATTTGCCTTACACTCGGCCGACCCGTGTTCCATTCCCAGCATCCCACATGGTCCCCTGAGCACCGCCAGGAGTAACTCCTGAGTGCAGAGACAGGAGTAGCCCCTGTGCATAGCTGGGTGTGACCCAAAAAGAAAAGAAAACCAAAAAACCCTGATTTAAGCGTTCAAAAGCAGGAAGTAAGAGCATGGGTTCTGGGTATCAGAGACCAGGGTTGAAATAGAACTTCACCATAAATGACTCCTTCTGTGTCCTCCCCTATGAAATGGAAGAGAGGAACTACTCACCTCAGGGAGCCGCTGTAAGATTAAGCAAGGTAAATACACATAGTGCCCTGAGCAAAGGTACCTGGATATGCTCCAGGGTGAATTTAGAATTCATACCCAATACCTTCAGAACAGGTAATGACCACTGGGGAGGCATGCGCAGAGCCTGTACTAAGCGGTCAACACCTTATCCTTCCGCTCCTTTCAAAGAGGACACCTTAGCCCTGAAATCCAGGGGACCCACAGAATTTACTCCAGGGTCTCTGAACACCCAAGGACGTTTGTTCTCCTGGGGGAAATCAAGAGATTGCCCCACAGGTGCGGTATTCAAGTCACCATGGGACTGGCCAGTCCTGACACTTAGGCTGCAAATGGGACAGGAATGGTTTTTGTATGGTCTGTCCCAAAAGGCCAAGTTTGGCCACCACAACTGTGGTGCTTTTTCTTTGGTTTGGTAAAATAATCTTAATCTCGACAAACAATGCGGATGCAAATGGTGCACAGGGTTACCTGAAGCGACCCGTCCGCTGTCCTTCCTTTAGCATCTCGCAGGTTCCGCGGGCGGTTATCGGTGCGAGTGTGGTCTTCGTTCCCTACAGGGGCATGGGCAAAAGGGTCAGTCAGCATACCTGAGGCACTTCTTGGGACTTCTTTATCCTCATGTCCTTGAGTGATTTATGCCAACCACAGAGCCTCAAGCAACCTAGTCATGCTGCCTGCATCACGGTTAATAATCTGGCTAGCATGCGACTCACCACCACCTGCGCTACGGGTCAGGCTGAGCTCCTGCTAAGATACGATGTTCAGATGACCCCGGGAGAGCTGAATTAAGTGCTTCTTGAACTATTTGGCCCAAATTAAGGCAACATCTACCCAAACCTGGCCATGAGGATGGCTGACGGGCTGTTCATTTCTATACAAACCTTTCCTAGGGTGCTATGCACAAAACTGGGACAACGGTCGTTGGGGAACAGTTTTTCCCCAACATGCCCAGATACATTGCGCACTGGGTCCAGGCAGATGTGGGATGAAGGATAAATGACAGGTGTGCAGAGAAACCACTCCGGGAGACAACTGACAGCCGCTCGCTTTATTGCCAAATACATACGTATTTTATAAGGGTCTCGGCTTAAGAGGGTGGTCCAATCACATAAAGTTTAGCATTGCTGACTATCACCTTTCCAACTCTGCTCTGCCCCGGCCTGGCCCGGTCCGGTCTGGTCCCAATTAGGGCTAGATGCTGCAGTTAGGAATGCAGTTATGTGATAATTCTCAGTGGCTGGGACTCAACACCAGATACCTGGTACTAGTCAAGTGCACCCAGATGCTCCGTACCGAGTCACTATGCAGGGACAGACCTTATCTGCTATGCAGGCACAGATCTTATCAGCTCTGGTGCCTGGCGCCATGGCAGTGAACCATCAAGAGTTTCCACAGAACTTCAGACAGTTGGTACAATTCACTGTGCTTTTTTTTAAGGTCTCCCAAACCCACGAGCCCCTCCTGGCAACTGTTGGCCAGCTGGGCAGGTGGTTCACTGTGAGTGGCCCTGGAGGTGGTCAGCTCGGGCCCTGCAGGGCTGGGATTACCTGGGTCACCCTGGCGGCACCGGGGGTGGGGATGTCTCTAGGGACACACTTGGCAGTGCTTGGGGCCATGCGGTGCCGGGGATAGAATTGGGGTCAGCCACATGCAAGGCATGCGCCTTAAGCCACGGACTATCTCTCAGCCCCCACTTGGATGCCCTGAACGAACACCTCCATACCTTTGAAGCTGCCTCCTCGGCCTCGTCCTCCTCCCTGTCCTCTTCCGCCACCTCCGCGTCTTCGGCCGTCTCCTCTGCGCAGGAAGTTCTCCCTTTCTTCCTCTGTTGGAGCTAATGACCAATCACTGAGTTCATCTCTGTGGTCAGATTCTGTTTCAGAAGCATTTGATGCTTCAGAATTAGTTCCTATCGAGAGTTAAAAGTTATACACCGTTGTCCGACTTCAAAAAAAAATTGGTTAACAGAAGCTTCCACAGACGTTTTGGGGGTGATCCAACCGTTTCCCCAATGGAATAAGACCAAAGAGTATTAACACCTTCGATTTTGTCAAACAGGTCATTTTATACTCAAAATGAAGGTTTCAGGTTATTGGAGGTCATTTTGGTCGTAACTTTTTTGACCCTCATTAGAAAGTGTACTTGGTTGCATTTACCTGAGAGGGTTTTCTAATGCTCATCTAAGTTCAAACCTGAGTACTCCCCATCATTAGCCAGCTGTGTTTCTCTAACAGCTGCGCTCTCTGGAGGGAAAAGGTGTCTACAATAGTTAAATTGCAATACCTCATGACAGACAAGGACTCGACCAATTTCTCTTGGCAAGGTCAGGCCCCGAGACATGCTCTAGTCTCCTCTGAGAGGGCGGACAAAGGCCACCATGGCAACTGTCCTAGGGAGGGGTTTCTTTGTGAGGTCAGGGACTAGACCTAACTCTGCTGGCCGGAAGTGTGGGCCACGTCCTTCCCTCCCCATTCCCTCGTGACCAATTTGTCATTAATAAAGGAATTACTACAATGGCCTCGTAAGGTCTGAGGGGATGGGCTAACCATACAGGGACGAGACTGGGGTGGGTTGAGGTGGGGGGGGAACCCCACGGTGACGATGGGCCTTTCTCAGCAGAATGACTGTGGGGCGATGAGTTAGGGGTCAGGTTCCAAGTTGGCCTTTGGAGTGGGTGCCTCTGTCGCCCACTCCAGGACATCAGCTCTACTACCTCTCGCTTCCTCTGTTGGAGCTAATGACCAATTATAGCTTCACCATTCTAGCTTCATTCCTGTGGATCTTGAAGGCTTTTCCATCTTAAAGAGTTCCTTTTTGAAATGCAAATATTTGTGAGATGGATTATACCTTAGACCATCATTAGCAAGTCACAAAGTAGACACAGTTGGCAAGAGACATCAGGTACCGGGGGTGGGGGGGGGGGACTCCTTTGGGCGGAAGGTTGTGGGAGAGGAGAAAGCACCGCTGAGGGAAGAGCTGGGGGCAGAGGCAAAGCCGGCCTGGTCCACCGCCTAGGGCCGAATAGACCCGCTCCTCGGACCCCGTGAGCCACAAGTTACACAGGCTAGCCAGCACGCCGAGCGCTGAGCCGCAGGACACAAGTGAGAAAATGTTGGGGTTCTACAGTAATAAACACCAGGTACAGCCTTAAGGAAGTCAGCAACACATGGGCTCCAGCTTCCACCCCAGTCAGGACACAGACAGAACTCCCAGCTGCCCTGGGCAATCTTTGGGTTACGTAATCGGGTTCCCAACTTGCTTTGTCTCTTGCGATATACACTCTGGCCCACTGTGAATCAGAAACCATGGAGGGAGAAATGGTAATCATGGGGTTCTAAGGAATAGTAGAGATTAGCAGCTATTAAGTCTAGGAACAGATACAGTTACTAAGTAAAATGCTGATTTGTACCTGAAGCATATCCGGGACCGCGTCTGCCGTGCCCCCTATTTCTGTAAGGTCTACTACCTCGACCCAGTCCTGGACCATCATCAGTCACATAGCCTTTTTCCTTATCTGTACGATTTGGTGGTGGTCTAGAACTAGCTCCAATCTGGCGCAACTGCTCATCAATTTGTAATCTCTCCAAACGCAACTGGTCTACTTCCTATTTAAAATATACAAGATAACAGTAAAAATAATTTGACATATTACTTAATAATACCTTTCTCCTTTTTATCAGATTAAAAAGATATACTGGAAATATTTGTGTTTCAGTTCTAAATTTACCGTCAACACTGTTATACAGGATTATCAGAAAACTGAATTGCCAAGGTCCTTAAAATGAAGATTACTATAGATAACAAATTACTGATGTCTGGAATTAGAGAACAAAAATACTCAGCATTAAAATGATAATGAATCGAACTATAAAGTTTGATTTGGCAATATTATCCAATAGAATCTGTTATGACAGATATGCTAGATTCGGGGCTTTTTATAATAGGATGTTAACTAAAACAACTCTAAAATATATAAATACAGATAAATAACACTTAAGGTCTAACGAGATAACCTTAAAAAAATCACACATTCTAAGTAATCTTAAACAGGTCCTCCAGTTAATACCTTCATTTACAAAGCACTGAGTATGGGGCATCTTCTGTTTCCAAAAAAATATTTACCGTGCTAGATCTTTAGATGTGATAAGGAACAATTTTCACGAGCTCCAAATGCTTATGTTCCTTCTATGGGAAGGTGGGAGCTATTTAATAGCTGACAAAAAGTTAGGTCTCACATCACCATCATGCCTTTAAAACCTCTGAACTATATCTAATGCTGGTGCAAGTATGACAAACAGTATAAAATCAGTTGAGCAAAAATAGATTCCTAGGATCTATGCTCAGGCTTTATGTAAAGCATTTTCCGTATGTCACATCCTACCAAAGCCAGATCAAGCCTAACCCTGTCCTTCCAATCTACCCATACACAACCTCATTCACGGGCCACGGGAATTAGATCTATGACTTAATAGCACTAGAGACTGTCGGCGGGTTAGCCGCAGACACGTCCCCGTGTGAAGCCAAACTCCTCCAATCTTGTCATTGTGGCTTTGAAAAAAAGGAAGGGCAGATCAGGATCTACGTGAGTTTCATCTGCACTCTGAACCAGAATTTCAGTTCTACAAAGAATTTCAAGCAAAGTCGAGACCGCAGCTGCGTGAGCGGCTTACCCTAAAGGTACAGGGGAAAGCTCATGGAAGGGGCAACGCTTGTAAAATGGAATGGCAGCCCAGGCTATCCCACTGGGGCAAAGCAGTTGCCTGCCAGTGAGAGGTGCCAGGCCCAAGCAAGGGAAGATCTGGGGATGGAAAGAATGGCAACAGGACAACTGCTGATAACAAAAAAATTTTAAAAAAGTATTCGATTGTGAAGAATCCATCAAAAGGTCTAAGAATTAACTTTAATCCAAAGAAAAAGGATTTAGTACAATGCAGCTCTAACTCTACAGGGCTTCATGAGTATTTAAGCTTAAGAAGATAAAGAAACATACACAGACACACACAATTATACATAAAACACACTTTAAAATCCAAACAAATAAGCAGATCCATGAGGTCTCCTAACCATGTAAACCCTGCTGGAGGAAACCTTCCCAGTTTTCTTACTGAGCACCTTAATGAATGCCTTCCTAATGCATTTCCTTCTTTATTTGCACACAAGTAGAACTCAGCAGAGAAAATTCTTAAGATAGCACCACAAAGGAAAGAGAAAGTTGGTTTACTCTGCAAACACTTGAGAACAGTTAGAGTTTGGGTACATGTGGATATAAATACTTATATTTAAAAACTGATGTACGTAAGACTACATTATTTCACTCAATTACAGGACATTTCAGCCAACAGAACTTTTGAAAGGCAGATGTCTTTCATCCATCAAGTGACTTGCCCAAAGTCACACAGCTGTGGTGGCGGAGACTGGACGCCAAACACGGGCCTGCCACCCCAGCGCCTGGCTCCTGCTCTCCAGGGCACCATCTTCACGAGCCCTAACTGTACAGACTCTATATGAAACGAGCAGTTACAGCAAGACATGAACCGTTTATCCTCTGCATAATGGGGCAGTGAAAAATACTAAAGTTAACATTTAAACAGAGGAAGGGCTTTGGAAGAGGTCAGGAGTTCCTGGATATTGTGACATAAAAGGGACAACATAGGCAAGTGTTACAGACAAAATTTAGCCTGGAAAAAACTCACAGGGTCTAGAAAGATTTAAGTGGATAAGACTATGCGTGAGATTATCTCCATTGGCTAAGGGCTTAACAGTAGAAAAAAGGGGAATAGAAGTTATTCACAAATGGGTTCTCAAGTTCATAATGATGAAAACATGACTGTTTATGAGATTGAGCTGAATGAAGAATTTCCTCTGTTATCATTTATTACAACGTAAAGACTACAATGAACCAAACTGCCAAAATATTATAATGAAATTTTCCTATTTTAGTACAAATGACCAAAGAGAAAGATCTTATTTGCTCTCACCTTTAAATAGTTCAGGTGGTAATCTAAAAGAACGGTAGCATTAGCGATGCTGTCCTTAGTTCCCACAAAAACAAATGGTACCATGCCCTGAAAAAGAAATAGTGACAATAATCCTATCAAATTAATGAATGGATCGGAAAAATGCAAATGATCACTATGTCCCTAGCATTCAAAAATAGATTACACCAACACTTGTTGAAATGATACATCGACCCATGAAAACAAAAGTAGTTGGTACAATTTACACAACTACTGTGAATAAGATCAATAAAGCAATGCCTGAAATGTATCAGCCATTACGGTTTAAACACTACCATTAAACACTGGCAGAATCACAAATCATGTGATTCAAAATTAAACAGGTCTTAACATGAGATGCACAAACAAGATAAATAGCATAAAATGCTCCATTCATTTATCAGATTCTTTAAACTTCATTCTGAATCAGACACTAGAGTTCAAAGGTAAGAACTAAATCATTTTTACTAACCATGTCAACACAATACAACAAAATACAAAAAGGAGATAAAATGCACCAAGTAATTATTCTGTGAGAAAAAATTACAAATCCACGGTCATAGCATTTAGCAAGCCCAGATACATTTCAACCACATTTTCTAAAACTTATTAACTGCTGAATCACAAGGGCAAAAGGCACAGCTTTTAAAAGAGCATACTAAAAATTATACTTCTAAGTCCATTCATCTAAGTGGAGAAAGCCTTCGTGTGTTAAACTAGAAGGAAGCCTGGCCACAGTCGGACAAACCAAGAGCCGCAAATAAGACACAGGTGAGGGACGGTTTAGTATTTTGCTACTGAAAAATACATTTACTGGTAGAACAGGTCAACCGCGGAAAACATATGACGGCTCTCATGTGACCATGGCTTGCTAGGTGTGTGGAGCCAAGAAATGGCTCCCGTGGCAAAGGATTGATGGTTCAGAAAGAGAGTTCGGTAGACTGCATTGTCAAGGTAGGTGGGGGCTGAAACATGCCCGTTTTTCCTGTCACCCGGACATGGCTGTTGACGGGGAGCAAAGAAATACAAAATTCTGTTTGCATACTGACTTTCACCTGGCAGACAAGGCTCTGCTTCCTAAACTACCTCAAGAATCAGGTGCGGGGGACTGAAGGGAGAGTGCAGCGGGTGGGGCATTTGCCTTGCACGCGGCCAACCCAGGTTTGATCCCTAGAAACCCGTATGTTTCCCCAAGTACTGTCAGGAGTAATTCATTAATGCAGAGCTAGGAGTAACGCCTGAGTATCGCTGGGTGTGTCCCAAAAAGAAAAAAAAATCATATTCTTGGGGCTGGAGCGATATAGCACAGCAGGGAGGGCCGTTTGCCTTGCACTCAGCTGACCTAGGTTCGATTCCCAGCATCCCATATGGTCCTCCGAGCACTGCCAGGAGTAATTCCTGAGTGCAAAAGACAGGAGTAAACCCCTGTGCATCACCGGGTGTGACCCAAAAAGCAAAAACAAACAAACAAAAAGAATCATATTCCACTGAATATCTATGGGGTTTTAGATGGACTCGTGAAGAACGTTTTTCTCAAGGCTGTTTCTGCCAAGCAGTGAGTTCCATTACTTCCCAAAATGCCAGGTAAAAAGGTGCTATGCTCTGGCTTGAGCGATAGCAGAGGGTAGAGCGTTTGTCTTGCACACCACTGACCCAGGTTCAATCCCCGGCATCCCATATGGTCCCCTGAGCACCGCCAGGAGTAATTTCTGAGTGCAGAGCCAGGAGTAGGTCCTATGCATCGCCAGGTGTGAAAAAAGAGAAAAAAAAACAAAAAACACCCAAACAAAACAACAACAAAAAATGAAAAGTTGCTATGCCTGTCTCTGCGGGTCACTGTTGGCCAAAATGTCCCCACCACGACAAGGACAAGGGGTGGGGAGGGTGCCAGGGGCTCCGGGTGCCCTTTTAGTCCCTTCGAGAAGGGAGAATTCTGATGTACATTGTGTGGTTAGGCTGAGTGATTTTCTCTAAAGGAGATGCAGGCCAAATGGGAAGTTTTGTTCTATATGAACGGTAAGAAGTGACAAACCAGGGGCTGGAGCAATAGTACAGTGGGGAGGGCGTTTGCCTTGCACACAGCCAACCTGGGTTCGATTCCCAGCGTCCCATATGGTCCCCCCTGAACACCGCCAGGAGAAATTCCTGAGTGCAGAGAGTAACCCCTGTGCATCGCCGGGTGTGAGCCCAAAAAGCAAAAAAAAAAAAAAAAAAAGGAAAGAAAAAAAGGAAAAAGAAGAAGTGATGAAACCCTACGGCAGATTTCGGTAGAGCCACTCTGGAAGTAGTAATCTGGGATCCTTCTCTTTGAACATATCCAGACTTGAGCGTCCTGAAGCACTACTCTACGTCATACAGGCCCACTGGGTCAGAGCAGAAAATTCAAACAGGAAGGTGAGACGAGAGCGGCGGCGCTCTTCACCATGCACCGATGAAGGGAGTTCCTGGGTGAGGGACGAGGAGCTCGCAATGCAGCCCGGACTACTCAGGCCACTTCTCTTAACAAAGTGAAATTTGGGGGCTGGAGCAATGGCACAGCGGGGAGGGCATTTGCCTTGCACGCAGCTGACCCGGGTTCGATTCCCAGCATCCCATCTGGCCCCCTGAGCACGGCCAGGAGTGATTCCTGAGTGCAGAGCCAGGAGGAACCCCTGTGCATCGCTGGGTGTGACCCAAAAAAAAGAAAGAAAAAAAAACGAAATAAAGTGGAATTTTTGCACTGACTCTTGTGGCAATGTGACCTCCTCCCCGCCAACGGTTCCTGAGGGCCTGAGGGTGAGGCCTGCGAAAGAATATATGACACAACCAAGGACACAGCAAGGAGCTGTCCACGTTGTGGGAGTTAGATGGGGCCCAGCACAGTGGGCCTCTGGCCCTGGAACCCTTGGGGAGGCAGCGGCATGGCGTGTTGGAGGGGAGAACAGACTGTGCTGGGGAAACGGGGACACGCTTCCGGGAGCAAGAATGTCAGTTAAACTGATGGTTCTCTAGGGCCGAGCTTCTTCGCCTCGAGCTGCAGGCCCACGTGGGTAACTAACGGTGATGGGGGGGGCGGGGGGCATGACAAAGTGTTCTAGAATGAACTTATGATGAGCAGGAAAAGATGTGTAACACAGAGCATGGAAGCATGTCCTGGGGAGGGGGTGGAGACACAACACAGCAAGGAGGGCACTAGCTCTGCACACAGCCAACAGGCCTTTGATCCCCTGCACCACCCGCCAGGAATGAACCCCGAGGACAGAGCCAGGAGGAAGCCCCGAACGAGTGTCATTGAGTGTGGCTCAAACAGTGAAAAAAAATTCGTGGACAAAAAAGGGTGGTGGGTAGCCAATATCTAAGAAGCCTTGCTCGACAGAGCAAGGGGGTGACGAGGGGAGACTACGGGAGGGGAGACGGGGGAGGAAGGTCTCCTAAGCACGCCTGGGCACAGGGTCCACGCACCCACACACGCCTCCACCATCCCCCAACCTCGAGGAGCCGCAGGCTATCTTAACCAGGGGGAAAAACAGCAAAATATAAAATTAAAACATATTTTTCAAGGAATGTTTTCCTACCTGCCAAGCCTTGAGTTCAGGTTTCTGGGATTCCCCTGCTACAATTGGTGAAACCACTAACACCTAAAGCAGTATAAGGAATGCAAGTGACGTCATTAACTATAACAAATGATACACAGAAGCCTGAACGCAGGACTTTCACTGCAGGACTTCTAAAGCCATTTACAAACAGGTTAGTTCAAATATTCAAGACCAGTTTCTAAAATATGCTATTAAGTTGTAACTAATGCATCTAACAGAAGACATATTTTGCGTTACTACACAACCTGCGAATTTTCAAAAGATACTGCATGAGAAAAATAAAAGTCCACCCTCAAAAGAAAATGTCACCATTAAATGCAACCCAATATTTTATGCTCACAGCCTAAGATTTGTCACTGTGAACAAAATGACAAGTAGGTACGACTCTGGGTTGTAGTATCTCATAAGCTGGCAATCAGATTTGAACAAAATGAAACATAAGTTACCTAACCAAAGAAAACACCCGAAAAAGCAATTTTGACATGATTCGAATAAATTACTTTTCAAATAATTCAACGTGACAAGTAATTCTTACCCTCTGTACTTTTGTGCTGTTAGACTGAGAAAAATGGGCACTGTTTTCCTTTGTGTCTGTATGCTTTTTCTCTTCTGAGGGAGATGGTCCAACCCTTGAATTAGTGGAAGGTAGGGAATTTGGTGGCATAATTTCCTTTGTAAAAAAAAAAACACAAAATATGAGACAGACCAATTTTCACGTCTATATTAAATTTTATTTATTAAATTTCATTTTAAACAATTTCATAGAATGCAAAATGCTACGCACTAAAAACCTCAAAAGCTGTAACCTCAGCCAAAAGAACCTTTCACCAAGACAGGCCAGGCGATCTGTGAAAATTACGACCGTCGGGCTGGGGCTGTATTATACAACGATTATATAGTGGCACAACAGCACATATCCTCACCGCCCACTGGCACATGCAAATACATCAATACTGCTTCCAAAAAGCACATATTCATGAAATGAGGGCTAGACAGTCTCAAGACTGGGGAAGAGATGGCACACCCAGATAAAAATCGAAAGGACACAAAACTGAACAACCACCCAAATGAAAGAAAACCTAACCAGCGGCAACATGAATACCTGGGAAGTATTTTTGTGTCCTTTTACATTTGTGAACCATTTTCAAGAATCAGAGAATGGACAGACACCGTAATCTCCAATTTCCACATGAACTGGCATGCCACACAATCCTAACTATTACAGACTCGGGAGACTTCGAAGTGAATGCCATATAAAATAACAAAATCTCATTACACAAAGCCAGAAATGTGTGCTACAACATACCTCTTCTTGTGGAACATTTTTCTCATTTTCGGCTTCAATTCTGACTCTCACAACTCCTGACTTGTCCACAATTTCCTGAATTAGCTTTCCATTTTTTCCAATTACTTTGCCTAAGTTAAAAAAATGGATAATTCATGTTAGTTCAATAATTTATTTTTGGTTTTTGACCCAAAAGTACTCAAGACTCCTGGCTCTGCACTCAGGGATCACTCCTGGCTGGGGATTGAACTTGGGACAAGCACCATACATGCACTACGATTGCTTCAGCCTTTGTGTTCGATTTTAAAATCACATACATCGCACCAGCAAGAATACACCCACTGTATACTACCATAACCTGCCCTGCCACGAGGCAGGGTGGGATGGGGGAATGGAGAGTGGGAGGGATGCTGGGACCCGTGGTGGTGGAAAATGGGCACTGGTGGAGGGATGGGTATATGATCACTGTATAATTGAAATCCAAGCACAAAAATTTGTAAGTCTACAACTGTACCTCATGTTGTTTCACTAATAAAAATTAAAAAAAAAATAAAATAAAATTGTTACATTTAAAAAATTCAAAAGGAAGTTTAAGTGGTTTTCTATTTGCAAAGGGGTCAGCATTAAAATTCTTCAGCCAGAAATTCGAGATGATTAATACCTATATGCTCTTATTTTGCATAAAATGACTTACTTTAATCTGGAGGTATAGCAATGTGTTTCGCTCTTTCCATGAAGCTGTATAGCAACTGCTTACTTATTAGACAGTTTCAACTCTACCAGATTTTAATCTGCTGCCCACAGTTCTGCTCTACTAAGCTGATTGAAGTAACATTAGAGAAAACTAATACGGTCTTCCACTACTCTATGCAAAACTTTGAATGTGTAAATGTGTGTTATCCCGAAATCATCCCATTTAGGTGCAACAAATGCATCAAGAGGTGGACACAATTACACACAAGGGTTACTCCTGGCTCTGCACTCAGGGGCGGTGCTCGGGGAACCCTATGGGATGCTGGGAATCGAACCCGGGTCAGCCTCATGCAAGGCAAATAAATGCCCTACCCGCAGTGCTATCGCTCTAGCCCCTACACATCTGTTTAACGGACAGTCAGTCTCAGAGTTAGTAAGTTGCCCTTTGTGAAATAGCTCTCAATGCTGAAGTAGGTCTGAAATCCAGATTCCACTCTACTGCCTGCCTACACCCATACCTGCATTTGGAGACCCCACCTCAAGCCCCAGCAGCCCAGGCTACCCGTAAATGTTAGTCGCACATTCACATGCTAGGGGAAAAGGGAGCTCAGATAGAGAAGGGAGCACCAAATAAAGGGTGTTGGGAGGATCCTCCCAGGATGGGAGAAGCATGCTGAAAGTAGACTATAGACCAAACATGATTGCCACTCAATGCCTCTTTTGCAAACCACAACACCCAAAAGGAGAGAGAGAACAAAAGGAAATGCCCTGCCACAGAGGCAGGGTGGGATGGGGGGGTTGGGGGGGTGGGAGGGATACTGGGATCCGTGGTGGTGGGAAATGGGCACTGGTGGAGGGATGGGTATTTGATCATTGTATAATTGAAATCCAAGCACAGAAATTTGTAAGTCTACAACTGTACCTCATGGTGTCTCATTAATAAAAAAATTTTTAATTTAAAAATTGAAAAAAAAACACATCACTCATGTTCTTGGTAAACTCGTACGTTATTTGGCTGTTTTCTACTAAGGGTCCTTGCAGCACGAGTACTGAAGAGACGCTAGGGACTGTGGGCACTCTCGATGGAAGGTCACAACCAGAACTCCCAGGAAATGCAAATTACCCATTAATGTCAGTGAGGACAGTGAAGGCACTGGGAGTGACTTCGTGCTTTGTGACGTACTACATCTCCAACCAAGATTATTAAAAATGCTATTATTGTAGAGAGCCGTTAGATCCGGTACCAATCTACTCCAAATTATAAAGCACCAAGATGTCATTAATTTTGAAAAAAGCACTATTTTAATATTATTTTTGGCATGTGGGCCACATCTAGCTGTGCTCAGGGTCTACTCCTGGTTCTGGACACAGAGACCACTCCCGGAGGATTGGGGGACCATAAGGGTTGGGTTGCCAGGGACATCAAACCAGGGTCAGAGAGGTGAAAGCAAGCACCTTACCCGCTAAACTATCCTTTCAGTCCCCAAAACAAGACACTTTAAAAATTCACAAATCATACAAATCTTCTTTCTCAGGCACTAGCAGATTTGAATTAGCAAAGCGGCATCTTCTGCCCATCTTCTTCAAAAATGAGGTTCCTTCCTTACCAAGTATTTTATGCACACTGTAGTAACGGATTATGTTACACACTAATCATCACTTAAATTTCGCTGCACGAGGGGAAATGAATTCTAGCAGTAAAAGACTTGCTGAGTTTTGGTTTTGTCGCATACACCAAGAGCAATTTCGGACTCACCTACTAAGTTTCTGGGAACTTGGATAACATCCTCAGCAAACTCAAGAAAGCTTCGTGCTTTTTTCACTGCATCCTGGTCCTAAGTGAGAAAGGGGGGACGTTCTCAGGTGAGTGACCAGACAAATGGACGAGGGGCTCCTTTTAGAAGAAAGCTATGGAGGCAAGCGCTTTACCTCTCCGTAAATATGGAAGGTGCAGGTGTCCTCATCGAGATCAATAGCAGTGACCCCTGCCACTTTGCGCGCTTGTTGAATATTAGCACCGTGAGTACCAATCGCCAGGCCCATCAGGTCTTCTCTCACAATAAACTGTTCATGAAATCTGGAGGCAAGCTGCCTTGAGCTCTGAAGAGAAATGCACACTTAATTAATATGAAGCTTTATCAGATGGCCAAAGACCTCTCTTTAAGTCAGCCATGGAAACGGTCTCACCCCTTAAGATTAGGGGCCTGCACATTCATTTCAGTCAGAACCAAGGTTTTAGAAAATATCTCCCACCATAGAAGCACTTTGTAGGCTACAAAAGGCCTACTTCCGTTTGATTTACTTTAGTTAATTGGGAAGGACTTGTCGGCAATTTCCAAAATAACTTCAGAAAACCAATTGTCAAGGCTGCCTTAGTAAAATCAAAGACATCAACAATAATCAAGCAACCGAGCAAATATCCCCAAATTTAAAAATAAAAATACAGCTCACTGGGTCTGACAGACTCAATGTTATTTAAATAGAAAAACTTAAATACCATCTTCACAGAAAACGGTATTCATTTCATCGTGATTTAGAGGACATCAGTATCTATGTATTTTTCCTGCAAACAGTGCTAATCTCAGAACTTCTTAGGTACTGTGTCCAGATCCTGCGTCCATCCCATAGAAAGGATGCCTTTTCACCCACACCTCCTGAGGGAAGGAATCAAAGAACTGCTGGTAGGGGAGCCCAAGTGGGTGATTACACAGTGCCCCAGATCTGGCAGCAAATTGAACACAAGAGCTGGAAACCCCAACTGAGGTCAGTCTGTAAGACCTTGTGATCTGGATCCACAAGTCTAATGAATTCCTTCAAAATTCAGTCCTGATAGAAGTAGGTTCCACTGACACCCCAAACTTGTGGATCATTTAGGTTTCTTAAAAGACTATGTACTACATAATGTTTAGTTCTAGCATGCCATTAATGAAAACCAAACATATTAGTTGCTCATGTGGAAAAATGGAAATTTCTTATCTGAATATGTGGATCACTTTATTAGTAGTAGTGTGGAAACAGAGGCATGCACACGCATTTCTCCTTACTCAACACACCTGGTCATTTGAATGAATGTGTAACAATTTATAAATTTGAACATCCATTTTGCAGATCATACTGACAAAAATGTTTCGAATATTCCTAGGACTTTTCAAGAAGTCCGTTTTGGAGTACTTTTCATTGATAAGTCACTGCTAAGTAGTCAGCCAATGGGAAGATAACAGATCACGTAAGAATCAGATGCTTAAGACGAGGCATATGTTTCAATAATACAACGAATGGAGGAGGCTGTTCTGGTTTAAGAGTTGCGAGCACTGCTATGGACACCACATACTTTGTGAACAGAGGACGTCGAGAGAATGAGAATAAGCTCAATTAAACAGACCTCCAAGGATATACAGCAAACAAAGCAGCACAGGAGTTGTGACTGTCTCCTCTCTGGCAAAGAGTCCAGCAACTGCACATGGACGTGGAAGGCAGCAAGTTCCACAGGGCCTCATACGAAGGCCGCCGTGACTACCTTCCCTCTTTAAAATGCAGTTTACAAGTCGTTTTGTCGAAATTATTTAAAAAGCATGGTATTTCTGACTAAAGATATGATAATGATGAGGAATTCTAGAATAATTTGACTGCAATGTACAGGAGTTGGTATGTTTAAACTGAAATTTGTTTAGTTTCTATAGTAATGGATGGAAGTACCAGTTATCAATGAAATACATGTATGGTAATGGAAATTATTGGAGAATTAATAAAAGTAGATAAAATGCACCTTAAGAGACGAAATAGTAAGTTAGGGAAATAGCCTCTGGCAGGAATCTGAAGACAGGAGTTTTAAAGAGTGACAACCAATTAGAATGAAGTTCTATACCCCTTTAAACAGAGATAAACATACATAATGAAAGGAATATGATTAAATACTTAAAGTACTCTCTAGTATTTTAATGATAACATGTTACATGGAAGAAGCATTACCTCATTTTTTTAGCAGTTCTGAAAAACTTCGGTAAAACTGAGTTGACCAGAAGTTTCTTAACCTAGACAACTGCTTGATGAAACCTTGCACAAAAACTTTACAATGATTATGCTCTGGACATTTTCCGAAACAGAGAACGGAAGGACTGGCTAAGAAACACTAATCAAGAGAAGCTGCCAGCGCTCAGGCTGCAAGTGCGTGGCTGCCCCTGTAGGCAGCCCACAGCGGCGCCCGCCAAAGCCTCCTACCTCCAGTTGCTTGCTTGCCTCTTCATTCCTCAGTATCAGGGAGAGTTTAGTGCGCAAGCTCCGAAAGTGCATGTCAATCAGCATGTGTGCTCGCTTCGCAGTAACTTCACTGATGGACTGGTGCGACACAGATGAATGCCGTTATTATCAAAGCAAATGCCCTAATCAAATACACTAACGCAAGCCCGAGGAACAGCTCGGCGAGCCTGGGCATAGGCTCTGCACACAGAAGGCCTAGACTTCACCCCTGGCTAAGCATATGGTCCCAAGATCACTGCCAGGAGTCATTCCTGAACACCAATGCACAAACACAGGCCCGCGAGTGTGGCTTCGGAAACATGCCTGGAATATGTAAAGCCTTAGGTTGGGTTCAGCTACAAAGGGTCCCCTAAGCACCACCCGGTAGGACCCTTCCCTGCCTCCCCGGTACTATCAGATGTGCCCACACCCAAAATAAAAAATTATACCACCAGAGACACCTTGGAGACACTCACCAAGATGACAAGTTGAAAACTTTCTGGATCGTAAGTTACAGAAAAGGCACCAACTGCCTTTTTGAAGTCCTTATGTGCAGATTCTTTAGCACACCTAGACATAAAAAAATAATTCCCACTGTGAGGTTAAGGTAAAAGATTTGCAACTACTGGAAAAAAATGTATGCAGAAGTATTTGCAACTAGAAGCACAGATTCACGTTAAACATTAAGAAAAATATGCCTATCTGAAACAATTCAATCAAGCATACCATATTATAGAGAAAGGAACAAGCCAGTTCTTCTCTTAAAAGATTGGGGATAGACTCAAGATTTCAAGAAACTTTAAGGGGAGCGTCTCTGCGGACCTCCTGATTTCAGTTAATTGTGGTGACAATCAACTGCTGAAAACTTTCAGGGGTAACAAAAGGGTACGGATCTTGTATGTTTTTTACTTCTCTTCAGGGGTTGGAGAGATAGCACAGCAGGTAGGGCGTTTGCCATGCATGCGGCCAACCCGGGTTTGAATCCCAGCATCCCATATGGTCCCCTGAACATCGCTAGGAATGATTCCTGAGTGTAGCGCCCCAGGAGTAACCCCTGAGCATTGCTGGGTGTGACCCAAAATGCAAAAAATAAAAAAAAATTCAAAAAACCTGTCAATCAATTTAAGGGAAAGATGAAATGCAAATTCATCAAAAGACAAAAATGTGTACATATCCGTAATTCTTACGACTCAACAAGGATTTCTATATTTTGAAGTACAAGTGAGCATTCACTTAAATTGCAATATATTCAAAACAACTAACCATATTCCCTTGACTAAAATCTTTTAAGAAACTAGCTAAAGGCCCATAAACCTTGGCTTAATGAAATACAGCAGGGCAGTGACAAGGAACAAACGCAAAAAAATGGGAGCACATAGCCACAAAACTAGGGGGGAGGGGAGGACCGCTGAGGTCCTTAGGTGATGGGAGTGGTGTTGTAATGTGTGTATGAGAAGCCATTATTAATAGCACTGCAAACTACAAAATCTCAGTGAAAAATATTTCAAAGATTCTGAGAACAGACCAAAAAAAGAAAGAAAACTCCACTGAAAAGAAATAAAGGCCTGTAAGCCTCACTCCAAATCAAGGATTTTTAGGAAAGAGCAGAGTCTGAGGGTTCTTTATGGGTTTACTTATGACATATTTACCTAAACACATTAACTTAAAAAAAAACATTACATTTCCAAAGTCGAGAATTAGATTTCTGTCTTTTCACAGAATTTCTGTATGGATCAGTTCCAAACTCATAAAACTCCATGAACAAAATCCCTTTAAACGTGCAGTGCTGGGGCGGAGCGACAGCACAGCAGGGAGGGCACAGGCCTTGCACACGGCTGACCTGACTTCAATCCCAGGCATCCCACAATGTTCCATGAGTCTTATCTGAGTGCAGAGCCAGGAGCAACCCCAGAGCATCACCAAGTGCGGCCCAGAAACCATAAATGAGAAATCTTCTGTGTACTCTATAGTCATATACCTCAGCAAGTATGTTGGAACACAAAAGTACACTGCTGGTTTCAATATTCTTTTGCAAACCAAGACGATGTTGCCAAAAACAGATTTTTATCTAATTTAAAATACATACTTTGCTTTGGTTTGGTTAGGTTTGGGGACCTTGCCCAGCAGTGCTCGGGGCTTACTCCTGATGGGCTCGGGGCACCATGTGCAGTGCAAAGGATTAAACCTGGGATGGCTGCACGCAAGGCAAGCTATACTCTCACTCAGGCCCTTGAGGTCTCTATTCTTTCCAAAGTATTCCATACCACCCACAAGCCAGCAGTCCTTTTTGGACACCAACTTACATTTGCCGTAAGTCTTCTGGCACATCCAGTTTGATCTTGTGGAAAGTATCTTTAGTGGCAGGTTTGTTGGGATTCACGGATCTTAAACGTTCAATTGTTACAATTTCATTGTAAGTGGCATCGCAGGCAGCATATTCGATCACATAGAACTGAGAAGTAAAGAAATATTACTTCTTGTCATAGTAATAAAGAGCAATAAGCGAGACAGGCAATTGTTCTAAGTTCTCCATAAGAGAAAACTATTCTATATAATCAAATAGCTGAAACTAATAAAACATAAAGAATGCAAAGGCAAACATTCAATACAAGGATTCCATTAAGTATTACTTTAAAATAGAAAACCGGACTGAAAGGTAGAGTACCTGAGTTTAGAAAAGAGAAAGAGAATATAAGAAATTAAATATGCATTTCCTACCTCACCCTTTATCATCCTCACTTTAGCTAACCACCAGCAGCAAGGTTCTTTTTCATTTGCTCTGGAATAAACCTACACGAAATTATAACACAGAACATTTCAGGATTAATAACATTCAGAAACTTAAAAGATTATCAGACACTAAGGAAAACTCCGTAACTTGACTCTAGATGTCTTACAAACACAGTATGTTCAGTACCGTAAACGGGACTGCAGCCCCTCCCCCACCACGCGAGCCGCCGGTATGCAAAGCAATCACCAAATTATGTGGGACAGCCGTGGATAATGTCCCTTTCCAATTTCTCTGCTTCCATAATATTAATTTACTAAATATGAATGTTCAAAAAAGTTGACTCTTCATAAACCTGGGAATACGTTCCTTGAATGCTCTGAGCTACTGAAATGCACCTCAAAGTGTATCCATTTGGCATTGTTTTCTTCCGATGAGGAAGTGACCGACTGGGAGTTATTCAGTCGGACTGCTGTCCGGGTACTGGGTGAGGTCCACGGACTACTCCACCCACAGAAGATACAACTGATGCCCCCTAGGAGGCAGGTCCCGGGTCACTGGGCTTTCCTGGGCCAGTCCCAGGATGGCAACTCTCTATGGACCACAAACTGCGAGGAAGAGCTCCTATCCATTTCCCTGTGATCACTTAAAAATTCAGGAGGGTGAATTTTAGAGCTAAGTATTAGAGGGAAAGTCCGTCCATCGTCCATGTCTTGTACACGCCACCTCGATTCCATCTCTGGCACTGTGGAAAAAGGTTTAATTCACTCATACCTGGGATGAAACACTTATGAAGACTCGTAAATCAAGGCTAACGGGAAAACACACATGACGTGGCCAAAAAGAAATGGTCAAGCAGAAGGAGTAGAATCGGATGCAGGTGAAAAGCATACAGAAGAGGGGGAAAGGGAATAGAGCCCAAGACTAACGAGGGCCTCAATGTCCCCTGAGCAGCCGAAGCTGACACACTGTGGCCACCCCAGAGACCCTGCAGCCCTGCCCACTGCTACGCCCCCGGGTGAGACCAGACCCCTGGCATTTCCCCGGCCCCACATGTGCAACAGCTTCTCATCAACACAAGGTAGATTTCCTCTCACTGGGCAAAGGTGTACAGGAGAGAACTAAGCAAATCCCAGCTGGAGTTTTTAGAGCGTGCGGGTAGGGGGTGTTTGCCTTGCACACGGCCAGCCCGGGTTCGATTCCTCCGTCGCTCTCAGAGAGCCCAGCAAGCTACCGAGAGTATCCCGCCCGCACGGCAGAGCCTGGCAAGCTCCCCGTGGCGTATTTGATATGCCAAACACAGTAACAACAAGTCTCACAATGGAGACATTACTGGTGCCCGCCCGAGCAAACCGATGAACAGGAGGACAGTGCTACAGTCATAACTGCAAAGACTCATTCACCCTCAGCACAGCAGAAGCACTGTAAGCCTGACGGGTAAGACACGTACAAGCCCACTGAGGTCAGTGAGAAAAACCAGTAACTTGGGGAAGTCTCACCCAGCACCAAGAGGCTCTGTGAAGTCCCAACAACTTTAGTTACACCAGGGAGAGGATTTGTAATGAGCTCGAGAAAAGGGGTAATCAGAAAAGCACTGGAAAGCGTGAGAGCGGAAATGAGAAAACTACAGGCAGAAATGAAGAATACGGTAGATGATATTTAAAAAAAGAAAACCTCAATAGAAAAACTTGGAGCAGCAGAATTAACAGCAGCTGAGGAACAGATGGAGGTGCTCTAAGATGAGATGGAAGAAACCACTAGAAAACCAGTGAAAACAAAAGTCTGAAAAGAAATAAGCAGCACACCACAGAACTATGGGGTTAACTCAAGAGGGACAATATTTGAATCACTGGAGTCCCTGAAGAACGGGAAGGCAGATCTGATGAAGAAACAATATTGAAAGAAATCAGAGATAAGAAATTCCGAGAGTTGAGGAAATTTAGGCACCAGTATCCAAGAGGTCGAAAGAGTCCCTGCAAAAATAGCCTCAAATAGAAGGATTCCAAGACACACTGTGCCCCAAATCTTAAGACAGAGACAGAATGCTGAAAGCAGCAAGATAAAAATCAAGGAACTGGAAACTTTACATACAAAGGAGCCCCTAGGAGTCGGAAGAGAATGGAGGAATACAGTACAAAAACTCAACAAAATGAACACCTCACCAAGAATATTCTACCTAGTCAGACTATCATTCAGATTTGAAGGAATGATACATACAGAGCTTCGGGGACAGGCAACAGCTTGGGGAATTCAGAGCCTTAAAACCAGTTTTGCAAGAAGTATTGAAGGACATTCTTTAAGGGACAGGATACACTTCACAGTATGTGGCACTGCGTATGGCACTTATGATGTGTATTGTTGCTCCACACTAGATTAAGGTTGAAATCATACAGCGACGGTCAAACATCAACTTCTGTTGATTTCTTTCATGGTAATTCCTTTGGCCATTCATTTAAGAGCAACAATATGATATAAATGTTATGTGCCAGCCAAGCAGACACATTGGGGGCTGGGAGGGAACCCGGGGACATTGGTGGAAGGAAGGACACAGTGATCATGGTACTGGCGTTAGGACATGTTATGCCTGTAACAACTCTATTATGAACAACTGTGGAGATCATGGTGCCTTAATGAAAATGAAGTTCAAGAGAGACGTGAGGGGAGAGGTAAAAGTATAGCTGAAAGCGCCCGAATATAAGCTACCCTGTCCCCTTGTCACCACTGACCTTTCAACTTTGCTCTACCCAAAACTATAACCTCAGTTTATCAGATGTAATTCAATGAAGTCACCAGAACAACAGATAGTCTCAGGCCCCACATGTTGTGGTTAAGTTGGAGAAAAGCATCCCCAATGTTAGCGTGCATATTCCTGACACAGACCAACGGAAATGGCATCTCAAATCCCTTTCAAACCTAAATAAAAGGAATGACTAAATTGATTAAATACAGTGACTAAATACAACTTAGCTCAAAGAACCTCATGCTTTTCCACCAGTAACTATCTCAACTGCACTAGCCACAGCACAATCTCAGATAATTGTGATGTTATACCATCAGGCCACTAGCAATCAAAGCTTATTGGTCACCACTTGGCCTGCAACAAAATGGTGCAAAAAGCACCCTTTAGGGGCTGGAGCAATAGCACAGCGGGTAGGGCGTTTGCCTTGCACGTGGCCAATCCGGGTTCAATTCCCAGCATCCCATATGGTCCCCTGAGCACCGCCAGGTGTAATTCCTGAGCGCATGAACCAGGAGTAAACCTTGTGCATTGCCGGGTGTGACCCAATAAAAGAAAAAAAAAGCACCCTTTATATCACCATTATGAGCATTCCTAATGTAGGCCACGCACTGGTATCTCCTTTATCCTCCTAAATTAATGATCATGCAATTCAGTATCTGAATACACCTGACCACAACCTACCTATCCATCCTGTCACCATAAACAAGGTCAATTATACTCTAACCACAGCAATAACCTCAGTTATGATGTAATACACTGAGGTCATCCTAACAACAGAATCTCACTGGGCCCCTGCTGTCATGAGACTAATGGGCAAAAGCGTCCCGTATCACCATCACTATTGTGTACATCTCAGGAATGGACCAAAAGAAATCTCATCTCTTTCCCATCTAAGTTAAATGACACATAATGCAGTGACCAAATACAACTAAACTTAACATTCCCTTTATCACCATTAATAAACCTCTAGTCTGCTCTAGTCATAGCTATGACGCCAGTGAATTACAACATAATACAATAAGGTCACCAAGCAACAGTATTCGCTGGGCACCAACTGGCCTGTGACCAAAGGGAAAAGATACCCTGTATCCAGCCCAATCACACACATTCCGGATTCACAGGGGAGTCTGGGGGCCTAGTCTCCATTTTCCTACCAGTTCAAGGACAGTTATTAAACTGATCTTGCCAAAACTTCCCCTATTGCCATCATTAACCATTCACTTCAACTGTGCTCTAGTCAGAACAATGAGGTTATATGCCAGGAAAAGAATCTCACTGGGTGCCACCTGTCAGGTGACTGGCTTGGAGAAAGTGTCCTTTCTTTATCCATCACTACTGTGAACATTCCTGATATAGACACGTAAAAATTGGTTATTCCCACCTTCAATGTCCAATCTACTGTGTATACAACAGTGATTGAATCCACCTGACCATAAGAAAATTTTGTCTTGCCCTCACTTTGACCATTTCATCTTTGCTCTGGCAGAGACAAATAACCTCCATTAATTTTGACTTAACTTGAAGTCAGTCAGCCATCCAACTTCACAGGAGCCACGTACACAAAGAACCCTTCATCCTTCACTTCTTTGGGGAGGAGTGTCAGTGTTCAGATCGTACTCGCTGCCAAAAAAAAAAATCTAGGGGCTGGAGCAATAGCACAGCGGGTAGGGCGTTTGCCTTGCACGCAGCCAACATGGCCGTTACAGGTTCGATTCCCAGCATCCCATATGGTCCCCTGAGCACCGCCAGGAGTGAGTCCTGAGTGCATGAGCCAGGAGTAACCCCTGGGGATCGCTGGGTGTGACCCAAAAAGCAAAAAAAAAAAAATCCAAACCCACGAAGGTTAAACTGATAGATCCTGTTCGTTGTGATATGATGAAGTCACTCCAGTGACAGGATCTCACTGGGCATTGCCTATTACGGGGTTCTATTGGAGCAAAGTAATTCTGTACTTTCCAGACACAGAACAGAAGAAACGGTACCTGGGGCTGGAGCAATAGCACAGCAGGTACGGCATTTGCCTTGCACGAGGCCGACCCGGGTTCGAATCCCAGCATCCCATGAGCACCTCCAGGACCAATTCTTGAGTTCAGAGCCAGGAGAAACCCCTGAGCATCGCCAGGAGTGACCCAAAAACAAAACAAAAAAAGGGTATCTCTGGGGGCAAAGACGCTCGCCCTGCATTCAGTTGCTCTAAGATCAATCCCCAGCCTCCCAAATGGTCCCTTGAATCCACCAGGAATGCTCTCTGAGTACTACAGGGTGTGGCCCATAACAAGAGAAATGCTATTATCACCTCTGCTTTTATTTTCTTCAAACAACCCATTTTTTACAAAGTAATTCATAGTCGACTCTGCTTTTCAAAGATATACAATACAGAGACAAAACACCCCTTACCTTAAACCTACCCATCCATCAACCATCATTAACGAAACGAATCTATTGCAGACATAGACATAACCTCAGTTCATTGTGACGGAGTGTAACCAAGTCACGCAAGCAACTGTCAGCTACACTGTGGAAAAGTATGATTCGTCGATGACTCTTATGCACAGTCTTGATAGACTAAGGGTCTCTTTGTTTCCCCTCTTCCACCCTAAGCTAATGAATATAGAATACAGTGAAAACAAATCTACCTTAACACAAGTTATCTCTCCTCTTACCACCATTAACCATTTTGTGAGTATTGTTTGGGGGACGTATCCAGCAGTGCCCAGGACTTATTCCTGGCTGTGCTCAGAAATCACTCCTGGGAGTGCTGGGGATTGAACCTGGATTGGCCGTGTGCAAGGCAAGCGCCCTGCCCCCTCTACCATTTGACTAACCATTTTAACCAACTCTACGGAGCCAGCGCTAGAACCTACTGGGATGCAAAAATGAGCTTCCCCTAGCAACCAAATCTTAGTGAAAAATCTACCCAGCAACGAAATCTGAGTGAAGAAAGTACACTTTGTCCATCCAAACAGGTTTGGAAACCCTACTCATACCACCTGACCAAAGCCTTAATCTTATCTCCACTGTTAATGTTTTCTTCTACTACGACGTGGACAACCAAAGGTTCTCACACACAGACTTGTGTTCTTGTTCCTTATTGGGAGTAAGGAGTCATCACAGAAGCAAGTGCAGTTCCACATCTCATACTTCCTGATTTATTTAAGCAAAATATACAGTATTTCCTCTTCTAAAATAGGGGCAGTAGGACACGAACACACCTTCAAGGAATACTCTTGCTCCTCCCTAGGTCACCTTCCATTCTCTTCTCTGGAAGACTGAGGCTTTGGAACAAAGAGGCTGGGCCACAGCCAAGACTGATCGGGAGCTCTCCCAGGCCCTATGGTCAGGAAAAACCCCTGGCCATGCTTGAAGGACCACATATGGTGCCAGTGATTCAGGATCAGGTTGAGCCGCATGAACCTTACCTGCTGTGCTATCAATCTAGCCCCTCTACAGAAGGCTGAGTTTTCCCTGTCGTAATACTAGCAATTTTCACCATGGGCCGATGAACCAATCAAAGGCAGGGTCCTCCTCTGGTTCACGGAGCTATCAGTACCACGTTTTGAAAATCCCAGTACTCTAACTTACCTGTAGAAACAGCTGTTTGTGAGCAATTAACCGAGACTGGATATAAGCCAGAGAGAAAATGACCTGGCAAAGGGTGCCTCATTTTCTAATGATAGGTGGCTTCGAATGATCACCCCAAACACTGGCGTTAACTAAAGTATGCGAATATGTACAAAGGAAACTTAAAATGGTATACAAAAAATAAATGTCCCTTTAGTTGCTTCCTTACTCTCACAGATGTTCATAATGCTGCAACTAGTAACGATGAAACAAGACAGAGTGCCTAGAATTGGGGAACAGGAAGCTGAAAGTGGAGTACATGAAAGAGAAGGAAAAGATTACCAGACAAGCAACAGAAGAGCAAATGCCCAAGTCCTCAGGTAATGTTTAGGGTGTAGAGAAACCACAACCATGATGTTTATGGCGCATTAGATCTCCACAGCCCCTCTTGGTCACACACACACACACACACACACACACACACCAATGGCATTTAAGCAGATAATTCACAGCGGCAGGTTCAATGAAATGAAGGTCTAACCTCCATGCGCGTACATTAAAACTCATCCATAGGTTGCACGATTTACCGAAAGGTCTTCCTGTAACAAAAAATTCTGTTACACAGCTTAATTTTTACCTTTGTGAGCCTCGTTTTCTTAATTCAGAAACAGACGAGGTTGTAAGTTAGTGATCTCTCACTCAGATATGCAAAGGCTGAGTACCAGTGGGCAAAGGAAATCGTGGTGGCTTTCAAAAGATGGTGCCAGGTTAAAAGAACATTCCAAAGACAGGCGACTCGTGCACAGACACATTTCATGCTGCCGCTCCGTCAGCACCGAACTCGCTGGTGGCGATAACTTACCTCCACCTCGTCACTTTCATTGATATCTTTATTATAGCCCACAGGTGGTGGAAACCGCACATCATGGAACGGAATCTGCCTCTCCGGCTGCCAACTGCAAGTAAGCAAACGTACAATGATTTAATATGCTTTTCATCTCTGATGCAAACAACGCTTCTCTTAAGCCTGGTTAAGTACGACCCTCTATTTCCCTTGTTTCCAGAGAGTAAGTGCTGGAAAGCTCTCAGCGTTGACCGGAGTGGGGACGACGGCGGTCAGAAAGGCACTGCAAGCGAGTCTGCATGCAGCATGGCAGCCTGGGAGATCCGGGTGGACTTGGTCTCCAAGCACAACAGAGCGACAATTCTCCAAACAAGTCTTCTTTCCACTCATTTCCAATGTCTCAGAGTCCAGAGTCCCAATCGTAAGGCAACAGCAGCAATTTCTTTTGATGCTCAAATTAATGTTAGTATCCGTGTTAGTCAAATCATCACCACACTTCTTTGTATTTGCGAAGGCTTTTTTTAACCACATGACAACGACCACAGAAACTGGTCCTAAACGCCCTCTAATTCCCAAGCAAAACAGGGCAGTCAGCACATGAGCAATTGGCAACTCACTTTTCCCCCTTTAAGTCTGAGATCCCGCGAGGTGGTCAGCTCTCGTCGTGGGCAGCTGGCTGCTGAACGCGGACGGGCTAGCAAGGCACGGGGCCGCTGGGATCTCTCAGAGCACACAACCCCGAAGGAAACAGCCTAGAGGACTTTGGTACGTTGGCTACGTTTTTTTCATTGGAAACGATATGGGGCAATCTTGCAAAGTGCCATATTATTTTTTTCACACCCACAAAGAGAGAAGGTCACTTTTTCCAAGAACTGAAAGCCAGGTCAGAGAGAAGGTGCAATTTGCCGCGCATATGCTTTCGGGTTCTAACCCCCGGCACTGTGTGTTCGTTCCCCAAGTACTGCCAGGAATAACTCCTGAGCACCAAGCTGGAGTTACCCCAAAGCAATACCAGGTATGATTCCCCCCAAAGAAACTCACGGAATAGCTGAACTGCTGGAAGTCATTTCTGGAACATTTGCCAGGGGACCTTTGAAGTACGATACTACTGAATAAAGTGATAACTTGGTTTCATTTTACAAAACCGATCACGTGAGAGCACAGAATTTGTGGGACTCTGTGTCTTAGGGTCTATGGATACCTTTTCCTGTATTATACATACTTGGAAAATATAAAACTCAAAGAAAAAAACTCTCTAGGGTCAGAGAGACAGTACAAGAATGCTCCCGTGGCATGCCACTGACCCCAGTTCAAATTCCCAGCACCACAGCACACCCCTGAGCACCGGTAAAAGGCACTCCTGGGCATAGAGCAAGAAACAGCCTGTGCTTACTACCAGATGGGAATCAACCCCCTTACCCCCACCCCCAAAAACAACCTGTCTTCACTTAAAAAAGGACAAAATATTTACTGGAAATGAGTGAACCTTATTACAAATTCACGGCAAAATTTGATTTCTTTGGTGGCCATACTCAGCTGTGCTCAGGGTGGATTCCCCTGCTCGTGCTCAGGGAAGCATGTGGGGTGCCAGGGACTGAGGGCAGGCCCCTTGCCCCCTGCGCTATCTCTTCACTCTCTCTCAAGTCCGACTTGCAAAACACAAGACATAAGGTAATTAATTTATCTGGGTCCCAAACTCTTCAATGTACAGAACTGAAAATTCCAATACTTCATTAGAACACATGGAAGATAAAAAGAAAGCATGTAAAATAATCTGGACTTTGTGGCTGAAAACAAAGAAACGGTAAATGCAGTCTGAAGTACTCTAAAATTGTTGTGTGGTTTTTTTTCTTAAGTAGAAAAAACCAACAGGAAGGAGGGCCAGGGCAGACATGACACTTTGGTGGGGGCCGATTCAATTTTAATGATGTGTCCAACCCACTGCTGAATCTCAAACACACCCCATTAATCAAAGGAAAAGCTATTGCTAGAGTTCAAATTTTCAGGATGAAAGGTTTTGATTTTGCTTTTCACTGATAAGAGTTGCTCACTTTAGGACCCATGATTTACAATCAGATTAACGGTAGAGTTAGGCCCATCAAGTCCTGCCAGCCTTCTAGCCATGCCCCCAGCTCACTGTGGGCCCATTAGGGCTCAGGATCAGCTGCCTCTGGGCACCTGCTATTACTTCCCTGATGTTTTTTTAGATCCCACATGAGGGAGATCATTCTGCATCTGTCCCTCTCTGGGTAACTTCACTCAGCATGGTACTCTGCAGATCCAAAGGATAGGAGTTGAAAGGGAAAGTATGCAGATATGAGCCAGGACAGTTAGAAGATCCAAAAAGAATCTAGGGATAAGTTTATCGTAGAGAGCAGACAGAAAGCCAGAGAATTGATCTCTGAGAAACAGCGTATAAAGTAGACACATTCTTAAATGCACAGAGGCAATAAGTATTTGTCTACTGCTTTAAAGACTACCCAGGAGAAACAAGAGAGGTAAAAGAAGGTAATCCTCCCTCTGTGGGAAATTAGTGTTTACCTGGTGATAGAAGGAAGCAAATAAGAGTAAAATAAGAAGAAAAAATATTACTCTCCAAATTAGCATGGACACTTAAAACAGGAAAGGGCAAATTATGAAACTTAACTGAATATAATGGAGGGTACTTAATTATTCTAAGGTGTTAAGAATTCATTATTAGTCGAAAGCTCAGAACAGGGGCAGATACTCTAAATCCTTTTTTATTTTTGTTCCTCTGAATGTTTCAGGTATCTGAAAATACCACTTGATCCTGCTGGTAGATTAAAAAAGCTGCTAACAGTCTACAATATGACTAGGTCAAGGACAATTACTTTCACACTTACTGACATAATTCGCATGTCACATAAACCATACTTACGCAAACATACATGTCATGGTATTGAGTACACCCACAGATATGTGAGCATCACCAGTCAATTCTCGAACATTTTTTTCACCTCAGAAAGAAACCCCAAACTCTTTGTCCGGGCCCCCCCCTAGCGCCAGCAATCACTGATCCATTCTCTTAACAGATATGGCATCTGCTTTGAGATACCACTAATTTTCCTGGGATGTTCAGAAGCAAAAACTAACTGTTGAGCTTTTCTCAGAGTCAGGTCAAGTCCTGAGATCATGAACACATCTACACTGTGACAAAGGAGTTTATAGACACTTTGGCATCTCCAATGGATACTCCAAGTCTTTATCGTCATTCCATATTTTTAATCAAAAATCTCCTTACGATAGCAAATTTTAGTAATTTTTTATGAGGATTTCATATAGCTAATGTTGCTAGATGTCTAAGGATTCTTATTTACTCAGAAATCCAGAAAAGATCAGTTAACACTATCATTACCACCATTCTATATTCATATATAGAATATATATCTATATATTTGAATATTCATATATATTCATATATAGAATGGTGGTAATGATACTGTCAATATAAAATAAGCAAATGGTGAAGGAAGGTCACTTTTAATATAAAATACTAGACAACTGGAATCATTGATTTTAAATGCAATGCCCCAAATTCACATCGATATACCAAACCCCAAGAATCCCCTAATTTTCATCTTTTAACAATTACTAATATTTTTATCCAAACTCTCGATCATTAACACAGAGGAATCTGGTTTCTTTCTTCACTTTCAAGGGTACTGATTCCAATGGCTTAATTCTGAATTCTTTGAAATGTCCTGACTAGTAATATGAGTGTCTTCCTGCAAAACAAACTCAACTTGAATTATTCTTAAATGAGGACTGATGCTAAAGATCAGCATAAAATATTAATATAGAAAATGAAATTATATCAATACACTTACTTGTTCTCAAATGCAACCGTTATTGAATCTTCATGAACATCTTTCACAAACGCCTGTCGGAAAAAAAATACCACAATTAAACTAATATTAAGTTTAAAGATCATTTTTATTTCTAGTTAAAATTTATAGATATCAAACACGTTAAGATCTCATGGAAGTTTGGCCGTTTTTAAGGGCCTCTCAGTCAAGAATCAGCTCTATTTTTGCCCCTGGGGCAGATCCCCAGGAAGACTGAGTAGCTCAAACAAAACACAACATTGCTGCACGAAGCTCAGTACCTAACAGTCGGAATGCAGAAGACTGGGTATGGAATGAGAGGGAGACGAGTCATTTAACATGTAAAATTCAGAATGCAGGTGAGTGCAAAGCTCCTTTATGTATATGTTAGCCAGAGTTACTGAAAACCAAGAAACTTGGTCCAGAGTCTTATAGCAGCCAATATAGAGCTGTTGGAACCTTTTTTTTCTGTTCTAAGTAAAATTTTCCGAGAGTACAATGGCACATGGTTAAATACAATTTCAAACCTACGTACACAGAAGTACGCTATGTTTTCTTCAACAATCATATGCTGCTAATACTGCTAAAAAGTTCAATTACTACAATTTAATTAAATTCTCAATCTCGAAGGAACTGGAGGGAAAAAAATCAGTTAACACAAAGCACCGAGGTTTAAATCTTTTCAATCTGATGACGCAACTGCTAGTAACCTGCAGAAAGACATAATAAAAGTAATAGCCAACTAATGATCGAGAATTTCTTAATCAGCAGGCTGTCCGTAATTCTATAAAATTAACTTTTTCTATAGGTCTTTAATAGGTGCCGCGGGTGGGGGCGGGGAAGAGGCTTGTTTTGTTTTGACAATTAGAGGAGTGGGTTAAAGGTGAAAGGAACCCAGGGGGCTTTGGATGTGAGAGCCTGAAAATGCTTTGAGAGATTTAAGCTTCTTACTCAAATTTGTTCTGTACACGTTTCCCTGCTTCTGCGGTTTCTCCAGCCTGCATGGGGATTATGGTCCCATCCCCTCCCTGTGGGGTCCGGGGCTTTGGGGACCAGCGGCACTGCTCGCCGCGCGGGGGACCCCCGTCTCCCCTTCCCACCTGGCTAGCCGCCCTCTGTGGGAGAGCACTGGATTGCAGTCCAGGCCAAACCCCTGTCACCCTTAGTCAGCTGCCTGTGTCCCCGCCAACAGTGAGCTTGGGACAGTGGGTGACAGATTCAATTTTCCTTGCCGCTGTGATTTCCAGTGTCTGCAAGGAAGGCACCGAACGACCAGTGGGGGCCAGCTGCGTATTTGCTCCTAACCTGCCCTGAAGTCGGTGCACGCTTCAATCATACTCATGCACTAGACGTGCTAAGAGCAGACACTCCCTCGAAGGAGAAAGAGCTGCAAGTGCTGTGACTCTCCAAAGAGAAAGAAACGCTTTCTGAGGCTCTCGGAAATGAGGGGAGTGACCCTCGCCTTCTCCTACACATGCATTCCTCTCCTCCTCCCTCCCGGGGGAGGGCACACAGGTGAGACTCTGGGCCCCATTCATTGTCTTGGAGGTGCATGGATCCGAATGGTGAATACTTCCTTTCTTAGGCTTTCCAGGGTCAAATGGGGGGAAAAAAAACCCGGGCTGGAAGAAATCTCATTCATTTTGCAAATGAATGAGAAAGCCAATCTGATCGGAATGCCTTCCCACCTGACTTCAAATCTCTCCCAAGTTCTGACGCCCAATTTCACTGCACAGCCAAGTCCCCGCCCATACAACAGGACTAACAGCAAAAACTCAGGACCGCAGAGTGAGAGTGAAGGAACCCAGGAAAAGGATCTTGGATCACCCACTTCCCCGCAGACGGGGACCCACTTGGAAAGCCAGACCTAGAGACTTGGGGAAAACATGAGTAGTGCTAAGTGGTTGTGCAAGCTTCTGTGTAGTAAAACAGTGATCTCTAGCACAGCACGCTCTGCAGTTAACATGATATGCTCACTTGAAAACTTTCCTCTTGAATGGGCCTTTTGTTTGGGGGCCACGCCCGGCGGTGCTCCAGAGGTACTCCTGGCTCTGCACTCAAGAATCACTCCTGGCAGGCTGGGAGACCATGTGGGATGCTGGGAGCGGAACTCTGCAAGGCAAACGGCCCTACCTGCTGTACCATTGCGCCAGCCCACTTGACTGGACTGTTTAAAAGCACGTTTGGTAACTAGCTCCAGATTTCTCCTCACCAAATGAAAATCTGTGCTCAGGCACCAAACTTAAAAACATAACCACGTTAGAATATAATCCATCACTTTCCATGTGATCTAGCATATTAAGATTATTCATTACCAGTCACATTTTTCAGAAAATGGGAAGGTTTTCTTTTTTTCCCAAGACACAATTTATTCCTTTTTAATGGTTTTCATCATCCTAATACAAAAAAAAAACTCAATCTTAGGACATAAATGTATTCATCCTGCGATAGCATCTATTACACATTCCAAACTCAGTTAATCATACTCCGTACTTCAAAACTGGTTTTTCAAAAGGCACTATTTTAGGCAGATGCCCCTAAAATACTTTGTATTTAAATATTCTCTGTCTAGGAAATGTGTTGTAAAGCACCCATGAGGTGCAGTGCAAGTGCCTTCCTGCAAGGGTCTGTAAACTCTGCATGTGATCAACTTTCTCCCGGAGAGGCCCCTAAAAGCTCCTAAAAGCCAGGCCTCCATTACTAAATGTAACTTTTTAGTTTTCAAAAACAAACACCAGAAGGGGGCCTGAAAAAGGCACTAAGTTTCTACTGTCCTCCGGGTTAAGTTTCACAGCTTTAGTGATTCAGCTAGAATTACATTTTTCCAGAAAGCATGCAACTCTTCCTAAGGCTTCCAGTTCCGTTCAGACTGCAAACTTGGGCCATGTGCTCAGAAGATGGAGAATCAGCCCCTGCAATATGGTGGATGTTCAGCACATCCAAACAGGAGTTCAATTATACTGAAGCGCTTTAGTTTGGGATGTCTTGCTGTCGATTTGACGAACGTGTCTCGCTTCTTGATAAACATGAAATATCTCACTGTTCCTTTTTTTTACCAGTCTGCATTTCTGCCCCACAAACCCCGCTCAGTTTACTTTGGTTTTACTTGTATCACTCACCATATTATGAGTCTATTAAAGCAAACGTTTTTCTTTAGAGAAACTCTTTTTTCCAATCACGCTGACCATGAGATTCCCTAAAATTAAATCTATTTAAATTCACGTAGCAGCAATTTAGTTCAGCCACATTTGTTCAAGTTTCCCGTTTCCTTTCAAGAACCTGAAGAGCCTAGCCTTTTGACTACTTTCAAATTCCGGGACTTGGTTTAAAAATTAAAACTGGGCTCAACAGTGAAGACAGGGCATTTCTGAGTTTTAATCAGTTTGCAAGCAAAAGCAGGAGAACAATCATAGGCGGCTGGAAGGGAACAATAAATCCTTCAAGTCCAGGATGTTGTACTTACCTTCTGTGGCAAGCAAAAGCCACTAAGAGACAATAAATAGTCTAACCTAAGCCGCTATCAGATCTATTAAACTATTACTCAATCATTAACTCCTGCTCCTAATTACTCTAGTCAGCTCCACAACATCCAGTGTCCCAAATTTCTCATCGAGAGCCAGAAGGCTTCTCCACAAACTCACCAGTAGAAAAAAAAAACCAGCACTGAAATCCCGAAAGCCGCCTCCTCAACTGGAACTAATTTTCCTTTTCTGCCGCCGAGTCTGGTACAGAGCCGTAAAGGCTGGATTATTTTTTTGTCCTCCCCGGACAGCTAAAGGGGTTTCACCTTTCTTTTTTTTTTTCTTTTTTGCTAAACGCCTGTAATACATCTTTGACTCGAGAACTAGTTTTCTCCATAAAATGGGTGAGCAACTCACTGCTGTATAATGAAGTTCGATTGTTTTCCTATAGGCAAACGGGTCCGCTTTACGGAAGTCACAGGTAATTAGCCCATTGGAACTTTCCCACTCCCGATGGAGAACGGCAAAGAGTTTCTTAGCCATGTGCTCGAGTGAGGCCCGAGACATCGTCGCCACCTCATCTGTCGTCAGGTGGCCGTCGCTCAGGCAACTTAGGGGACAGCCAGAGAGAACTTACAGATGACTGGGGGGGGGGGAGGGGGACAGTGATTCCCCGGGGGGGCCGGGGACACTGTGAAAATCTCTTCTAATTCCTCTTTGGAAGCGGTACCGCCTTAGTCGCCCGGGCAACGGGGTCATTTACAAACCTGCGGGCGGCCACAACCCGTGTCCGTGTGTGTGGCCTCGAGGAAAGATTCCCGGGGCGCGGACACCCTCAGACACCGGGTGCACCAAGAGTTCTTGGAGCTCACTCTGAACCTGCCCCTCATGCCAATAAGCTCTCGCCTAAAACTTCGGGAACGCGGGCGAGTCGATTTTGTCGGCAGCCGAGGAGGAGGAGGAGGAGAAGGAGGAGGAGAACGTTTGGCGATGCCTCGGAACGGGTCGTCCAGAGTGGGTCCCCCCCGCCGGTGACCCGGGACCGGCGTGTGGGGTCCTGGAGAGTGTTGGGGGTGCGCGAATAAGAACGATCGGCAACTTCTTTCATTCATTGGCCGGCCGGGCCAGGGAAGCCCTGAAACTTTCCCACCGCAAAGTGGCCTGGAAGGTTCACAAAGAGCCCCCACCCCCCACCGGGGCGCCCCGTGTGCGGCGGGGTCTGGCGATCCCCCGCACCCCTCACCCAGCCTCTCGCTCCCGCAGGTCCCCCAAGCGTCGCCCGGAGCCGCCGAGGCGGCCGGGCTGTGTAGAGCGTGGAGGGTGGGGGGTACAGACCGCGGGTGCCCCCCCCGACCGCCCGAGATCGGGGTTCCCCGGCCGCTTCTCCTCCGGCGGCCGGCGGCTCCCCAGCGACACGTTCGGCCCGGATCCCGCCGGCGAAAGGCGCGCCAGGGCGAGAGATCGCGGCCGCCCCCTTCCAGCCGCGACTCCCCGCCGCGATCCGCGCCCGCCGCCCGCCGCTCGCCCGAGGCCTCGCGCGCGCCGCGGCCAATGCTCCGAGCGCCCGGGGCTGCCCGCAGCAGGCCCCGCGTCCCGCACCCGCCGCCGCGTCCCCGGCCCCGGCCCCGGCCCCGGCGCGCCGAGCGAGCGCGCCCGGGCATCCCCGCGCCGCCCACCCCGGAGGGCCCCGGGCCTGGCGGGCCGAACCCGCCGAGGGCAGCGGGGACCACCCCCCGCCACCACCTCCACCACCCCCCGAGCGCCGTACCTTGTAGAAAGCGCCATTGGAGCCCCGCACTTCCACCACGAGCTCCTCCATCTTCTCCCGCCCCCGAGAGCCGGGCTGCGGGGCGCTCGAGGCCCAGCCGCCGCCGCCGCCGCCGCCGCCGCGCTGCCGCCGCCGCCACCCGGCCGACGTGCCGCCGACCCCGCCGCCGCCGCCGCCGCTGCCGCCCGCGCTCGCCGTCCGGGACGCCGACCGCCCGCTCGCCGGCGGCGCTCACCGGAAGTGAAAGCGAAACGGAGCCGAACGACTGACTGTGGCCGAACGCTCCGGCCGCTCCGCGTGTAAACACTGAAGCCGCGTCACGTGACCGCGCCGCCCCTCCCCCCCGCGGGCTCGGCCCCCTCGGCCCCGCCCTCCCGGCTCCGGCCGGCGCGCGCCTGCGCACTACCGACCCCGCGCCGGGCGCGGAGTGCGGAGGGGGGGGAGGGGGGAGGGGGAAGGGGGCGGGAGGGGGGTTGGCAGCGCGCGCGCGCGCGCAGACGGGCGGGGCTCGGAGCGGCTCCCAGAGGGCGGGAAGGGGGTCCCGGCGCCCCGGGCTTGCGTCTCTGCCCCCTCCCTCTCCCCCGGCGACTCCGTCCCCCACCCCCACCCCGCGTCTGGCCCTGCAGGCCCTCCTGGGAGGCGTGGGAAACGGCCTCCCGCTGCGACCCGGCCCGCTCAGCTGCTGGGGCGCGACGAGTCTCCTGCGGCCGAGCTTGCTTGCAGGGGGTCGGGATGGGTCAGGAGCCACGCGACGCAGGGATCCGGGACAGGGACCTAAGCGATCGAGGAGAGGGACCGAAGGGATCGAAGACAGGGGCCGCAGGGATCGAGGACAGGGACCGAAAGGATCTTAGACAGGGGCCGCAGGGATCTAGGACAGGGGTCGTAGGGGTCGAGGACTGGGTCCGCTGAGCGCTTGCTTTCCGGGCTCGGTCCGGACATCTCAACGCCCCCCAGCACCACCCGGCCCAGAGTGTGCGGTGCCCCCAAGAGCAGGAGTTTTGCCCAACCCCCTCCAAAAAAGAAAAAAAAACAGGAGTGACACTATTGAGAGCTTCCAAGACTGACCACACAGTCTCGGTGCGACTGTAAAGAATCATTAACGTAGAATTCGATTTTCGAACCCGACGAACGCGTGATTTCGCCACGCCAAGAGAGAACTCTGAACCAGCCAGTGGCACCCATGGGCACACGCCCTCGGATTTGAATTGAGCGCTCCTGGGGCTGTGGGAACCTCTGCACACGTATTAGCCCTTTCCCCGTCCCAGCCCCCAGCGATGCCTTCCCTCCTGGTCAGAAGTCGGGAAAGCAACAGTCCCAAGACACCCATCTGTTCACAGGGTAGTCCCCGCCCAACGGCATGCACACCCTATTCCCGCGGTCCGGCCAGCTCCGGACCGCACCGTCCAACACAATCCCAGCTCATTCCCTTCCCACTTTCCTCCTTGTCTTCTGCTTTCTTTGGAAGTGGGTCTCCTACTGAGAACGACAATAAACTGTGAGGACATCAGGGCACGGACACCCTCTCTAAATAAATAAATAAATAAATAAAACCCCTTTTGCGAAGGGCAGGTATGAGACTAGATGGACACAAAGGTAAGGATCAAAAGGATCGAGGCAGCTGTGACGTGACTTGAGATGAGAGGCGGTGATACTGAGATAGGGACGCGGCCGCGGCGGGGGATGGGAAGTTGGCGAGGAGGGGACAGGGTTCCAGCTGGAATGTGGCCCCGGGAAGCCCCCCTCTCCCCCCCCCCCCCCCCCCCCCGGCAGATCATCCAGAATGCGAGGAATCTTGAGCCTCCAGCTTCCTTCCTCACTCGCCTCACAGCCAGGGCAGCCTTCGGACTTCACGTAGAGCTTCGTGGAAGCAGTGGATGAAGCAATTGCCTTGACTTTGCGGATCATGAAGAATGCACTGAGCAGGAAGGATGCTTTGGACTAAGGTTTCTAGGGAGGTCGTGAAGACTCTAGGGCCTGGAGAGATTGCTCCCAGGGCTGAGTGCATGCTTCGCAGGGGACCTCCGAACGCCACCCACTGCCCTGAGTCCCCCACGCGCATGCAGTCTCCAAGCCTACACCTGCTGGGATGTGGCCAGCTACCCAAACCAAACCAAACCAAACCAAACCAAATGCAAACTCTAATCACACAGGAAGTGCACCACAGCGAGCATGGAAGCCAGAGCACAGCACACGCTTTAACCCCAGTGGTGTCCAATGGTTTAAGCTTTTACAAATTGCTGGCTGCAATGATTATACTCATATGCCTGGTAGGTAGAAAAGGTTACTCAATTGACCCAGGGCTTTCAAAGTCCTTTGAACCCTTCACAGCCACGTTTACCACAAGGCACCTGTACTACTAAACCCCTTGCTGTTCCCTGAACCCAGGAGCCATGGGCCGGCCTTCTGATCTCTGCACATGAGCTCTGGCAGGAGAAATAACGTTCCCTTGGGTTATCAGCTGGATTCCTGTTAGCTCGTCATTTTGCTTGAGGTATCGAGAGGTGAGTAATTTTGTTCCTTGGCATCTGTCCATTGGCATCATCCACCCGTCCAAGGCCCCACCTATATTTGCGTTTTATTCTTTGTCGGCCCTCCTCTTTCTCAATCGCTCCTTCCAGGTCCTAGCCGCAGTGTTCTTGATCTAGATCTTCCATTCCTTCCGGCCCATGGCATCTCAGGTATGACGTTCCCATTTAGAGAGGGCACCAGGCAGTCATTTTTATTTATTTATTTAGTTAGTTTTGCTTTTTGGGTTACACCCAGCAATGCTCAGGGTTTACTCCTGGCTCTGCACCCAGGAATTACTCCCGGCGGTGCTCGGGGGACCATATGGGGTGCTGGGAATCGAACCCGGATTGGCTACATGCAAGGCAAAGGCCCTACTTGCTGTACTATCGCTCCAGCCCCAGTCGTTGATTTTAAGAAAAGTTTGATGAATGAACACAGACCCATCCTCATGACCTTAATACCCGGGGTCAGGGAGCCTTCCACTGCTGGCTCATGAAACTCCCTTGTTCAAGTCGGTTCCACTGACATCAGCTCCATCCTGCTCAGCACCAGTGACCCATGTTGTGCTCTCATTTCCTGTCACTGGCAAACCTCGCTTCAGAGTCAGTTCTCCAGCCGAAAACGTCACTCTCCCTTTCTCTCACACATTTCATCCGTCTGCGAAGCCTTTCAAAGTCCGCAATTTCTTGCCCTTTGCACTGCTGAAACCATGCCCGATACCCCGACCCCCCACGATGCTAAGGAATTTACTAGCTTCTCTGCTGCACTGCACAGACAGAATAACCCCATTTCGGTCGTCAATCTGCATGATGTCGGTGGGCCCACGGGTGGCTCATGAGAAGCAGGGAGGAGAAAGATGGTCACTTTCTCCCCATCTGCCTTTGCCACCCAGGACCCAGGGTTACTAGGTTCTTGTCTCATCTCGCAGTAAAGAATTCATTGTATGATTGTAACCCATACATGAAAGCATAAGCATAACTATCTCACGGTGACTCAATAAAATAAAAAAAAAAATCACACACACAATAAATCCATTCTGAGTTTGAAAAAAAAGAATTCCAGGAGTACAAGAGTACCACACCACATTTGATGAGGTTCAAATAGTAGGCAACCAATCATGGAGGGAAATATATATATATGTGTGTGTGCTTATATATTTTCAGATGTATATAGGAAAGTTCACATCACTCAACCTTTAACAACATGTTAGTGATATCCTAAAGAAGGTCCTGATGGCCCCTGCCAAAATAGAAAAATCTTCACACTGTTTCCTCTCTGGACACTTTTTTGTAGCATTTTCAGCATAAATGAACAATTTTTTTCATTTTTTTCATAACAAAGAATACAAAATATATTATTTGGGTTGTGCTTTGGCACAGGGCTTGGGGCTTGGGATGGAAACATCCCAAGTATGGTGGTGGGAAGGTGTAATGGTTGTGGGATTGGTGTTTGAATATTAAATGTAAACATATTGTGAACTACCTTAGAAAAATTAAAAAAAAAAGTTTAAAAACACAAGAATTTCAAGAGTAGGCAAGCAGTGAAGTAAAACAGATTTTATTTGGAGGTTTTTTTTTTTCAGTGAAACAAATAGATTTTATTTGGAGGATTTTTAAGGTGTGGAGGGAGAGAGAGTGAGAGAGAGAGAGAGAGAGAGAGAGAGAGAGAGAGAGTAACATACTCAAGAGCGAACACAGGCTTCTCCAAGGACGGAGAGAGCCCCTACACCCATCCCAGCATGAGACAGGAAAGTATGAGAGTCCACATTTGGGGGGGGGGGCTGGAGCGATAGCACAGTGGGTAGGGCATTTGCCTTGCACTGGCCGACCTGGGTTCGCTTCCCAGCATCCCATATGGTCCCCTGAGCAAGGCCAGGGCTAATTTCTGAGTACCCAGCCAGGAGTGACCCCTGTGCATTGCTGGGTGTGACCCCCCAAAAAAAGAAAGTCCACATCTCCAGAGGGGAGATGGGGGAGTAACACTTGTGCTCAGCCACCTGGGCACCAGCAGCACAGGGCTGAGGGGGCAGATGTGCACTTTCTTTGTTCTGGGGGCCTTTGCAGGGTTTCTCCAACCTACCCCCACCTGGGGCTGCTACCTAGTTACAGTCTCTGGCTAAGTGGGCTGCCTAGGGGGTAGGGTTGGGAGTGCTGATGGTCTTCTTTGAAATTCCTTTCCTGGCTTTTTGTTTCTAAAGGAGCTTCTGTGGGGGGGGGGGTCCAATATCCTCAGGGTCTGCTACTTACTGGCGCCAGGTGAGGGTCTTCTTCTTCTCGGGGGGCCTTAGTTCCTGTTTTCTGCAAGGTTGGGTTTGGCAACTTCAGGGCTATTAGCTCTTAGGCAATGTTGGGCGGCCCCTTTGGCTTGGGAGGGGCCTTCCCTACCTGCTGGCTGACAAAACCCTGGAATAATGTACTAATAATGCCTAAGGGGAAACGCCAAAGTCCTTTTGTCTTCAGTGGTCTACACTCCTTGGCTTCTGTTCTCTCTGTTCACCTACCCCTGGCTTCATTCCCTTCACATCGGCTGCTGCTGTTTCTTGCGGTGTGGGGCGGGGTCCACTGAGGTTCAGTCTCCCCTCTCTGGAATGTAAGCCCCGTTGAAACAGAGCTGTTGTGATAGAGGCCAGCCGCACACGCTTGGGGGAAAGGCAGCTCAGATACAGAAGGGAGCACCAAGAAAAGGGTGTTGGGAGGATCCTCCCAGGATGAGAGATGCATGCTGAAAGTAGACTATAGACCAAACATGATGGCCACTCAATGCCTCTTTTGCATACCACAGCACCCAAAAGGAGAGAGAGAACAAAAGGGAATGCCCTGCCACAGGGGTGGGGTGGGATGGGGGGGAATGGGAGGGATCCTGGGACCATTGGTGGTGGAGAATGGGCACTGGTAGAGGAATGCGCACTTGACCATTGTATAACTGAAACCCAAGCACAAAAATTGGTAAGTCTACCACTGTACCTCATGGTGTTTCACTAATAAAAAGTTTTTAAAAAGAAATAGAGCTGTTCTGTTTCACGAATGCATTTGGAAAAATTCTTGGGACCTGCCCAAGTGTTTGACCATGGCTCTGCTCAGGTGCTAACCGACTTGTGGACACATGAACGGGAAGCATGTTGAGGCCTTGGGTCAAGGGAACTCCCATGCCTGGCTTTATCCGTAGTGGAAAAACGCTTCTGCAAGTCCAGGCTTGTTGTGGCCCCTGGCTTCCACTCAATCGGGGTTGTTGTCTTTGCATCGAGTTTTTTTCCCTCTGTTCCTTCCTGCTCCTCGGAAATGTGACTTTGCCTCTTTCTCAGGTCTCCATCCCACCCTATGTCCTTTCTAGCCCTAGAAAGCCTATGTCCCCTCTAGGACGATAAATTCACTGTGTCCTGACTCTTTCTCTGATAAATTCACCTCCTGTTGACCTCTCCTCTGAACTAGATTTCAGGAAAAATGTTTCAAGTGAAAGGAGTTTCTGTTTTAGAACAGATTTAGATTTACAGGAAAATTGAGCCGAGAGAGAGAGCAGAGACTCCTCTATTTCTCCCACATAGTGTTGGTAACATTTATTAACATGCTGCCTTGGTGAGATCCATTTGTTGTAATTAAGGGGCCAATATCGATACATTATTATTAACCAGAGGGCACAATTCACATCAAAATTTACTGCGAGTTTTCCAGTGGAGAGTTTTATCCTGCAGAATGCCAAACAGCCCCCGTTGCATCATAGTTCCTTCACCCTTAAGACCCCTGTTGTACACTGATTTTCCAGTTTAAATCTCTATACCTGCCTCCATCAATTTGCCTTTTCAAAGTGTCTTGGAGTAGAAATCATACAGTAGGCAGCCGTTGGGTATAGGGTTTCTTTTACTTAGCATCTAAAATGCACACATGTCCTATAGCTCTTTTCTTTATTTGAGAAATAAGAGTCCTCTGACGGATGAATCATAGTTTATTTATGCATTTGATTCTTGAAGGGCAATAGTGGTTGCGTCAGATTTTGCTGATTATGAAAAAAAAATTGCTGCAAACCTCCACGTGCAGGTTTTTGTATTGATATGTGTTCAGTGTTATTTGGTAAATACCTATGAGTACAGTTGCTGGCGAGTTGATGGCTTTGTTCGACCTTGTAAGAAGAAACTGCAAACTACCTTGCAAAATTCTATTTTGCATTCGCACAACAATCAATGAGAGTTTCTGTTGTTTTGTATCTTCTCCAACACCTGTTGTTATGAGTGTTTTGAATAGTGCTCAGTCTAGAAAGAGTGTAGCTTTTCTGTTGCTTTAATTCGAATTCCTAAGTGAACATCTGCTGTCAAACTTATTTTTTTTTTTGCTTTTGGGTCACACCCAGCGATGCACAGGGGTTATTTCTGACTCTGCGCTCAGGAATTATTCCTGGCAGTGCTGAGGGACACATGGGTTGCTGGGGATCAAACCTTGGTCTGCGTGCAAGGTAAACGCCCTACCCACTGTGCTATCGCTCCAGCTCCTCAAACATCTTTTAACGATGCTTCATGCTCCCTGTATATCTTCCCCAGTAAGTTCTGTTTAGATCTTTCACCCATATGGGTTTGGGATCATGATTTTCTTAAACAAATTTCATTGCCATTCGTTTACCAGACTATAAAATGTAAGGAGTAAAATTTAAATCCTCTGTATGTGTAGAAGACCCGTGGCGCCAATCAGCCAAGTCCCCACTGCTGTCACCACTATCAAAACCATCTTCTAGGGGTTTGAGCGATAATACAGTGAGTAGAGCAGCTTGCCTGGTTTGCGCCTGCGCAGGTTTCAACCCCGACCTCCCACATGGTCACCACCAGGAGTGATCTCTGAGGGCAGAGCCAGGAGGTAGCCCTGAGCACAGCCGGGTGTGGCCCCCAAACAAACAAGCAAACAACAACAAAAAAATCATCTTCTAACTGGAGGGCATGCTGGCATGCTGGAGCCGGAGGCGTGCGTCTTCCTTGCAGTCTGCACATAGGGTCCCACTGGCAGGAGTTATTTGGAGCACAGGAAGTGGCCCCCAAGTAACACAGGTCATAACCCCTCCCCCCACCGCCCCCTCTCCGCGCCATTTTTTAAAGACCCTTTAGAGACCAAATGACTCTTTTCCCCCTTCTAGGTGAAAGTTACTTTTCTTGTGCCTTGTCAGTCCATTTGCTTTGATTGTCGATATTCTACAGATCCAAGAAAATATCCAGGAATTGTCTTAACTTTTTTGACGTTTTTGACATTTTTAGACTTTTTTTTGACATTTCTTAATTTTTTCCTCCCACTGAGCATAACCACCTTAAGTCTCATCCATGTTGCGAGGCAAGGCAGAGTTTCATCTTTTGAAAGAGGTGGTAGCACTCCACTGTGCATATGTACACCACATATTTTGGGGGGGGGTCACACCCCTGGTGATGCACGGGGGTTACTCCTGGATGTGCACTTAGGAATTACTCCTGGCTGTGCTCCAGGGATCATATGGGATGCTGGGAATCAAACCCCGGTCGGCGGCATGCAAGGCAAACGCCCTTCCCACTGTCCTATTGCTACAGCCTCACCTTATCTTCTTTATTCAGCCATCTGATCACGGTGTTTTGAGCTGCTGTGAACACAGAAGCACAAATATCCTCTCCAATGAGAGTTTTTTTAATTAAAAATTTTTAATAGTGAGACATCATGAGGTACAGTTGCAGACTTACACATTTTTGTGCTTGGGTTTCAATTATACAATGATCCAATGAGAGTTTTTAAATCCTCCAAGTAGATTCATCCAAAGGGTTTTGCTGGATCATATGATATTTCATTTTTATGTTTCTAAAGTATTACCCTATCAATTCTCATAAAGACTGAACCAATTCATACCCCCCCATCCACAGTTCCTTTCATTCCACACCTCCAACATTTGTTGTTTCTAGTTTTGTTTTTGAGTTTGCTGTTTTTATTTTTTTTTTTTAATTTGAGTTATCAGCAGCTCGAGTGTATGGGGGAGTGAGGGAACGGAGGAGGGAAGAGTTAGTATGTTTTGTTTTCCTTTTTCTTTTGCTCTTTCATGCTTGGGATTGAACCCAGGGCCTCGCCTCAACCATGGGAAAGATATACTCGACAACTGAACTGTATAAACCATTCTCGGATATGAAGCAAATAACCTTGCTGTGGTTTTGATTTGCATTTCCCCCATGCCGAGAGAAAGTGAGTATTCTTTTCACTTACCCATTGGCCAGATGTATCATCCTTGGAGAGTGTCTGTTTAGAACGCCTGCCCACTTATTTTTTGTCTGTTTTTGTTTTTTATTTATTTATTTTTATTGCGTCACTGTGAGACACACAGTTACAAAGCAGTTCATGACTGAGTTTCAGTCATACAATGATCCAACACCCATCCCTCCTCCAGCGTCCATTTCCCACCACCAATGACACCAGATTCCCTCCCGCCACCCCTCCCCCAGCCTGCCTCTATGTCTCTATGTCTGCCCACTTGTTTTAATGGACTGTTTCTTTCTGTGATGTTGAGTTCTTAGTGCATTTTTAACGTCAACTCCCTTTTGGAGATGCGATGTGCAAATCTCTTCGCCCAATTAGTAGGTTGCTCCTTCTTCCTAATTTCTTTCACTGTGTAAAAGCTTTTTAATTTGATGTAGTACCAATTGTTTACTTTTTCTTTTGTTTCCCTTTTTATTGGAATTGAGTCACTGACTGCATCTCTGATATCTGCATCTTAGAGAATATCTCCACTCTTTTCTTCTATGTATCTTGAGATTTTAGGTCTTGTACCCATGACTTTGATACATTTTGAATTAATTTTTGTTTATGGTGTTAAATAATGATTATTTATGTCATTACATTAATATGCCACTTATGCCACTTGTTCCTATTCGCTGCAATGTGCATTGTTTCTTTATTTTTCTTCTTTTTCACCCTCTGATTTTAGTGGAGTGCATTGTATAATTCCATGTTCTCTACTCTCTTAGCACATAAATTATACATCTCTATGTTTAGTGGTTTCCCTAGAATCTGCAATATAATTGTACAACCAATTTAAGTTTATTTTCTAATCACCTAATACTTCTTAATGGATAGTACAGGTACGTATAGAGCATTTTCAATACCTCTCCTATCCCTTCTGTCACATACTTAACTGTATGCTATAATCACCAATACATTGTTAGTATAATATTATATTCACCGATGCTATTTTTAGGGCTGGAGAGATAGCTCAGCAGTCTGAGCACACATTTGCATGCAGGAGGCCTGGGTGCAGCTTATTTCCCTGCGTGATCCCCCAAGAACCTCTAGGAATAACCCTAGAGTGTTGAGCTGGGAGTAACCCCCAGCACTACTCTTGGGGCCACTGATCCCACCCAAATGATTTTGTTATTATTAGAAACTAGTATTTAGGAGTCCTTTGTCCTGAGAAAGAGGCTTGTGAGCCCAACAAACTGGAGACATTGTCTGGGCTGCTATTAGAGAGGGCAATCTCTCTACTTTTTTTTTTTTTTTTGCTTTTTGGGTCACACCCGGTGATGCACAGGACTTACTCCTGGCCCTTCACTCAGGAATTACTCCTGACGGTGCTTGGGGGACCATATGGGATGCTGGGAATCAAACCCGGGTCGGCCGCTTGCAAGGCAAATGGCCTACCCACTGTGCTATCACTCCAGCCCCAATCTCTCTACTTTAGACCCTTGATCTACAGGACTGAATCTTTATTCACCTGCCTCTAAATTGAACACAGTTACTCTTTAGGGATCTCTGAAATCCAGAACTGAGCCTCAAAGAAGGAAGACCAGCTGCAAAATAACCAGGCTGGGTAACTCCAGAGGAAGATGTCCATCAAGGCACATCCAGGTAAAAAAGAAACTGCTAGAGAAAGAGAGACAATTTGAATAAAAAATTAATTAGTGCATTTGACTAGATTAGTATACATCCCACAAATGTCTGAAAGCATGCAACTTGATTTCCCAACTGAGCAAAATAATGGATGAACTGAAGGAGTGAACAGTTGCAGGTGTGATTCAAAGTTGCAGCCTCAGCATCAAGTCAAAATACAAGAAAGAAGAGAGAGAGATGAACATCATGAGTAAAAAGAATGAACATTGGACAAGAAATTGGAGACTTTAATGTGCAAATGGATTGGAAATCTAGGAGATGTAAGAGGAACAGATGGATGAGAGTTTACAATAAAGAAATGAGAGAAGAAAATCGCTAAGAACGAAGATCAGAATTTATAGACTGGGTTGTTGGGAGAGCTTGCCAAAGGGAGTTAGTCTTCCCAAGACACAAGATAGGGCACACGGGTTTTATCAGGAACATTGGGGCAATGGTATATCTCCCTGCCCCTATGAAGCCCCTGTGATGCTTCCAAACAGTGAGTTGTCCTGGTGCTAAGATGTCAAGAACCAGGACAGCTCAATGTTTGCAAGCATTGCTTAAAGACATCTACCCAAGCATCTTTGGCAAATGGTATGGAAATTCCTTTAAAATGGAAATAACAATATGATCCAGTGGTACCACTCCTAGGCATTAATCCAAAAGATATAAATGGATATTTGCAGCCGTGTGTCATCCAAGAATCTCCAAGAACTATTTATAATCTCTAAAACATGGTATCCACCTAAATGGCCATAACAGAAGATGTATACATACTCTCAGTGAAATATCACTCTGCCATTTGAGAAGATGAAATGGTTCCTTTTGGGACTAAATTGATGAATATTTTGGTGGTTATTCCCAGCGAAATATGGGGAAAAAGTAAAAGAAAAATTTCAATTGCTCTTACTTACACATAGAATATGAATAACGTTTCCAGAAAGAAAAAGTAGGGGTGGGTGGGAGGAATGGGTTGAAGTATCTTTGTGGTGCTCGAATTATTTTTTTGTTTTTTGGGTCACACCCAGCGATGCTCAGGGGTTACTCCTTGTCTGCACTCAGGAATTACTCCTGGCAGTGCTCGGGGGACCATATGGGATGCTAGGAATTGAACCCGGATCGGCCGCGTGCAAGGCAAACGCCCTACCCTCTCTGCCATTGCTCCAGCCCCATGGGATTTGTTTTTAACATCTTTATTGAATCACTGTGACCATTACAAAGTTATTCATAATTAGATTTCAGTCACACAGTATCCCGACACCCATCCTCCACCAGTGTACATTCCCCACGACCAGTATCCCCAGGATCCCTCCCATCACCCCCCAGTCTGCCTGCCACTATGGCAGGTGCTTTTCTCCTCTCTCTCTCTCTCTCTCTCTCTCTCTCTCTCTCTCCTCCCCCCCCTTTGTGGTTTGCAAATATAGATGCTGAGAGTTTATCAAGAATATCCCTTTAGGAGGAGAGAGAGAACACAGGGGATTGCCCTGCCACAGAGACAGGGGGGATGGGGGGATGGGGGTGGGAGGGATATTATCCATGGTGGTGGAAAATGGGCACTGGTGGAGGGATGGGTATCTGATCATTGTATAATTGAAACCAAAGCACAAAAAATTGTAAATCTACAACTTTAAAAAAAATAAAATAAAATAAAGGGGAAAAAAAAAAAAAAGGTAGGGAAACAGTAAAAAAAAAAAAAAAAAAAAAGAATATCCCTTTAGGGCTGGAGTAATAGCTACAGCGGGTAGGGCATTTGCCTTGCACATGGCCGACCCAGGTTCGATTCCCAGCATCACATATGGTCCTCCGAGCACCGCCAGGAGTAATTCCTGAGTGCATGAACCAGGAGCAACTCCTGTGCATCGCCGGTGTGATCCAAAAAGCAAAAACAAACAAAAAAAATGAATATCCCTTTACCTACCTTTAACACTCAGATCTGTGCAACGTGATCATTGCCTGATGTTGTCATAGTGGAATTTTGGTGGTGGCTGCCATCACCTTTTTTTAAAAAAAAATTTATCGAATCACCTTAAGATAGTTACAAGCTTTCACGTTTGGGTTGCAATCACACAATGATCAAACACCCATCACTTCACCAGTGCACATTCTCCACCACCAATATCCCCGGTATACCCCCCCCCTTCCCCACCCTCCCCTGCCTCCAGCTGCCATCAATCTTTAACACACATGCGCATGTCAAGCTAAACCCAGAAAATCAGTAGTATTGTAAGTCAAGGATAGATACGGTTTTTTTTCTTAGAAAATGTTCAAATTTGGAAATTTAGTGAGTTGTCCATTAATAGTTTTGTTAAGAAAATTCCATGAAAGAACTTGAAGTTTTCATGGTAGCAGTATCCAGGCATCATTAGCATAATACCGAACTCTTTCCTTATATTGACAGTTTCATTGTTTTACCAAATTATATATATAGATAAATTATTTTAGTAAGAAAAAGAAATGTTTTTATACATTTAAAATGTCCAAGACCGGGTAGGGCGTTTGCCTTGCACGCAGCCAACATGACTGACACAGGTTCGATTCCCAGCACCCCATATGGTCCCCTGAGCACTGCCAGGAGCAATTCCTGAGTGCATGAGCCAGGAGCAACCCCTGAGCATCGCCGGGTGTGACCCCCCCCAAAAAAAAAAGAAAAAAAAAGATTTAAAATAAAATAAAATGTCCAAGACACTTAGAGGAAAGATAAAAACATCTGGTGAGACCTGAAATCAGAGGGTTTTGTAGAGACTGTGTAATATTTATTTATTTATTTTTAAATTTAATTTTTTTATGCTACACTTACTTTTTTTTTATTAGTGAAACACCATGAGGTACAGTTGTAGACTTACAAGTTGTTGTGCTTGGGTTTCAGTTATGCAATAATCGAGTACCCATCCCACCACCGGCGCCCAGGAAGCAAAAATGCATCCAAATCATGCGATTTTAAAGACCCTGGTGTGGCAACAACTCATGTAGCTTACTGTGATCTAGGAGAACCCTGCCTATAGTGAAATACCACCTCCTGGGACTGCACAGAAGGAAGGTGGAAGCAAAGTACGAGCAATGTCAAGTTAACCTGCATCTGTTCCCAGGCTGTCGAGGCCTCAGGCTGTCTCTCAAATATGTCTAGCATTCTCATTCTGGGAATGGGGTGGTACAGTCATACCTCACTTTGCTAAGCTTCACTTCAGTGTGCAGATAGCATAGAGTACTGATCACTCAGCTAATGAGAACACTTTTTAGTCATAAGGTATTTTTAATTAAGGATGTAGGCGGATTTGGGGAGACCAGTGTTATCGCACACTTACTAGACGATAGTACAGTATAACCCACGTTATGCCTACGAAACAAAAATGTCACGTGATTGACTCCATTGCAGTGTTCACTTTCCTGCAATATTCACTTTGTTAGGTGAGCTGGAGTGATAGCACAGTGGTAGGGCCTTCGCCTTGCATGCAGCCAGCCCAGTCGAGCCGGGTTCAATTCCTCCGCCCGTCTCGGAGAGCCCGGCAAGCTACCTAGAGCATCTCGCCCGCATGGCAAAGCCTGGCAACTACCCGTGACGAGTAACAACAAGTCTCAAAAAATGGAGACGTTACTGGGCCCACTCGAGCAAATCGATGAACAACGGGAGGACAGTGTTTGTTTGTTAGGTGAGCTGCATGGAAACAGCAGTGTTTCTGAGGTGTGCTGACATTTCTGCCCCAGTATTTTATTCTGCTTCCTTCACAACGTATTCCTATTCGTTAGCAGAAAAATTGATTTGAAATGCCAAAGGGGAAGTCTCATATTCAGGCAGAGTAGTGAGTAGCACTCTCTGCCTAATGTCCCATATCCTGATACCACACCTGATACGAGAGAATTAGGAATGTCTTAAAGACCATTCCAAATCCTGAATGAATGAGTGGCTGCTAATTTTTCCAATCAGAATTATGTAGAAACCTCTGCATGGTAACAGCCGAGAGGAAAAGTTTGAACTTTCCTGGAACTATCTTTTCTTATGGAAATGGTATAAATGAAGACATTGCAACATCCAGGGATTTAAGAAGATTTCTGAGGTTTTATTTTATTTTTTAAATTTTTTAATTTTTTTATTTTCTAAGGTAGTTCACAATATTTGATTACATTTAATATTCAAACACCAATCCCACCACCATTACACCTTCCCACCATCATATTTGGGATGTTTCCATCCCAAGCCCCAAGCCCTGTGCCAAAGCACAACCCAAATAATATATTTTGTATTGTTTGTTATGAAAAACTGCTGAAAATGCTACAAAAAAGTATTCACAGAGGAAACAGTGTGAAGATTGTTCTATTTTGACAGGGGCTAACAAGACCTTCTTTAGGATATCACTGACAAGTTGTCAAAGGTTGAGTGATGTGAACTTTCATATATATATATCTGAAAAATATATATGCATATATATATATTTCCCTCTATGATTGGTTGCCTACTATTTGAACCTCATCAAATGCACTGTGGTACTCTTGGAGAATGGGTAGGGAGTGTCTTATGATGTGTCACGTGGCCGCAAATGCCACCACACGGTCCAGGAATAGGTTCACTCATGTGTGAGGCTCCCCCCGAGTGTGTGGGAAGTGGCCTTGAGCAAGGCAGCGGTTGGGTTGTGGATTACTGAAGTTTTAAATGTAATAATGGGCAATTGGGGGTTCTGCAGTAGCTCAGTGGTCTTGAGTGCATGCCTTGCAGGAAAGGAAGAAGCCCGAGTCTGGTCCCTAGAACCACTAACAGTAACTCCTTCCCCCAACTCAGCACTGAGCCAAGAGTAGGTCTTGAATGTGGGCCCCCACACAAAAACAGGTTAATAATTAAGTTTGAAATGATTTGTTTTTGTTGACTTTTGTTAGAATAGTAGTTAAGGAAGAAATAAGCTCCAATTGAGATATTTCTTAACAAGAAGCTTTTAATGAAGTAAGCTAGTTTTATTTAGGAAATAAAGGAGAGAGGGAGTGAGTTTGTGTGTGTGTGAGAGAGAGAGAGAGGGAGAGAGAGAGAAAGAGAGAGAGAGAAGAGATCCATAAAGTGAAGTTAAGAAGTAACTTTCATGATATATGCTAAACCTTCCCCTCTAAAGCCAGCTGCAATCTCTGGGCTTTGTGATTTATGTATGTGAATTCTTTTGTTTTTAAATGGTGGTCAGAGGATAAGAATTCAGAAATGATTTTCTCCATGGAATGTAATCCTCCCTTACCAAAAGTATCTGCAAATGAGACATAAAACTTCCATTGGTTAATGGTACAAAAATAATTCTCTGTTTGACATTTTGCTTAAAAGATGAATGAGTGCAAGCATGTCTTTTGGGCAGGTATAGCACAGAGTTTTTAACTTTTAACGGTCCTCAATAACTGAAGTTTAAGAATTTTTAGGATGATCTATGTCCTCCAAAGTAACTGAACTGGATGGCCTTGAGACACTTTTCAGAACGGTTTAAAATAACTTTTAAAAAGGAAATGCTTTAATTTCTTTCAGGCATAATTTTATTGATAGGAGAAGATCGTCTGTTGCAGTGAACTGCAGCCTACATTGTCACCAGAGGACACGCATGGTCAATAAACCTGGACTATGGATATTGAGTAATTCCTCTCCGAAGTCATAAGTCTTGTGAAAAGAATTGTTTGTCTTTCTTGTGTTTTCTTCCACTTAGAATGTTTTCAATTCTTGGCTTGATGCAGAGGCTTCTGTGCTGAGGAATAGAGATTCTATACTATTTTCATAAGGGTTAGGGAAGTGAAGATTGTAAATGACGGGAGGTGTACTTTACGGCGTGTATTGAACTGGATGTGAATCTATCGTACTACCAGGGCACAGAGGAGTGGGGTGAGCAGGAATAATTCCAGCATAACATCAGAGAATCTTCCCTCCCCAGCTGGTCCCTTACAACCCGTCTGCTGCAGAAAAGCCGGTACCAGCATAGGGAAAGATAGCAAGAGTCAGACAGGTGAGGGAAGCATCAGCCCTCCGCCCCAGAGAAGAGTCTGAGCACAGACACACGGAAGATGCAGAATTGGGGAAAAGGGGAAAGAGACCTGCTCAGAAAACACGACTTGGGGCTGGAGCGATGGCACAGCTTGTAGGGTGTTTGTCTTGCACGCGGCCAACCCAGGTTCGATTCCCAGCATCCCATATGGTCCCCCCAGCACTGCCAGGATTAATTCCTGAGTGCAGAGCCAGGAGAAACCCCGGTGCATGGCTGGTGTGATGAAGAAATAAATAAATAGATAGATAAATAAAATAACACTTAAAAAAAACAACACAACTCGGGGGAGACATGTTTGACCCCAACCCAAATTGCCCGTGAAAGCAGGTGGTGATTGGACACGCAAAATGAGAACTGTTAGTATGACTGGACCTCAGAAAAGGGTTAATCTAAGCAGTCAAATTCCTGAAGAATCCATTACTGGCCCTGTCCCAAGCTTGTGTGAGTAGGAATTTCAAGGCCCGGTTGGGCTGTTACAGTTCAGACAAAACAGGATCTCAGACTTAAGCATCTTGGGCCCTGTTCCCTAGATTAGCTCTGAAGGACTGAAATTGCTGTTTTTGTTAATCATGTTAATCATGTGAGGCAAATACAGAATGTAAAACTGGACTATTGTGTTCTTCGGTTTGTTCTTATTATTAAAGTGCAACTGACATTTAAAAAAATGCGGTTTACTCTCCGTGTCTGGTGCTGTGTTTTGACACAGTCCTCTGAGCGTAACTCTCTCTCACTCCCAGGCGCTGGTTTCTAGTCCCCACAGTTTAACCCTTTCCAGAATGCCAACTGAATGGGCTCATTCAGTATGGAGTCTTTTGACTGAAGTTTTGTACTTCGCAAAGGAACTTTTGCAATTCCTTTTGTTGACTCTCACACTTTGTATTGCTCTGCAGTGTTTCGTGATGTGCAGTGGATGTGCCTCAGTTTCTTCATCCTTTCATTCTTTTGAGACCAAATGGGTTTTATCTTGTTTTGAGAGACTGCAAAGAAGCCTGACATAAACATTTACACAGAGATATTTGTGTGGAAACACAAATTCTGGTTTCTTTCAAGTAAGTAATTGCTGGCTTTTAGGGTGGGCATTATGCAGTTAACTTTAGAGAAATCTCTAAATCAGCCTGTTTTCAGAAGAGACTGTCTCCTCTTGCGTTTCTACCAGCAGTGCAGGTTGCTCTGCATTTTTGCCAGTACTTGGCATTGTATTGTTATTTTTTTAACTAATCATTCTCAAAACACTGTGGGTTTTTTTGTTTGTTTTTCTTTGGGGGAGAGCGACCCAGCCCCCAGCTCAGTGCTTGGGTGATCACTCTCAGGGGTGCTGAGGATGGAACACAGGCCTCTCGTGTGGAAGCATGCACACCAGACCTTTGAACTCTCTCTTCAGCCCTCACATTGGGTTTCAATTTGTACTTCCTTGATGAGTAGACCTTTTAGTTAACAGCAAATGTGTATACCTTTTTTGGTAAACCATCCCAAATCTTTTACTCACTTTAAAAATAGGTTGTTTTCCTTGCTGTTAGAGATACATGTTATTCTTTAGATAAGTGTTTTTCAAATAGTTTATCCCCACCTGTATCTCGTCTTTTCATTATTTTGTGTCCTAGGTTGAGCAGTGATTTTAACTTCTGATGAGTCTAGTCGATTGTACTTTGTTCGGCCAACCCCCCCTACCTCCCACCAGAATCATTTATGGCAAAATGATTGCCTTATCCTATGTTATCTCCTAGAATTTTTATAGTTTCAGCTTTTAGGTTTAGGTCTATAATTCACTTCAGTTTAGCTCTTATTATAATGTGGGTGGTATCAGTTGGTCTTCTTTTTTTTAATGAATAGCCAGTTGTTCCAGCATCAAATATAGGAGTTAGTCTGGAAGACAGGAGGCAAGAGGAAACAGAAACTTTTCAAAGGAGAGGGAGAGGGAAAGAGGGGTAGAGTGGGAATCTTCATTCTAAAGGTTTCATTTTACAGCCACTGGGGAAAAATGGTGAAAGGAATAGAGCATTTTTTTTTAAATTTTTATTAGCGAAACACCATGAGGTACAGTTGTAGATTTACAATTTTTTGTGCTTGGGTTTCGATTATACAATGATCAAATACCCATCCCTCCACCAGTGCCCATTTTCCACCACCATGGATCCCAGTATCCCTCCCACCCCCATCCCCCCCATCCCACCCTGCCTCTGTGTCAGGGCATTCCCTTTTGTTCTCTCTCTCCTTTTGGGTGCTGTGGTCTGCAAAAGAGGCATTGAGTAGCAATCATGTTCGGTCCATAGTCTACTTTCAACATGCATCTCCCATCCTGGGAGGATCCTCCAAACACCCTTTATTTGGTGCTCGCTTCTCTATCTGAGCTGCCATTTCCCCTAGAATACCCGGCTGGCTTCTAAGTCATGGAGTAATTCTCCTGGTACTGATCCCGGCTATTCTTGGGTATTAATCTCCGAATAGAGCATTTTGATGGAGGCCACATATGATATTTTATTAAAGAAATATGTTTGCTTGAGGAAAGGAAAAATAACAAACAGCAATTCTATATAAACAGTACATATGAATAAAGATGTTATACAGGGTCAAGCATGTCAGACTTCGCATCACAGTTGAACAGACCAATCTGCCCCATCAAAAGAAACAGAATATATAAATGAGTTAACATATACTCGAAAGGGTGAAGAGAGATTGCAACTAAAGGAAGTGTGCAAAATAGGTCAGGCAAATACAATTGAAAAGAATAAAGAAGAAATTTAAAGTTAAAGTATCAAAGAGGTGACTGGGAGATTGGAGAACCACCTAATTCCGTCTCTGATGTCAGATATTCCCAGAGCAGAGCTGGGGATACTCTCAGATGGGTTTAGTCCAAAAACAAACCAAAAAAGCACCAAAGAGATGAAGCCGCGAGTTATGTAATTATAAAAGTCTCGGGCACAATCAACATAGACCTGTATGCAGAAGCAAGGTCGAAATATATCAGTAGAGAAAGTAGATTTGGACTACTGATCTTTAACGAGAAATCATGTGGTAGGGATTCTCAGAAAGCTCTCTGAAGAAGACCGATTCAACTATCAGATTCCATTTACCATCTAACTCTGTTCGTTTTTCTGTTTGGAATGCTAGATATGATAGATGAAAGTACAATAGCCATATTATAGCTAGGGAGCAACTTTGTAGATGGGAGTTACTCTAAATTGCAAAGCAGAAAGATAAAAGGAACGCATAAGAGAACCATGTATCAATCCATGGCTTCTGTTGTGTGTGTGTGTGTGTGTGTGAGAGAGAGAGAGAGAGAGAGAATACATGAACTTTGATTTTTTAATATGTGAGAGAAAAGAAATCTCTCATATTAGTGCTGTCATTCTGTCATTTTGGTTCTTTTTCTACCTCTCAAACACAGTTCCTATCTAATGCATAGTGGTCATGAATAGCAAAATCAATAAATATGAATTCATAGTTACGTGTGGCTTGATAAGCACACGATTTTTTTGCCTTTTGGGTCACACCCAGTGTTGCACAGGGGCTACTCCTGGCACTGCACTCAGGAATTACTCCTGGCAGTGCTCGGGGGACCATATGGGATGCTGGGAATCGAATCCGGGTCGGCCGCTTGGAAGGCAAACACCCTACCAGTTGTGTTATTACTCCAGCTCCCGATAAGCACACTATTTTGTGGGAGCAAAAGGGTAAAGGGAAATTCATCCCTATTAATCATGAGTTGATCCAAACAGAACATTAAAGCAGACTTGTAAGAGCAGTTCTGCTTTAAACTTTACAATTACTGATCCAATTAATTTTTCAAATGGAATTGTTTTAGGAGTCATCTTCAATGGCATTAGGGTTCTTAATAAGAACATACAGATATCTCTTATCTACTTAGAGATTAAACACAATTTCAGAATATATTTTGTTTTGTTTTGGTTTGGTTTGGGGACAACATTCGGTAATGCTCAGGGGCTACTCCTGGCTCTGTGGTCAGACATTTTTTTCTGGTCGCAGTACCTAGGGAACTATGTGGGCTGGGGAGTCAAATCCAGCCCTCCTGCATACAAAGCATGTACTCCAGCCTTTTGAGCTATTGTTCCAGCTCTTGTAGATAATATCTGAGATCAAAGAAAGAGTGAAACTAAAACTCTTTAGAAATCATTAAGAGTAATGTATATCAAAATATTGATCATAAATGGAAAATTCATAATCATAAATGTCTTGATTTTAAGAAGAATAATCAAATAAGAAGATAAGTGCTAATCTAGAAAATACCAGAAAATAATGATGAAAGAAACCACAAGAATCTAGACAAAAGCAATTAAGAAAAATAAAAGAGGAAACTAGCAAATTAGGAAACAAAAATAGTATATAATATAGATAAGACTGTAAAAGCTTTTTTTTTCAAAAGTGTTTTCAAGTCAGATAAACCCTGTGCAAGATTTTTAAAGGAAAACAGTAGAGAAAATAAACATTTTCAAAATTAATAAGCAGAAAGTAGACACAGATACCATATTGCGTTCGAACCAAAAGTCAATAATGCATGCTTGTGTTTGGCAGTCTAGTTGAAGACAGAGAGGTTGTTGGTTTCTTTTCACTTTCTACACAATGACCAAAACTGACCAACGTGGATGAGGGAAAATGAAACAGGATTAATTTTGTAAAACAGACTAGAAGCATTATAAAAAATGGACCATGTCTAAATTCACAGGAGAATGTTGGCTAAACTTATCAGAAACATCCTCATAAAACATATCCCAGGGAATAAAGCAAATGAGCTGTGACTTTCCTGCTGGCCAGTCTCATTAGCAGAGGGATTTAGAATAAAAAGACTGTGACTGGGTGAGAGTAAGGGAATGCCATCAGATACAATGTGGAATTGAACTGAGATCCCTCCCCTCCTCAATGCAAATACATCGAACTGAGGCGCTAGAACCAAAAGTGAACTAGAAAGAGTTCATCATATAGATAAGAGGGAGAACAAGATTTGTCTGATGTAGGGGCTGGAACGATAGCACAGCGGGGAGGGTGTTTGCCTTGCATGCAGTCAACCCGGGTTCGATTCCCAGCATCCCATATGTTCCCCTGAACACTGCCAGGAGTAATTGCTGAGTGCAGAGCCAGGAGTAACCCCTGAGGATCAATGGGTGTGTCCCAAAAAGGCAAAAAAAAGATTAGTCTGATGTAGTCTGATGTAGTCAGAATCTGAGGAGATCACACATCTATATACACCTGTCTGTCCCTGCTGCAAACTACCACAGAAGTAGCGATTATCCTGGATATTTTGTCTATGTTTCAGCAAATCTCTGCTTATTTGTGGTTTAGAAAACTGAAATACTGAAGGCACCTGATGATTTTTCACTCAATATCCGGTCATAGGATTCCTTCATATTGCCGCATGGAGTTCAAGTCTACTCATTTTCTGTGCGCATCCTATTTCCCTGTTTGAATTTACTATCATTTCTTTATACTCACGTGTTGTTGCACGTTGGAGTTTTCTCCCAGTTTTTAGTCTTTACCATTTATAACTGTGTAGATCTTAGCAAGCAAAAGATATGTAAGAATACATACTCATGTGTAGCTAGGCTCCGTACCTAGGAGTGACATTGCTGTTTCACAGAATAAGTGAATGAAAACCTTTACAAAGTAGTGCCAAATTGTTTAACAAAGTTTGTATAACTGTTTTCACTCCCACCAGCTGTTTACATCCCCAGACATTTGGATCCTGACAAACATTTGGTGCTATCAGACTTCCTGTAATTTATGTTTCTCTGAACGTTCATGATGTTAAACATCTTTTGACATGATTACGTACTATTGATTTAGCCTCTTTGAAATGTCTGTTCTTTTGCACCTCTTTCTATGCAGTTTTTTTCTTTTCATATAGATTCCTAGTTTGTCAGGCATAGTTGTTGCAAATATCATTTTCAGTTTATCATTTGTAACTTTACTTCATTTTTTGACAAACATAAGTATGTTTTTTATTTATTTTATTTTATTTTATTTATTATTTTTCGTGGGTCACACCCAGCGATGCTCAGGGGTTACTCCTGGATCTTCACTCAGGAATGAGTCCTGGCGGTGCTTGGGGGACCATATGGGATGCCAGGGATCCAACCCAGGTCAGCCGCACGCCAGGCAAATGCCCTACCTGCTGTGCTATCGCTCCGGCCCCCATAAGTATGTTTTTGATCAACACAAGTAACTTTTTGATAACCACAAGTAAATTCCACAAAATTTATTGTCGTCAGTATTTTTTTTGCCATTGATTTCCATGTGTTTAGAAATATTTTCATAGGGCCAGGGCAATAGTACAGTGGTGAGGTCACTTGCCTTGCATGTGGCTTACCTGGGTTTGATCCCCGGCATCCCATAAGGCCTCCAGAGCACATTGAGGAATAATCCCCCTGTGCAGAGCCAGGAGTAACTCCTGGGAACCCCCGAGTGTGCCCCTTCCAAAGAAATATTTTCATTACTCTGAGTCATAAAGATATACCCCTATACTGGTATCCAAAGTTTTGTAAGTTTTGGTTTTTCGTACTGAATTTTGAATCTACCCGCAACTGCTGTAAGAACATTCACTGTATCACTCTATCACTGTCATCCCATTGCTCATATATTTATTCGAATGGGTGCCAGTAACATCTCCATTCGTCCCAGCCCTGAGATATTAACAGCCTCTCCTTACTCGTCTTTCCCAACACTGCCATATTGGAGGCTCTTTTAGGGTCAGGGTAATGAGACCCGTTATTGTTACTGTTTTTGGCATATTGAATATGCCACAGTAGCTTGCCAGGCTCTTCCGTGTGGGCTATACACAGATAGGGAGATTTATTCTTCAAAGTGAAGTGGCGAGTCTAAAATCTGAGGTGGGAGTGGGGTGGGGGGGACGAGGTGGGGAGGTGTGCAAGCAGGGAGGGTGTTTGCCTTTGACGTTTGCCTTGAGAACGTTATATGGAAGAATTCCAATGGTTCTCAGAACCATTTGCTGAATAACCTATCCTGTGTCTGTAATCCTGCTCCTGACATATGTCATTTCCATATATGTGTGGGGATGTTTCTCCACACTCTGCTGTTTCATTTTTCAGGGTTTTTTTTTATCCCTACAGCAACATACCATTAACGTTGCTTTATAATAACTCTTGACATCTGATACAGCCAAGGTAAACCTTGGATGTTCTTGAGCAAAAAAAATTTAGAATATTAAAAACTCTATTATGATGGCAGTTGGAATGACATTTAATTGAGGAATGACATTTAATTGAGGAACACTCCACCATGAAGAGTCTCCTTTTCTATTTGCAATATTTTCTTTAGCATCATAATGCTTTCAAGGCAATGAGAGTGGAGCATTAGAGAAAATGTCTGCTGCTTCTAGGCAGAGCTACTCTCCACGACGGCACAGGTCAGATACCTGCAAAGGGGGTCACATTCCACCACAAAGATTGTCAATATTGCTCATATTAATTCTCTCCAAGAGATACAATCAAAAAAACTTGATATAACTTGAATTAGAGCCGGAAGTATAATATTTAAAGTTACCAAGGAAACCAGAAAGCGAACTGAAAATAAGATCAACAATGAATAAGGTGTAAGAGAGCCAGTCGGGTCCTATAAATTAAGTGTTTCTTTCCTATCGGGGCTATCAAGACCTAAGTAGATAGAAATCAAGAAACTGTTTTGTTTTGTTTTGTGTTTGCTTTTTGGGTCACACCCAGCAATGCACAGGGGTTACTCCTGGCATTGCACTCAGGAATTAATCCTGGCGATGCTTGGGGGACCATATGAGATGCTGGGAATCGAACCCGGGTCAGCGGTGTGCAAGGCAAACATCCTACCCACTGTGCTATCGCCCCAGCCCAAGCTGTTTGTTTTTAATGAAGCAACGTAGTTCTTATTTGTATTTCATGCACTTAAAATTTATTTTCTTATTTTTATTTTATTAAAGAGCTGTGATTTATAAACGTATTGATTTTTTTTTTCTTTTTGGGTCAGCAAGCAAATAGCACAGCGGTACGGTGTTTGCCTTGCACGCAGCCAACATGGCCGACCCGAGTTCAATTCCTCTGCCCCTCTCGGAGAGCCCGGCAAGCTACCGAGAGTATCTCGCCTGCACGGCAGAGCCTGGCAAGCTCCCCATGACGTATTCGATATGCCAAACACAGTAACAACAAAGTCTCCAATGGAGACATTACTGGGCCCGCTGGAGCAAATCGATGATCAACGGGAGGGCCTTTACTTTTACTTTACTTGCTTTTTGGTTCACACCTGACTATGCACAGGGGTTACTCCTGGCTCATGCACTCAGGAATTACTCCTGGCAGTGCTCAGGGAACCATATGGGATGCTGGGAATTGAACCTAGGTTGGCCGCGTGTAAGGCAAACGCCCTACCCGCTGTGCTATCGCTCCAGCCCCTAGTGGTTGTATTTTATTTTATTTTATTTTATTTTATTTTTAAAGAAGTCTCTGACTTTTTATTTTTTAAATTTATTTATTTTGGTGTTTTTGGGTCACACCCGGCAATGCACAGGGGTTCCTCCTGGCTCTGCACTCAGGAGTTACTCCTGGCGGTGCTCAGGGGACCATATGGGATGCTGGGAATTGAACCCGGGTCAGCCGCGTGCAAGGTAAACGCCCTACCCGCTGTGTTATCTCTCCAACCCCAGTGGTTGTATTTTAGATCTCATGTTTTCAGTGGCCTTGAGTCTGTGTTTTGGATATATAGGCATACCAATCACCCACATCACTGGTTTCCCCTGGAGCCTTGACCCTTGACCCCATTACTTCACTTTAGGGTAAGTAAAACAATTTTTGTGATGTATTATCAGAAAATTTTGGATGTATAATACCTGGGTACATAAGTAGAAATATTATGCAAAAACCTCAGAAAAAAAAGGGGTCACAAGTAGAAAAAGTTTAAGAAGCCCTGGTTGAAATAACACATGACTCTCCCAAGGCAGTACCCCAGATATGAATGCCTCTGTCAACCCTGAGGACTGAATATACTTTCCAAAGATGGTGATGGAGCCCTAAGAAACTGTTTTCTAAGCCTCTGTCACCCACACTTCCGGGGTGCTCGAAAGGGGATCAGTAAGACTGAGCTGCTTTGGAGGAATGGTTGGGGTTCGGAGGAGGAGAGGTGGAAGAAATTGTGGCCTTCTGTCTTCAGACTTTCTGTACCTTGTAGTTTACTACCACTTACATTCATTAGTTTGATAACATAAAAACAAAGGCAATGGGAGCTGCCTTTTGTATGTGTTGTGATAAGCTACTGTGCATGAATTACCATAATTCACTCTTAGCTGATTGTGGACAGAGTAAATCTGATTGCTTTTTGAATATGAAAATACAAAGTTTATAATGATTAATTAGACCCAGATGTTTTCTTATTCTCATGACTTGAATATTTATAACAATGATACTTCCTTATAGTTTATGTTCTCGGAGATGGCTTCGACTTGAATAGATGTTTACTGAGTAGAAGGGGATTTTCTTTCATTAGGCAGATGACTTTTCTCACTTTTGTGTTATGTGTTCTATAGTAAGTGTGGCTGTCTTGTCAGACAGGACGCACTGTGATTTTTTTTTTCAGCACATCTTCTCTCTCTCCAGGGGGAATTTTCAAACCCATCGTGAATTGCAGGTCTGGGAGACGATTGCTTTTCATTTGGGACCACCGTGTTGGTGCTTGGCATGCTGACACCGCTACTGATTAACTGCTACTCCTCTGGAAAGTGACTTGGTAAAATCTAGGCCTTTTTAGTGTCCTTTCTAAAGTGCAAACAATGATGGGACTCACCACACCGAAGTTGGTGACAAGAAGTATGAGACTCTATGGAAAGTTACTTACGCAGCATCTGACACCCAACAATTTTTGGTAGGGCAGGAGGATGGACTTAACAATAGCTTTGGGGGCTGGAGCGATAGCACGGCAGGTAAGGCGTTTTCCTTGCACACAGCCAGCCCAGGTTCGATTCCCAGCAGTCCATATGATCCCCCCGAGCACCACCAGGAATAATTCCTGAGTGCAGAGCCAGGAGTAAACCCCTGTGCATCTCTGGGTGTGACCCAAAAAGAAAAAAAATACAAAAGCAAAACAATAGCTTTGTATCAAAGAAAAGGCAAATCAATAATTTTGACATATTTTAACTTTTTTGAAAATCAATTTCAAAGAATAAGCAGTGCAACATTGGTTGAATTTATTTATCTATTTATTTAGGTTTGGGGACACATCCGTGGTGCTGGGACTATTCCTAATTCTGTGATTTTGATTGGACCCGGGCCTCTTGCATGCCAAGCAGTGACGCAGCCCTTAGAGATAGATTTCTGGCCCATATCGGTATTTTAACTCCTCTGAATATCCCAGCTGACTTTAAATCTCTTAGGTAAATAACAGATAAACAAAACCAAAAATTTGGATCAAGTGTTTTGATGGTTCTAAATCTGTTTAAACTCTCCTTGGATATATATAGTAATAAGTGGTTTATTTGATTCTTCATTCTGGAAAGAGTATGACTTCAAGCTATAAAATAAGTTGATTTTTGAAAACTTTACTTCTGGGGTACTATAATCGGAAAATACATACCTCCAAGTTACTATTTGTTTATATCAGACTTAGAACACATCCATTTGGGATTCTGACTTAATATTATTATAATTATGCAAAACATCTTCCAATTTGCATTTTTATACCTGAAATATTTTTTATAAGTAAGAAATAATGTAACAGTGACAAAGAGGCAATAATGCAAGTCCCACTTTTTCTCTTTTCTTCCTTTCCCTTTCCTTTCCTCCCTCCTTCCTTTTTCTTCCCTACCCCTTCGATAGAGAAAAATAGATATGTTGAATTTTCAAGAGAAAATAACCAAAGTAAACCTTACACTAATGTGAGTCCCACATACACCAGCAGTGTTTGGAAACATTTCCCCCATTTAAATTGTGAAAAAAAATCCTGACGAATATAGAGATAGTACCTTCGCATAGAAAAGTATATAAAAATGATGAAGAAGCATTGTAAAATACTATCTGGGCAGCTTAAGATATTCCAAGGGATTTGTGAAAATTATCAGATAAGAATTATAAGTGGCTTTTTGTTGGTGGGGGAGGGAAGGCACACCTGGCAGTCCTCAAGGACAATTTCTGACTCTGTGCTCATAGGTGATGGACTAGTAATATTGGGGGTGGGGCCTAAGAGTCAAGGATTCCGAGCAGGACTGGCAAGCCCTTTTTTTTGTAATTTCTTTTATTAAATTTTTTATTAGTGAGACACCATGAGGTACAGTTGTAGATTTACAAATTTTGTGCTTGGGTTTCAATTATACAATGATCAAATATCCATCCTTCCACCAGTGCCCATTTCCCACCACCATGGATCTCAGTATCCCTCCCACCACCCATCCCACTCTGCCTCTGTGGCAAGGCATTCCCCTTTGTTCTCTCTCTCCTTTTGGGTGTTGTGGTTTGCAAAAGAGGCATTGAGTGGCAATCATGTATCGTCTACTTTCAGCATGCTTCTCCCATCCTGGGAGGATCCTCCCAACACCCTTTATTTGGTGCTCCCTTCTCTATCTGAGCTGACAAGGCAAGCTCTTTACCCATCCACTGTACTATCTTTCCAGCACGATAAACTTGTTTAAACAAACAAGTGATTCGTTGCACCATGTATCTTACAGTTCATACTTAAGAAGTATGTAACTTCTAAAAACAATACTGCCCTTTTTCACAGATATCACTAGGGCTGAATTATATATACAAAATTACTTCTAGCACAGCGGGTAGGGCGTCTGCGTTGCACGTGGCCCACCCGGTTGACCCGAGTTCGATTCCTCTGCCCCTCTCACAGAGCCCGGCAAGCTACCAAGAGTATTTCGTCCCCACAACAAAGCCTGGCAAGCTACCCGTGAGGTATTCGATACACCAAACACAGTAACAACAAGTCTCACGATGGAGACATTACTGGGCTCGTTCAAGCAAATCGATGAATAACGGGAGGACAGTGCTACAGTGCTACTTCTTGATAGACAACTAGGAGCTCTCTCTATTTTCCTAAAGATTCTGTTGAGGTTCTCATCCATTCTGGAGGCAAGATCATTTATAGGTGTTACTTGAAATATATTTTTTAAATTTTTATTTGTGAGACACCATGAGGTACAGTGGTAGATTTACAAATTTTGTGCTTGGGTTTCAATTATACAATGATCAAATATCCATCCTTCCACCAGTGCCCATTTCCCACCACCATGGATCCCAGTATCCCTCCCACCTCCCATCCCCCCATTCCACCTTGCCTCTGTGGCAGGGCATGTCTCAGGAATGCTTGCTGCCACTGCATGTACCCTTAGGAAACCGACAGCATATTCTGGTGATTACTGTCTCATTTGTTTATCCTCTTCCGAAATGCCAATAGAATGATTTATTGAATTAGTCAGAACTCGTTTGGTTTGAAGTGGCAGAAAGTTGTCTCAAATGAATTTAAGCAAGAAAAAAAATATGGGGGTGACATTGTTTGACTTACATAACCTTGAACCTCCAAAGATAGAGGTAATTAAAACAATATTCAGGCAATAGCATTTCAATTGTTTCTCCCTTTCTGCCCTTTGGCTCTTTCGCGTTGATTTCATTCTTAAGCATTTTCTTACCTTTGGCTCTAAAAGCAGCTTAACTTTCAGTGTCTGTATCGCAAACCATAATGCCTCAAGTGAGAAGGAGAAAGAGAAACAGAGAGAGAAGAGAGGTGCCTACCATAGAGGCCGACTGGGGTGGGGAGTGACTTGAAGTGGTCGGAAGGAAACTAGGGACACTGGTCCTGGAAAATTACACTGGTGAAGGGATGAATGCAATCATGAACAATTTTGTGGTGGTTGATCTCACAGTGCTTCAATAAAAAATAAATTTTTTTAAAAAGAAAAAAAAACAACCCACATGCTGAAAGTAGACAAAGGACCAAACATGATGGCCTCTCAGTACCTGGATTGCAAACCATAATGCCCAAAAGGAGAGGGAGTGTAAGGATACTGGGGACATTGTTGGTGGGAAATGTGCGTTGGTGGAGGGATGGGTGTTGGAACATTGCATGACTGAAACTCAATCATGAAAGCTTTGTAACTGTATCTCACAGTGATTCAATAAAAAATCAAAATCAAAACAAACAGACAAACAAACAGGCCCTGGTGGCTCTAAACTCACATTGCTTTCAGGTTCAGAAGAGGGCCTTTCATGACTGATGTCTGTATCAGTCCCTGCAAAAGAGCCAGGATTGGCTCAACTTCTAAACTTTGTCTTCTCAGCCACCCAACAGGCTTAAGTGTTGGAGGAAACTTGATATATCTGAGGCAAACGCACTCTACTGTGGAAGGGGTAGGAGAGTTGTGTGGTGAAGGATAATTTCCTCAGTGAGATACTGGGGGATTCTAAAATGAAAAAGATATAGATTAGTCCAACGAAACAAAAACAAATAAATGGAGGCCCATAGAATCTTCTCTTTGATATCAATGTTCTGAAACTTTTCAATGAGATGACTAAGTGTGGTTTAATCTCCATCCATGGTATTGATCATGGGATGGCTCCTTTCAAGTTGGAAAAATATCATGTGTTTATATCTGGAAAATTTTTCTCACATTTTCATAATAATAATTAGTGTTATTATTATTTCTTCTTGCTGCTGTTGTTGTTGTTGTTGTCATCGTCATTGTTGTGTTGTTGTCCTTCTCCTTCTCCTTCTCCTTCTCCTTCTCCTTCTCCTTCTTCTTCTTCTTCTTCTTCTTCTTCTTCTCCTTCTCCTTCTCCTTCTCCTTCTCCTTCTCCTTCTCCTTCTCCTTCTCCTTCTTCTTCTTCTTCTTCTTCTTCTTCTTCCCCTCCTCCTCCTCTTCCCTCCTCCTTCTCCTCCACATGTGGTGGTACTCTTGGATTACTCCCGGCTCTGTGCTCAGAGGTTATTCTTAGTGGTGCTTGGGGAATAATATGCTGTGCTGGGTATCTAGCTGGAGTTGGCCATGTGAAAGAAAATGTCTAAATCCCAGTCAATCTCTCCAGATCCTTTTATTAATAAATTTTCTGTTTCTGAGGTTGATTTTTGATAATTCAATTAGCCATTTCATTGTAACAAGTAATATAAAATACATTATTTTGTTTCTGCTAAAAGGGCCAGCTTGGGAGGGAGGGTGTTTAGAAAAATGGGGACCATGGTGGAGGGAAGCTCACTCTGGTGGTGGGATTGATGTTAGAATCTTGAAATTCCTGTAATCACTGTATTATGAACAACTTCATAAACCCTGGTGTTGAAAGTAAAATAATTTATAGAGATTGAAAAATTCATAGAGGCCTCACATCCAAAAGAACAAAAGCAACCGGTGTTGGCGCAGATGTGGTGAGAAAGGGACTCTCCTTCACTGCTGGTGGGAATGCTGACTGGTTCAGCCCTTTTGGAAAACAGTATGGACGATTCTCAAAAAATTAGAAATTGAGCTCCCATTTGACCCAGCAATACCACTCCTGGGAATATATCCCAGAGAGGCAAAAAAGTATAGTCGAAGTGACATCTGCACTTGTTTGTTCATTGCAGCACTGTTTACAATAGCCAGAATCTGAAAAAAAACCTGAGTGCCCGAAAACAGATGACTGGTTAAAGAAACTTTGGTACATCTACACAATGGAGTACTATGTAGTTGTTAGAAAAGATGAAGTCATAAAATTTACATACAAGTGGTACTACAAGGAAGTATCATGCTAAGTGAAATGAGTCAGAAAGAGAGGGACAGACATAGAAAGATTGAATTCATCTGGGGAACATCAAGTAAAAAAATAGGAGACTAACACCCAAGAATATCCAAGATCAGTACCAGGAGGTTTACTCCGTGGCTTGGAGGCCAGCCGCATTTGCTAGGGGAAAAGGCAGCTCAGATAGAGAAGGGAGCACCAAATAAAGGGTGTTGGGATGATCTTCCCAGGATGGGACACGCATGTTGAAAGTGGACTATAGACTGAACATGATTGCCACTCAGTGCCTCTTTTGCAAACCACAGCACCTAAAAGGAGAGAGAAAACAAAAGGGAATGCCCTGCCACAGAGGTGGGGTGGGGTGGGGGGAATGGGGGTGGGTGGGAGGGATACTGGGATCATTGGTGGTGGAGAATGTGCACTGGTGGAGGGATGGGTACACAATCATTGTATAACTGAAACCCAAGCATGGAAGTTTGTAAGTGTACAACTGTACCTCGTGGTGTTCCACTAATAAAAATTTTAAAAAATAATAAAATAAAAAATAAAAAGTAGGCATTAACAAAAATTTCATAGAGGCCATACCAAGTGTCCATGTGGCCACACTCAGGACTGCATAGAGGTGGCCTGAAGTCCCTGGGATCAGACTGAGGGATTGGTACATGCTGATTATGTGCCTTACCACTTGAGACATCTCTGCAGACAAAGCACTTATTCATCGAATCTACGCACCATGTTGTGGGAAAGCTCAAAGCAGGCGGATGGCCCTAGTTGGGCTCAGTTGACAGTCAACATGAGCCAGTGGACATTTGAATGAGCCTTCAGATGATTTTCATCTCTCAGCCTGGAGACAGAGCACAGACCGTAGCCGCCGGGCCCCGCCTGGATTTCTATTCCATAGAAGCCCTGAGAGAGAGCAAACGATTATTGCTTTTAAACCTACTTATCTCTGTTTATCCTTATTAATCTATTTATATTCATCATTGTCTTATCTTTATTTTCTGCTAGTTGTTTCATCTTTTTTTTTCTTACTGTCCAAGAGATTTTCTCTGTTTTACGTCTAATCCTTCTGTGGAATTGCAACTTGTCCATGGATGTGTTTAACCATAATGTTTATCATAATGTTTTACCAAATTTCATTTACAGGATGTCTTTTTAGTAGTTTTTGTATGTGTTTGGGGGCCACACTTGGTGGTGCTTGGGGACTGCCCGTGGCTCAGTGCTTGCGGCTCTGGGCGCTTCGGGGACCATGTGGTGCTTGGAATCAAATCTGGGACCCCAGTTCTTTGCATGCAGTAGGCTGCTTTGAGCTCTCTCTCCAGCCTCTCTCTTGTGTTCTGTAAATCTTCTTTGTTTCTACACAGCATCCTGTTTCCTCTATGTATCTTCTTCCCATTTCTGCAAGGATATTATAGCCCTCATTTCTGCAAGGATATTATACGATTTTTGTAGCAAAAAAAAGTGAAATATAATTTATGTGCTAAAAATGTACTCTGCTTTTCAGAATGATCTCTCTCAGATGTGGGACTTAAAGATACACAGTGAGGCAACAACAAAGAGCCAAAGGCAACTGAACGAGGGGAACTGACACACACAATGAAGTCGGGGATGCGTGAGAGGCAGGGGAGGGAGACAAGCGTACTGGGGTTGGGGATGGTGTTGGAACTGTGTCCATGAGAAGTAATTCTTTATGATATTTTCAGCCAAAAAGATTTTGAAAAGAAAATGTCCTCTTTCAAAGTATAAAACTCACAGAGCTGTGTGGCCAGCATTATCATTTAATTCCAGAACATTTTCATTACTCCCCCAAAGAACTCCATAGCTATTAGTAGTTTCTCTCTCTTCCCGCCTCCCCCAGCCACCTGGCAACCACTAATCTGTGTTCTGTCTCTAAGAATTTGCTCATTCTGGACATTTCATGTCTTGGAATCTTATGCATGTGGACTTTCATATCTGGTTCCTTTCATTTAGCATATTTTCATAGTTCATCCATGCTGTAGTATGTGTTTTAGGATGTTTGACAAAATTACATGAACCGTGATTGGCTCTTTTGTTTGTCTTTTTTTTTTCAGCTGCTTTGTATTCCTTCTTGTTGTTGTTTGTCGTTGCTGGGGATTGAACCCAGGGTTGCACACCTGCAAGGCAAATATGTTTATTTGCTTTGGATTCTCACTTCTATGTTGGAAGGTTTCCACAGATGTCTGATAATCCGTGGACAGCTGTTCACAGTAAGAAGAGGGGACAAGGCGAGCCCGAGAGAAGGTACAGGAAGTAACGCTCTTACCTTCCATGTGGCTGACCCCAATATAACCTTCAGCACCACGTGTGGTCCCCCAAGTACTTCCCCGAGTCACGCCAAAGGAAAGAGCCCAGAGGAGCCCCTGAGCACTGCCAAACCCAAACTAAAAACAAAACTAAAAAACAAGTGGGATATTAGAAATCAACTGGAATCCCTGGATGAGTCGTGTCACCATAGCGTTTCATTCGCCACAGGGAGCTAAGGCTGGCTGCACTATCTGCTAGGGTCGCCTTAACGATAGATCACAAACGGGGTGATTCCACAACAGAGACTCAATGTCCTTCAATTCTGGAGGCTAGACATCTCGTCTCAGGCCAGCTGTCTGGATAGTTTATTTCTCCAGCCTTTGACTCGGAGATAGTCAGTTGCTTCCTATGTCTTCACATCCTCTCTCCCCTGAGTATGCCCATGTCCTTATTTTCTCCTCTTGTAAGGGCATCATCAGTCATACCGGATTGGGTCCTGCCCTAATGATCCCATTTTAAAACTTAATCACATCCATAACCCGCAAGTCTACCAGTACAGTCTTATTTGGGTCAAATGTATAAAAGATCTCAACGTAGGAATTTATGGGGGAAACCATTCAGCCTGGAACCAAGCGCATTTGTGGAAGATTGATAAGATGGCTTCCAAACCTCTGTCTAGAAAACATTCACTTGGCCACACAGTTGTGAGAATTGAATAGAGGAAGAGAGCTGGAGATCGCAGACAAATATCTGCCTGCTTTTATTTTGCTTTTTTTTTTGCTTTTTATTTATTTTTTTTTTTGCTTTTTATTTTTTATTTTTTTATTATTGGGGTCTTTGGATTTCTCAGGAGATATTTCTGGCTTTGGCCAGTCCTCTGGGGACCAATATGTAGTCCTGGGGTTCCAAGCAGAATTCTTCACAGGGAAGACAAGTCCATTGCCTCCTGTACTATCTCTCCGGCCCCTCAATCTGCTTTTAACTCAGTCTTTTATCGCTCCACCGTGTCACGTGTCTCCCTGTCTAATGCGAGTCTCTTTAACCCTTTGAGAAAAGAAACTTTCAGCTCCCGAGTGTCAGGAAGGAATCTGAAGCCTTCCTTTCGTCTTAAGCAAACTTTTGAAGCGACCTTTGTTTCCATCACTCCTGAGGAATGCGCTTCCACTAAGGTTATCAGATCAGAAATGGGAGGTTCTACTTTGTGAGTTAGTTTTCCGTTTCTCGGCTCGCTGTTCCCTACTACCATTCCAGAATTTGGCTCTCGATTCCACTGTCATCATTCAAAGGCGTTCTGGCTTCAAAAATTGTTTTGCTGTTTTCACTTCTCCCATTATTTTTTCCTTGTCAGGTTGTACTTTTAAAAAATCTTTTTATTGTTGTTTTAGTGGAGTTTCAGAAAGAAATAAAAGCATCTGTGGGTGTTGAATCCATCATCTTTACTCAAAAGTCCCACACACTTTTATTTTTAAATGAACTCATGTTATACAGATTGTTCTATAACCTGATTTTATCAACAAACAAATTTCAGTGAATATATATGTCATTTCTGTTAATAAATAAAAATAGGTACCGATGGGTCTTTGTTCCCTCTCACCTCCCCTTTTTTTTCTCTTCTTATTGGGCTAGAGTGATAGCACAGCGGGTAGGGCGTTTGCCTTGCACCCGGCCGACCTGTCTGACCCAAGTTCGATTCCTCCACTCCTCTCAGAGAGCCCAGCAAGCTACCAAGAGTATCTCGCCCGCCTGGCAAAGCCTGGCAAGCTACCCGTGACGTATTCAATATGCCAAACACAGTAACAACAAGTCTCACAAGGGAAACGTCACTGGGCCCGCTTGAGCAAATCGATGAACAACGGGAGGACAGTGCCACAGTGCTACTGCAATGGCTTGGATGGCAGGGTGCTGGGCTGCTATGCTTGCCATTCGCAATTGTGCTCCTTGGGGTGGCAAACTTCACTTGCACGCTTGTATACCAGCACCCCAGGAGTTGTGTTCCTTCCAGTTGTGTTCGTAAACATTCTGGTTGCACTGTGGTGCTTGCACACATACTCACCGAGGTTGAACTCCTGTTTTTTTTGTGTGTGTGTGCAAGCTCCCTGATTTTCAGTTGCAGAGCTAGTCAGGGGTTGCACACTTTTGTTATGTCCTCACAAATTGCTGACTGTATACTGGAGGTCATATACTCTGTGGTGGCACCAGAAATACTAGACAGCAGAAGCAGCTGGACCCGCAGCAAATGTGGGTCATACTGAGGATATGACTCATGACCTCAGACTCGCAAGGCGGGTGCTTTTGGCTACTGAGGCATGCTCCATTGGTGGTTGTCAAGTTTGGTTGCTTAATGAATGTATTGTTTAGCGGGCTGGAGGGAGATTTAAAAAGTACTGATGTTAGGGCTGGAGCAATAGCACAGTGGGTAGGGCATTTGCCTTGTACGCGGCTGACCCAGGTTCGATTCCCAGCATCCCATATGGTCCCCCAAGCACCCCCAGGAGTAGTTCCTGAGTGCATGAGACAGGAGTAACCCCTGTGCATTGCCAGGTATGACCCCAAAAGAAAAAAAAAGTACTGATGTCTGCATCTCACCTCCAATACAATGGAGATGAGCTATCACCAAATTGGGGGGCTACAAATTCTTCCCAGGTTTTTCAAATCTGTAGCCAAGCTTAAGAGGTCATGTCTACCCTTTTGTTAATCAAGCCAGTACGGCATCATCACGTGAAGGGATGAAGAACAGTACATTTAAGCGAACACCTTTCTGGACAAACAGGTTGTTAAAAGTGCTCGATGTTATAAATGATGCTGCTATTAGCATGTTTGGGCATAACATTTTCTATATTTATGAGTATTTTATTGGCTAAATTCCTGGAAGAAGGATAATTGTGCCAAAGGATATGAATATTGATAAGATCTTTGGGTACAATTTGCCATGGTTCTTGCTAAAGTGCTTTGGCCAATTCTGACTCCCACCAGTAACATGCAATCAGCCGTGTCTCCCCACACTCAAAAAACACTGTGTACCATCATTAACAAAACCGAAACTGCTTGAAATGGAGTCAGTTTCAAACCTCAGAAATGACATTGTATTGCTATTCTCTTTCTTTCTTTTATCATTTTATTACGATAATATTTACAATATCATTTTATGATATCATTTTGGGATTTTTATTATAATTTCCTGTAATGATAATTATAGCATAAAGTTCATTATTTTCATCTTATTTTTTGTGGGATGGCACATCTCGCAGTGCTCAGGGTTTACTCGTGGCTCTATGTTTTAGGGATCACTCCTGGCCATGCTTGGGACCACATGTGGTGCTGGGAATGTATCTGTGTTCAGACACATATCCTCTGTATATTCTCTCTCTCTCTCTCTCTCTCTCTCTCTGTCCATTTTAATCACTGTTATGGTTTAAGTTCAGGGGCATTAAGTATATGTGTGTGTGTGTGTGTGTGTGTGTGTTGTAACCATGAACCAACTCCAGAAGTTCTCATTTCCTCCATGTGAATCACTGCCCATTAAGGACCAAATCCCTTCTACCCCTTTCTCTCTCTGCCAGTGCCTGTTAACCACCATCTTACTTTCTATCCTTATGAATTTGACATTCCAAGTACCACATGTAAACAAAATACTGGGACTTATATCCTTCTCTCAGTAGTTTATGTTTATGAGGTTGCAATTTCTTAAAAAAATTAATTTTGTATTCTGCAAGATAAAGTAACTTTTCTGCTTATTGTCCGTCCATATCTCACTCTGTGTGTGTGTGAAAAATGCCTAATTATAGAAGTACCATCCGTGAGGAATGTTTTTGGCTCAAAGTAGCTGGAACCCTCATTAACAGTGGCTTAAACTAATAAGGGTTTATTTTTTTCATCACACAAACAAGAGACTGGAAGTAATCAGCTTCTGGTGGTATTGGTTCAGCAACGCAATGATATTTTTTGCAAGATAACTGCTTCAGGCATCCCATCCTTGACAAGGCAGGAAGAACAAGGTAAGGAACATATACTCTTAATCAAGAAAGCAGATTTTTGCAAGAATTGCCCTTCTCTTTTCGCACATATGCGCCTGCATGATCATCGCATTACTTACCCTACTTGCTAGTGGTACAGGCTAGAGATCATTTGAGTATGAAATCTTTCTGAGTTCATTTAACACCACGTAGTCCTTTGCTTATTTATTAGAATGTTGGAATTTTTTCTTATTGATTTGAAAATGTGTTTTGCCTCTTAAGAATATTAACTCCTTTTTGTGTGTCATATTTGTTTGGCAACTTCAATCCTCCAGCCCCTTTTTTGCAGCTTAAAAATGTGCCCGCATGCGCAAGACTGTTATTTTGAAAATAATTGGTAGGTCCACACATATTTTATTTTCAAGATTCCTATTCTGATGCTTACAAAACCCTGATCCATTCTGAAAAAAAAAAAGAGGGCTATTTTTTTTTCTTTTTGGGTCACACCCAGTGATGCACAGGGGCTACTCCTGGCTCTGCAATCAGGAGTCACTTCTGGCAGTGCTCAGAAGACCATATGGGATGCTGGGAATCGAACCCGGATTGGCCGCATGCAAGGCAAACGCCCAACCCGCTGTGCTGTTGCTCCAGCTGCAGAGGGCTATTCTTTTACATTATCTTCTTTATCTTTCATGATTTCATTTTAATCTTCTAAAGCTAGACTGGGGTCCTGCTTGGGTTTTCACCTACTAGCACTGAATATGAGAAAAGAACCCGGTGCTACCAATTATGCATGAAAAGTACTGTAGGTTAAAATATTTAGTCTATGCAGCTACAAAAGGTAGACTGGGGAGGGGTTGTTTAAAGCAATCCACTTTTTTTGGTGGCTGACTCATCTCAAATGATGACGGGAGAGAAACAAATGAAGACACTGGCTCCATCTTCAAAATGAGAGGTAAGTGTGAATATAAAAATGCATAAACAGCAGAGATTGATTTTGCAGGCAATTATGCCATAAAAATTCCTATCAGCCTGATGTAGTGTCCAAAGATTGTCGAGAGGCCCCAGAACAGTAGAGCTGGAAGTACAAAATCATTCTGAGGAAGGGTTGAGGAAAACCAAACTTGCCTGCTTACTAAAGCAGTTTCTTATGTTCCGCATTTTTCCTACAATGAGATTAAGCTCAGGTTGGAGACTCTCTATGTCACAGATGAAATTACATTAAGGTGACAGCCAAGTGACAGCCTGGTCCTGTGTAATAATAAGAAAATATACAAATATATAAGACATTTTAGGCTTGGGAAAAAATCTCCCCATATGTTTGCATCTAATCCCATCTGTCTTTAATATAGAAAGATGACAAACTGAAATTGACAATGAGCTTTCCAAATTAATTTTTCTTGGCTCCAAATAGAAATTACAGAGTGGCCTAAAGAATAATCTGTAAATCCCTGATCTCTGGAAGCAACAACAGTGACATCATGGTGTTTTCCAGTTCTCCTGAAATGGAAAGACTGCAGTTGAGAAAAAATATTAGGTGACAAGACCCTGTTTCTCGAGGTAGATTCTCTTCCTTGTGCTGGATAGCTTATCAGGTGCGCAGACTCAAGTCGTTTGGATAGAAATGAGCAATAGTCTGGTTGAAGCTGAGCCTGGCAAGGGTTTGAGACCAATACCGTGTCCTCTGACCTCTGATCATCACTTATGCGTCACACCTGTTCCTTGAGTCGCCTGTTCACAGGTGTCTACCCCTGGAGGGCAGGGAGAGGGGCCTACAAAACATCCACTTAATGAGCCGTTCCTGCTCAGTTGTTTTTCATGGCACACATGACTTTCTAATGCGTTAGGTTGTGTTTCTTCCTGATTTTCCTGCCGGCTAGCTTCTCCAACTCAGTTCATTTCAGCAGAGGCGTGACTTGAGAGCCCGGTGCGTACCTTTCAACCCCTGGCCCCACAGGTACACATATTTTCACTGTATTTTTCTTAGTACAATAGTCCTCACATCGATGAGTTAATTTGCCATCATGCTATGTACCCATCGTATTACATTTGGTTCTCCCACAGGATGCTATTAGTGACTAATGGTACAGGCTTTGCATAATCTGTTTCTTTCAGCTTTTATCCTGATCTTTGATCACAGCTAGATCCAAACAATAACTAGCTTAAGGTACCTTATCCCATTTTTGATTCAGCATTTCCACCCCTATAAAAAGGAGGCTGTCAAAAAAAAAAAAACCCAAACACCATCCTCCCATTGTTCATCCATTTGCTTGGGCGGGCCCAGTAACGTCTCCGTTTTTTTGAGACTTGTTGTTACTGTGTTTGCCATATTGAATACGTCACGGGTAGCTCGCCAGGCTTTGCTGTGTGGGCGAGATACTCTCCGTAGCTTGTCGGGCTCTCCGAGAGGGGCGGAGGAATTGAACCCGGCTCAGCCAGGCTGGTTGGACGCAAGGCAGATGCCCTACCGCTGTGCTATTGCTCCAGCCGGGAAGATAAGGAGGCTAAGAAACATTAATAATGAGCAACTTAGAAGGGTGGGGGGTATACTGGGGTTCTTCTTTTTTTTTTTAATTTTTGGGTCACACCCAGCAATACTCAGGGGTTACTCCTGGCAGTGCTTGAGGGACCATATGGGATGCCGGGGATTGAACCCGGGTCAGCCGCATGCAAGGCAAACGCCCTACCCGCTGTGCTATCGCTCCGGCCCCTATACTGGGGTTCTTGGCGGTGAAAAATGAGTACTGGTGAAGGGAAAGGTGTTTGATCATTGTATGACCGAGACTTGAACCTGAAAGCTTAGTCACTTTTCCCACAGTGATTCAATAAATAAATATAAAAAGAAAAAAATTAAAAAAAATAAGGTGGAGTTCATGCCCAATTCAATCAGCTAATCAGTGGCTGAATAAATAGCGGTACTCCTACAAAAAAAAATAATGAGCAACCTAATAGAGAAAATTGGGATTCACATAGGTCTTCGCAATAGGTCTCTTTTTGTCTGCTGTGTGCCGAACGCTTCAGCAGTTTCAGGCGCTACCTTGTTAAATCTGGCTCCCGTCTTATTAAGTCTCACAGTGTACCTGTTGTGTGCATCTAACCTTCACAAAGAGTTTTGAATTCTGGAGCCTTGTGCTTTTTGTTAGATCTAATAGTCCCTCCACCAAGACGGTACATCTGCGTGGTAAGTAAGTGCTCGTTTCCCATGCACAGAAAAATTTATGATCCTTGTACACGCATATTCTCGACTTATGTCTTTTGCTAGCTGGGCACTTTCTCATAACTGGAGCTTCTGTTTCCTCAAGCTTCAAGCAAGATCTGTATGGCTTATAATCCTAAATTATTTCATGGAATGCGAAGATACATGTTTGGCCTGAAAGGCTCCCACACTGTTCATGATCTTTCCCTAACAATGTAGAAACGGACTTCCTTTTTTTTTTTTTCGCTTTTTGAGTCACACCTGGCAATGCACAGAGGTTACTTCTGGCTCTGCACTCAGGAATTACTCCTGGCAGTGCCCAGGGGATCGTATGGAATTCTGGGAATCGAACCGGTGTATGCTGCATGCAAGGCAAACGCCCTACCCACTGTGCTATCATGTCCAGCCGCCAGACTTCCATTTTTCTGGACAACTAGGCACTAGGTCTGTTGCTCCACTAGTCACGCTAACGGGTCCTCTACTAGGGAGACGGCAGCAACACAGCACAGCTCCTGTGAATGGTAAGAAGGTCAAAGACTTGATGGGGAAAGTGCTAAGTCTCCACAGAGTCTCCATTTGTATTCATGACCTCCTTTGCAAAGATGAAATCGAACCGTTGCCGGGGTATTGATTCATTCTGTGTAAGCCGGGGAGAGACAAGAGGAAGCTTCATGATGATGGATGGGCACTTCAGGATGATGGGCACTTCAAGCCTTGTTTAGTAGTTTTTCTTCTTAATGGCTTAATTGTGTTCAGGCCTGGTGGGTGGTGGCCCAAGAGCTTGGGTGGGTGGGGGCGGTGGAGAGGGAGGAGAGGAAACTGGAAGAGGCCAATTGGTGCTCTCGGTTTCCTTAGTTTGGTTCCTCAAAACTCTCATGAAAGCACGCGTAGATAAATGCTCAAGTATACTGTTACGATTACAATTATATGAAAAAATATGCATGGCTAAACAAGGGGGAAAATACACGAAGATGTTAACAGTTGTCATCTCGGGTGTGGGAACAAGAGTTGATGTTTTTATCATCTTTTCTGCACTTCCCTTATATTTTCCATGCTGATTATGCATTATTTTATGATAGAACCAACTTTTATAAATTACGGATGTGAAGAAAAATACCTCCGCATGCTTAAGCCAGACCAGACTATGTCTTTGTGCGAGTATGTTACGCCATGAAATATAATGACTACATATTTTTCTACTTGTTGGGATTAAATACAAACATCAAATCTTGGCTTTACTCAACGTCTTTGGAAGAGCACACACTGAAAATGAAGAAGCAAAAGCATATTGTTAACTAAAACTCTAAAACCAATAGTGATTCATGTTTTAGCGTAAAATTAATATACCTATAGGCCCTCCCGTTGATCGTCGATTTGCTCGAGCGGGCCCAGTAACGTCTCCATTGGAGACTTTGTTGTTACTGTGTCTGGCATATCTAATACTCTCGGTAGCTTGCCGGGCTCTCCGAGAGGGGCGGAGGAATCGAACTCGGGGCGGTCATGTTGGCCGCTTGTAAGGCGAACGCCCTACCCGCTGTGCGGCCAACATGGCCGACCCGAGTGATTCATAAGCAAATTAAAAAAAATAGCAAATACGTAGACTGTTAAGGATTTTTCAGAGTTACTCATTGATGCAAAATCATATATTCATTGAAATCTAATTCTCACCCCGATTAAAATGTATCATTTTGATTTATTCAGACTTACAAAAATACCCACAATTCTATAACATTTGCCTTACCTCCAAAAGAAGCCCCATTTTGTTTCTCATAAATGACTGTTAGTATTTCTCATAAGTGGACTAGTGTAATATGTGGTCTTCTATGGCAAGCTTCTATAGCTTAGCATAATGTTTTTGAAACAAATCCATGTTGAAGCATATATCAGTACTTTATTTCTTGCATTTTGCATGAAACTTTAGGCACCATGGTTTATAAAGTTGTTCATAAGAGTTGTTTTAGGGGGCTGGAGCGATAGCACAGCAGGTAGGGCGTTTGCCTTGCACGTGGCCAACCCGGGTTTGATTACCAGCATCCCATATGGTCCCCCAGCACTGCCAGGAGTAATTTCTGAGCCAGCAGGAGTAGCCCCTGTGCATCGCTGGGTGTGACCCAAAAAGAAAAAAAAAAAGAAAAAAAACAAAGAGTTGTTTTAGGCACTCAATGTTCCAACACCAATCCCGCCATCAGTGTGACCTCTCCACACTGTCCGCACTTTCCCACCTACTCCCCAAGCCTATTCCGTTAGTAGACACAAAATAATTCATTTTATATTTTTGTTGCAACAAAATGGCTAACAAAATTATCACAGATAGTTCAGTAGTCGCTTCTTTATCCCAACTGTCTTCTCCCCCAGCTGACGAGTCAGGGATAGCTCAGGATGGGAGATATGTGCTGAAAGTAGACAAAGGACCATACAAAGAAGGCCTTTCACTGTCTGTATTGCAAGCCAAAATGCCCAAAGGAGAGAGAGAGAAAGAGAGTAAGAAGGAAATTGTCTGCCATAGAGCAAAGGGGTGGGATGGGTGTGGTGGGAGGGATACTGGGGACATTGGTGGTGGAAAATGTACACAGGTGGAGGGATGGATGTTCGATCATTATATGACTGAAATTCAATCATGAAAGCTTTGTAACTGTAGCTCATGGTGATTCAATTAAAAAAATAGTTTAGGGGCTGGAGTGATAGCACAGCGGGTAGGGCATTAGCCTTGCATGGGTTCGACCCCGGTTCGATTCCCAGCATCCCATATGGTCCCCCGAGCACCACCAGGGGTAATTCCTGAGTGCATGAGCCAGGAGTAACCCCTGTGCAATGCTGGGTGTGACCCCAAAAAGCAAAAATAAATACAATGAAAAAATAACTTAAAAATAGTTTAGTAAAATAAAGTTTGTGAAAGTTGTTAAATCTCACAACGGTGTCATTAAAGCTGTTGTCTGAGGATTTATCAAGTCGGTGTTGGTTAGCCTTCTTTTGTTACTGTTTTTGCTCATGGAGCTCATTGGGCTTCGAAGTCACTGTCCAGTCGAATTGGCTGCGCCCTTCCTGGGCTGTCAGTACTGTGAAATTTGGAAGGGTCCAGGAGCTGTGGGGCTGGGATGACTCAGCAACTTGGCATCTATTTGAGATTAGTTGCGTAGCTGTGAAGTTGGGCTGTTTACATGCTGGAGGATGTGGGGGTGGGGGGGGGGTTCTGGGGGGCTGGGCTTTGTGGCAATCCAGGGACTCCAAAAGCTCCAGAGATGTCAGAGCAGAGACCCATTCACCTGGGACAATTCAGTGGCTTGCTGTGCCTTCGAGATTAGTCAGTACTTGGTTTTATAGTAACTGAATAATATTTCAGAGTAAAGATATGCTATGTTTAGTGTATCCGGTTTTTAGTAGATGAGCATTTTCTTTTTTTTCCCTTTTTTTATTTTAATGAATCTCTGTGCGATACAGACTTACAAAATTTTTTCGACTACGTTTCAAACAATGTTCAAGTACCCATCCCTCCACCAGTCCATCACCAATGGTCCCAGTGTCCCTCCCGCCACCCCCACCCCCTCCCACCCCTGCCTCTGTGGCAGGCACAGTTCCTCTTCCTCTCTCTCATTTTGGGTGTTATGGTTTGCAATATAGGCACTAAATAGCCATCATGTTTGGTCCAAAGTCTACTTTGAGCACGCATCTCCCATCCTAAGCAATCCCTTCAACCATCATTTACTTGGTGGTCTCTTCTCCATCCCACCTGCCTTCTCAGCACCTGACATTAGCTTCCCAGTCCTGGGACGATCTTCCTGTCCTTTATCTCTACTACCCTTAAGTGTTGGGCTGGAGCGATAGCACAGTGGGTAGGGTGTTTGCCTTGCACGCAGCCAACATGGCCGACCCAAGTTCGATTCCTCTGCCCCTCTCGGAGAGCCTAGCAAGCTACCGAGAGTATCTTGCCCGCATGGCAGAGCCTGGCAAGCTCCCCATGACGTATTCGATATGCCAAACACAGTAACAATTGTCACAATGGAGAAGTTACTGGGTCCACTTGAGCAAATCGATGAACAATGGGAGAACAGTGACAGTGATAGTGACCCTTAGGTGTTATTGTCCTATTATGTTACTTTATACTCCACAAATGCATGAATTCCTTCAGTGTCTGTCCCGCTCTTTCTGACACATGAGCATTTTCTTCCTCCCCCCTGACCTCATCACAAATAACATTGATGTGAATACTTGTGTACACATTTTTGCATGACTATTTATTATCATTAATCTCAGGTAGATACCTAGGAGTAGAATTGTTGGCTCGCTTCTCAGTTAGTTCTTCACCGGAACTTTTAGAGGGCTACCGCCAGACTGTTTGTATTTAAAAAGCGGCTGCACAGACATAGAAGGGCTGCACTCATTTGTGGAGTATAAAACAACATAACATGAGGCTGACACGTAAGGATAGTACATACACGGGAGAGATAGATTGCTCCATAGCTGGAAGCCTGCCTCATGAGCAAAGGGGAGAAGGCAGCTGGAATAGAGAAGGGATCACTAAGAAAAGGATGGCTGGAGGAACCGGTCGGGATGGGAGATGTGTGCAGAAAGTAGATAAAAGACCAAGCATGATGGCCTCTCAGGGTCTGTATTGCAAACCATAATGCCCAAAAGTAGAGAGAGAGTATGGGGAATCATGGGCCAGGGGGAGGGTGGGAAAGGGGGGGTATACCAGGAATATTGGTGGTGGAGAATGTGCACTGGTAGAGGGACAGGTGTTTGATCATTGTGTGATTGTAACCCAAACATGAAAGCTTGTAACTATCTCACGGTGATTCAATAAAATTTAAAAAATAAATAAAAATAAAAAGCGGCTGCACCGTTTTACATTACCCCTTAGGGGATTAACACTGCATGGAGATTTCAGTCTCTCTCTATCCTCATCAACACTTGTTATTCAATTTTTCATTAGAGCATAGATGTGGGGTGATAGCTCCTTGCGGCTGGATTGCTGTGAATGCCACTGATATTGAGCACTTTGTCATGTGCCTATCAGCTATTTCTATATCTCTGGAGAAATGTCAGTTCAAACACTTCATTATTTAATTGTTTTCTTTTGGGGGGCCACACACAGCAGTGCTTAGGGTCCACTCTTGGCTCAGTGCTGGCATTGTTGTGGGCCGTGATCTAGGAATTATGTGATGCCAGAGTGAAATTAGGGCACCGGCATGCAAAGCCCTACCTACTTTAAAGTATTTATTTAGTTATTCACTTATATTTGGCACCATATCCAGCAGTCTTTGGGGGGGGCTACTCACAGTTCTGTGCTCAGGGGTTATTCCCTGTGGTGCTTGTGGGACTGTATGCAGTGCCAGGGATCAAACCCAGGTTTCTGCATGCAAAGCACGTGTTCAGCAATGCCTATGGTCCCCTGGCCTATTTTTAATTGGGTATTCTGTTTACTGTTCAATTACTGGGTAATGGAAATGTTTCAGGTCTGACAATCTGGATTTGAACCCAAACAAGGGGGAAGTGACTTAGTGAAAGTGCTCAGTAAAAGCCATTGTTCCTGTTTATCACTGAGCTCTGTGAAGGGTGTAGTGTTTTCTGTGAAGTAAAGTAAAAAGTAAAGGCCCTCCCGTTGATCATCGATTTGCTCGAGCGGGCCCAGTAACGTCTCCATTGGAGACTTTGTTGTTACTGTGTCTGGCATTTCTGTGAAGAAATAGGATATTCTCTAAGAAGAATGAAATATTCTTTTTTTTCTTTTTGGGTCACACCCAGCAATGATCAGAGATTACTCCTGGATCTACACTCAGAAATTACTCCTGGTGGTGCTTGGGGGACCAAATGGAATACTGGAAATCAAACCCAGGTCTGCCACGTGCAAGGCAAATGCTCTACCCACTGTACTATCATTCCGGCCCCAGAATAATGGAATAATCTTTGGGGGAGATGAAATTGGGGCCCCTCTGGCCGTTCTCAGGGGTTGTTCCTGGTTTAGGAGGGAGCCTTGATGGCATTTGGGGATCATATGTGGAGTTAACTGTGTGTGTGTGTCTGTGTGTGTGAGAGAGAGAGGCAAGTTCTTTTGCTTCTGCCTTACCTCTCTGGCCCACGAATGGAATATCCTTCATGAGTGGAGAGAGTGTTATGGATGAAGGAAGTATTTTGCATGAGGGCTAGCGGATTATTTGTGAAGGAAAGGGGTATTCCCTGTGAGTGCATTTTTCACATAACTGAAGTTTATCCCTTTGCTGGCTAAACACTGGGAAATTTCGAAACTGCCTTATGGACTTTCTGTGCTTTATTTCACAGACAACACTCAACCTGACACTTAACCGTTTTTTGGACAGTTTCTTGGGGCAACTTGGATTTGACTGTATTCACTACACCTTCAGGGAACTCCCATAGCACGAGGGTGGGGAGGGTTGTTCTCTCAGTCTCTCTTATAGATTCTAGTGATTTCTAGAATCTGTTTGGGGTTCATTTTTCAGGGAACCTATTTCTCACTGTTCTTCCTCCACCCCCTCATTGTTTCTAATTTGACTGTAATTTTAGAAAGAATGGAAGGTTACCAGGGGAAACCAGATAAGGAAACGGGCTAAACATCTCATATAATTCCAAAATAATAGTTGGTACTTCAAAAGCCAGAGGATAGCTTTATTGTCCATACAATAATCAAATGCATAGTCTTAGTTATTTTATTAAAGGCAGGCTATACCTTTTCATTCCTCCATCCCTCTTGAGAGCCCGGCAAGCTACCGAGAGTATCTCGCCCGCACGCAAAGCCTGGCAAGCTACTTGTGACGTATTCGCTATACCAAACACAGTAACAATTGTCACAGTGGAGATGTTACTGGGCCCGCTCGAGCAAATGGATGAACGAGAGGACAGTGACAGTGACCTTTTCATTTATTTTAGAGTTCAGATTGACTCTCAGTTGGTTAAGTAGCTAGAAGTTACACCACTAAGCCAGGAGAACATTAAGCTCATTCCATACTTAAAAGACTTTTCTTACTTGTCAATATTCACTTATAAGTAAATTCTTTGCCAGGTAAATATGTAAAACTCAAAGTACAAACAAGTATTTAAATTCTTGTAAGCCAACATTACCTCAATAAAAAAAAATAAGTTTAAAAATATTCAATTGGAAAAGAAAAAAGCCTGAGCAGATCCCGAAACGTTTATCACACCAAAAGTTTGCTTTACTTCTTTTTTAAAGTTTTTCATATAAGGAGCCAGAGGGAGAGCACAGCAGATGTGATGCTTGCCTTGCCCATTGGCTGACCTGGGTATAACCCCCAGAACTACATATGGTCCCTGCAGCCCTGCCAGGAGTGACCCCAGAGTGCAGAGTCAGGAGTAATTCCTGAGCACTGCTGGGTGTGGCCCCCAAATGAAAAAATATTAAATTGTGTGTTTTTTGGGGGGACATACCAGCAGTATTCAAGAGTATTCTGGCCTCTGTACTCAGGGACCATTCCTCTTGGTGCTGCATCAGGACCGGCCAGCTGGTGGGCAGGCCCTTAACCCTGGACTATCTCTTAGGCAGAGAGACAGGTTTGGGGTTGAGGGCCACACTCAGAGGTGCCCAGGACTATTTAATGATCCAAAGGTAAAACTATCTTTGGGATGGCCACAGGGAAAATTTTACCTTCCTAGTAACTCACTTTGCCTGTTGGACCAACCGTAAACTCCTGGAACTGAACGCCTACTCCAAGCCACTTACCGGAACTTTCCTCTGCACGCAACCTGAACAGAGGACTTACTACACAGCCTAGTTCCCAGGGAGTCTTGGCACCCTGATGGACCTGAAAGGGTTAAGTCCACGGGCCCTGCCTGGGGGAAACTTGTGCTTCAGAGCGTGACTGGCCCGCAGGTGTCTGGCTGTGTCAGATATTCAACTGTGCTGTTTATCTGTTCGAAATATTTTTTTTCAAGGATTATGGGATTATGTTTTTTTTGGCCATAAGAAACCAGCTTGAACATTTTCTGACAGTTTTAGTAGATGTGGGGCTTAATAAACAAGCCAGTGGAATGCAAGGCAATTGCGGGGCCAGGTGTCACTCCCCCCCCACCCCTTGAGGGTGATCGTGACCTGGAGGGTTAATTGCTGTCACCACCTTGCCTGAAGTGAGTTCAGCTGCAGACGAGAGGCGAGAGTTGCCCTCCTCCCTGCTTTCAGCTGAAATCAAGACCCACCGAAGTGCCAGCCTGTTCTGTGTTCTCACTGGAAAGGTCAGTTCTTCTGGCCACAGCTGGCAGTGCTCAGAGCTTACTCCCAGCACCGTGCTCGGGGATCACTCCTGGTGAGGCTCAGAGGACCATCTGCAGTGTGACCATGATGGGATGCCAACAGGTGCCTTATTAGCTGTTCTCTCTCTGCCAACCCTGGGAAACTGTCCTGAAAAGAAATTTCTGCCCTCCCGTTCCTGTCATGGCTTGTACTATGTCCGGCGGACTTAGTTCTTTCATGTGAAGCTGCCTCAGGCACTATTACACGGATAGTTAAGTTTGCAGTGAGGCTTTTTTGGGGGGTGGGGGAGGGGGTTAACCTCGGCAGCATGTGTCACCGCTATTTTGAATATTTCCTTGGTACTTGCTAGTGGACATTGGGGGGGTGTCCCAGATTCCCACTGCGCTGCCCAGTTTCTAGGATTCTGACGCAGTCATCCACTCTCCCTGGAAGTGCTCCCCGGAACTCTTCCCGCAGCTGCTGTGCCCGCCGCCCTGTGCTTCCTCGCAGCCCGGGTTTCCTTGTGTGCCCGTGTTTCATCCCTTACCACCGCTCTGTGCCCCATCCCAAAGGGCTCCCCATCTTCCTGAGAAAGATCCGCCCTGCATCGCCTGCCCACAGTGTCCCTGCCGGCGAAGGCTGCATCAGGTGCAAGGGTCTGACCCGGCGCCCCCTCCAGAGAGCCCCGCGGTGCAATTTGCTGACTTCCACGAAGCCGTTGCCCACCACAATTCAGCTGTTTGTTGGGCTCCGCTTTTTCATCTTCTCTGTGGCTTTAGCCAGGAAGGAATAGCAGCTTCTGGGCAGCGTGCCACGAGAACGAATATTCCCCCAGGAGCCGTACTTTCTTGCCTCTTATTTTCCAGTGTTCCTGCCTGCAATCGTCCTTACCCTCCCCACCGGGGTAGCAATCCACTTTCCCATCTCCAATCACACGACCCAGGCAGCACCACAGACCACAAAAGTCAGGCACAAGACAACAGTTGTGACGGCTACATTTGGGGGTGGGCACGGGTTGCGGGGGGAGGGGTGTGACGAAGGAAGAGCACCGAGTCTCTTCTAGCGTTTCTGATAACCCTGACCTGGCAGGACTTGCACTGAAAACGTTCTCATAGACGCTGTCGTCTGGAAACTAATGTGCAACTGTGAAATAAAGCGCGATGCTTCAAGCAAGAGTCGACTTAGGACTTAGTAATATGAGCTTTTTTTTGGGGGGGGGGGCGCCCTGTGACTGCCTGGAGTGTGTGTGCTGAAACATCTAGGGGGTGGGTTTGCTATTTCACTTCTCTAATGTGGGTTTTTTTTGTCCAAATAAAAGCTCAAATTAATTAAGTCACAGTGGTGGCTTATGTGTTAAATCCAGAGAAGTCCCACTTTACAAAACGTGTATGCTCCTGAAAAGCTTTCTGTAGACAGATGCTGGGGGAAAAAAATGAGTCCGATCTTAAGAGCAGAGAGGCACAAGCTTGTGTAAGGAACCTGCATTCGGTGTGAAGTTTGCTATGTAATGTGAAGCATCTCCTCCTACTATAGCTATTTTGATTTGCTTTCCTTAAAGCCCGAATCCCTACATTTTTCTTTCACCCCAGTTTTCTAGAAGGTTTAAAAAAATCCAGAGATTTACTTTTAAATTAGTTGTTAATTGATCCTGAAGCAAACATTCATAAAAAGGCTTTAACAGGGACTGGAGCCGATAGCACACGGGGGTAGGGTGTTTGCCATGCACACAGCCGACCCAGGTTCGATTCCCAGCATCCATATGGCCCCCTGAGCACCGCCAGGAATAATTCCTGAGTGCAGAACCAGGAGTAACCCCTGTGCATCGCCAGATGTGACCCAAAAAGGAAAAAAAAGCCTTTAACAGAGGGCAGGAGACAAAAGACAGCTGCTTAGAATCTTGCCTGGTCTAACCCTAGGAACTGCAGAGGGTCCCCTGAGCCTGGATTCAGGAAGAAGCCCTAAACACCCCTAGGTATTGCCACCCCCCCTCAACTAACCAACCAACACACAAAAGAAGGCTTTAACAAACCAAGTATGGCCCCAAGGGAAAGACTTTGAATTGAATCCCTCAACAGCAGAATTCTGCCTTGCCTCTTTCTCTTTGGGATTTAAACTACTTAAATTTCTTAAGAGCTTCAAGTCACTTTTGAATATCTGACCTTGACTTTTTTTTTTTTTTTTTTTTTTTTGCTACTGACATATTCTTTGCTAGATGCCTTTAAATCCCACAATCTCGGTGGTGTTTCCTTTTTCTTTTCCGGCTTCTCTCTTTCTTTTTCTGTGTGTAAAAAGAATCCGGATCGGAATGCGGCCTGGCTTTTGAAACGCACAGGCAGGCACATGTACAAGCACGCGTGCATGCACACATCTCAGCACTTCTCTGGCGGGAAGAACTTCATAGGACGGTCTCTAAGACAGGGGGACTTGGATAGTTAATTTTCTTATTCAGTAAACATTTGTTGAGCATGTTATAAACAAGGCACTGGCATTAATTTAACATTTCCTACCTCCCTTCGGGGGAAACGATCGATTATAGTAATGAAAGCAAAAGCCTGACAAGAAAGCAAAAAAAGGGGTTGTGGGGTGGGGTGGGGTTGAGCAGTACTTGCATCCCAACCACAGTAGGTCAGCGGCTAACACTGATTTATCTCCAGCACAGCTCCAAAAACATTGAGGTTGGAAAGAACTTTGGAAATCCTCAGCCAAATACTCCCACAGTACAGAAAACTAAACTGAATCACAGAGCTTGAAAATGGCCTAGTGTCCCATGGTGAGAATGAGCACTGGAGAGAAAAATTCCTTCTAGGACCATTTTTCTAGGGTTCAGGTGAGAAAGAGAAGCAGAGCCCAAACTCCCCCATAATATTTATTGTGTACGGTTATTAAGAAGATGAAATAAGGGGTCAGAAGGATAGTTCAGCAGGTAGGGCACTTGCCTGGCATGCGGCTAATCCAGATTCAATCCCTGACACCGCTTCTGGTTCCCTGAGCACTTCCAGGAGTGATCCCTGAGCACAGAGCCAGGAGGAAGCCCTGAGCACTGCTCTTGTGGCCCCAAAACCAAAAAAAGAAAAATGAAAATGAAATGAGTTCATCTTTGTAAAGTACTTAGAATAGTGCTAAGTGGTTGGGGACCATCATATTCATATCTGCTACATCATAATGGTGATGATGAAAATAACACTATATTGTGCTGTACCTGACACAGACCTAATCTTCCCTACTCTATTCCTTCAGAGACTTAAAGAGAGGCCTTTAGAAACTTAGAGATTCAGGGGAGGAGCTCTTTTCTTTCTTTCTTTCTTTCTTTCTTTCTTTCTTTCTTTCTTTCTTTCTTTCATTTTTCTTTTTGGGTCACACATGGCAATGCACAGGGGTTACTCCTGGCTCTGCACTCAGGAGTTACTCCTGGCGGTGCTCAGGGGACCATATGGGATGCTGGGAATCAAACCCAGGTCGGCCGCGTGCAAGGCAAATGCCCTACCCCCTGTGCTATCTCTCCAGCCCCGGAAGGAGCTCTTTTGCTTTTGGTGGAATCAGTGCCCTTTCTGGGAGGTGGAATAAGTGATATTCAGAGAAGAGTCTGGAAGCTTGGAAAGGTATAGGTCAGAGAATTCCATCCATACATTCTGGATGTTGCAGGCCTTTCTCGGTCTTGCGTTCTGTCATATTGTCTTGGTAAGCATACTGTCCTCTTTACACCACTATTTAAAATGACCTCTCTTGGGCTGGAGTGATAGCACAGCAGGTAGGGTGTTTGCCTTGTACCTGGCCAACCCGGGTTCGATTCCCAGCATCCCATATGGTCCCCTGAGCACTGCCAGGAGTAATTCCTGAGTGCATGAGCCAGGAATAACTCCTGTGCAATTCTGGGTGTGACCCAAAAAGCAAAAATAAACAAATAAATAAATGACCTCTCTTCCGGAAAGAACTCTGATTTCATTGACCCCTGCACACCTTTTGACTGTTTTGATCATCCTTTTCTGATGAAGGAGTGATTTATCTTATGCCACATACTTTATCTTTTCTTCTACTCCCAAACTGTCTCTCTGCCTCCTTCCCTAGTCTTCTCTTTTCCTCCTCTTCTTCCCTCCTCCTCCTTCCTTCTCCTTCTCCCTTTCTTTGCTCTCTCTCTCTATCTCTATCTCTCTCTCTTTTGCCTTTTGGGCCACACCCGGCAATGCACAGGGATTACTCTTGGCTCTGCACTCAGCAATTACTCCTGCAGTGCACGGGGGACCATATGGGATGCTGGGAATGGAACCCGGGTCGACTGCGTTCAAGGCAAACGCCCTCCCCACTGTACTATCGCTCCAGCCCCATCTCTCTCTCTCTTAAAGAAACATTTTCAAATGTCCACACAAATTGAATAATCTATTTTCGCTCTGGGAGGATATGTCACTGAAACAGAGATTGGTACATTTACTTGATTCTGGTTTTAGAACTTTATGATTTTTTTCCCTTTCATTTTGTCTTAAATTAAAAAACTCTGGGGTCCCCAAATCAAATCAATAAAACAAATGTTGTGCAAGCTTCCTCTTTCATCCTCTCCTCCGTGTTCCCTCTATGTAGAAGTAATTTTAACTTTTAGTTAATGGATCATCTTACATTTAAGAAACGTGTTGCACAGTATTTGGGTTTTAACCTCATCTTTGTTTTGCTTTGGTTTGGAGTTAGGCCTGGAAATACCAAGGGAGTTACTCCTGGTGGAATTTAGGGGAGTAGGCAGTGCTGAGGCTCGACCCTGGACCTCATGCACACAAAGCACTGCTCCAGCCTCCTGGGGTATAGACCTGCCTCTTCCCCTCATCTACACATGTGTTTTTATCTCTTCACTGCCCAACTTCACACATGTGTCTAGCCTTACCTCATTCATGTCATGTAGAATTATTTGAAGTTGATCTTGATATGAGCTAACGTATGTAGACTTCTCTTGCCTAATTTCTTACTTATAAATCTGTCTTTATTTCTATGTGCATATCTGACTTCCCATCACCTCCACACTATAGTACAATCATATTGAATTACCTGAAAAAGTTTAGTATGTTGTGCTTTTTATTATCCCTACACCTTATTAAATGCTTCATTTTCATTCAGAATTCTCTTTGTAAATAGATCAAGGAAGTATGAGAAGTTGTAAAAAATTACCGTCAGTCATCATAGTTGGGTGCATAGTCAAACAACCTCTATAAAGGCTGCCAGATCAAATCTTAGTAATACATATATATATATATATATATATATATAATGCATTTTCTTTATCAGTCACTATTTGCAATAATAAAAGAGCTCAAACCTTCTGGCTTTGTGGGCTATTTGAATTAAGTATGGAATAGTCACGATATAGAAAAGTATAAAATCATGTCTGGAAGAGTATAAGAAAAGATTAGATATTCATGATGTTTTATTTTCATCAAGAAACCCTGCAAGGATTAGAGAACAATGCATATAGTTGTTTGTTGGGGCGTGAAGAGGATGGGAAAAGTTTGTGCATGAGGAAGGAGAGTTAATAAAATAAATTTATGAAAGCAAGAGAAGGAATTTTGAAACAAAAGTAGAGGAATTGGAAAAAGTCTTGGCAACTCTTGAGGAATCAGTCTACAAAGAAGTTGTATGTACTAAAGGGAATTTAAGGGCCAGAGAGACGGTACAACACGTAGGACACTAGCCTTGCACATGGACAACTCAGGTTCGACCACTAGTACCCCAAAGGGTCCCCCAAACCCTGTCAGGCCTGATTCCTTAGTACATAGCCAGGAGTAAGCCCCGAGCATAGCTGTGTGTGACCCCCTCCAAATCCGCATAAAAAGCAAAATAAATAAATTAAAAACCAGAACGAGTGTAACATTTTTATTATGCTTTATCTAATTCAGTTTTTCATTTCTCCCATTAGGCTTGATATTTTACATAATACATTTCATAATAGCATATCAAACAAAACAGTTTTTTTTAAATCTTAAAAAAATCCCTCTTAGAAATCCTCAAGGGCCTTCACTTTGCCTCACTACACTATGCAAATATCATTCTCCATGTGTGCCTAGTGTCTGACGGGGGGTGGGGGGTGGGTGGAGATGTAGAGCCACGGCCTTAAAGAATGGCTCCATGAGGAGTATTGCCCTATGGGTAACAGAAGTGGCTGTGTAGTCTCTGGAAGGGAGAGGCAAGCATAGGAATTCATTTGCATAAATCCCTGGGCCTCTTGGAAAAAGCTACATGGAAAGAGGACTATGGAGGCCATATACCAATTGCAGAAATACTCTGACTCTAGGGAAAAAATGGGAAATGAGCGCAGCGCAACTTTTAACAATTTTTTTTTGCTTTTTTGGGTCACACCCGGCGATGCACAGGGGTTACTCCTGGCTCATGCAATCAGGAATTATTCCTGGCAGTGCTCGGGGGACCATATGGGATGCTGGGAATCGAACCTGGGTTGGCCGCGTGCAAGGCAAACACCCTACCCACTGTGCTGTCACTCCAGCCCTGTAGCACAACTTTTAAAAAGGGTCTCTGGGTAAATAGAAAACGCGGTATTTATTACCCAGGTGATACAGATAAACTTTAAGGTCTTGAGATGTATCTAAATAATCTTTCAATCAAAACATCAAGAATATGTCTTCAGCCCAACTGACAGATTTTCCTAACCCAGGTTAGGTCTGAGTCTAATGAGATTTTGCCTCATTCTATATGCGTGATTTATTTGGAAGCTGCTAAGTTAAAAACAAATACCTAAGTTAAAAAGGCACAATGAAGGAAAGATCCTGATTTATGTTTGAGATATTAAAACATAAGTCATTAAACTCTGGTCAAGAATTAGTGAGATAGGCTAGAGCGATAACACAGTGGGTAGGGCATTTGCCTTGCACGTTGCTGACCTGGGTTCGATTCCCAGTATTCCCTGAGCACTTCCAGGAGTAATTCTTGAGTGCATGAGTCAGGAGTAACCCCTGTGAATAGCCAGATGTGACCCAAAAAGAAAAAAAAAGAATTGGAGATATAATACAGGGTTAAGCCACCTGTCTTGCATATGGCTGACTCCAGTTCAACCCACAACACTGCATATGGTACCCCGGGCACTGCCAAGAGCAATTAATTCCTCAGTTTAGAGCCAGGAGTAAGCCCTGAGCATAACCAGATCTAGGTCAACTCCCCTGCTCCTCCCACCCCAATAAACCAAAATCCGGTCAGGGAAAGATAACACCATCGAGCAATATAGGAAGCTCAATCTCCCTGTCTCTGGCAGGAATAGATGGTATCACTTGATCACTTGATCACTTGACTTCCCGTTAATCGTTGTCGATTTGCTCGAGTGGGCGCCAGTAACGTCTCCATTTGTCCCTGTCACGTGCTAGTGTAACCCAATGGCGTCTGTTCACTCTAGGAGCATGAAGAGCCTCAAACTGATCGTTCATGATCTTGATGAAGAAGTCTGACCATCTGGTAGGTGGCCGGCCATGTGTCTTTTGACATCCCGTGGAATCCAGTTGGTAACAGCTCTAGTCCAGTGGTCGTCTCTAAATCTCATTACGTGACCAGCCCATCTGATTTTTGACACCTTGGCAAATGAGACAGCGTCCCTGATTCTTGATCATCGACGGAGGTTGGAACTCTGGATTCTTTCTCTCATTTGAGTGAAACGTGATATTTCAAGCATAGCTCTTTCAATTCCTCTTTGGGAGACCCGAATAGCGTTCTCATCCTGTTTGAGTAGGGCCCAGGTCTCTGAGGCATATGTTAATGCAGGAAGAACAGTGGAATCAAAGAGATATGCCCGGAGCCAGAGGTTCTTCATCCTCTTAGCTATTTCTCCGATGCTCTTGAAGGTGTTTCAAGCTGCCCTCTTCCTCCTGCGCAGCTTGGGTGCCAGGTCATTCGTCATGTTGACTTCTCGACCTAGGTACACATAGCTGTTGCATTCGGAGATGATCGTTCCGTTGAGAGCGAATGGGGCATCAGAACGAGGCTGTTTCTCATAAACATTGTCTTCGTAAATTTCAGCTGTAGTCCGGACCTTTCCATACTCACGGTCGAAGATGGTATATATTATAAAAAACTAAACTCCCTTTCAGGATTGCATTTCTAAGTAGCAACGCAATTGGTGGCCGATAATACTTATGCCTGCTTTAACCTCTGGTATTTTCATAAAACATTTCTTTGTTTTTTACCCTTGGTTTGTTTTGTTTATTAATCTATTTCTATGCATTAGAATAGCTTTGGATATACAGGAGGTTTTCAGTGGCTTGGAAGCCGGCAGCACATGCTGGGGGAAAAGGCAGCTCAGATAGAGAGGGGAACACCAAGTAAAGGATGTTTGGAGGATTCACTCGGGATGCAAGATGCATGCTGAAAGTAGACTGTAGACTGAACACGATGGCCACTCAATATATCTATTGCAAAACACAACACCCTAAAGGAAAGAGAGAGCAAAAGGGAATGCCCTGCCACAGAGGCAGAGTGGGATAGTGGGGGACGGGAGGTGGGAGGGATACTGGGATCATTGGTGATGGAGAATGGGCACTGGTGGAAGTATGGTACTCTAACATTGTATAACTGAAACCCAAACATGAAAGTTTGTAAGTCTACAACTGTATCTCATGGTGTTTCACTAATTTAAAAAAAATTAAAAATAAATAAATAAAAGAAGGAAGGAATGAGGAAAGATTTCATACTGGAAAGTTTCCTATCATTTAAAATGATGTGCTAGCCAGAGCAACAAAGTACTAAGAAACAGCTACTAATGTCTTCTGAAATTAATTTTTATATCGTATATTATTTAAAGTCATCTACTTGAAACGTCTTAGTGTATAGTCACTATAAGATTATTAACATGGTATGGGGTATTCTCTTTTTTTCGAAAGTTTTTTAAAATCTTGTATGCATTCTTTTTTCCCACATGCATTAGAATATTTTACACTTATAGCAGATCTCAATTTAACTGCTAACCTCTTAGTAGTTAAACTGAAACGTAGTCTTAGCAAAGCCATTTAAAGAAGTTAATGGCAAAACACTTTATAGAGCTTCAGTTTTAAGATTTAAATTCAGTGCACTGTAGTACTGTCCTCCCGTTGTACATCGATTTTGCTCGAGCGGGCCCAGTGACATCTCCATCATGAGACTTGCTGTTACTGTGTTTGGCATACCAAATACATCACAGGTAGCTTGCCAGGCTCTCTGAGAGGGGCGGAGGAATCGAACTCGGGTTGGCCAGGTTGGTCACTATCTTTATTGCACCAGCAACATTTGAAGAGTTTACTAACGAATAGGTCTGCCCTCAGATAGTACGGACAAGATCGTTTCCATAGCCCTTGTTCTGTGGTGCCTGTCACTGAAACTCAACTCTGAATGTTAGCTGGGAGCCATATGGATTATAAAATATTTTTCAGTCTTTAACATAATAACTTAAGTGAATTGACAAAAGACTCAAAAATATTTTTTTTCCAGACTACAATTTTCCAGGACTTTAAATGCTGACTTGTATCTTTTTACAGTTCAGTTTTGGAAAAGCTCCAAAATTATAAAGGACTAAAAGCTCCAAACTGTAGTGGTTGAATTGTACCACAAGAGGACCTGCAAAGACAAGTTGAGCTCAAATTTCAGCCATGCTGTTATTACACTGAAGTGTAATTAGGAAAACATTTTCCTCTCAGTATTAGCAGTCTCACATATGACTCCCTTAAGATCTGAAAAGGTAATCCATTTTAAGTGAATTTTAAAATAGTAAGTGGTCTGGGAGCTATTAATGCTAACTCGAGGCTACCCAAAGTAACATTTTGGCAAGAATTAGGAGATGTGGAAAAAGAAAGAAGGAGGAGATCTCGTGGTTGAAAACATGCAGTATATTTCCATATTTTGCCTATTGTCCTAAGTGCAGCATATATCTTTTTGAATTAATGGTTTTGTGAGTTGAAGGGATATGGGTTTGAGAGGGAGGGGTGTTGGGGTCCTTGGGAGAAGTAAGTGGGTACCCTGGTGATGGCTGTTGGGTTCGAACTATGGGCATGAGAAACCATTATTATTATTAGTTTTGAAAAACCACAGAATCTCAATACTTTTTTTAAAAAAGAAAGAATGTGAAAATCGAGGCAAGAGAGACAGTCCAGCACATCCCCCTGTATGCAACTGGCCCCGGCTGGGTCCTCGGCGCCAGAGGTTCCCCACAGATGTGCAGGAGTGAGCAGAGCCTCACAGCCTCCCATCCTCAGGCCTTCAGTTGAACAGCCCACTGTGCTGAGATTTTGTGAGAGGGGTCCCCATGCTCCCCTGAGCACTGATCAGAAATAAACTCCTGGGGCTGGGGAGATAGCACAGCGGGTAGGGCGTTTGCCTTGCACGCGGCCGACCCGGGTTTGATTCCCAGCATCCCATATGGTTCCCTGAGCACCGCCAGGAGTAAGTCCTGAGTGCAGAGCCAGGAGTAACCCCTGTGCATCACCAGGTGTGACCCCAAAAGAAAAAAAAGAAAGAAACTCCTGACACACATACACACTTGAACATGGGCTAGCCATACAGGATAGGGTCAAGTTCTGATTTGTCCTCACTGCAGCTTTGTGACCACATGAGAGAGCCTCTTTGTCCTAAAGCAGAGCTAATTATGGCTCTTACACCCTAGAATTGATTGGGAATCGAATGAGAGGACATCAAAAGTGCTCGTCACCGTGTACATGCTAACAACTTGAAACGCTTGTTATTATTATGATTATTGCCTTTTACCGGCTCTTTGTCCTCTTGGGATGTAGAAATGGTCTAAATCATCTCTAAAATGCTCTAAAACATTTCTTTGCTAGAAAAAAGGACATCGCCTCGATAACATGGACGTGCAATGTTATTTCTGTGTAAATCGTGGCAGGATAATCTACGGGGAGTGGACCAGCAAGCCATGAAAGTGATGTGTATATAGGATCCAACTCTGCCTGATAACAGCCCTGACTTTGATTATCCTCCAATTCCTTTCCTCCTTCCAAGAAAGCGTTTCTGTCCTCAAACCAATTTTCCTGACTACAAAATATAATTTGTGTTCTCATTTCCATCCTAGAATATTGCTTTTTGAACTTTGATACTTGGTACCATTTTCTGTGCCGTGGCTTTTATTTTACCCGTGACTTTTTAACCTTTAACCTACTTCAGAGAAACGTCTTTCCCAGTTTTGACCTGGCATCTTCCTACTGCATTTCACATTTTTCACCGATACTCCTACCCTCCTTATCTTTGAGCAAGAATTAGCTGTGATTGGGGTGAGAGTGGAGGGGAAGGAGGTGGATTAGAAGTAACAGAAGGACAGGGGTGACAGACCTTGGGCACTTCTATGATGGTGAGGGGCAATAACTGTACATCGAAACCATAAGCATCATTTTTTTTACCTTTTTTATTTTTTCGATTTATTTTATTTTGAATTTTTATTAGTGAGACAACATGAGGTACAGTTTTAGTCTTACAAATTTTTGTGCTTGGGTTTCAATTATACAATGATCCAATACCCATCCTTCCACCAGGGCCCATTTCCCACCACCACGGATCCCAGTATCCCTCCCACCCCCCATTCCCCCCATCCCACCCTGCCTCTGTGGCAGGGAATACCCTTTTGTTCTCTCTCTCCTATTGGGTGTTGTGGTTTGCAAAAGAGGCATTGAGTGGCAATCATGTTTGATCTATAGTCTACTTTCAGCATGCTTCTCCCATCCTGGGAGGATCCTCCCAACACCCTTTATTTGGTGCTCCCTTCTCTATCTGAGCTGCATTTTCCCCTAGCATGTGTCGCTGGCCTCCAAGCCATGGAGCAAAATTCCCTATACTAATCTCAGCCATTCTTGGGTGTTAGTCTCCTATTTTGTTACTTTATGTTCCCCAGATCAACGTCAATTTTATTGTAAAATGTGACTGATAGTAAAAATGAATAAAGTTCAGCAGTTAATTTTTTTTAAAAGTTTCTTAATAGCAGGCCCCTTATAATAGATGGACTGGAAGCTTGCCACAAATGTGTGTGGGGCGAAGGGCAGTTAGGACAGTGAAGGGACCAGTAAAAGAATAAAAGTTGGAAGTGATCACTCTGGACAAGAACTGAATATTGAGGGGCTGGAGAGAGAGCACAGCAGGTAGGGTGTTTGCCTTGCACGCGGCCGACCCGAGTTCGATTCCCAGCATCCCATATGGTTCCCCTGAGCACTGCCAGGAGTAATTCCTGAGTGCAGAGCCAGGAGTAACCCCTGTGCATTGCCAGGTGTGACCCTAAAAGCAAAAAAAAAAAAACCTGAATATTGAAGACGTTACTGGGCCCGCTAGAGCAAATCGATGAACAACGGGAGGACCGTGACTGTGACCGTGCCGACGAATATTGAAAGTAGGTAAAGGGATATACATGATGGCCTTTTTAGAATCTTTATTGAAAATAGAAAGCACAAAAGGAGGAAGCGAGAGGGAGAAAAAGTGGGAAAGGGAGAGGGAGAGAGAGAAAGAGAGAGCGAGACAGAGGGAGAGAGAAGAAATATGCCTGTCACAAAGGCAGGTGGGCGGGGATGGGAAACTGAGGTCACTGGTGGTGGGAAATGTTAAATCTAAACCTTCAGGTTAAATTGAAAGTTTAGATAAAGGGAGAGAGAGATTAAAAAATTAATTTGCTGTGGGAGACCAAAAGACCGTTGAGTGCAGAATGCCCACAAAGTCCCTTTAACTCATTTAGAAAGATATTTAATGAAATAATGGTATATGCATTCAAAAGTGGTTATAAGAACATTTTGGGTTTGCAATCTTTTGTGAAGTATTCCATTTAATATTGTGTCTTTATAATGCCAAAACAGTTATAGCCATTTAATAAATGTTTAAAACCCTCTTGAGCATTATAATCTCCTACATAGTTGTATGTCATCTTTATAACTGTAGTTAGAGTGAAGGTAGCTGTTGTAATGCCTGTGAGCTTAAGTAACTACACCATTGTCATCCTTCATTCTGGAGTTCCCTGAATCCCAGTTTAGTGCTTGATCTCTCTCTTGTTTCCTAAATAAAACTTTACCGCACTAAAAAAGGGAGAATGTCGCCATTGTTGCAGTCCTACAATGTGTGTGTGTGTGTGTGTGTGTGTGTGTGTGTGTGAGATCAGGGAATCCAAGTTTTCTGACTTCAAATCTTATGCTTACTATTTCTTTAAAACAGAGGGCTTCCGCCTGTTGCCTCTTCAAGCTCCGCAAATGACATGTAAGCTGAGTAACTTCTTTAAAGTCACTAAAGTCTTTAAGTGTTAAGCCTCTAGGTCCTGAGGTCAGGGACGAGGTCTGGCTGTATGGAGAGTAGTTGTGGGAAACCAGTTTTTTTTCTGGCTTGATCTTTATGTAAATGGAACCATTCTATCTACATTTTTCTGTTCTGAGAATGGCTTATTTTACCTAGTATGGTTTTTTTTAGATCTATTTAACACACAGGACTGTAGTTTATTTATTTATTATCATTTACAAAATATTTCCTGGGGTGAAAATAACACAATACATTTCCTTGTTGAAGGACATTACAAAATGCCTTTGGCAGCTCTTGTGTGTGTGTGTGTGTTTGTGTTAGGGGGTGTTGGTGCTTAAGACAGGAGTCTGGCTCTGTTGAAATAACACCTGACTGGTTGGTGCTTAAGGTTTTCTAGTAGCTGAATACTATGTTGCCTCCAACTATATTTAGTATGTGCATATTTGTGTAATGCCAAATTGTTTAAGTGGTTCTAGCAAGTTTCTCTTGAATGAGCAGTGAGTCAGCTTCCCACTGGTTCCATGTAGTTCCATTGGGTTCCATGTAGTTCCATTGGTTCCATGGGGTTCCATGTAGTTCCATTGGATTCCGTGTAGTTTCATTGGTTCCATGTGGTTCCATTGGATCCACATAGTTATTAATGAACATTTGAATTTTAACCATTCTCATAATTGGGAAATGCTATAATGTCATTGTAATTATAATTTATCTTACTCTGATTAATAATGTGTTTGAATATTTTCTATTGGCCAGACTCTTCCATTTCTCTGCAACATATATGCATGTCTCTTGCCCTTTAATATATTTGATATATACTTGGTAAATGTATTTGATTTTATATATATTTATATTTGGTATAGATTTGTGCAAGTATCTTATATTTCTGGGTACTAATCATTTGTTAGTTATATGTATTGGTAATATCTTTGCCCACTTCATGGATTATTTTATCAGTCACTTTAGAGTAAATTTTTCTTTTTGGTCAGGCAGTCTTAAGTGTAAAATTGTCGAATTTACCACCCTTTCATGGTTTGAGGTTTTGAAAATCTTATTTAATCTTTCCTGACCCTGAATTCATAATTTTTTTTTCCTACATGTTATCCAAAACTTTTAAAGTTAGTGTCATTGAGATAGTACAGGAATTAAGACATCTGCCTGGCATATGACTGGCCTTAATTTGATACCTGGCACTGCAAATGATCCCCAAGCACTTCTAGGAGTAATCTCTGAGCAAAGAGCCAAGAGTAAGCCCCTGAGCATCACTGGGTTTGCCCCTCCCACCCCCATAAATTAAAGATTGTTATTTCACATTTAGGTTCTTGAAGAATCTAGAATTGATTTGTAGATACTGTGAGATATGGGTCCGATTTCATCTTTTCTATATTAAAACCAGATTGTGTTGGCAAGACAGAGTAGTCCTTTATATCTCCACAGTTATGCAATGTCAGTTTTTGTCTTAGATTCTTTTCCCATATGTATAGGTCTGTTTATGTGCCCTCACAATATGGCACTGGCCTACTTGTAACAATGTTAATTACTGTGATATTTGAAGTAAATATTGATATTAGGAAGGGAAAACCCTATTGTCTATGAACCACACTCTTGTTCCCTTTACTTTGATTTTCTTTATTTTTTGTTATTATTCCAGAAGTTTTAATGTACACAGTTGTAGCACCTCACTACCAACAAGTGCCCCAAACCATCCACCAGTGTCTTAGTGTTGCTTCCAGTCTACCTCTTTCTTTCTCTCACCCCCCTTGCCACAGTTTGGTAAGCTCAGTTCTGCAATCCAAGGTCAAGGGTATATCATCATTTGATACTATCGATACCCTGGTATGGTTTGCACAATGATTTATGCTGGCTGTTCTTTATCACTGAACATGGATGAATGAGAGAAATGAAGCTGAATTCACTTGAAATTTTTGTTTATTTTAGGCCACATTCGGCTGTGCATAGGACTTCCTCCTGGCTCTGTATGTAGGGATCACTTCTGGAAGGAATTGGCAAATCATATACAATCTTGGGGATCGAACCCAGGTCAGCAGTGTGCAAGGCAAGCACCTTACCTGTATGATAACACTGTTTTGTCCTTCCTGCATAGCCTCAGGTAGTTTAGGGTTATTGGGTTGCTCCCATCACAGTGCTCCCATTCCTCTGTGTTTATTTGTAACTTCTTTGTCCTCTGTTGACTCGTAAATATTGTTTTCCCATTCTTTCTAAGTCCTTTTCATACTTTATTCAGAGCAATGTCCTTTCTTTATGGACACAAGAAGGTAGTGTATACTATGCTTTTGTAATGTGACTCTCAGTGATATTTTCCTCCTGAGCATCTGTTCTCTCATCTAAGCCTCAGCTGCCCTTACTGGCTAGGGCCTCCCAAAGCAGGGTTCCGATGAGGCACTGGATGAATATTCAGCATCATTGGGACCAAATGATGCTTACCGCTTACCCAGGGCAAGCGGTAAGCTATGTGCTACCCTGGCATCAAGATGGGCCTGGCCAAAGTGCCTAATGCTTAACTATAAGTTAAGAGCTTGGTCATGGACAAATGCTGTCATGATCCAAAAGTAGCAAGGAGACTAGGACCGTGCTAGTGATAGGAAAGATTAATCTAGCCTGAGTGCTGTAGTCTGAGTCTGTGGCAAGATGTTCCCAGGAGAGCTACCCTACAAGCCTCAATGTTATCTCTGTGTCCTTATAAAAATAACTAGTATTAAGATGTTGATAGAGTTATTGAACTGAGGAAAGGAGAAAAACACCTTAGGAGGTATTTTGCCTGAGGCAGTCAGGAAGGGCTTTGGAATACCTCTTAGGTAGTGTTTCCCTTTGAACTTGGTGGGCCCTCAGGAAGGGCTTTCTTATCTTGATTTGGCTACCAGACTGGGTGCAGTGTCAGCCCAGAGTGCTGGGGAGTTGGAGAGACAAGGGAATTGGAGAGGTAGAGAGCTGGAGTTGCTGGGGAGAGAGAGAGGAGAGAGCGCAGGGAAGCATGATGGAGTGCAGAGAGACTAGCAAGGGGAACAGAGAGACAAGAATGTAGAAGAATACAGGAGCACACACACACGTGGAGAGGGAGAGCCCAGGCTCTGGGATGGAGCGCAGAGAGATGAGCAGGAGAGACAGGAGGAGACGGGAATGAGGGGAGTGTGAGACTAGAATGGGGGGCTCAGAGAGATTGGGGCAGGTGCCTATAGAGAATGGAATAAAGGGCATCTGATCAATCAACCTGCTTGGCCCTCATTTCGTCCACCATCAGCCCCATGGTCCGGGCTGCCCAGGCTGTGGGAGCGGCTCGTGGCCCCCTGAATCACAGGCGGCTAGGGGGAGAGCCACCGGGACCTCTCCCCGGTCAATCCCACTCTATTCTCTCTTTGGTCCCAATGATGCTGAATATAAAAAAAGATACTCAAATCATATCTCGTTAAATTTAAATGAGTACTTGAATATTCAATCATGTACAGAGAGTTATCAACAGTTAAAAAAATCACTGGTGTTCGGATTGGTGTTGAAATATTATATTCCTAAAACTCAACTATCATTAATTTTGTAAATTGGTTTATTTTTAATGCACTTTATGAATTAAAAAAAAACAGGAAAAGAAAAATAAATAAAAACACTGTTTATTCTTATAAAGAACCTTGGCCAGTTATTTATGAACTTTTTTTTATGTAGGAGTACTGCTATTTATTCAGCCACTGATTAGCTGATTGAATTGTGCATGAACTCCACCTTACTTTTTTCATTTTTTATAATTTTATTTATTGAATCACCATGAGAGCAGTTACAAAGCTTTCAGGTCTAAGTCTCGGTCATACAATGAAACACCGGTCCCTTCACCAGTGCCCATTCTCCACCACCAAAAACCCCAGTAATACCCCCATCCCACACCCTCCTCCTACCTGTGGGGCAGATAATTTCCACATTACTCTCTCTCTACTTTGATCACATTATTTATGAACATTTTTAATGCCAGTGTAATCAAATAATTTGCTTTGTGCAGTTACATATCCATTCCTTTTGCTTTTATTCATTTGGCAATTATCTGTGAAATTTATCCTAAGTACACAATAAAATTGTATATATAAACATCAATATTAAATGATATAATATCTATAGAATATTTATTACTATATTTTATAGAGAATATCTTTATGCTGGAAATATAATGTAGTGATTTTAATTTTTTAAACCTTTGTTTCTATATTAATTTTGACTGTGTTGGAAGAATGCAGTGAAGTGAATTAAGAACAGATCCGTACTGCGGCTGGAGCAATAGCACAGCGGGTAGGGCGTTTGTCTTGCACACGGCCAACCCAGGTTCGATTCCCAGCATCCCATATGGTGCCCTGAGCACCACCAGGGGTAATTTCTGAGGGCAGAGCCAGGGGTAACCCCTCTGCATCACCAGGTGTGACCCAAAAAGCCAAAAAAAAAAGAACAGATCCATACTGCAGAAAAGAAAATTTGAGATGAGACTGGAGAAATGGTTTAGCATGCTGCTCTCCTGATTTGCCTACAGGAGGCATGAGCTTTATATCTGGCAGTTCTTGGTACTCCAAGAACTTCTGAGAGAAATCTCCAAGCATAAATCAGGGAGTAGACCCTGAACACTGCTGGGTTTGACTGTAAAACTCAAAACAAAATAGAAAGAAAATTTAAGGGAACAAGGAAATAGGTACAAGTAGCAGATCACATGCATTACATGTAGGAAGTCCTGAATTCAGTACCTGTTATCAGTGAACCCCTGAACACTGCTGGGGAGTTTCTGGTTTGTCTGAGAACTTCCATGCATGAGCACTGGACCATGAGGCCCATGATACGGGGTTGAAGATTTCTGGCACTGAGCCCAGCTCTTGAGCCATGCTAGGTATGAAGAAAAAAGAGAAATCTTTAGGTTAAAGGCATTAAAGTTATTTGACTAGGTCTGGATATGAAGGGACTCAAATGCACTGTTTCTATATTTTATATCATCACTGAAAAATATGCAAACCTGAACATAGTCCCACACTAGAATATGTCATAATTCCAATGATGAAAAGACTAAAGTGTGCTTGATGGGGTGAGAGGATTCAATGTGTAGCTTCTGGGCTCAGTGGCATCTGTTTGGCTTCTCTGTTCAAATCTATTTATTAGATATAGCTACTTTTTGAACTAGAGATCACAGGGTAGTATTATATATATATAGCATTATGGTTTATATTTTGGCTTTAACTAAAATGTAATCCTACCTCATGAAAACATTTTGGAGTTCGTTTATTTTTGGAAGTGAAGTCGGTGGGCCCCCTGCAGGTGGTTTAGGTGAAGGGGTGAGGAAAGAGATGGCCACTTTCTCCAGACCCACCTCTGCCACCCTGGACCAGATGGGAAGGTTAGGACTGATCATGTCTGTGGTGAACCACTTTACGGCATGGACCATGAGTCCTGCCAGCCCCAGTAAATGGCGATCAAGCCACACCTGATGTCCACTTGTCCTGCCCTGGAGTTAATCCCCACCACGCAATTTCTTGGGGAGCCATGGACTCAGGCTGGAGCAAGGGAGATAGGCAAGGAAAACTGGTTGTAGGCCTTATCCAGACTTTCTGGATCTTTTCTTTTTTTTTTTTTTTGAGTTGATCTTTATTATTTTATTTATTTATTTATTTTTGTAGGAGTACTGCTATTTATTCAGCCACTGATTAGCTGATTGAATTGTGCATGAGCTCCACCATACTTTTTTTTCATTTTTTATAATTTTATTTATTGAATCACCGTGAGAGCCGTTACAAAGATTTCGGGTCTAAGTCTCGGTCATACAATGAAACACCGGTCCCTTCACCAGTGCCCATTCTCCACCACCAAAAACCCCAGTATACTCCCATTCCACACCCTCCCCATACCTGTGGGGCAGAAGATTTCCACATTACTCTCTCTCCACTTTGATCACATTCAATATTTTGATACCAGACCCACCATTATTATTTGAGGTCTTCCCCAACACTCAGATCTGCTGAAAAGGCAACAGTAGACAATTTGTGTTCTATTGTTGGTTATGAATAACATATGATGTCGCGTGGCTGCAGTGGGGCCATGTGATTTTGAAATTCTGAAATTTTAACACTTAAGTCTGGAGGGATTTCTGCCAAAAGCCACTGGGTTTCGAGATTTCCCCTGAGTCTCTAGGATCATGGCCATTGAGCAGCTTGATCAGGAGCCAGAGAGGCTGTTCGTGGGCGATGACTTGGGGTCTCCTAGGGGTGGGGAGGACAGACCTGGCTCCATCCCCATCCCGTGAGGTCCAACAAGTTTCGTCACTGCGGGCCCAAGGCTTTCTGGATCTTTGTCTTTCTCACAGAAAAGAATTTCAGGAAATGAGCACTGAAGTAAACCTTATTTGGAGGCTTTTTGAGAAAAGAGAAGGAGAAAGAGTTAGGGAAGGGAGAAAAGCACACTCAAGAGAGAACATGGGTTTGTCCAAAGGTGGTAAGAGCCCCAGTACACATCTCAAGAGGGCAGATGGGTGCAACACATGTGTTTCACATCACATGTGCCTGGTCATGGGGACACAAGCAGTGCATGGGCTCATGCAGCATATGCACATGCTTCCTTTGTTCAAATTGGCTTTTATAGTGTTGCCTCAAGCTGTTCCATGTGGGGCTTTCTAGTTAGATAAGAGTCTTTTGCTAGGGCGTTTGCCAAGGTGGTAGAGTTGGGAGTGGTTAATGGTCTTTGAAATTTTTTTCCCTTCACCTTTGTACCTGTTGGAGATTTTCTCGAAGGGGAGTCCAGCTTCTCTGGGTCTCTGGCACCAAGCGAAATCTTATCAGACCTTAGTTCATGTGTCTGCAAGGTCGGTTTTTTGCACACTTGGGGCCATTGTTTTTATTACTACCTAGGAATTTCATTGCCTTGGAAGCTCTTTCCTGTCTAGGTGCCTACGTCAGAAGTAAAACACACACTTATAAGGCAACTTGAGGGGCCTGTGGATGACTCTGTGGCAAAATTGTCTGCCTTGTCAGCATGAGGATGGTGAGCAAAAATTCAATCCCATTCACCACCCCAAAGGCCTGAGAGTGATCCCAATGGCTGTGCTCACACCCTCGGTACCACAACTTAGAGTGTGTGAATTCTTGTCGTCACAAGCAACATCAAAAGGAAGGGGGTAATATTTTAAGTTACTTAATGTGAAAAACAATTATAGTGTTGTGTAAGTAAAGGAGTTCTCCTCCAACCATGCCCCTCTAATTTGAATTTGTAGCTTTTGATGGTTCTGTGTGGTAAATGTACCTACAAGATGACTGTAAGCTGATAATGGTTTAGCAATGATCTTGAAAAGTCATGGAATATTTAATAATCAGCTATCACAAAGCATGATAACTGGTTTTATAAGACCAAGGCATAAAATTCTAGAAGGTAATCAGATAATCTATAACTGTTAAATGAATAAAGTAGACCAACTGAGCTCAAATAACAACCTTTTTGGGGCCAGAAAGATTGTACAGTGGGTGATGCACTTGCCTTCTAAGCCAGGTTTGATCTCTGGCACCACATATAGTCCTCTGAGTCCTGCTAGGAGTGATCCCTGAGCACAGAGCAAGGAATAGTCCCTGAAAACAGCTGGTATAACCCCTCTACCACCCACCAAAGCCCCCAAACTAAAAACTAAACAAATGTCAATCTCTTTTATTCTGAATTCTAAAAAATGATTGAAATAATGACATGAATGTTAATCTATGCCAGGTTTAGTCTTTTGGGGTGTCTTGTGATAACACAGCAGTAGGGCGTTTGCCTTGAGCGCAACCAGCTCTGCCGAGCCGGGTTCGATTCCTCCGTCCCTCTCGGAGAACATGGCAAGCTACCGAGAGTATCTCGCCCGCACGGTAAAGCCTGGTAAGCTACCCATGACGTATTCGATCTGCCAAACACAGTAACAACAAGTCTCAAAATGGAGACGTTACTGGGCTCGCTCGAGCAAATCGATGAACAATGGGAGGACAGTGACAGTGACAACCTATCTGCATAGTTCCCCCCCCATCACTTCATTCAGTCTCGTCTTACATGTCACTGCAAAGATCTTTGCTGAACACCATCAATGCAGTTCACTTATTACCAAAGCTGCTTTTCCTCAACTTCTTGCTCAGTTTTCCTCTGAAGTGCTTGTAAGCATATGATAGGTTGAGAAGTTTAATCATCTATATGTTGTCTGTGCATTCACGTGAGGTTAGCCTCATGTGAGCTGGGAATTCTGTCTCTTTTGTTTACTGCTATATCCCTGGCACCTAGAACAGAGTTTGGCATAGTATGGGAAATCCGTTCACAATTCCTGAAAATAAATAACACTGCTGGTCAACAAGAGTGAGTGATCACAGAACTAGAAACTCTGAGGACTCTCTGAAATATAGAAAGTAGACAGGATCAGCTAGTAAGAATACTGGGAACCACATACCAAAACACATATAAGAGAAAACTATGATAGTGAGAAAAACCCAGACCAAGTTCATATTCAGAGTCAATAAATTCTGGAGGCAGTGGAGGTCAAGACCAATGTAATTAACTAAAAATCTACATGTGAATTAAAGAGCTAATCGCTCTTCTCTAGCTCCCTCCTCTAACACCTTGAACTCTGACTGAAAGGCTGTTACACATTTAGCCACAGGAGAAAAATAATAATAAAACTGCATTTTAGGAACCAACAGCTCAGAACTGTTCTTAATATGACTACAGGAGACTGTGAGACTGAGAGACAATTAGAACAGAACTTGATACGATCTTCACACACTTTCTTCTAGGAAAATCTTTTTTGATGATTTTTAGAGAATTATTTATGACAAGCAATACAAAATAAGTTATTTAGTGCCTGCTGTTGGGGCAGCCTTGGGTGTTGGTTGGGAAAGTTCAAAATAGTGGCGGTGGAAGGTGTAACGGTGGTGGGATTGGTGTTGGAATATTGAATGTAATAAATTATTGTGAACGACTTTATAAAATAAAATTTAAAAAGAGGGAGCTGAGTCAGCTTTTATTTATTTAGCCACACCTAGCAGAGCTCAGAAACTACTTCCTGTATAGTGCTCTAGGACAGGACTTCCCTAATGGTACTCAGGGACTGTCATGGTGGTACTCAATACCCATTTATGACTGGGTATTGAACCTGGATCTCCCACATAAAAAGTATATGGCCTATCCCTTTGAGCTATCTTCCTCATCCTTGAGTTTGCTTTGTTTTTTATAAAAGAAGGTTTTTGGCCGCCAGGGCTGGGTCCTTTGGGGCAGGGAGGGCTCTCTTTCGCCCCCCTCTGGGGCGCCCCACATGCTCAAGGTTGCTTTCCACACACTGGGGCAAGCCTCAGGCACGCATGAGTGAATCTATTCCTGGATCGCATGGCCGCATTTGCGGACACACAACGCTTCATAGGACACATCCTACCCATACTCCAAGAGTACCACACCACATTTGATGGGGTTCACAGTAGAAAGCAACCAATCTTAGAAGGAAATATATACATATAAGAAAAAAAATATATATATATACACACACACACACACAAGCACACCAGGCTCAACCTTTAACAACATATTAATGATATCTTATGGAAGGTCTTAATGGCCCCTGTTGAAATAGAATGATCTTTACACTATTTCCTCTAAGGATACTTTTTTGTAGCATCTTCAGTGATTTCTCATAACAAACAATACAAAATACATTATTTCTGTTCTGCTTTGAGACAGGGATTGGGGTCTGGGATGGAAACATCTGAAATATGGTGGTGAGAAGGTGTAATGGTGGTGGGATTGGAGTTTGAATATTAAATGTCATGAGATATTGTGAACTACCTTATAAAATACAAAAAAAAATAAAAACAGAAGAAGATGGAGTGAGAAGGAAAGATCTATTCAGCAGATGAAAGATGCTTCAATGTGTTGAATATTATAGCAATAAGGTTTACTTTATGTCGATACATCTTTAAGCACAGGTATCTGAAGATAGACTTCATACTTTTTTTGGGGTCACACCTGGCAATGCACCGGGGTTACTCCTGGCTCATGCACTCAGGAATTGCTCCTGGTGGTGCTTGGGGGACCATATGGGATGCTGGGAATCAAATCCGGGTCAGCCACATGCAAGGCAAAGGCCCTACCCACTGTGCTATTGCTCCAGCCCTAGACTTCATACTTTATCTATTTACAACTTCTGGGAACTGAGCTGAGTTCATAGAAGTATACTCTTTCTAGTTAAGAGAGGCCCTTAGGATAAACACTGCAGACAACAAACCCATCAATTCCAACTACCTATATTTGCAATCTAGTCCTTAGTTTATAAACATGAACCAACACACGAGTATCACTGGAAAAAAAAAAGACCACTATGATGAAAACAAACAACAGATTGCAAAAAATGGAAATAATTCATGCAAAAGCTAAGGATAAAAAGTAACAGTAAATTTTCTTCAGAGAATTTCGGCAGAGCCTGGCAAGCCACCCGTGATGTATTCGATATGCCAAACACAGTAACAACAAAATCTCCAATGGAGACGTTACTGGGCCCGCTCGAGCAAATTGATGAACAACGGGAGGGCCTTTACTTTTACTTTTTTTTACTGGTAATGAATAGGTTATATTATAATGTTAGAGAACAAATTGTTCTTGGTGGGCCCAAGAGATTTCTCCACAGACTGGTGGGGCATTCTTTGCATACAGGAAGCCCGAGTTTTAATTCAACAACACTTGGTCCTTCAAGCAATGCTTGGATGGCTTCTAAGCACCAAACTGGGAGTTTCTCTGAACACTGTTAGGTGTAGTCCCCAAACTGAAAAATGCAAGCAAATAAAATATCGTGGATATGAAAAAAGAGTATGATAATTAGGAAAGAAGTTGTCAAAATTAGACTGGGAATATGACTCAGCAATAGAGCCCTAGTCTTACATACGCGAGTCTCTAGGTTTGACTCCTGACACTGCCAAAAAAGTATCAAAAGCCAATCTCTAAATATTGAAACCCAAAATTTAGACAAAAGACTGACATTTAAAGTGATTTTGGGGCTGGAACAATAGCACAGCGGGTAGGGCGTTTGCCTTGCACGTGGCTGACCCGGGTTCTATTTCCAGCATCCCATATGATCCCCCGAGCACCACCAGGATTAATTCCCGAGTGCAAGCCAGGAGTAAACCCTGAGCATTGCCAGGTTTAACCCAAAAAGCAAAAAAGATGAGTTTAATACAACTGTTCCAAACAGAACTGTCATCTGACGCAAGATGGGACTACTAGTGAGGATGAGTCTCTGGGTGAGGGGTGGAGGGAAGGGAGCATGCATGAAACTGTCATTAACAGTATTGTAAATCAAGTTACCTCCATAAAAATGAGAGGGGTCTTAAAATAAACACAACCGCTCCAAGGAAGTGTGTGTGTGTGTGTGTGTGTGTGTGTGTGTGTGTGTGTGTGTGAGAAAGACAAAAACTAACAACAAGGAAACCCCCTCCGGTGTCTGGGAGAGAGAAAAGGGCGTGTGCACATGCGTTAAATGCTGAAGTCCTGGCCACCATTGGAAATGAGCTCCTGAACACAGAACTTGGAGTTGCCCCTGAGCACTGCTGGTTGTGACCTCTGAACCAGAAAATAAAAAAGAAAAGCAAAAGTGAAAAGACAACAGGCATATCCACAAAATCCCTTTTTCTTGAATCAAAATGTGCTTGTATAATCTTCAGGGATACATCATTATTCTGACTACCACGATAAGTGTATAGACTCTTCAAGAGGTGGCCAGGAAGAGGTCCGGGAGGCTCTCCCCCTAGCCACCCAGGATTCGGGGGGGCCTCGGGGCACTCCCACAGCCAGGGCAGCCCGGGCCATGGGGCAAATGGTGGATGAAACGAGGGCCAAGCAGGTTGATTGATCAGTTGCCATTTTTTCCATTCTCCCCATGCACCTGCCCCAGTCTCTCTGAGCCCCCCCCCCCCCCATTCTAGTCTCACACTCCCCTCATTCCCATCTCCTCTTGTCTCTCCCGCTCATCTCTCCATGTTCCATCCCAGAGCCTGGGCTCTCCCTCTCCACGTGTGTGCATGCTCCTGTCTTCTTCTACATTCATGTCTCTCTGTTCCCCTTGCTAGTCTCTCTGCACTCCATCATGCTTCCCTGTGCTCTCTCCTCTCTCTCCCCAGCAACTCCAGCTCTCTACCTCTCCAACTCCTTTGTCTCTCCAACTCCCCAGCACTCTGGGCTGACACTGCACCCAGTCTGGTAGCCAAATCAACATAAGAAAGTCTTTCCTGAGGGCCCACCAAGTTGAAAGGGAAACACCACCTAAAGGGTATTCCAAAGCCCTTCCTGACTGCCCAAGGGCAAAATACCTCCTAAGGTGTTTTTCTCCTTTCCTCAGTCCAATAACTCTATCAACATCTTAATACTAGTTATTTTTATATGGACACAGTAAGAGATACACTGAGGCTTATAGGGCAGCTCTCCTGGGAACATCTTACCACAGACTCAGACTACAGCACTCAGGCCAGGTTAATCATTCCTAACCCTAGCAGGGTCCAAATCTAGTTATTACTTTTTGGATCATGACAGCATTTGTCCATGACCAAGCTCTTAACTTATAGTTAAACATTATGTCACTTTGGCCAGGTCCATCTCGATGCCAGGGTAGCACATAGCTTACCTGCTTGCCTTGGGTCCATCCAGTCCCTCATTGGGACCCTGCTTTTGGGGGCACTAGGAAGTAAAGGCAGCTGAAGCTTAGGTTAGAGAACAGATAGATGCCAGGGAGGAAAATGTCACTGAGAGTCACATTACAAAAGCATAGCATATACTGTCTTCTTGTGTCCATACAAAAAGGACATTGCTCTGAATAAACTTATGCAAAGGACTGGAGAAGAGAAAAACAATATTTACAAGTCAATAGAGCACAAAGAAAGAAGTTACAAATAAACACAGAGGAATGGGAACACTGTGATGGGAGCAACTGAATAACCCTAAACTACCTGAGCCTATGCAGGAAGGACAAAAAGTGTTATCCTACAGATCAGGACATGAGAAGCCACCTTTGAATAAAAATAAGGAATCTGAAATTGAAATACAATTACAAGTAAAAGAGTATTATTGTTGTTGCCTTTTGGATCACACCATGTGGTGATCAGAGGTTATTCCCTGAGCTGCTTGGGATAATTTCTGGTGGTATTTGTGGGACCATGTGATACTAGGGTGTGAATCTGGGTATCTCAGATATTGTCAAGTTCATGAAAAGCAATGTTACATAGTATGTTTTATACACAAACCTTTGGGTTGCTCTAAAGTTGTATCCAGAAGACAAGGTGTAGCCCTGTATATATGTATTAGAAAGCAAAAAATATTGAAAGAAAGGCATTAATTGTTCAAGTCAATAAGGTAAATACTTAGTAGAAAATCCAGATAACTCAGAAGGAAGATATGCATATAATAGTAAATCTTGAAGGGGCTGGAATGATAGCATAGCGAGTAGGGTGTTTGCCTTGTATGCGGCCAACACGGTTTCGATTCCCAGCATTCCATATGGTCCCCCGTGCACTGCCAGGAATAATTCTTGAGTTCATGAGCCAGGAGTAACCTCTGTGCATCTCTGGTGTGACCCAAAAAAGCAAAAAAAAAAAAGAAAAAGTAGACTTGAAATAAGTCAATAATACAGCTAAATTAAATCAAAGAAATTGCTCCCTGATTTTTTTAATAAATGTGAAAACATCTTAGATAACTGTGTTTTTAAAACTTTATTTTGAAGCACTGTGATTTAATTATTGCACAAATAAAATGCACACAAACTGCTAACAATGAGAAGGTGTGAAACTATACTGAAAACATATACACTGCTGTAAACCAAACATACCTCAATTAAGAAACATTGAGAATGTGAAGTTACTACAAAATAAAGGACCTTTAAACATTTATAATGAGGTAAAAGATTTATATGATCTGAAGAGACTAGAGTATACTGGGGTTTTTGGTGGAGGGTAGCGGGCACTGGTAAAGGGATTGGAGTTGGAACATTATACACCTGAATCTCAGTCATAAATCTCTTTGTAACTTTGTAAGTCGTGATGATTCAATTTAAAGAAGCTTGTAATAAGAATATAATGTACAGTTTTATGCTCTACATATAAAGCCTAAAATACGAATGGCTACTAGCATTATTAGTCTAATAAGTAATAGAAAAAGTTAAAATAGCAATATATGAATCCAAAAATTTATCCAGTATATTTATTCTCACATTGAACCTGACTCAGATGATTTTACAACCGAGTTCCCGCAAAAGTTTAAATGATGTAATAAAAATGTCACACAAATTCTTATATAACACAAGTAAAACCGTTCAGATTTATTCTATCCAAACACTGCTTGTACCACCACCTTCCTAATTTCTATTTTCTGTTTTTCTTCTACACTGGTTAGACTAACAAGGGTTGGTATTGTTCTTGTTATGATGCTGGAGAGATTAATGTGTCTGGGTTAGTTAAATTTTTCTTCTTGCCTCATCGGTTTCATTGGGTTTCTCTGTTCCCCTTTTACTGGCTGGCTCTCTAAGCTTAGTCACCTCAGATATTTGTCACATTTGGGTAATCATCTGTATCTAAAGGGAGGCACAGAGATGACTAGAGACTATCTGGACAGGCATTTGGACTGTTCTTGGTGTTCCTGACCTGTCATTAGGGAGTGTCTGACTGTGCTTTCAACCTTTAGATCTTTTCTCTTGGGCTAACTGTGTTCCATAGGGAGGAATCTTTCTAATCTCCTGTGAAGTGATTGCAAACCATCTGCTAGCGTTGTAGGAACCCGGGTGCTAAAGAAGGCTCTGAGTACATAAATTCAATGCTGAGGTTTTTATTTCATCCCGATTTTCAGTGTGGCGTCCCACCTTTATTCACATGCGGACTTGGTGCCTTAGACCCAACACTGGGTCTTCCTATCTCCACCGTGGATTCTACCTTTGGCCTTCTGCAGAGCGTGGGTGATGGAAATCTGTCACAGAACCCTGGAGTATGGAGGTGAGGGTTGGGGTTTGATGACTTCATGGACAGACTTTCTAGCAGTCCCCATGTTTTCAGTTTTCAGAGTTTTAGTCCTCTTTGGGAATTTAAACTTTTATTTTATGGTTATCAAGGCAACATGGTTCACGATGGTGCTAATATCATGCTTTAGGCATACAACGTTGTTGCAATATCCCTTCTCTACCAAAGTACCAAAGCCCTCCACCACTCAACTAAGGTCACTTCTAGTCCACTTCATCCTGTCACTCTTCGGTATGACTCAGAGTGTTTCTTGGGCTTCTCCTATTCCCTACTTCAGATTCAGGACTCTTTGCGGGGAGAGATATTTGGACCACTCCCAGCTGTGCTCAGGGCTTACTCCTGGCTCTGTGCTCAGGGATCACTCTGGTGGGACTGGGGTACCATATGCAGTGAGGATTGAACCTGGGAAAATGGCTTGCAAGGGCAAGTGTCCTACCTGCCATCCTATCTCTCTGGCCTTATTTGGGTTTTTTGAGTATGCTAAGGCATTTATGATCTGTTCTTTTGCTATCGAAGTCCTACAATGCTGAGTCTATTGTTTCTTCTCTCTGTGTTTGTTTGCATCTTTTATTCTGTGTTTTTTTTGTGATGTTTTATGGAGTAGCAGAGGCTTCAGTTCACTGTTTTCAAGCCTCATGTAATTTTTTAAAAAATTTTTATTATTGAAACTCCATGTGGTACAGTTGTTGACCTTACAGTTTTTTTTTGCTTACAATTTTTTGTGCTTGGGTGTCAGTTATACAATGATTGAGTACCCATCCTTCCACCGGTGCCCATTCCCCAACTCCAATGCTCCCAACATCCCTCCCATCCCCACAATCCCCCCATCCCACCCCACCCCTGTGGCAGGGCATTTCCTTTTGTTCTCTCTCTCCTTTTGGGTGCTGTGGTTTGCATAAGAGGCATTGAGTGGCTATCATGTTCGGTCTATAGTCTATTTTCAGCATGCATCTCTCATTCTGGGAGGGTCCTCCCAACACCCTTTACTTAGTGCTCCCCTATCTATCTGAACTGCCTTCTTCCTCAGCTCACATTAATTTTTGTGTGCTTGCTTTGGGGGCGAAAAATTTATATAATCTGAAGATCTGAAGAGAAACCAGAGTAGAGCAATATCACAGCGGGTAGGGTGTTTGCCTTGCACACGGCTGGCCCGGCCAACCCGGGTTCGATTCCTCCACCCCTCTTGGAGAGCCCAGCAAGCTACCAAGAGTATCTCGCCTGCACAGCAAAGCCAGGCAAGCTACCCGTGGCGTATTCGATATGCCAAACACAGTAACAACAAGTCTGACAATGGAGACGTTACTGGGTCCACTAGAGCAAATCGATGCACAATGGGAGTTCAGTGCTACAGTGCTTTGGGGGCATATTTGAGACTGCTCAGGAGACTATTCCCACAGAGCTCATTGCTCAGGGGTTGCTCCTAATGGTGTTTAGAAGACCACGTGGGTTTGGGGATAGATCCCAAGCCTCCTGCCTGCAAAGCTTATACTTAACCTATGGGAACATCTCTCTAGTTCCAAACCCCCACATTCTGTTTTTAAATTGGATCACCATACGATACAGCTACAAAACTTTCATGTTTGAGTTTCATTCATACAATGATAGAACACCCATCTCTCCACCAGTGTCCCCAGTACCCCTCCCCAACCCATCTTACCCCTCCCGCTGCCTCTATGGTAGACAATTGTCCTCTCTCTCTCTCTCTCTCTCTCTCTCTCCCTCTCTCCTTATGAATGCTCAGGGGCTCTGCACTCAAGAATTACAGTGCTGGGGGACCATATGGGATGTTGGGGATCGAACCCACGTGCAAGGCAAATGCCCTACCCGCTGTACTATTGCTCCAGCCCCAAGCCCTGCATTCTTTTTTTTTTTTTGCTTTTTGGGTCACACCCGGGGATGCACAGGAGTAACTCCTGGTTCATGCACTCAGGAATTACTCCTGGCGGTGCTCGGGGTACCATATGGGATGCTGGGAATTGAACCTAGATCGGCTGCGTGCAAGGCAAACGCCCTACTTGCTGTGCTATTGCTCCAGCCTCAAGCCCTGCATTCTTAAACCACTTCATACCCGTGTCTTGTGAGTCAGGCCAAGCAGTTAATTGAGAGCACTGGAAATTGATGATGGAATTGTTTCCCAATAGGAAGTGGGAGAGATGAGCAATTTACTTTATTCTTCTTTGTAGCATCCTTCCTCTTCCTTAGTTTTCTAAAGCCACAGGACGTTCCAGATTTGTCACAGAGTTGGGCATTTTTACAAAAAAAAAAAATCTCCCCAACCTTCTTGGCTTCTGAGAATTATTCCATTCCAAGAATTTTCTTTGTTTTCGCACTGCATCTGGTGGTGCTCAGGGATTACTTCTGATTCCTTGTTCAGGGATCATTCATGGCTATGCGAGGGATCAAATCAGGGTCGACTGCATACAAAATGAGAGCCTTACCCCATGTCCTAGCTCTCCAGGCCCATGTTCTACCTTTAAAATGAGATCAGAGAGAAAAGATGGATGGTGTAGGTCTTAACTTGCATGTGACTCACCCTGATTTGATCTCAGTACCACGTGGTCCCCTAAGTACTAATGGAAGTGGTCTCTGAGCACAGAGCTTGGAAGAGCCCCTGAATACCACTGAGTAGGGCCCACACCACCTCAGATAAAGAAAGAGTTAAAATTATGCCCACTTGTTTGAAGACTTCTGGGAACCATTCACTGAATACTTCCTAAAGGAAGCAGGGCTCAGTGTGAAAGAATTGTTAAAAGGGTGTGCCAGGGGCCAGAGATAGTACAATGACAAGACACTTAACTTGCAACTGGCTGATCTGATTCAATCCCCAGCATCCCATAGGATCACCCAAGTATTGCCAGGAGGGATTCCTGAGTGGAGAGCCAGTGGGGGTATGACCCCCCTACAGCAACAACAAATAATAAAAAAGGACAAACAACAAGAATAAAAAAGGATATGCAGTATAATGATAGGCTAGTAGGATAATTTTTTGTGATATTAAGCTGTTTCTTATCTCCTCTGGGTATATATCTCTTCCTGATTTCTCTTAGCACACAGCTGTTTCTGTGTTCCTTAGGGAGGAATTTCAGAAAAGAGGAACACACAGTACAGAAAGCAGAAAAATATGCAAGTGCAATCTCTAGTTTGAGCTTCAAAAGGTTAAACCCTTAGGGTTACTTAGAAGATATTTTGAGGGTGAAAGATCGAAGCAAGAAAATGGCTTTTCTCACACTGAGCCAGAAAGAGACATCTACAGGCGGGAGGGAAGAAACAATAGAGAAATTTCTGATTAGAGTGAAAATAATTGGCACTCCCTGGAGAGAGGGATACAGCAACCTGTTTCCTGCTCCCATGCAACAAAGGGTTGACTGTGAGAAGTGTCTGTACCCACCGCCCACACAACCTCACCAAGTTTTTTCTCCTGGTAGCCCAGATGTAGTCGAAAGATTATTGTGCAAAGCAGAAGCTGCAGAAAGACTCCAGATGTGAAGATAACAAAATGTCTGTGTTTCACTCAGGGCACATACCTTCGTTTGCCTTTGCATTTTATAAGGCTCCTGGAATTTAGACATGACCCTGGGGTGAAATATGGGAACTTTGACTTGTCTGAGATTATACATATATTTTTCCATCCGGTGAAATAAAACTCAAACTAGAAATGAAATTGCATTGTAGGAAAAGAGAGATTTCTTGTACATTTGACTCTGTGGACTGAGATTCATGTAGTCATGAGTATGGTCGAGTATCAATTAATATTAAGAGTCTACTTGTCCAGGTAAGAGAGATGAGCACACATTTTTGAGAAGGAAACCCAAGAGGTACGTATGCACATACTACATAAATCTTTTAGGAACAAGTGGAATAATACTTTTTTTTCAGTGTTGTAAATGATCATATGCAAATTCAATTGCTTGTGACCTATAGTCCAGTATCACACACTTGGATTAATTGGGAACAGACTTGTTTGAATTAATGAGGCATCAGAATTTTCCATTACCTGCAGTAACTTGGGGTTGGTTGTGAAGTCCATCAATTACAGAGTGTGAAATCTAATAGATTATCTAAAAGCTTGAGCTCATTTCTTCAGCCTGGGAGTTGATATAATGATTTCTAAATTGCTTGCTTGTTGGGATTAAACGTAAGAATTATTATATAAGGTACCCACATGGAGTAATCACTCAGTACACTATAGTTACGTTTTTCATCTCTTCCTCTATGTGAAATAGATGGGAGTATTTTGGTTTCTAGAAGATCAAACTAAAACTATTCAATAATGACATAAGTACTAGCAATAAAGGCTCCATACTAAACTGAAATTGAAACCCAAAGTAATGTCTTTGAACATAACTTTTAGCTTGCTTCTGCTTTTCTGTTATTTCTGATAGTTCTCATTCTACTCTCAACCATTTGAAATCAATTTGGAAGAAACTGATGTATATTTAGACATAAACTGCATCATTTGAAGATATTTAAATAATATAGGAAAACACAAGCAACCAACTTCAGTGCAGTAACGCTTTCACCCAAGAGGTTGAATGTCAGGGCTTTGATTTCTTTTGCCTTGACACTGCCCTAAAAGGGTCTGAGTGTGAGCAATATTTCACAAATCACTTTAAGCTATTTTATTGTAAAGAGACAGATACAGAGGGGACAGTTTGACAGTTTGTGATCAGTGTAGTTTGAATCCATCAGCTCCAAACAATCTTGAGTAAAACAAATTTTATAAAGGAAAAAAAATACCTTGATGGTTGCAACTGCACAACTTATGTTTTTGTTTAAAGAATGAGACTTCATGGCCTGGAGAGGTAGCACAGTGGGTAGGGTGTTTGCCTTGCACGCGGCCGACCCGGGTTCGATTCCCAGCATCCCATATGGTCCCCTAAGCACCGCCAGGAGTAACTCCTGAGTGCAGAGCCAGGAGTAACCCCTTTGCATCGCCGGGTGTGACCCAAACAGCAAAATAAAATAAAATAAAGAATGAGACTTCAGAAAGTATATGGGGTATTGACTGAGAAATGAAGTTCATTTCCCTAGGTATGGGTGGCACGGTAAGGATGTCACTATTGAACTCTTTTTTACTGGATGTCTATTTTGTACTTGGCAGTAGAGTAGCTACTTCATGCATCTGATCGAGGAATTGTATTTTGTCAGGGGGATCATAAATCATCATTTTATTTATATCCATCTTAGAGAAAATAGCCTGATGACTCCTAGGAATGGGACAGGAAGGTACAGGAAGGAGGTCTTCTCAAAAATTTTGCAGGTTTCAAAGTTTGTGGAGCCATTGACAGGTAGATAAGAGCTCCCCATTCACCGTATTCTGGTCCAGACTGCCTAGTCCTGTTGTGGGTAGAAATATGTGCAGGCCATGTTTACTTTAGGGAATTTTCACCTTAATTCATAGTGAATTCAGATGATCCTAAGTTTACTTATTTATTATATACCGTAGTGGGTAGGGCATTTGCCTTGCATGTGGCTGACCTGGGTTGGATTCCTCCATCCCTCTTGGAGAGCCCGGCAAGCTACTGAGAATATCCCACCCGCATGGCAGAGCCTGGCAAGCTCCCCGTGGCGTATTCAATATGCCAAAAACAGTAACAAAAGTCTTGCAATGAAGATGTTACTGGTGCCCGCTCGAGCAAATCGATGAACAATGGGAGGACAGTGCTACAGTGGTACATATATATACTATATATAGTACATGTGTTGTTTTATATCCACATATGGGATAAATAAGTTGCTAGAATCAGCTAAAATTTGGTGGGGCAGCCATTTACGGAGGTTGTTTGGTTGTGCATCCCAGTACAATGATTGATGACTACAGTACTTCTTTACACCCTTTCATCTCATAATCCCTTGATCTCTTTCAAAACACAACTTGGTGCAAAAAAACAGCATTCAAGAAGTCTGAGGGATGATAGAAAACACAGCATATTAAATATTCAGCCAGTTAAATATGGTTGTAGTATAGTATGGTGGGGAGATGCTATAAATACAGATATAAAGTGATGGAGGTAAAGACAAGAAATCAGGCAGACGAGTTCTATAAACATTAGCACACATAGAAATAAACTTCAAATAATCAGTATGATTTGAACTTCAGTTTTTAAAAGCGTATCCGTCGTGAGCACCATAATAATGCCTGTCGTTTGAAATACTTTTTAGAAAATCACCTAAACTATTTTTCCAAATTTTAATTTGTGTTTCAAAAAGTGGAAAATTCTTTAAGAGCTTCAAAAAATTTCAATGACTTGCAAGTATTATGTGTGGGAATTTGGGGGGAAGGGCGGAGGAGGTACTGGTATATTTGGTTCTCTGTTGACCTCTGGAGGGCTGGTATGACTCCTTCCATTCTTTCTTTAGGCAGGCAGGTCACAGGGCAGAAAGGGATTAAGTTACAAAGACAAAAGACACACACACACACACACAAAAAGCTTCCGAGTCTCTTGGTGACAGACCAGGAAGAAGGAACTAAAGATTTGGTGATGGGAAAAATCTGCAATGGTGACTCTGTTAAGACTTCTAGGAGTTGGCCCAAAATATATCCAGGACATATGCAGAAACACAAATTTACAGTCTATTTTAATAATCTACCTCTTAGGATGTAAATATACATGTATACTTAATGGCACAGTTTTGCTGAAAACAGATGAGTGTATACCTAAGACTTCAGTTGTTTAAAACAATAAACAGAAACAATGAACTTAAATATTATCACCAGAAAAAAAAAGACTTTTAGGAGTTGGGTATTTTTCCCTTGGGCCATTGGAACAGTCATATGACAGAATCCAGTTTTAAATCCTTCCCGCTTCAGTTGTAATCCCCTTTGGCTGCTCTTCACTCCTCAGTAAAGACTTGCCAGCATTTTGGGGGAGAAGTGTGAGGAGTCCAGAGACAAAGCAGAGCGAGGAGATGTGAGATGCCTCGCACTGGCCTCTCTGCTGATGCTTGCATGCTGGATGCAACATGCTCTACAGTGGGCGACTCTGTTCAAGTGTTTCCGGAGGCAACCAGCACCCAAGAAAGGGTGGCTCGTGGCCGAGCTGAGAATAGCAAGGAGGAACAGCTGCGAGGTGGGAGATTCAGGAGCAGATGTGATAGAATCCTTCTCGCAGTGTGTCCTAGAAGAAGGTGGTCCTTGAGAAGGAGATCAACTTTGGAATCGTGCAGCCAATTTTTCCTAGGAAAGTGGTACGCTAGGGACTATTCTCCCCATGTCGTGTATTAGAAAATAATCACTCTCTAGTTTTATCCTGTAAATAAGGACAATACTAGTCACTATCATATATTGCATACTAACTAGATGCCGAGCACATTGCAATTTCCTTTGCGTGCATCACGGTCAAGCATAACTTTTCACCCATTTTGCAAGGAAAAAGTGGGGGAATCAGAGAGTCAATAAAATACTCAAGGTCATGGAGCAACAGGAGCTAAATTGGGATGAGGATTCAGGATTTCAAAGTCCAAAGTCATGCGTCTCCCTTTGGACATCATAGAAATAGAGATGAGAGAGGTGTTTAGGGATGGGTTTCTCCAATTCCTCTCTCTTGCCTTTCCCACGTTTCTTCTATCCTTACCTTCTTCTGACTTATTTACTTCCTCCCCCCTCTAGATTATCTTATCCAAGTAGCATTTGGACTCCATGTCTTCCTTCCCACCCACCCCATCCCTTTGGACCTTCCTATAGAAAGTATCTTACTTCTTTCCTTACAATTGTGGACGCAAAAAAAGAACTCTTTAAAATAACTCCATCACTCAAACCTTTCTTCTTTCAAACCACTTTTTCTTCTTCACAGAGAAGTTTATTCACTCTATTCATGTTCTAGACACTTGCCAGTTCACACCAACGAAGTTTTAACTCAGGTTTATCACGGTCCTTCTCACCACCAGGTCCAATGAATCATCCATTTCCAACCTCTGTTTCTCTGATGCATTTTGCAGCTTTTGGCACTACTCAGCTTAATGCATGTTTTTTTTTTAATTCTTCGTGGTCATCCATGACACCAGTCTCTTGTTCAGCTTTTTTAAAAAAAATATTAATTGTCTTTCATATTTTTCTATTAAATATGTTTTTTTAAATTTTTATTAGTGAGACATCATGAGGTACAAATTTTTTGTGCTTGGGTTTCAATTATACAATGATCAAATACCCATCCCTCCACCAGTGCCCATTTTCTACCACCACGGATCCCAGTCTCCCTCCCACCCTCCATCCCTCCCATCCCACCCTGCCTCTGTGGCAGAGCATTCCCTTTTGTTCTCTCTCTCTCTTATTGGGTGTTGTGGTTTGCAAAAGAGGCAATGGGTGACAGTCATGTTTGGTCTATAGTCTACTTTCAGCATGTTTCTCCCATCCTGGGAGGATCCTCCCAACACCCTTTATTTGGTGCTCCCTTCTCTATCTGAGCGCCCTTTTCCCCTAGCATGTGTGGCTGGCCTCCAAGCCATGGAGCAAACCTCCTGGTACTAATCTAGGCCATTCTTGGGTGTTAGTCTCCTATTTTGTTACTTTATGTTCCCCAGATGAATGCAATATTTCTATGTTTATCCCTTTCTTTCTGAGTCATTTCGCTTAACATGATACTTTCCATGTAGTACCACTTGTATGTAAATTTCATGACTTCATCTTTTCTAACAGCTACATAGTACTCCATTGCATAAATGTACCAAAGTTTCTTTGTTCTGCTTTTTTAACATCCCTCTTTAGTGGGTCATTTTTCTGTATGCATTTTTTACATGTAAATTTTTCTCAGGGTTTTAGCCCCTTTTCTCCTAAGATGAGTGTATTGTATTGTATGGACTTCCAAAACCTGAACCAGAATTCCTAGATAACATTCAGAATTATACTGGCAATTAGAATTTTCTAAAGTCTAGTTTAGAATAGAATCCTCATTTGTTAAATGTTCTGACTTCTCCAGTTAGATGTACATTGTTATTCATTTTCAAACTCCAAGGTAGTTCCCTCATGTCTTAGCTGCTGAGGGCTTACAATCTTTGCTAGTTGGCTGTTTCAATACTAGTCTTCTTCCTCCTGGTAGATTTTAAACTCTGTGAATAGTTTGGCTTTTTATCACTGAACTTTCTTTAGAATTGAATATGTTCCAGTGCATTCCGGGTGGGTCAATGTTTATTAAAATTATTCTCAGATAAGCTCTGAATAACCATTCTAGAATTTTCTGAACCTAGACTAGTATACCCGTGATGTATTCGATATGCCAAACACAGTAACAACAAAAAGTCTCCAATGGAGACGTTATTGGGCCCACTCGAGCAAATCGATGAACAATGGGAGGACAGTGACAGTGACAGAGACTAGTAATGCAGTGAAAATTTTTTACTCTGCAAAAGGTGTCCTGGAACACCCACTCTTCCTTGATTAGGGAAAGTGGCTCCACAACCCCCCTGACAGTGTGTATATAGATGAACAGGCACAGCAATTTTCCAAATGCTACACACTAGGTCCAAGCCATCGCTCTAGTTATAGGTAGTAGAGGTGGTACTCGTACTGGAGCATTCCATATTCCTCATTGTTACCGGTCCTCCCAAACAAAAGTCTTATAATTCTTGATTTGTAACTTCTCTTTACCCATTATTTCTCTGGTGTGAACTTAGAGGCACTGTAGCACTGCCCTCCCGTTGTTCATCCATTTGCTCGAGCGGGCACCAGTAACATCTCCATTGTGAGACTTGTTGTTACTGTTCTTGGCATATCAGGCGTGATACTCTCGGTAGCCTGCAGGGCTTACTGAGAGTGATGGAGATATGAACTTTACATATTTCATTTTCATTTTCATTTTCTTAATGTCCTCTCATAATATGTATGTCTTGACCTAGATTAATTCTGTTGTGCTATCAATTTCTAAAGGATAGGGATACATATGCCTGGGGCAGTATGAGGAACTTTCACCCTAGTATCTTTTGAAATGTGTGCTCAGTAAGGAAAAATGCCTTTATAATAATTTAGCGTCATCATCTGGTCTTTGATTCAAATACATTGGTCTTCAGGATCTATTGTGATTCCTAAACAGTACAATAACACCTGACCCCTAGTCATAGTTAAATTCATATAAATAGTCAAATTCATATAAATTTGAAACAATAACTGGCGAATATAATTTATTTATATTGAAAACCTTAGAATATGGTGTGAAGGGGTCACCAAGTCAGATGTAAATAGAATCAAGGTCAAACACGTGTTTCTTGGCAGTGATAAAAAGGAAGCAGGAGTTGCATCTGGTAGAGGTTGAAGACAACACTGTGAAGTTTAGATGTGTTACAGTCAGATAGGGAACTGGAGTGATAGCACAGCGGGTAGGGTGTTTGCCTTGCACACAGCCAACCCAGGTTTGATTCCTCCGTCCTTCTCAGAGAGTCCAGCAAGCTACTGAGAGTATCCCGCTCACAAGGCAGAGCCTGGCAAGCTCCCCATGGTGTATTGATATGACAAAAGCAGTAACAACAAGTCTCACCATGGAGACGTTACTGGTGCCCGCTCAAGCAAATTGATGAACAACAGGACAGTGCTACAGAGCAGTGCTACAGTCAGATGGGAATCCAAAATCTGTATGTATATTGCACCTAAAATAGATTGTGGCTTAGATGGGATTACTTTTTAAAAATTTTTTATTAGTGAAACACCATGAGGTACAGTTGTAGACTTACAAATTTTTGTGCTTGGGTTTCAGTTATACATGATCCAGTACCCATCCCTCCACCAGTGCCCATTCTCTATCATTTACATTTTTTAAAAATTTTTCTTAGTGAAACACCATGAGGTACAGTTGTAGATTTACAAATTTTTGTGCTTGGGTTTCAATTGTACAATGGTCAAACACCCATCCCTCCACCAGTGCCCATTTTCCACCACCACGGGTCCCAGTGTCCCTCCCACCCCCCATGCCCCCCATCCCACCCTGACTCTGTGGCAGGGTATTCTAGATGGGACTATTTTGGCTGCAATATGGAAGATGAATTAGAAGATAAGATAAATGGGAATGTTCATGAGAAAAAAATGAAATAACAATTGCTGCTAACTGGAAGTTGGCTTGGCATTCTATTAAGTCCATCCTATTCTCCTATTAAGCATAAGGAACTTCAAAGAACACCAACATCAGGTAATTACTCTGTGTCCATGATAAAGTAAAGTCAAAAGGAGAATCTTAATAATTTTTCTAACCACAAACATAACAAAGTTTGCCTTGCTATCCACAAAGTAGCCAACATTCTTCCTTTTCTGCTACAATGAGTGGTTGTTGCTTCTTTATCACTTGCAAATTTATTCTCTCATCTGTCTTCCATATAGATAAGAGTTATTGAAATACCTAATCCTAAAATCATCCCTATTATCTGACAGCATTCAATCCAGAGCACAGCCCTCCTTTCTCAATCTAACTAATCCCAAACCCTGTACTTCTCTTTACTGTGATCACCAGCAGTTCTTCATTGTCCGTGTTTGTCCTCACTGCAATGAATAATAAACCAAAATCTATTAAACTACAGGTGTATTTACGATGGCCTTTGGCTAGAGGACACTGATACTAGGAGAGGATATTTATAGCACTCTATAAAAAGAAAGGCAAGGGCATGGATAAAGCAGTAGCACCAGGAATGAAGATGAGTTTGCAGACTCTAGAAATATTTAGAAGACAGTATCAGTGATACTTGATTGATTCAATCTGGAGACTGAGTGAAGGGAAAACTCCAGGAGAAAGTTGAAGTTTAAAAGTGGATTATCTAGGAGCTGGAGAGATAGCACAGCAGGTAGGGCGTTTGCCTTGCACTCAGCCAACCCAGGTTCGATTCCCAGCATCCTACATGGTCCCCTGAGTACCGCCAGGAGTAACTCCTGAGTGCAGAGTCAGGAGTAACCCCTGTGCATCACCAGGTGTGAGCCAAAAAGCAAAAAAATGTGGATGATCTAGTCTATTAATGGTGCTGTTCATGTATGTGTGGAATACAGACAGGAAAACTTCTAGAGAGAAAGATCTGAATATTTATAGTAAAAGTGCCTGTGAGGTATCTATGTGGAGTGTCCCAATATGCCATTGGGTTTCTGGATTTAAAGCTTGGGTTTTTGGTAGTAAATCTCAAAGACGGGATGAGATCACACTGGAAATATTTATCAAGTGAGAAAAGCTTTTGGAATGAGAAGTCAATCCCGAGGTCTGTCAACAATTAAAAAGCAGGTAGAGGAAAAGGAGAAAAGGAGATGCATGTTATTGAATAAATAGAGTTTAAGTTTTGAAATAATGGGGAGTTTAAATAAGATTTTAAATAATGCTATGAGCATTATCAAATGCAGTTGCAAGGTCACGCCTGTTGAGTTTGGAAGTTACGAAACCATTGTTGACCAAAGGAAGAAGAGTGTAAGTGGAATGATGGGTTTGTATGCATATCGTAAGGGGTGGGGAATGAATGTAAAGTTAGGAAGTAGACACAATACGTGTACATATGTTTTGAGTTGACTATTGGTGAGAAAAGAAGTACAGGGTCAGTTAGTTGTTAGGTTAAGATGTGAAGTCAACTGATAAGTAGGTGAAGATAAAGTGTTTTATTCACTGATGCGTTATCAGTGACTCCAGTTATTTGACATATGTACATATTCTTTCTCTTTTTACACAAACACAATGCTCTCTCTCTCTATAATATACATGAATAATTGTAGATACTTGAGAACTTTCTAGAAGCTGTAGAATGGGTTGGGTTCAAGGCAGCAAATTCGAAGGGCATTTAAAACTAGAGAATTAACATTGTTTCCCTTGAATTAATGTCAGAGATGCCATAACATTTAATCCCCTGGCTTTTTTTTTTCTAGAAATATACCGACTGCAAAACTCTCCTTTTGGTAAAAGAATCATCATTGTTCAAAGAAGACTTGTGAATGGATTTATATAAAGTGATAATAACTACCTTCAATGTTCCATTCTGCAGTATTTTCAATTCGTAAAACTTTCATTATTTTGTGTTTCTTGAAGAATTTATGACAATATATATTGGCTGTTAACAGATAGGATTGCACCAAAATGTACTGATTTCCCCATAACTGGAGAGGGGTTCATGTAGAAATTAGCTGACTCCTTGCTTGGAACAAGCTTGTTGGAATCTAGGAATCATGTAAAAGTTGAATTAGATGATGCAACTGTGTGTCCAAATAATACCATTTCCCAGTTTAAGGCCAATTGTGTTTCCAGTCTTGCCATTCACAGTTTAGGCTGTTTGAAATCTGTTGCCACTGGAGAAATGGTTTTAGATTTTGACAACTCTGTCATATGCAAGGGTCTTTATGTTATAAGAAGGCATCTAACGGTCACTACTAAAGCAGGGAGAAAGGGAGTGAGAGTGGGACGAAGGGAGGGAGGGAGAGAGACAGAAAGAGAGAGGGAAGGAAGAGGGAGAGAGATGGAGAGGTAGAGGGAGGGGAATGAGAATGAAGATGAACAAGGAATTTATGAACTTCATTTGTTTTCTACCAGCAAGTTAGGATTCTATCTCTTCATCAATAGCCAGACACTCTGGACTGATTAGGGTGTTCTTTTCTTTACAGAAGAAGAGTTACTGTCAGGAAGCTATATATATTTTCCAGTGGAGCATAAAACTGGCTGTTCTCTTGAGGCCCTTCAGAGATTTATTGTTTCATGAGAAGCCTGTTTTGTCAATTCTACTGGATAGTTTTACCAATGCAAACTGACTTCCAGAAAAGCCTGTTGTCTGCTAGGTGCCCGGTGATGAGAACAGTGATGAGAGCAATATAAATTACACACCTGCCTGAGGTAAGGTGGTGAGAAGGTCGAAACTGGACGCTTGCCATCCTCCAACCTCAATGTCTCCCTCTAGCCCGAGCTCAGAACACAATTTGTTTCAAAGTCACGATCTTTACCTGTAGATCTGGAGAAAATATAGAGGAAGGCCTGCAGAGAAAATCTGGTCACCTGTGTCTCATCCAGTCAGTATACTGGGCTTCTCTAATGCAGTGTTTCTGTTAGCGTTGGCACAGTCTTCTTCCTGAATTCTGCAAAGCTGCCTGGTTAAGTCTAGTCTCCAGTCCTCATACCTTTTACTCTCGAGTGAGCTCTGACTTTTTGATTCTTGCTGTAGCACTCAGCACTGTTTGCTGAGTAGCTTTGGCACAGCGCCCTCACTAAAAGTTCTCCTCATACTGGCTGTGCAAAGCAGGTGTCATTATGGCCACACTATAGGTGAGTAAACTGATGATCTGGTTAAGTGACGTGCCTGAGACCACACCAATTTTCAGTAGGAGATTTGTTTTTTGCATTTTGTGTCACACCTGGCTCACGCACTCAGGAATTATTCCTGGCAGTGCTCGGGGGACCACATGGGATGCTGGGAATCGAACCCAGGTCAGCTGCGTGCAAGACAAATGCCCTACCCACTGTGCTATTGCTCCAGCCCCACAGTAGGTGACTTTTAAATTTCACTCATGATCTGCATTCCTTAAAGTCAGTCTTTTCTACTTTGTTTGGTTTGGGGGGGTGGGTGGGCTGGAGTGATAGCACAGCAGGTAGGGTGTTTGCCTTGCACGCAGCCAACACGGCCAACCCGAGTTTGATTCCTCCACCCCTCTCGGAGAGCCCGGCAAGCTACCGAGAGTATCTCGCCCACACAGCAAAGCCTGGCAAGCTACCCATGACATATTCGATATGCCAAACACAGTAACAACAAGTCTCACGATGGTGACATTACTGGGCCCGCTCGAACAAATCGATGAACAATGGGAGGACCGTGACTGACTGTGACTTGGTTTGGGGACACACCTGGCAGTGCTGGGGGCTACTCCAAGCTCTGTGCTCAGAGATCACTCTTGGAGGTGCTCCGGGGACCATGTGGTGTGAGCATCATTGGATGTGGGAATCGAGCATTCAGAGCATATGCTCAGCCTAGTTAACTCTCTCTTCCTCCAAAGGCAGCAGTTGTTGGAGGGAGATGGTTGAACCATACTTGGTAGTTCTTAGGGGATATACCCAGATCCTGGCTTAGCCAGCACTCCTAGCAGTGATTGTGGGGGCTTGGTAGCCATGTGGTGTTCAAGATCGAACCAGGGTTGACAGCAATCAAGGTTAGTGCCTTACCCCTGTACTGTTTGGTCCCTTAACATCAGTATTTTTCATGACATCATTTGTTCATGAATGAATGATGTTTCTAACTAATGTGTTTTAACATTAAATCACCAAATATGATTTTAATGGTTAGATTCACTAGATAATTGTTCAATGTGATATAAGCCTGCTGGATGTCACACACACATACACGTACACACTTAGAAGATAGTTTCACAGTAATCTTTGTTTTCCCGGGTAACATATTTCATGCCACTGGTTTAGTTTTCATCTTGTCTTAAAGTATAATTTACATCATCGTTGGGTGTTTGGATCCAGAGTGTCAGGATCTCTGTAGCTCAGAATTCATGAACTTAAGCTCTTGGACACTTTTCCCCTTTCTCTCTCCCTTTCTTTCCTCCAGAGTCACTTCATATGGATAGCAGTTTGGACACTGTAAAACACTAAAGAGCACAATTTATGTGGTGGTCTTATGTGAATGATACCTGGCAACCTCTATCTGCATATCTATTTCTGTACACATTTGCCTGTGTGTTTGTGTGTGTACACGTGCACACATGTACAGGAAAACAGGATCAGACTGGAGAGATATATAGTAGTTAAGAAGCTTGACGTGTACACTGCTGATATCAGTTCAATTCATGGCACCCCTAATGGTCTCCTGAGTCCTGGAAGGAGTAACCTGTGAGCACTGCCAGATATGACAAAAAAACCGCAAAAATGAAGAAAAAACCCAGGATCACCTGATTAGGAAAGTAATTAAAGATGAGGACAAGTGGTGATCGCTACATAATCAATTAAGAGTTGTTCTGTCAAATAAGGGTGGGTGGCATGTGAAGAGTTTAACCCTGCCATGAAATCTGCTTTCAATCTAGACACCAACTAAGTGACGAAAGAACTTAGGAAATTTTCTTGGATAATTTCTTCCCACAAACTCAGAACTGAATCCAGTGAGGTCAGCAGCTTGTTTCTTGCATTGAATGGCATGTTTTGAAACTCTAACTGTGTCAAAAGAGTGGGAAGGATAAAAAAAAGCTGACAGAAGGGTTCCCCTTGACCCAAATTGCACAAATACAGTAGCGAATGGCTTCCTGAACAGAAAAGCCACAAGGCTTCTTCTGGGAAGCACTTTCGATTAGGTCAATTGGACAAATTCGAGAAGTTGATCAACCATACACATAACTAGTTGCTTCCAATACAGTGCTTATAGGGAATTAAATGCATGCCCTAAAGGTAGACTGTTGTCTGTCCACATGAGGGAATTCCAAGGGAGAGGAATGGAAGAAAAATGGCTAAATTAAATCACATCATGTTGGGTAATAACATTTGGTTATGTTTGAATGAAATGGATTTTCTCCATGAGGGGTATAAACATGTTAAGATACTAGAGAGTTCCATTTAGAATGCCTCCTAAAGAAGAGCATGTATTAGTTTGAAAGTTTGGTGATTGTAATTTTAGTCTCATGATTCTAGTGCTGTTGAGTATGTGTTTGGGATGTAAAGCAATGCTACTCTCCCACATCACTGGCGTGTTAAGGCCTCTGACCCTTGCTCTCCATTACTTCTCTTTCTCCTTTTCTTGCTCCCTTGATTGTTGTTTTCCTCTTCTTTCTTCCTGACTCTGTGTCACAGATGATCTAGGGATCCCTATTATTTACTACATAATATACCCTCATCCAGTTATTCTATGTACCAGAGAAGTGAAATCATCCTGTTTGTCTTTCTTCTTTTGGCTTACTTCACGCAACATGATATCTTCTATTTCCATTTGGGTAGCAAAAAATCATGTGATTTCATCCTTTTTGCTGCTGTATAGTATTCCATTATACACACACACACACACACATATATATATATATATATATATATATATATATATATTTCTCCAAGCCTGCTCGGATCTGGACTGGGCCTCCTCCACCCACATCATCCCCCATCTTCCAGTAGCTAGGCAGTTACACCCACCAACTGCCCCCGGTGCCGTGTAATCCCATGAATGGTCATGATCCAGAGACTATAAAACCAAGCTCACTTCTTATTGTCTGGTTCTCACTCTCAGAGAACCTGGCAGACTACCAAGAGTATCCTGCATGCATGGCAGTGTCTGGCAAGCTCCCCATATTCAATATGCCAAAACCCAGTAACAATGATGGGTCTCATTCCCCTTACCCTGAAAGAGCCTCTAATGTGGCTCTTGCTAAAATCTCAGGGCTAGGACTAATGGAGACGTTACTGGTGCCTGCTTGAGGAAATCAATGAATGGATGACAGTGATACAGTGATATATATACATACCACATGCATATATACCAAGTCTTCATAATCCATTCACCTGTGTTGGACACCTAGGTTGATTTTATTTCTTAGATATTGTACTAAGTATGCCTATCAAGGTGTCAGGCAGGGATATGGGGTACTGGGGGTGGGAAGGAGCATGGGAACTCTGATGGAGGGAATTTGATACTGGTGGTGGGGTTGGTGTTGGAATATTATATGCCTAAGACACATCTGTCAATAACTTTGTAAATCATGAGTCTTTAAGTATTTTTTTAAAAGTGCATATTAGCTTATTAGGAGTAAATAACAAAGTAACCCAAATGTTCAGCTCATGATGGAGCCCCTATAGATTTGAATAATTTAATATGTTTATATATTATATCTTTAATATCTTTCACCTATTAAACATTGAAGGAAAGAATTGCATCTGGAAGTAAAATCGTACTAATCCATAATTTTTGGAAGGTCACCTCTACTCTCCATGGAAAGGCAGCCTCCTCACATTTGTGGTCTGGGATATGAGTATGAATGGAGGCCAACACATCATTTTGACTAAATATTTGAATGTTATGAATCATACTCACAGACTGTTTAAATGAAATATGCTCTATCCTTCTGCCTTGACAAATCTACTTCCATAACAATCTTGACATATTCAGGTTCCTTCTAAATGGCAATGCCTTGGCGACCTGTCTGGTCTAGGGGTGCCGGCACATTGCACTGTAGGATTGTCCTCCTGTTGTTCATCAATTTGCTTAAGCGGGCGCCAGTAACGTCTCCATTGTGAAACTTGTTGTTACTGTTTTTGGCATATCAAATGCACCATGGGGAGCTTGCCAGGCTCTGCTGTGTGGGCGGGATACTCTTGGTAGCTTGCTGGTCTTTCCAAGACCAGCAAGAATCAAACCCTGGACAGCGCGTGCAAGGCAAACGCCCTACTCTGTACTATTGCTCCAGCCCTGCCCACACATTAGTGTATTTAACTCAAGGAAGACATACCTCCAGAAATAGCCTCAGCAAAGCTTGGGTGCAGAAAGAGGCCATCTGAGTGACCCTTTGGATCTCAGTGCCCAAAGGGCTATGGAGAGGAGCTGAACTTGGCCTCCAGGTGCATCTTCGTAGCTCTGTGACTGATTCGTCCCATTGGGAAGGGGCCCAGCCTGCGGGGTGGAGAACTGATTGTGTAAATCCAGGTTGCATCATGGGCCAGGCATTGGGAAAACCCGGTCAGGGTTTGCCATGGTGTAACTGTGAGATACTGGGCTTTCCTTCTGCGATGGTTTAAGGCCAGTGCGTTTCAATGGAACACGGACATGGGACTAGGCGGGGAACAGGGACGTGTGTGTTATCCTCTGGTGAGGAAAGCGAACGCAGTTCCAGCAAGCACTGATGAGTCGTGGCAGGGTCTGCTAGCGGTCAGCCGTGCTGAGAAGCAGCTGAGAGGCCGGCACGAAGCGTGCTAGGCCCTAGGCAGCGGCGAGAGGATCACGGGATGTCTCCAGGGTCTCCGTCTTCACAGGAGACTGGAACATTCTCTGGCTTCATCCACGCAGACCCTCTGGAACCCTGCCCAGGTAAGGTTATGTTGCCATAACAGAAACGCGGGGCCCAAGCGCAGCTGGGAGAAGAGATAGCACAGAGCAGAAAGCGTTTGTCAGCGTGGCCAGCAGACGCCTTGCAAACTTTGTGCTCCGCTCCAAGGTGTGCTGAGAAGGCAACGGGGTGATTCATTCTGCAGCTCCAAGCCCAGCCTGGCCCAGCCCTGTGCGTGCGTTCCAGGCTGGGAAAGCAGCTTCGGAGACTTGGAATCGTTTGCTGGCCAGCTTGTTGGGAGAGGGGCCCTACATCCCAGCCACATAGCACAGAGCGTTTTCCCTACCCGGCCAAGCCACGGGTTTCTGCTTTAGCAATCTAAGCTCGGGGGCCTACCCAGGGCTTCCAGCTCATGGCCGACTTGCAGAAAACAGAGTTCCTAAGAGTGAAGCCTCTTCCGCATCTCTCTCCACTTCTCAAGTTTTCTCCTTCCCTTTCCTCCTCTTCTCTCACTTCCATCTCTCCCCCTCCTTCATCCTTTCACTCTTGTCTTGCTTGCTCTCATCTTTTTTTTTTTATAAAGGGGAGGGGGGGAAACTCAGCCCTGAGAGTTCACTAGCTGGGACTGCTCCCTGGGTTAGGAATCCCGGAGGACTTCAGGGAGAGGTTCTTTGATTTATTTATTTATTTGCTTTTTTGGGTCATACCCCCATGATGCACAGGGGTTACTCCTGGCTCTGCACTCAGGAGTTACTCCTGTCGGTGCTCAGGGGACCATATGGGATGCCGGGAATCGAACCCGGGTTGGCCGCGTGCAAGGCAAACGCCCTACCCGCTGTGCTATTGCTCCAGCCCCTCATCTTTTTTTAATGTATGTTTTTTTTTTTTGCTTTTTTTGGCCACACCCTGCGATGCTCAGAGGTTACTCCTGGCTCGGCACTCAGGAATTACTCCCGGCGGTGCTCGGGGGACCCTATGGGATGCTGAGGATCGAACCCCAGTCGGCCGCATGCAAGGCAAACGCCCTATCCACTGTACTATATCTCTGACTCTCAGGCTCTCCTTTTCCCTTCCTTAAATCCCCCCACTTCCCCCTCTTGTCCCCTTCCCTCCTCTCTCACTCTTATTCTCTCCCTCATTTCTCTCTTTCTACTTTTCTCCTCCCTTCTCTTCCCCATTTTCTCTTACTCACCCCTCACTGATCTCTCTTCTCTCCTTTCTGCCTCGTCCGGTCTACAGCTCACTTCCTTGTTCATCCACTTCCCTGCCTCTCTATTCTAAGTCCCTTTATCAATCACTGCTAAAATCAGTGGATCACCTGCATTTAAACATTGTAAGTTATTGAAAAATTGTAAGTCTGTAACTGCACCTCCCAGTGATTCACTAATAAAAAATTTTTTTAATAAAATAAAAATGGTAAGTTAATTAATATTACATGAGAATTCAACCTTTTTTTTCCAAACAGAGAATTCCATGTTGTTCAAAGTGAAGACAGGGACCAGAGCGATAGCACAGCGGGTAGTGTTTGCCCTGCATGTGGCCAACCCGGGTTCGATCCCGGGCATCCCATATGGTCTCCTGAGCACCGCCAGGAGTCATTCCTGAGAGAAGAGTCAGGAGTAACCCCTGAGCATCGCTGGGTGTGACCCAAAAAACAAAAAGAAAAAGAAAAGAAGACAGTATAGTTTTCAAAGAATTATATGCAAGGCCCTATTTTCCCACCCACCCCACCCTCCTCACACCCATTCTGAGACTCAAGGGACAAATTTAAGTGACAATTTAGGCAGGAAAAAAATAATCTGCTTTTTTCTTTCTTAGTCTGTTGTTTTCTCTCAGTTCTGGCTGAGGCCTCATGGGGGAGCTGCTATCTCACTGTAGTTAAGAGTCCACTGTTATTTTCAACAAGGGCTGACCTTTACAGATTGGAAAGAAACGTGACTCTTTTGCTGCAAAGAAAAAGCTTCTTTATTTGTTTCCCACAAGAGCCCACAGACACCTTTTAATCAAGTTTAAAGCTCCATTTTTCCTTTGCCCAATAAAATCTCAAAATACAAAGATCTTTAAATGTAAAAGATTTTACTTGTCGAACATTCAAATCAAAGACAGTTTATTTCAAGCATTTCTTTTTTTCCACAGAGGAATTTTACATGTAATGTTCTCCGAGAAAAAAAGCCCATTATGTATTAATTTTGTTACTCTAGGTATAGGCTATATGTTAATTATAAACAATATTCAGGATAGGAAGATGAATTTTGTTTGTAAACTGATTTGCAAGCACATCTTGTCCATTTCTTTGTAAAATGAAGTTTCAGGATGAAGCGAATAGAAGGTTATTGCTGCAAAACTGATTTATTTGGCATTCAATTATTTGGAAACTCCTACAAATCCACATTTTGGTACAACTTCACGATGTGAGGAATGATGTTCTATTGATGACCCAGAGGTACTAACATTCTCAGCAACCTCTGAATCATCAGAATATCAGAAAAGAAACAGTTTGGTTTAGCAGATCTTTAGTGCTAAGCAGTGGGGGTGGGATGTGTGTGTGTGAGGGGGGTTCTACATTTTTTAGAAAATGTTGGTGAACCAGGACAGATGCTAAAATTTCAGATAACTTTGTTCATGTTTCTGAATCTGCAGTTGAGGAAACCATTCCAGGAAGGGAGAGGAACTTCCTCGACCACTCGACCATGGGAGTCATGGTCCTTCATGGTCCTTTATTTTTTCTTTTTAAAAAATTTTTTTTATTAGTGAATCACCGTGAGGTACAGTTAAATACTTACAAACTTTCATGCTTGTTTTTCAGTCATACAATGATCGAGTACCCATCCCTTCACCAGTGCCCATTTTCCACCACCAATGGTCCGAATGGTCCCTAATATTCTTGGGTGTTAGTCTCCCATTCTGTTACTTTATATTCCACAAATGAGTGCAATCTTTCTATGTCTGTCCTTCTCTTTCTGACTCATTTCACTTAACATGTTCCTTTTCATGTTGATCACCTATATGCAAATTTCATGGCTTCATCTTTTCTAATAGCTGCATAGTATTCCATTGTGTAGATATAGTCATGGTCATTTTCTACTACATTCTGTGGAAATCTTGTGAGTCCTGGACATACTTTTGGGGACTACCAGTGGGATGGGGTATTGCATGGTCTTTCTCTAGGCCCTTTCTCCTATTTCAATTGGATTGTATCTGCTTTGTACTAGATACGAGAGCCTTGGAATACTAAGGCAATCCATGTCCTGTCTTCTCAGTGTCTGGTTCCTAGTTACCCCATGACTTCTGAACAAAAAATAATGCCTGGCCAATAAAGATGGTGGGGTTCCTTCTATATTATATGACGGTTCCTCCTTCTGCCATGAAGACTTGTCATTAGCCTTAGTGCCCAGAAAAAGCCCTGGGCTCTGACAGCAGGGAAGTCTCTAAAAGAAAATGTGGGGATCACTAAGTCTGTAAGTGGCTCCTATTTTGTTCAAATGGCTTCTGGGAAGAAGGTAGATCTGAGGAGAATACAAGAGCCCCAGGCTCCTCTGTATGCGCTAACCCTGCGGTTGGGAGATAATTCACCAAGGAGAAGAGAAAATAAAGTAAATCTTCCTCCAGGAAAATGATGTGATAGGTCAGAGGTGATGCAATGAAATGAATTGATGGGTGACTGTGCCTGTCCATGTTCTGCAGCAGATCTAGAAATTTCCAGGTGTTCCCGACTAACATGATCTAGAGAAGCCCGGGGTTAGCCCAGAGAGTGCTTCTAATGAGGAAAGTTGAGGTTGTAACAAACGGACTTCAGGAATCATGATGGAAACCCCAAGGTCCAGATGAGGCCACCAGTTCAAGGAGAGAGTGATTGTATCCATGCAGAGTGCAGTTGTATCCATGAAGGGATAAAAAACAAATCACAGGGGCTGGAGTGATAGCACAACGGGTAGGGCGTTTGCCTTGCACGTGGCCGACCCGGGTTCAATTCCCAGCATCCCATATGGTCCCCCGAGCACTGCCAGGAGTAATTCCTGAGTGCAAAGCCAGGAGTAACCCCTGAGCATAACCGGGTGTGACCCAAAAAGAATAAAAAAACAACAAATCACAAGACCCCAGGGCTATCTGAGGGCTTATTCCTCTCACTCTTAGATGAAGTCGTCCTTTGTAAAATAAGGAGATGAATAAAGACGTGAATAAGCAATATGAAAGAGCAAACATTCACCTAACATTGGCATCTAGTAAGACTGCTTAAATATGCTATTTGCTGGTGGCGGCGGTGGTGGTGGTGGTGGTGGTGTGCTTGAAAAAAAAACCCCAGGGCTAGGACCTTAGGGCGAACTCACCCAATCATGCAGTAGACTGGGGCTCAGTTCTTGGCACTGCATGGACCTCTGAGCACTACTGGGAGTGACTTCCAAGCAGAGTCAAGAGGAGCCCCTGAACTACCTCTGAGTGCCTCCTCCAAAAATAAAATCCCCAGGGTTCCCTTTCTTCCAGTGTTTCTTCATTCTTTCCTCTTTTTCAAATATGTCCAGAGGTAGGTCACTTAGGGTTGCTGAGGTGGAAAGCATTTTGGAAATCCAGGAAAGTTGAGTTTAAGTACTAGCTCCGCAGTCTTTGCCACTCTGGGAAAGTCATATCATGTTTCCAGTCTGAGGATCCCATGCCTACGCAAGTGAGAACGTTTCTAGCGATTGTGGTTACTGCTACAGAAATCCTAATGTTTTATTGGGGTTCTTAGACTGCCTTCAAGATTCCTCCTATAGCAGTTGAGAATAAAGTTTAAATTTCAAAAGAGGATTGGTCTCACCAGTTGTCATTCTTTAGTAAGGGTTCCTAGGCTTTTTAAAAATGTAATCACCATGAAGTACAGTTACAAAGCTTTCATGACTGAGCTCTAGTCATATAGCGATTGAACATCCATCCCTCCACCAGTGTAAATTTCCCACCACCAATGTCCCCAGTATTTCTCCAACCACCCACTCCTCACCCTCTGCTTGTGTGGCAGGTACTTTCCTTTTTACTCTCTCTCTCCTTTTGGACATTATGGTTTGCAATCCAGATACCGAGAGGCCATAATGTTTTGTCCTTTGTCTATTTTCAGCACACATCTCCCATCCCGAGGGATCCCTCTAATCATCACTGACTTGGTGATCCCTTCTCTATCTCAGCTGCCTTCTCTCCCAGCCCATGAGGCAGGCTTCCAACAATGGAGCAATCCTCCTAGCTCTTCTAGCTCTTGTCTCTACTGTCCTTGGGTATTAGTCTCATACTATGTTATTTTTTATATTCCACAAGTCTTAGCAGTTCAGAGACATAGATAGAGCAAAGAATCCAGAGAAAACCAATCTGGGGAACAGATACAATGAACCAAACTTACGAAAGACTGATGGAGCTCTACATCTCTTCAGTTAGTTTGACTCTGGCATCTAGTGGAAGCTTAAACTCAGTTCCTGCCTGGTGTTCCAGCCTCAGAGTAGCTCTGGCGATATCATGGTAGCTCTAGTACCGTGGCAATTCTAGTTGGAATGCTTTCTGCACAACTCCAAAATAATACTTGCATTGAATAATTTAAAGTTTTTCCCCCAGCATACTTTGGCAACTTCTGATGTCCTACCTATCCTTATACCTATGTGGGCTCCTCAGTCACCTTGCTGCTAGGTGCTGGACCCTTCTCTAGTTGGCATCAATGAATCAGCAAAATACCCAGAGTCTCAAAACTCCTGTGTGTCAAGGAAATTGAAGGGAAACTATTTTAGGACAAAAGATGGTCACTGAATGGCAGTATGTAGGTAAAGAAATTTACTTGAAAGAATAATTGGAAAGAAGTGTTAACCATGACTAGATGGGCTTTGGGTCAGGTTACAGTAGAATTATATGAGAGAGAGAGAGAGAGAGAGAGAGAGCGAGAGAGAGTCAACAACAAACATTATTGGCAGCTCCCACAAGTACCTCTGGGTGTGGCCATAAAACCCAAAACCAAAGAGAAAAGCCAAACCAATGACATTTGGATCCCCACTAGTAATCTAATTCTTGGTGAAGAGACCCTGACCGTATAGATTGGGGTGTAATTTCTACTGACAAACAACCCCACTGTGTACTCTTTAGGAGGCAACTGGGGAAGGGAAGCTTCTAGAAGGATGGGAACTGCATCCAGAGATCAGAGGAGCCCCAGGAGCCTCTGTCGACAGTGTCACTGGATGGCGCATGCAAGTGATTCTAGGACAGACCATAATTTTTTTTAATGACCAGAAATTCTGCACTTGGGCCAGATTACGGTCCTACTCGTAGTTTCATCCAATTTGGTTTCTTTGGTTTGGCTCCACACTCATGAATTGCTGCATTAGTGCTTTCGGAAATGCAGTTACTACTGCTTTTGAATAAATTGCACCTTCACATGCCTTCTATTCTCGTACCCCAGAGCTAGTCTGGACGTTTGATGGTTACTTTAGAAATCTCCAGCTGCAAGCAAGATGTTTCTCTTTGTGTCTGATTTCCTACATCACAGGCTGATTTGTGCAAGCTTCAGACTCAGACTGTGGGATTTGTCCTTATGTGACTCCATGTGCCTGAAGCGGAAGCTCCCATTGCCTTTCTATGTACTGGCAGCAACGACTCTCCAGGTTCACTTTACATAATGCATTTGGGAAGAGTATTTGTTATGCGGCTGGCATGTTTGAGGTGGAAAAGAATCCAAAGGATCCAGTTTGCTTTGCTGGATTTGCAAATTCATAAAGTCCATGTCACATTGGGGTCTGAGGGAACCTCCTATATATAAGACCCTTTAGAAATTGTTATTTTAACCTTTTCCCAGTTCTACTGGGATTAGTCTCATCTTATACCTGGAAAATCAAGGTTCAGTGAGATTAAGAGACCCTATGGTCAAGAGAGCGACACAGTTTTTCCTCGGAGAGCCCAGCAAGCTACCAAGATTATCCTGTCCGCACGGCAGAGCCTGGCAAGCTACCTGTGGCATATTTGATATGCCAAAAACAGTAACAATAACGGGCCTCATTCCCCTGACCCTGAAAAAAGCCTCCAATACGGCAGCATTGGGAAGGACGAGTAAGGAGAGGTTACTAAAATCTCAGGGCTGGAATGAATGGAGACATTACTGGCACCCGCTTGAGGAAATCGATGAACAAAAGAATGACAAGTGAGACAAGTGATATAAGTGATGGTACTCTCCACACTTGACTGATGAATCACTCTCTTCTGTCTGGGAGAACTGTTTTTTTTTTTTAACATTATTGGTGGAGATTCCAACTGGATTAGAAGTGGAAGTTGGTGCTATCTAGCCATCCAGATCTGACCGCTTTAGATCTGGATGGGAGAGAAAAGATAGAGTCCTATATCTCAGCTTTAAGGCTGAGATGTAAGTAGCAGAACTGGGACTGGAACTCAGGTGAGCCAGGCTCTCTGCTACCCTGTGCTCTAGCTATACTAATTTTGGGTTCTGAGCATTCACTTCTTTTCTCTAGAGGCATTTGTCTCTGTGGGAAGGCTTGGCACTCTAAACTAGGTGTCTAGGTCTTCTCCTTGCGGCAGAGAGAGCCACACATGATGCCATCCTTTATCCTTTTTTTTACTCCCTTTGGCTCCTGGAAGCTGTGGTAATAGATCCACACAGATGTTTATTCTAGGTACAGGAGACTATTTGGATTATGGAGGGTGATAATACTTTTTCCTGGCTCCTAGGTGACTGGGTGGGTAGACGAGAATTGGTCTAGATGGAGGAGCGGGGAAAGGTAGTGTGGATGGCTTAGGCATGACCTTAGCCAGGTTTAAGGTTGAAAAGTGGATCTTACTTTTTTTTTGCTTTTTTTGGTCACACCTGGCGATGCACAGGGGTTACTCCTGGCTCTGCATTCAGGAGTTACTCCTGGTGGTGCTCAGGGGACCATATGGGATGCTGAGAATCGAACCCGGGTTGGCCACATGCAAGGCAAACACCCTACCATCTGTGCTATCGCTCTAGCCCCTGAAAAGTGGATCTTAAGAAGTGTAAATACCAGCAGAGCAAGTAAGGACGGTGAAAAACATGCTTTTAAGAAGCTGTCTTTGGGGCTGGAGTGACAGCACAGCAGGTAGGGCATTTGCCTTGCACACGGCCGACCCAGGTTCAATTCCTAGCATCCCATATGGTCCCCTGAGCACCGCCAGGGATAATTCCTGAGTGCAGAGCCAGGAGTGACCCCTGTGCATCACCGGGTGTGACCCAAAAAGCAAAAAAAAAAAAAAAAAGAAGCTGTCTTCACGGGGTGGGGTTAGCCAATTGTAATAGTTATGGAACTCTAGATTTCAAAAGTGCTAACGGCTATGCCACTATTTAAAAATTTTTTTGGGGGGAGCGCCACACCTGATGATGCTCAGGGGTTACTCCTGGCTCTCCTCCCAGGAATCACTCCTGGTGATTCATGCCGTATTCCAGAGGGATGGTATAAGAACCATCCAGAGGACCATATCGGATGAGAAGGATTGAACTCCAGTCTTCTGCGAGCAGGCTGCATGCAAAGCAAGCACCTTACCCACTGTACTATCGCTTCAGCCATGGCTGTGCCTATAAGCACGGAAGTTCCACTTTTTTTTTTTTTGCTCTTTTGGGTCACACCTGGCGATACAAGGGGTTACTCCTGGCTATGCACTCAGGAGTTACTCCTGCGGTGCTCAGGGGACCATATGGGATGCTGGGAATCGAACCCAGGTCGGCCGCATGCAAGGCAAACGCCCTACCCGCTCTGCTATCTCTCCAGCCCCGGAAGTTCCACTTTTTGATTTAAGTCAATTGCGGATGATCACAATTTCACTTCACGGAGCAAAAAGTCCATCTTACAACACTGTCTAAGCAGGGCAAGGGGGGAGGGGAGGAGTTTTATGCACCACCTTAGCTGGTGGCTCAGGAGACTGACCCTATGACTAATGACACAGGGAGGGGGGTCGTGGAGTGTTGCTCCCGCAGTGGAAACTAGCATCCCTGCAGCTCTCAGACTGGAAGAATGCTGGAGGGCCTTCGGTGCAAAGACCAGAGCCTGCCTCCAGTGTGGCCAGTCTGATGCTCAAATTCATGCCATATTTCAGAGGGATGGTATAAGAACCATCCGTTAAATTTTTTTATTTGTAGAGGGAGGAGGGAGACTGGGTCACACCCAGAGGTGCTCAGGGGCTATTTCTGGCTCAGTAGTGACCTCTGGTGGTGCTCGGGGGACCCTGTCCTGTAGCAAAGATTTGAACTGAGTTTTATGGGAAGCAAGAGGAGTGTCTCAACCCAGCCATTAGCTTAATATGCATGAACCTTTCATACGATCAGTTCTTGATTTGTTCCTACCTTTTGCATACCTTCTTGACACAGTCTTTATTTAAAATGATTGCTTTTGAGAACAAAATATGCTTATTGTCCCCACCCGGACCTTAGTGGAAGGATTGTCCCATACAGTGCTTCATACCTTTTTTCAGCAAAAATCAATGGCATTGCACATAATATATTGATCCTGTAGGATCATTACAGTCTCAAGACATGTACCACCACCAACTGGCCATCTTCCATAAATGAGAATATTTTCAGTCTGGAGCCTGGCTTCACACCTGGTCCCATCCTCTCTTGGATGGGGAATGTATTTCTGTGGAACTCTTTCTTAGCAAATGGGACTAACAGCTTTGTGTTATCACACTCCCACCTTCCAGATCCCATAATCAGGCTGTGAAATGTGGGCTGAATAAAGCAATTCCAGGGGGTCTGGGAGCAAGCTCAAAGGGCTCATGACATGTTTTGCATGCGGAGGCCTGGCTCTAATCCCTGACACTGCATGTTCTTCAGAGCACTTCTAGGAGTGATGCTTGAGCATTTAACTGGGAGTAACCCCTGGATCCAGTTGGTTATGGCCCAAATACCATAAAAAGGCAGTTTTAGCTAGAGAAGGTCGTTCTTCAGATTGGAGTTCAGATCTGCTCCCCTGAGGAAATCTATTCCCTAGTCTTTCCCACAGTACCCTGTTCCTTTCCAACATTGCTGTTATTTAGTGCGTACATATTGGGTACCTTCCTTTGCCCCTCACATGCCATATTGTATAATCCATTGAGGACAAGAACTGCATTGTGTCTTGTTCATTAGCGCATTCTCAAGCAATGAATGAGGGTTTGCAGGCACTAAATAGTATCTGTGGACTACATCAAAGTTTCTCAACATGCAAAAGAGTATAGTGTGGGTCTTGGTTTCAGAGTCAGATACATGTGTGGTGAAATTTTGTATCTATCAGATTTGAGCAAATTTCTTCATTTTTAAAGTTCTGTTTTTTTTGTAGGGGGTGTTGTAGGGGAGTGTTGGTTGTTTTGGCCAAACCCAGGAGTGCTTAGGGATCACTTCTGGTGGTGCTCAGGGAACCGTATTTGGTATTAGAAACTGAATTAGGGTTTGCCACATGCAAGGCAAGTACATTACTTGCTGTACTATCTCTCTGGCCCCTACTGTTTCATTTTTCAATTCAAGAAATGGGATGAATTTGTTCATTTGCTATAAAAAAAGTACAGGCATGAAAACTGCTGATGGGAAACAAACACCCCGTAAATATTGAGCACGTTCTCTTTTCTTGTTTCCTCTTGTTATCAAGTACATTACATGTCTCCCTTTCTTTCTCAGCATGTGATGATGCCATGTAACAAACTACCATAAAATTAGTGACTTAAATAAAAATAAATTTATTCTTTTACAGCTCCGGTGATAAGACTTCCAGATTGGGTCTCACTAGCTTACACTCAAGGTACTGACAGGGATGATTCCTTCAAAGATTTCTAGGGGCGAATTATTTCCCATCATTTCCTTTGTTTATGACCACTAACCTTCATATCACCCAACTCAGTCTCCTGCATCTTTCCTTAGTTTAAAAAAATTCTTACTATTTTACTGGGCTCACCCAGAACCTCTAGGAGAGTATCCTATACCTAGACCCTTGATCACATCTGCAAAGACCCCATTTTGAAAGTTTTTTAGTATAGTCTTAGCTGATGGGTGAGAAGATGGAACTCTTGGGAGTGGCCGTTATTTGGCCAACTGTGTATGCTTTGGAAAGATACAGGTTTGACAAGATCTGCATTTCACACTCTCATTTGGAGCTTGGTAGAGAGAGTTCTGGCACTAAAACAAAGGCATGTTTCTACCTACATTTTGGAGGAAATGGATGAATAGCAAGAGCTGCTATAGAAGTAGGACTAATATGTGTCCGTTGTAGGGGGTTGGGGAAATGACTGTGACGGCATATTTCCACTCATATCTTATTTCAAAATCATTCCAGAAACACAGACAAATCTCAAGAATATTTCCTCATCATATAGATATTCCCAGATGTTTGGCTTTAACAGAGATAACTGTCACAGTATGACCTTTGGGAATCAAGTGAGTTATCTTCCAAGGAAACCAAAGTGCAGAGTAAGAAGTGTTAGCAAATAACACCCAACAGATGGATCCCACAAAAAGTTGAGCCTAGAATTTTCTGGTAGAAAGTAAAGACTCAGTTTTTTTTTCCTACCTGTTTAGATTTGACCTCTGTGGAAGGAGAGGGATTTGCCTAAACCTACATTTTCACTGTTAAGATTGGTGATTGGGGGGTACTTTAAATGCCTATGTTTACCTGTCCCAGGGATTTCTGTGCATATGCAAATAATTTTTCCACCAATATTGTGCCATGGGACGTAGATGTATTCCCCCCCCTTCATCTATATTCCTTCCATTGTCTTTGTCAGTGTAACTTAAAAGTGAATCTGCCCCTTGTTTTTGACTTCAGCATCACTTGCTTTGCCCTGAATAAACAACTGTATAGGAATCAATTTCTCATTCTGTTCCCCCAAGGGGTGTACTTCCACAGACATGGTGTCAGTACACAACAAATATTTGATTGAAGATTTCACAGCAGGCCTAAGAAGAAGGGATTCATGTCGTACAGCTCTTGTTCACAATGGTAAAATTCCCACTCACCATTTGTGTTTCTCTTCAACACTTCCACCCTACAACCGTTCTACTTTTGGGGATCATCTCTCTAACTCTCTTATATTACATAGTTTCTGTAATTTCTCCGGAGCTAGAGGAGGCAAGACCAGGGTAGTGGAGGCTTCCTCTTAATCAGCTGTGCTTGTGAACTTAACTTCCAGTACTGGGTTAATTCTGCCAAATGACATGAGTAATCTTTTACTCTTTGAATCTCCACCGTTGAGCTAGAGGTTTCAAAACTTTAACTTCTTCTCAAATCCCTCTGTTCTTTCCTGTTGATATTGAGGAACTATGCTTGCGAACAGGAGAGCAGAAGCCAGGCAATTAAGGACGTTGAAGTGGAGTGAGAGTCTCCAGGACAGCATTAACAGCCTTGTGAGGTCCAAGGAGTTTCCAGAAACGCCCTGACCAATCATTTGTAAACAATAACCAGATCACCTACTAATTGAAACCTTCCATAACGGCCCTGATGTCTGTACGTGGGAAATAGAATGTGGGAAAAATGTGAACATTTTTGGTGCGAGAAAGGAAAGAAAGATGACGAACTAGTTAATTCTATCAGTTAATCAATTCAGGCATAATCAGGAGATGGCTCAGATTAGTACCAGGAATTTTGCTCCATGACTTGAAGGCCAGCCACACGTTCTAGGTGAGAAGGAAGCTCAGATAGAGAAGAGAGCACCAAATAAAGGGTGTTGTGAAGACCCTCCCAGGGTGGGAGAGTCATGCTAAAAGTAGTCTATAGACCAAAAATGACTGCCACTCAATGCCTCTCTGGCAAAACACAGTACCCAAAAGAAGAGAGAGAGAACAAGGGGGAATGCCCTGCCACAGCGGCAGGGTGGGACGGGGGGGGGGGGGAGGGATGGGGGGGGGAGGGATGCTAGGACCCGTGGCGGGGGAGGATGGGCACTGGTGGAGGGATGGGTACTTGATCATTGTATAACTGAAACCCAAGCACAAAAATTTATAAGTCTACAACTGTACCTCATGGTGTTTCACTAATAAAAAAAATGATAAAAAAAAAGAATTCCCAAATTTATTCCCAACATGAGCATGTAGTTGAATTGCAGGTCTTGGTGGCATAGGCCAGAATTCAGACAGCAAATGAAGCCAAGTGTGGCCTCTTGGAGGTTTTGACCACTTAGAACTTTCTTTCTACTCAACTTTACTTAAAGCAGAGAAGCCACACAAGGCCCAGTACTGAAGTGGACTGGGAGACTCATGGTGCCTTGTTCAGGGCCAGTAGCTAAGATTATTCGATCTAAGTCAAGACTCAGCACACAGCTCTATTTTATGGCTTCTTCCAGTATGTACACATACATTTTTGTTTTTTTAAAAAGATAATACAATGGTGATAGGTGGGGTGTTGGAATTATGCCCATGAGGAACCATAATTAACAATATTGTAAATCACAGAACTTCAATCAATATTTTTCAAAAAAGATACTGAGTAGTCAGATGGAAACTTTCCAGGGAAGACTAAAGCAAAGAATTATTGAAAACTATAAAGAAGACATGGAAGGTTCATGTCCCCCACCCCAACATTTCTGACCTTTGGTGGGTAATTTCTTGCCTTGAAGAGCTAACACGGGGCTGGAGTGATAGCACAGCAGGTAGGGCATTTGCCTTACAAGCGGCCAACATGGCCAACCCAAGTTCGATTCCTCCGCCCCTCTCGGAGAGCCCGGCAAGCTACCGAGAGTATCTCGCCCGCACTGCCAAACACAGTAACAAGAAGTCTCATGATGAAGACGTTACTGGGCCCGCTCGAGCAAATCGATGAACAACGGGTGGACCGTGACCATGATCGTGAAGAGCTAACAGATACCAAGGCAGGCCTGAGGTAGGAATGGTGGGAAGCCAGTTTCTGAGTGACTACAGAATTTAAAGAGTCTAGGGGGCAGAAACAAAAGATTCATTCTAGGTTTCCATATTCAGACAAGAAATGCAAATGTGCTCCCAGGTAAAAGCATGGAGTGAAAATTTCCCTAGCTACAATGTCTACTCCTGGTTTTCAGACTCCTATAGGTATCTTGAGTCTGTGAATGTCATGTGGAGAGTAAGAAAAACCATTACCTTGTACTATACCACTTTGGACTAAAGAGTCACTTTATCAACCTTTGATATAATCAAGAAAGGACAAAGTACACTTACTGTGCTGTAACAATATAACTCCAATGCTAAATCAGTAACCTCTATACACAGCAACTAGAGTTTTGAAAACTGACACAAGATGAGATTTTAAAAAAATTATTTTGCTGACTTTCAAAACTATTGTTATTACACATAATCTCTGGAATTTGTGTCCAGATTTTTCTGTAGAAAGTGTGCATTTTGCCTGAGAACTCTGAAGGCAAAGGGTTATTATGAAATTACAGAGAAAATTATTGATGACTATTCACTTATTTGTTCTGAGACCTTGACCAAGTTGCTGAATTTATCCTCCGAACTCACAATTTTTTAGAACTATATTAGAATTAAAGTCAAAATATACAAACATCTGTTTCTCAACAGAATGTTAAATATCCGTATTAAGGTGATTTCAGCAATCACCTGTAGCCCCAAAGAAAGATACATCTCTTGGGACAATCTTGAAAAATTCAAAATAAACTTTTAAGTATTTCAGTGACTATTTTCAGATCTGCATGGCAAATGCCATCGTAGACACAATTCTCTTAACTTGAACTAATCTACATGGTGTAACAAGGAAAATGGGAAGAGGAAAAAGCCTTCTTAATTGATTCAAATTGTATAAAGCTCAGAAAAATACCAGCAAGAGTCTCTTTCTCAGGATAAACAAAAGTGGATGGAACATAGAGACGGGGTCAGTGCCAGGACCATTATGAACAAAGTCTGGGAGAGAACACAAAACTGTCTGGCAGCAGAACAGCACTGCTACCTGGAGGCTTCTCAGATCCAATTTTTCCAATTAATACTCCAAGAATAACCTTTAGGGAGGAATAATAGAATGGCCTGGCTTAAAAATTAGGGTAGGAAGTTCATGAGGCTTTTCATCAAGAATCTGTCCCCAAAGAAGCTGTTTCATAATTTATTTGGAAAAATACCCCTAGTATGTGCTATTTCTAAAAAACTCTAAAGGCTATAACCCCCCCACCAACACACACATGCTCCTGGCAACCAGCACCATATCCTGTTGACCTACCATCAGCTTAGTCTTCATCCAAGTATTAACTTCACGCGGTGCTATAATGAATAGGAAATTTTGTGTATAGTTATGTGCTTCCATAGGCAAATAGTACTGTATGTCTCTGGCAGACCTTGACAGGTAGAGGTGATTTATATATGAGCCAATAGTATCATTGTTGCTTCAGGGCCATGGATTATTCTGAAATCCACACTTTGTTTTTCTAGAATACGGCAGCTTCTCAACTGGATGCTTTCATTTTTATATATGGGGTATTCATCTTTATTAAATGCTTTCATTAGTATTCCTTGGACTGGAGTGATAGCACAGCGGATAGGCCTTGCATGCAGCTGACCAGGCTTCAATTCCTCTGTCCCTCTCGGAGAGCCCAGCAAGCTACTGAGAGTAGCATGCCCCCACAGCAGAGTCTGGCAAGCTACTGTGGTATATTTGATATGTCAAAACCAGTTACAAATTGCACAATGGAGACGTTACTGATGCCTGCTCGAGCAAATTGATGAACAATGGAATGGCAGTGCTACAGTGCTAATTAGTATTCCTTATTTTCTAATAACAGGATTGTGGGAAAGCTAATTTAAAAATGAGACTTTTAAAAGTATATATTTCACTTTTTCAGCAAGTATGTAAGGAGAAGGTACTCTTCATAAAATTGCAGGACTTGAGCCAGAAAAATAGTTCAATAGGCTGAGCACATGTTTTACACACTGGATGCCCAGGTTTAATGCCTAGGATTGCATGGTCCCCTGTGCATGACCAGAAACAACTCCTGGGACCTCCCTGGAGAAGTCCCTGAGCACTGTGAGCTATGGCACAAATGTCTCTTTCCCAGAAAAAGAAGCAACAACAATTCAAAGACTTGGTAATCTCCTATTTGTAAGTTCATGAACTTGGCAGAGGATAGAAAAGAAGGAATTATTAGAAGCAGTTTTAAAAGATGCTGATAAATCCCATTGCAGGAAGGGGCAATGAAATTTCACACCTGCCTTTTATTTTTCCATTTCGAATTTGCCCACTAAATAGACCCCAAAGACACAAGCGCTGTATTATTTATCTACCACTTCCTTAGAGAAAAATGTTTTTGTTAAAGACTGACAGTTACCCTCTTCAAAGTAGAAAGCACAACGGCAACCAAAAATGCAATTTGTGATAACATTTTTTTCTATGACTATTCACATAAAAAAGCAACAGGCAATGAATAGATTTTAAAATGGGAATTCTGTAATGGATCTGAAACCCAGTATGTATCCACTTGGGCATTTTGAAGAATATCTGTTTATTTTGACTTTAATTTTTTATATTTTTAAATATTTTTATAATTTTATAATTTTTATATTTTTAAAAGAAATTTTATAAATTTTTTATAAATTTTAATTATAATTTTATAATTTTATAATTTTTTAATATTTCTTATCTTGCTCACTTGAAGATTTTGAGCTTGTGCCTGGAGTGATAGCACAGCAGGTAGGGTGTTTGCCTTCCACGTGGCTGACCCGGGTTCAATTCCTCATCCCTCACAGAGAGCCTGGCAAGCTACCGAGAGTATACTGCCCGCATGGCAGAGCCTGGCAAGCTCCCTGTGGTATATTCGATATGTGAAAAACAGTAACAACAAGTCTCACAATGGAAACGTTACTTGTACATGCTCGAGCAAATCGATGAACAGCGGGAGGACAGTGCTACAGTGCTACAGTCAGTTGTGTCCACATTTGACAAAATGTGCACAAAATGACCCAATTGCTCTCCTGATTTATTCTACCAAACTGGAAAACTTTTGGAACTAGCATATCTTGCAAAGGGAAAGGGGGGAGCTCCCAAGCTGTCCTTAGAAGGCCTGGGGAACTCTCCCGGCAATTCTCTGAAAATTGGCTTGGTGGTTCCAGGGGAGGGCCTGAGGTGGTCAAACTGAGGTTGGCTATTTATAAGGTAAGCACCTTACTTAACTCCTATATTATTTAGCTCCATAGGCCGTGAATTAATATATCTTTAATGACACATACACTTCTATTTCATTCTACTTATACTAGTTTCAAAATGAATTTCTAATGAAGCTGGGTATCTCACTTTCTGTCTTCTTTTCATGATGTGTCGACTAACTCATTAGGCTAAATATTCTGGGTTCATTAATAATGCTGATTTTCTGCTTATAGTGAGCACCCCGATGCATAAATGCTGTGTTTTTACCGCACATCCCATCCAGATGCATAAACTTCACACGTGTATCTTTGCATTAGTGACTTCTGACTCTTGAAAGTTCATGTCAAGTACCCCACATTCTATATCTTTTTGAGTTGGCGTCAGCAGCAGGACAGAACATTGCAGGTGAAAGGAACAGCATGGAAAGGGCATGGGATTGAAGAAACATTCCAAAAATCTACAACATATTTACTGAGTAGAGAACATGGTATTTGTTAGGAAGCAATGGTTATAAATTTATGGTTGACCACTAGTGCCAAACTTCAGGAAAGTGAATTTACTCTGTCTAGACGAGGGGTAGGAGAATTATGGCTCTTGGTACAATCTAGCTGATCAAATGCTTTTTTTGCAAATAAAATTGTATTAGAATACCAATGGACTCATTCATTTTTGACTGATCTGTGGCTGCTTTCATGCTATAATATCATATTTGAGTAGTTGCAACAGAAGCCTTGTAGTCCACTTGGCAAAAGATACCTGATATAAGTCTCTTTATAAAAGTTATGTACTGTGGAATTAAAAACATTTGAGAAGAAGGGCTGGAGTGATAGTATAGCGGGTAGGGCATTTGCCTTGTATGTGGCCAAGGGGGGTTTAATCCCTAGCACCCCATAAGTTTCCCTGGCACCACGAGGAATGATCCCTGAGCACAGAGCCAGGAGTAAGTTCTGAGCACTGCCACTTGTGACCCCCAAACAAACTGAACAAAAACATTTGAGAACAGAAGGAAAGGTAAAGGTAAAGGCCCTCCCGTTGATCGTCGATTTGCTCGAGCGGGCCCAGTAACGTCTCCATTGGAGACTTTGTTGTTACTGTGTCTGGCATATCGAATACTCTCGGTAGCTTGCCGGGCTCTCCGAGAGGGGCGGAGGAATCGAACTCGGGTCGGCCATGTTGGCCGCGTGTAAGGCGAACGCCCTACCCGCTGTGCTATTGCTCCAGCCCTTTGAGAACAGAAATGAATAATAAAATTAAATTCTACTTGCCACTACTTGTAAAAGATAGAAAATGTTGGGTCAGATAATTGGAGTGGTATTGCTGAGTTACTAGATCATATTGATTCTGTGAACTAATATCAATAACCCGTAGGCCCATCGTATTTCAGAGACAAAGATGAATATGATTTACTACATGTTGAATTTGATATGACTGTGTGAAATTCAGATAGTGTTGTCCAGTAAGTATCCGAGGTTAGAGTTCAAATCACAGATTTGTGCGGGAGATGATATACATGGAACAGATTCATGAATCCCAGGGGAGCATGGGCAGAAACAGGACTGGTGGGAAATACCCCCCATTGGGGATAGTGAAATGATGAAAGTGCATGGAAATGGTCTTTAAAGAAGAAATCAGAATGGCTAAAAGGCACATGAGAAAACTCTCTACATCACTAATCATCAGGGAGATACAGATCAGAACAACAATAAGATATCATCTCACACCACAGAGACTGGCCCACATCCAAAAGAACAAAAGCAACGGGCATTGGGGCAGATGTGGCGAGAAAGGGATCCTCCTCCACTGCTGGTGGGAATACCAACTGGTTCAGCCCTTTTGGAAAACAGTATGGACGACTCTCAAAAAATTAGAAATTGAGCTCCCATTGATCCAGCAATACCACTCCTGGAAATATATCCCAGAGAGGCAAAAAAGTACGGTCGAAATGACATCTGCACTTCTATGTTCATTGCTGCACTATTTACAATAGCCAAAATCTGGGAAAAACCCGAGTGCTTGAAAACAAATGACTGGTTAAAGAAACTTTGGTACATCTACACAATGGAGTACTATGCAACTGTTAGAAAAGATGAAGTCATGAAATTTACATACAAGTGGTACTACATGGAAAGTATCATGCTAAGTGAAATGAGTCAGAAAGAGAGGGGCAGACATAGAAAGATTGCATTACAAAATGGGAGATTAACACCCAAAAATAGCCAAGATAAGTACCAGGAGGTTTACTCCATGGCTTGGAGGCCAGCCGCACATGCTGGGGGAGAAGGCAGTTCAGATAGAGAGGGGAGCACCAAGTAAAGGGTGTTGGGAGGATCCTCCCAGGATGAGAGATGCATGCTGAAAGTAGACTATAGACCGAACCTGATTGCCACTCAATGCCTCTTCTGCAAACCACAACATCCAAAAGGAGAAAGAGAACAAAAGGGAAAGCCCTGCCACAGGGGTCGGGGTTGGATGGGGGTGTGGAGGGTGGAAGGGATGCTGGGAACATTAGAGGTGGGGAATGGGCACTGGTGGAGGGATGGGTACTCCATCATTGTGTAACTGAAACGCAAGCACAAAAATTTGTAAGTCTACAACTGTACCTCATAGTGTTTCACTAATAAAAATTAAAAAAAGATGAAACAAAAGCAAGCAAAAGTATGAAGTGTTCTAGAAACTGAAAGAAGAGATTCAAGAAATAAAAGTCATGTCAGTAGTATCAGATCTGCAGAAAAGGCTAGTATGTTGAAAGATGGAATAATAACGTTGAATTCTTGCATTTAGTTCATTTGTGGACTTGGTAGGGAATTCAGGTTCCTACGTATTAAGAATTAAGTATAAGTAGAAATGAACTGTTCTGATAGACTGATGGCTATAAAGGAATGGGATGAGCTGAAAAAATTGAGGGTAAAATGCCTTGACTTCCTACAACCTTTGCTTAACATCAGCTGTCATCCTAAATTCGTATGTGTTGAGCAAAAAAAATGGGATAGGGGTTAATGGCCACACCTGTAAATTCTCAGAGCACACTCCTGGCTCCTTCCTGAGGGATCAAATGCTCAGTGGATTAAATGTAGTGCTGGGGCTCGAACCAGAGTCAGCCTTGGAGTCCATATATGGTAAAATGAAAAAGAGTAGGCATATAGGAAGAAGGTGCTACTGGAAACAAGATATTGTAGGTGCAAATTCTGTGTGGCATGGGAGGTTCATGTGAATAACGCATTCTTCGATTCTTTCCACTCAGATGGCCAAATTGAGGGAGCGAGTCTCCCTTGAATGTGAGAGAAGCACATGTATATCATGAATGTAGACCTTCATATACACATATGTATTGTTCAGAATCTTCAATTTGCTATTAATCTTCAATTAATGCACACAGATCAAGCGTGGAAAGCGACGAAAAGTGCTTTTGTCAAAAACAGCGACTTCCTCCAAGCAACCCCCTTGTTTTGAGGCATCAGGCATTTTGTGATCTAGAGCTTCGTTCACTTTGCAGTTTGGGAAAAGTGTTGCTTGGGGGGCCCCGCGTGTGTATTGCAAGTACTGGAAAAAACTGATTTTCTAGTCTGCCTTGCACAAAGGCCAATTGGATCAGGTTGCATTCTACTTGTCACTGGAGACTAAGAAGCATCAGTTGGGCCATAGAAAAAGCAGACAGCATAAACTGTCGTTATGAGGCATAAATTAAAGTTGCAGAAGTTATGAGGAAATGAGCACATGGGAGGCACAAGACAGCTAAATTTATAACTCAAACTCAGATATTTTCCTGGCTTTAAAATTGGAATGTCTGAAGAATGTCTGAATATGTCTCCAGAGAGTCAAACCAGGACTGATGAGGAGGGAAGCAGAAATTCAGCTCGACATATGGAAGAGCTTAGGCTCCTAGGACACACTATTCCTGGAATTGTTTAAGCATACGCTTGGAAAGGGTGGAGCCTTTTTGGCATGCACATGGGATAGGATGCACAGAGAGAGCACTGCTCAAGGAGTGGGAGGTTAGCAATCAGGCCGGGGTCCACTCTCCACATCTCTTTTCTATTTGTAAGTGGAAGATGCTGGACTGAGTGACCCCAGAAGGCTTTCCAAAGCCAATATTGCAAGATTAAATTCTTGGGTAAAAGCGAATTGCTTTTTTTGTGTGGAAAGGAGGATTCTTATGTTTCAATCATTTTATAAGTAGTTCGAGTGTATAAGTAGATCTTTTTTCCTACCCCTCTCTTTTCCCATTAATGCTTCAGAAAAAACCCAGGAGTCTGAGATACCCTTATTTTATTTAATTAATTAAAGGCACTTCTTTTTTTTTAACATCTTGGTGAAAAACAAGAAAGAGTTACAAAAACTACAACTGGTTAAGGGAACAGATGCTGGAACAGGGATAGAATAGTGACCTTGTGGATTTGTAACCTTAGGCAACCTGCTCACCTTTCATGAGCTCCAGTTTCCATCTCAAAAAAATTGGGCTAATGCTGCTGTTATTATCTCAGAGGGTTATTGGGAGAATCAAAATATTGCAAAATTGTTAAGAGGGCTGTGGTATATGGGGAAGAGACCTACAATAACCTCTTCTCATTTAAAGATTAGGTGAACTTTCTGTTTACTTTCCTAGAAATACAAAATATTAAATGGAGGACGGTCGCCCACACAAAAACTGGGGAGAACGTTTGGTTTTCCAAGATCCTTATTTCCTGGCCAGCCCAGCTGCCGGAGCAATGGCCTCATTCAAGATGAAGACCAGTCAGTAATATTTCTCAAATGCCATCGTTCTTGCTACTTCACAGTTGTATTTTGAAAAATTTGCTGAATTTGTTGGGGATTTTTTTGGGGATTTTTGGGTCACACCAGGCGATGCTCAGGGGTTACTCCTGCCAGTCAGGAATAACTTCTGGCAGTGCTCAGGGGGGGCATATGGCATGCCGTGGCCTGAACCCCGGGTTAGCCATGTGCAAGGCAAATGTTCTACTCTCTGTACTATCACTCCGGCCCCTGTTAGATAGTTTTAAAAGAATTTTTCCCCACTGGGATTTTCTACAAAGACTTTCATGTCACTTGAAAATGGGGACCATCTCTTTGAATCCATTCAGATCTGCATAGCTACTATTTACTTCTGTTTCTGCATTGTATCAACTAGACGTTCAACTTCAGCATGAAGGTGAGTTTTAATTCTTTTATATTAAGTTCATGCTATCATTAGCAAAGAACTGTCACAAATAGTCTACACATCACATCTGCCCATTTTAAAAATTAGTTTTATTAGAATCTGGAAAAAACCTGAATGCCCAAGAACAGATGACTGGTTAAAGAAACTTTGGTACATCTACACAATGGAGTACTATGCAGCTGTTAGAAAAGATGAAGTCATGAAATTCATATCGAAGTGGTACTATATGGAAAGTATCATGCTAAGCGAAATGAGTCAGAAAGAAAGGGACAGACATAGAAAGATTGCATTCATCTGGGGAACATAAAGTAACAAAATAGGAGACTAACACCCTAGAATAGCTGAGATAAGTACCAGGAAAATTACTCCATTGCTTTGAGGATAGCCACACACGCTAGGGGAAAAGGCAGCTCAGATAGAGAAGGGAGCACCAAATAAAGGGTGTTGGGAGGTTCCTCTCAGGTTGGGAAATACGTGATGAGAGTAGACTATAGACCGAACAAGATTACCACTCAATGTCTCTTTTGCAGACCACAGCACTCAAAATGAGAAAGATAACAAAAGTGAATGCCATGCCACAGAGGTAGGGTGGGATGGGGGGATGGGGGATGGGAGGGATACTGGGACTGGTGGTGGTGGAGAATGGGTACTGGTGGAGGGATGGGTATTCGATCATTGTATAACTGAAACCCAAGCACAAAAATTTGTAAGTCTACAACTGTACCTCATGGTGTTTCACTAATAAAAATTTAAGAAAAAAATAAAACAAAATTGTTTAGATAACAAAAAAACTTAAAAAATTAGTTTTATTGTATCAATATGACTTGCATAGTTATAGTTGTTCATGATTGGGTTTCGTTCATACAATGTCCTGAGACCCATTCCTTCACCAGTGGATATTTCCCACTGCCAATGTCCCCAAGTTCCCTTCCCCCACTAGCCTGCCTCTATGGAAGACACACCACCCCTCTCTCTTTTCTCTTCTTTTTGGTTTTTCCTTTTAGGCACTGTGGTTTGCAACACTGAAAGGGTATCATGCAATCACTTTACCTCCTTTCAGCTCCCCAGTTCTTTTCCTGTGGGATCATTTCCAACTATCATTGTCATAGTGGTCCCTTCATTCCCCCACAACTTGTGGCAAGTTGCCTTTCATGGACCAGTCCTCCTTGCCCTCATCTTTGGGTATTGTTTTTGGGTACTGTTGTCTTTGGGCTGGAGCTATAGCACAACGGGTAGGACGTTTGCCTTGCATGCCACTGACTTGGGTTGGATTCCTCCATCCCTCTCAGAGAGCCCAGCAAGCTACCAAGAGTATCCCACCCACATGGCAGAGTCTGGCAAGCTCCCTGTGACATATTCGATATGCCAAAAACAGCAGCAACAAGTCTCACAATGGAGACGTTACTGGTACCTGCTCAAGCAAATCCATGAACAATGGGGGGACAGTGCTACAGTGCTATTGTCTTTGGGTGTTAGTCTCATAATATTTTTTGTATCCTGCAAATGATTGCAATCATTTTATCTAAGTCTTCTCTCTCTTACTCATCTCACTCAGCATAATACTCTTCATGTCCATCCATGTGTAACCAAATTTTATGACTTCATTTTTTCCTAATGGTTGTGTGGTATTCAGTTGCGATAGATGTACCATGTTTCTTTATCCCATTGTCTGTTCTCAGGCACTTGGGTTGTTTCTAGATTCTCTCTACTACGAATAGTGCTGCACTACACACTTGATCTTAGATAGCACAGCGGTAGGGCGTTTGCCTTGCACGCAGCCAACATGGCCAACCCGAGTTCGATTCCTCCGCCCCTCTCGGAGAGTCCCGCAAGCTACCAAGAGTATCTCGCCCGCACGGCAGAGTCTGGCAAGCTCCCCGTGACGTATTCGATATGCCAAACACAGTAACAACAAAGTCTCCAATGGAGACATTACTGGGCCCGCTCGAGCAACTCGATGATCAACGGGAGGGCCTTTACTTTACTTTTTACTTTACGAATAGTGCTGCAATGAACATAGAAGTGCAGATGGCTTTTCTAAACTGTCGTTTGGGGTCTCTAAGGTACATTCCCAGGATCAGTATTGCTGGGTTGTATAGAAGCTCAATTTCTAGTTTTTTGAAGAAGGTCCATATTGTTTTCTAAAAAGACTGGACCAGTTGACATTCCCACCAGCAGTAAAAGAAAGTCCCATTCTCCCTGCATTAGCACTAGAACTCGTTCTTCTTCTTCTTTTTTTTTTTTAATGTGTGCTGTTCTGTGGCTAAGATGATATCTCACTTCTGTTTTGATTTGCATCTCTCTGATGATTAGTGATGTAGTTTCATGTGTCTTTTGGCTATTTGTATTTCTTCTTTGAGGAATGTTCTGTTCCTCTATACTCCCCATTTTTTGATTGGGTTGGTTTTTTTATTGTAAAGTTCGACCAGTGCATTATATATCTTCCATATTTACCCTTTATCGGATGAGTGTTGGGTAAATAATTTTTCACATCTGCCAATTTTAAGATAGGTCTAGTAACCTCAGGTCTGGACCAGGTAATACCTTTTTTTTTAAAAAAAAGTTATTTATTTTTATTTCATCAAGGTGAAATTGCCAAGTGATTCATGATTGGGTTTCAGGCATATAATGTTTCAACTCTGAACTTTTCACCAGTGTTCAGTTACCACCACCAATGCCTCCCCATCCCCAATCTGCTTCCCACCCACCAGTCTGCTTCTAAGAGAGGCAATTTTTTCAGTCTTCTATCCTTATTATTTATTTATTTATTTCGAATATCCATCCCTCCACCAGTGCCTATTTTCCACCACCACGGATCTCAGTATCCCTCCCACCCCCCATACCCCCTATCCCACCCTGCCTCTGTGGCAGGGCATTCCCCTCTGTTCTCTTAAGAGAGGAAATTTTTAAAAACATTTTTTGAATAACTGTGAGATAGTTACAAGCTTTCATGTTTGGGTTACAATCACACAATGATCAAACACCCATCCCTCCACCAGTGTGCATTCCCCACCACCAATATCCCCGGTATACTCCCCCTTTCCCACCCTCTCCCTGCCTCCATGGCAGACAATATTCCCCAGACTCTCTCTCTACTTATGGGCATTATGGTTTGAAAGGCAGACACTGAGAGGTCATCATATTTGGTCCTTTATCTACTTTCTGCACACATCTCCCATCCCAACCAGTTCCTCAAGCCATCATTTTCTTAGTGATCCCTTCTCCATTCCATATGCCTTCTCCCTTTTGCTCATGGGGCAGGCTTCCAGTTATGGAGCAATCTACCTGTCCCATGTATCTACTATCCTTAGGTGTCAGAGGAGCGGCACTTTTTAAAAACATGTTTTTGTAATGTGATTTACCCTCCTATTGCGGATAGGGTTTCATACAGTGAATTTTATCACACTTCAGCACCATCTCCTCTCCAGGTTGAACACTTTTCTCCACGAGCGTCACTGCCCCTCTCTGTCCTATCCCCCATCCCCCTCGTGTCATGTTTCCTAGTGAATACAGTTCTCATGTTCGTTGTTTCTATTGTCTTTGGTTATTTGTTATTCCACCATTATGTCTCTATATCCCGCATATGAGATGCCATTTTGTGTCACTCTTTTTCCCTCTGACTAATTTCACTCAACTTGATACTTTTCAGGTCCCTACATATAGCAGCAAATTCTATTACTTTATCTTTTCTTATGGCCGAATAATATTCCATTGTGTATACATATTATACCTTTATCCAGTCATCTATTCTTGAACATTTGGGTTGTTTCCAGATTTTGGCTATTGTGGATAGTGCTGTAAAGAACATAGGGGTGCCAATGTCTTTTTCTCATTTTTGATTTTGGGCTCTTGTAGTATATTCCAAGAAATGGGGTTGATGGATCAATCAATTCCTATACATTTTAAAAAAAATCCATATTGTTTTCATAAAATCTGGACCAGTCAACATTACCACCAGCAGTGAATGAGGGTCTCATTCTCCCAATGTACACACCATCTCTAGCTCTTCTTGTTCTTTTTGATGCATGCCAGTCTCTATGGCATGAGATGGTAACTCATTGTTTTGATTTGCATCTCCCTGATGATTAGTGATATATTTTTTTCATGTGCCTCTTGGCTATTTGAATTTCTTCTTTGAGGAAGATTCTGTTCATATGTTCTCATTTTTTGATGGGCTTGAATTTTTTTCGTGTAAACATCTACAAAACCAAAAACACTGTCCTCCCGTTGTTCATCAATTTGCTTGAGCGGGTCCAATAACCTCTCCATTGTGACAATTGTTACTGTGTTTGGCATATCAAATACGTCACGGGTAGCTTGCCAGGCTTTGCCCTGTAGGCGAGATACTCTCAGTAGCTTGCCGGGCTCTCCGAGAGGGGCAGAGGAATCGAACTTGGGTCAGCCATGTTGGCCGCTTGCAAGCCAAATGCCCTACCCACTGTGCTATTGCTCCAGCCCATATCTTGGATATTAAACCTTTATCAGATGAGTGGACTGGAATGATAGCACAGTGGGTAGGGCATTTGCCTTGCACGCGGGCAACCCGGGTTCAATTTCTCCATCCCTCTTGGAGAGCCTGGGAATCTACTGAGAGCATCCCGCCCACATGGCAGAGCCTGGGAAGCTCCCTGTGGCATATTCAATATGCCAAAAAAAGTAACAACATGTCTCACAATGGAGATATTACTGGTGCCCACTCAAGCAAATTGATGAACAACAGGACTACATACAGTGCTACTGTGCAATCAGATGAGGATCGGGTAAATAATTTCTCCCATTCTGTGGGCTTTCTTTGTATCCTGGTCATCATTTCCTTTGGGGTACAGAAGCTTCTTAATTTAATGTAGTCCCATTTGTTTATCTTTCCTTCCACTGCTTGGTCAGTGGTGTTTCATCTTTGAGATGATTTCTGTAGATCTAATGCCATGGAGAGTTCTACCTATGTTTTCCTCTGAGCACTTATGTATTGAGATCTAATATCAAGATATTTAATGCATTTTGATTTGACTTTTCTTCTTGGTGTTAGGAGATTTGAATTTCTTCTTTCTTTCTTTCTTTCTTTCTTTCTTTCTTTCTTTCTTTCTTTTCCTTTCTTCTCCTTTCTTTCATTCTTTCTTTTTTTCTTGCTTGTTTTCTTGCTTTCCTGCTTTCTTGCTTTCTTTCTTCTTTCTGTATGTAGCTGACTGTTTTTCCCAGCTCCACTTGTTGAAGAAAATTTCCTTGCTCCACCATATGTTTTTTTTTACTTCTTTATTAAATAATAACTGATCATATACCAAGAGGCTGTCTCAGGATATTAAATTCTATTCCATTCACCTGAAGGTTGGTCTTTTCCCCCCAATATCATGCTGTTTTAATTACTACAGTTTTGTAGTACAGTTTGAAGTTGGAGAATGTGATACTTCACATTTTCTTTTTCCCAAGGATTGCATAACTTACTTATGGGGGTTTATTGATCCATACAAATTTCAGAAAACTTTGATCTAATTCTTTGAAAAATATCAAAACAAAAAACAAACACTGTCCTCCCATTGTTCATCGATTTGCTCGAGCAGGCCCAGTAACATCTCCATTGTGAGACTTCTTGTTACTGTGTTTGGCATATTGAATACTCTCGATAGCTTGCCAGGATAGGAGGGGCTGAGGAATCGAACCTGGCTCGGCCAGGCTGGCTGCACGCATGGCAAATGCTCTACCGCTGTGCTATCATGGGGACTGCACTGAACTTTTACAGTGCTTTGGAGATTGCTTCCATTTTGATGATATTAATCTTCCCAATCCATGAGCAGGGGGATGGGTTTCCATTTCTTAATGTCTTCTTTTATTTTTTGAAGTAGTCTTTAATAGTTTTTTTTGTATAGGTCTTCCACTGCTTAATTAAGTGAATTATGAGGTACCTTGATTTTCTGAGGCACAGTTGGGAATAGGATTTTTTAAAAATATCTCTCTTCTAATCGAAACCCAAGCACAAAAAATTGTAAATCTACAACTGCACCTCATGGTGTTTCACTAATAAAAATAAAAAAATCTCTCTTCTGTTTCATTATTTGCATATGGGAAAGCCATGGAGCTTTGTGTATTTCCTTTTTAGCCTGCTACTTTATTATACAAACCTATTATTTCTAGAACATTTTAGAGTCTTTAGGATTTTCTAATTATAATACCACATCATCTGCAAAGAGTGAGAGCTTGACTTTGTCATTTTCTGTCTGGATGCCCTTGGTATCTTTATCTTGCCTAATTGCTATGGCAAGTACTTTCAGTAATATATTGAACAGAAGCGGCGAGAGGGGGCAATCTTGTCTTGTGCTGATTTTAGGTGGAAGGTTTTTAGATTTTTATAACCGAGTATAATGTTTGCTGTAAATTTGTGGTAAATGACTTTGACTATGTTGAGAAAAGATTATCAATTCCAATTTTGTTGAGGTTTTGTAATCATGAATGGATGTTGGATCTTGTAATTTGCTTTTTCTCATCAATTGATGATGGCATAATTTTAATTTTTATTTTATTCATAATGTTTATTACATTGATTGACTTGCTTATGTTAAACTATCTTTGCATCTTGAGTGAATTCTACTTGGTCATGAGGTATGAACTTTCTGATGAGTTTTTGGATTTTATTTGCTAAAATTTTTTGTGTATCTTTGCATCTGTATTCATCTTAGGGATGAATATTGTATATTCATTCTTCTTTGTATATTGTGTATGTAATTTCATCCTTTGATCTTGCTGTTTTCAGTTTTCTAACTCTATGGTTTTTGTCATTATGCTTATGGTATGTATTGGAGTATTTTTATTTGGATCTCTTTTAGCTGGTATCATTCAGGCTTCCTGAATCTGGGTGTATGCATTCTCTAGCTCTGGGACTTTTTCAGCAATGATTTCTTTGACTATTGATTCTTCATCAGGGTTGGCTTCCTTACCCTCTGAGACCCTAGTGATCCTTATGTGGTTCCTCTTGAATTCATTCCAAAGTTCTCTTATCTGCTGTTAATTTATTTTGAGTTTTTAAAATTCAACTTATTCTATTGTCTAGAAGTTTTATGCACCGTTTTTTTGGAGTTTAGTGATCCTGTCCTCAAGATCTGATACTCTGCTTCTCAGGGTTTTCAGTGAGTTTCTCATTTTGCCCACCAAGTATTTCTGTTCTGTCATTTCTGCTTGTAGTTTCCTCATTTCTGCTCTCAGATCCTTCTTGGTTTTATTGATGGTCCCTTCTACTTTTTCTTTTAACTCCTTAAACACCCTTGACATTTCCTTTCTAAAGTCCTTAAGAGATAGTTATATGCTCATTACTACTGGCTGAGTCATCTGGACTACTATCTTCACTCACTAACCCTGATAGGGTTTTGTTGCTTTCCCATTGTGACTTTTGCAATCTGGAGGTGTATCTTGTGTGTTCTTGTCTGGCTAGGTGACTAGGGTTAGGATGTCATTGTATATTCATGGTGAAATATGAAGAGGTAAGGAAATGTGTGTCTGCTATGCAAGTCATGTGCTTTGCAGGCCGGGGACAGGGCACTAACCTGGGAAGTAAAATGGTAATCCTGAGTAGCAAGCAGTAACTTGACATACCATTGTGATGTCTCAGTTTCACTGGACTGGGGCTTTAAGTTTAAGACTTAAAACCAGTTTTAAACAGAAATGGAAGCAGAGAGGTAGACAATGGGCTGAGAACATTTTTTGCTCATTTTTGCAAGAGGCCTGGGTTTGATTCCTGGTGTTACGTATTCCCCGAATACCTCTGGGAGGAATTATCCTTGGAGCACCGACAAATGTGGTCCAAAATCATTAAAGAAAAACAAGGAAATAAAGAAAACATACCCACAGGTTTCTTTACAGGGCTTTCTGAGCAGTTTTCTGACCTTATCTTTAGCTAGATTCTGGTGTTTAGGAAAGCCCATTGCACCACAAGAAATATTGACAAAGGTATTAGCTTAGTGGGCTGGAGCAATAGCACAGTGGTAGGGCATTTGCCTTGTGCACAGCCGGCCGGCCAAGCCGGGTTCGATTCCTCCGCCCCTCTTGGAGAGCCCGGCAAGCTACCAAGAGTATCTCGCCCCCACGGCAAAGCCTGGCAAGCTTCCCGTGACGTATTCAATATACCAAACACAGTGGCAACAAGTCTCACGATGGAGAAGTTACTGGGCCCACTCGAGCAAATCGATGAAAAATGGGAGGACGGTGCTATAGTGCATTAGCTTAGTGCTCAGCAACACAAAGTGCTGAGTAGATGTCAGTCTCTATTAGTATCATCATCATCATCATCATCATCATCACTGTCCTAATGTACTGGTCAGATTTCTGGCAGGGCCTACACTCTTTCTTTTCATTGGTCCATTTTACCTGATATAGTTAAGCAAGAGATAGAAACGTATTTATACTGATTTCAATCACCAGGCCATGTTAAACCAAGATGTGGGTCATATAACTTATTTGTCTCATCAGAGAGAAGTAAATATGAATACAATTTTTAGCAGTGCCTTGGATAATGTTACTGAAATGAGAACAAAGGTATAAACAAGCCAGTGTCAATTTCTTATTTTCCAAGGTTACTCGTCCTCCTCCACATGGCTATGAAATATACAGTTTCACAGTGTCTCATAAGGGAGTTATTAGTTCTGACCCACCTGCCACCTTTAAGCTATACCATCTGTTCTAGGACACGAAGTAACCACGGTGGATGAGGGAAGTTTTATACCACAATCACTTTCTCAGGATTAGCTCTGAACCACTTTCTCAATCCCCTGGATTTTATCCTGCTTCCGATCTTCCTGGATTGTTGACATGTAATTTGCTTCCCCATTTCTGCCTTTATTTTGCCCTTGAAACGCTCTGCCAAGTAGGCACTTAATGGAAATAAGTAGTTCAGGCAGTGTATGTTGAATGAATATACAGGGAGCATTATCAGGAGGCAGTGATCAGTTCTGGGGCACCACCGCCCAGATGAGAGAGACTCACAGAGGGACTTCTAGGAAGTAAACTTGAGAGATGTGTTGAGGCGATCCATAGTGAAGTCATCTTTCCACTGACCTTAAGAGTAGTTACAGGTATGTGTTCTGCTCATTCTTTGCACTGGTTGGACTTTAAATGCCAAACAGGTTAAACATAGTATCAATTGAAAAAAGAAAATGATGAGTGTAAAGTGTTGGACTTCAGTCCTAACTCTTGTAACTACTTCAAGGGTCTTGAATATATCAATTTGTCTACTCTGGGTCTCTTTCAACATCTTCAAAATATAGTGAAATGGTCCTGGATTCTATCTCCATGGTCTTTTTCAATGTCAGGCTAGAGTTTTATTGTGCTAACCAACCACACTATTAAATCTGGATTTAAGCTGCTACTCTTTTTATTATCAAATCGTGTTTTCTTAAATGACTTGACTTTTAGGTGAGTGCTAGCACTTGGGTTTACTCTGAGTTTATTAGCTTTGTCATTCTGCCAGTGTACCTACCAGGTAATGAATTGATTGGTTTTTCTTTGTGAACTTTTTGTGAAGAATGTTATATTTTTATTTTTTTTAAAAAGGTAGGAGTACTGCTATTGTGAAGAATATCTTAAAGACAAATGTTCTGCTGCTCTCTATATTATAATTTACCAACTAGTTTCTTGTTGAAACTTGCTAAATTTAAAAACTATTTATTCAGCCATTTAATTTTTTCCATTAATCCAAATATTGATTTTCTTTTTGTTAGAGACGTGAAATAGATGACACATTTTTATTTGAGAGATTTAGAATGCTTTGCTCTTTCTTAATTAGAATACTCTCTTTTAATTAAAAAGCACTTATACTAAGTTAGATTGGGTAAATTTATAAAGCTGAACTCCCTCTTTTCATTCTTCCCTCCTACCTTCCTTTCTCATATAGAAAATATACATGAAGAACACCTACTGTAGGTCATACTTTACAGTAGATGATTTGATATGTGTTTGACCATAACAAGATATTTTAGATAGGATTTATTATCACTTCTTAATAGATTATAAAGCTGAACATAACTCAAGTGATTTAGTCAAGGCTATATGACTAGTGTACCTTTCCTATCACTGTCTACTGTTCCAAGGTACTAAACTCAAATCATCCCTCGTCAAATGACTTCACTTAATTTTCCTAAATCATTTATTGAATAGAAAACAGTTCATATTGTTTACATTGTGCTTTATGGTAACATGATACAATTTTCACAGCTTCCTATAGAAATATGGGACCTATAAACATAACAATAAAATTAAAAATTATGACATTGTGACAAAATAGCCTCTGCTTAATGTTCTTTGAGTAGAAAACAGATTTGCATGTGAGCCCCATATAGCTTCATCTCTGTGAAATACCAGAGGAAGCTAAAACTCAGATAAAGAACTTACCCAACATGTATAGCTGGAGCGTGGTTGAACCTAGACTCACCCCAATGGTTGATGCTAGTCCAGTGTTGATTTGACCATATAGGACATTTTCACTAAGGGCAAATGACTCTTTTCAGGAGTCATTTATCTTCATCATCCCAAGAGATGTTAATGTTTGGTGAAATAAGATCCATGTCTTATTTGCCAAGCACTCAAATGGATCCTAGAGGTCCCTGGAAAGGTTCCGGTTTTGTGGTTTCCAAAACATAGATGTGTCCGTTGCCTTGTTTGTTCTATAGCCCTATATGCTGTTCCTCAGGTTGGTATCAATATGGAAGACACCTGGCTTCGTAGGAGGTTTTATAAACATAGTGGGCAACTCAGAATATAAACTGTGGTTTCCTCTTGCTGTACACAAATGCTCTCTTTTGAATGTTTAGAACTGCAAGGTACTCATCTCAACAAGGCTTTTGGAGACTAGCACTGTATAGGGCTGGAGAGCTCAATGCGTTGAGTATGTACTTTTCGTGTGGTAGGCCTGGAGTTGATCCCAGAGCCTCATGGTCCCTTGAATGACATTTCAAGGAACCCCAAATGAAGAACCAGGAGTAATCACAGCTGAGTATGTCTCAGAAACCAACATAATGATAAAAATATTAATAAAATTAAAAACACTTAAAAATCAGAGACCACCACATTTGTCTATAGTCTCATAGCCATCAGGGTGGGAGATTCTCTATCTCCTTCAAGCACGTGCATCTGCTTTCTCCAGTTAATGGGTGTTTTCTTTGGCAGAAGTATTAGAGCAAAAGGTGCTTTCTGAATGAAGTCAAAATAAAATTCAGGATTTAGAACGCTGGCAATTTTATTTATTCTAGTCATTTCATTTATTATTTTTGGGCCATTCCCTGGAGCATTCAGGTCTTTCTTCTGGTTCTGCGCTCAGGGCTCACTCCTTGTGGTGCTTGGGAACCATATGTGGCATCAGGGACTGTACTATGGTTGTGTGCTAGGCCAATACCTTGCCCTTTGCATTATCTCTATGGTTGCAAATCTTCATTTCTTAAAGTAGTATAAGAAAATTGTCAATTTTAGGAACTTAAAACTATGTAAAAGTATATAAGCTTACAAGAAAATCCCTTTTCTCTCTCCAGCTCCTTTCTACTCCAACTTCCTAAGAGTAGCATCTATTGACAGTTTATATATATGTACATATTTACATATGTACATATATATTTAAAGCCATTTGTCAGTGTACAGACTAAGTATTAATACAATCTACATTAATTTCTGATTGAGGTATCGTGCATATACCTAAATAAAATGATACAAATATTATTTTTTGTGGGGGAGGGACCCACATCCAGTGGTGCTCCGGGCTTACTTCTGACTCTGAGCTCAGGAATCACTCCTAGTCAGCTCAGGGGTCCATGTGCAATGCAGGGATGGAACCTGGGTTATTTGTGTGCAAAGCCATTATCCTACTTACTGCACTATTTCTCCAGCCCCAACATACTTATTTTTACTATTGTGGTTACCTATTTGGTATACTTATATAGATCAAGAGAGAAATTATTTTTATAGTTTTGAGGAAACTATAATAGTATAGTAGCTAAATGTAGCTTTGAAATTTTAATTTATAGATTATTTTATAATATCAATATATACAAAGTCAGCGCAGTGCATGCGGCATTCCATAGTAGAGATGTATCATAATCTATTATTATTATACTATAATTAAATAGTTATATTTATGTACTATATTTATATAATTATATGCTATAATTATTCACCTGCTGATAGACATTTAGGTGTTTTCACTTATTTTGTGATTGCTGCTTCAGTGACAGATATATATTTTTGTGCACATGGTTCCAGACTCTTCCATAGAAGCAAATGCAGGGGTTTTTTTTTGCTTTTTTTGGTCACACCCGGCAATGCACAGGGGTTACTCCTGGCTCTGCACTCAGGATTTACTCCTGGTGGTGCTCAGGGGACCATATGGGATGCTGAGAATCGAACCCGGGTCGGCTGCGTGCAAGGCAAACGCCCTACCCGCTGTGCTATCGCTCCAGCCCCGCAAATGCAGGTTTTGATCCATATGTTTAGTATTTTCCAGGCTTAAAGAGTGGCCAGACTTATCTTTTTTGCTTCTATCAAGGACTTTGAAAGAAAGGCAGGAGGGGTTCCAGTTCTTTATAGAATCTTCATGGAGGCAGACAGACTCTGAAGTCAGCGAGGTTGTCTGTATTTGACACTTATAAATTATGTGGCCTTGGGTAGAAGCAGGAGCAGTTGCCAAGCACAGATAGACAGCCCAGGTTCTAAGACTCCTTCCACCATCTCTCGTAGAGCTCTCAGTAGCCTGGGTGCAGCTTTCACACTATGTTTGCAGCCCACCTCTCTGACCAGGAGGCTTTATTCAGTGTGTCACAGAGGATAAGAAAGAGCAGGTATAAATTTCACTGACTATTCATGGCATAATATGGGACAAGTTCTAAGCTGTTTTTGTTCTTTTTGGGTCACACCTGGCGATGCACAGGACTTACTCCTGGCTCTGTACTCAGGAGTTACTCCTGGCGGTGCTCAGGGGACCATATGGGATGCTGGGAATTGAACCCGGGTCAGCCGCATGCAAGGCAAACGCCCTACCAACTCTGCTATCTCTCCAGCCCCTAAGCTGTTTTTCTTAACTGTAAAACAGAAAATGAAATATAGCACCACAAGATTAGACAGTCAGATAAAGGATGCAAAGAATATATTGAAATTTTTTGCTCATAGGAAGGGTTCAAAAAGATACTTTAGATACTAGCTTTGCACCAAGTAAAGGGTGTTGGGAGGATCCTCCAAGGATGGGAGAAGCATGCTGAAAGTAGACTATAGACTGAACATGATTGCCACTCAATACCTCTTTTGAAAACCACAGCACCCAAAAGGAGAGAGAGAACGGAAGGGAATGCCCTGCCACAGAGGCAGAGTGGGATGGGGGGGGAATGGGGAGTGGGAGGGATACTGGGATCCGTGGTTTTGGAGAGTGGGCACTGGTGGAGGGATGGGTACTTGATCATTTTATAATTGAAACTCAAGCACAAAAATTTGTAATTCTTTAACTGTACCTCATGGTGTTTCACTAATAAAAATTAAAAAAAACGAATAAAGTTTTATCTTTAAGATAAAAAAGATAATAGCTTTGTTGAGATATGGTTCACATACCACAGATTTTATCCTTTAACTGAAGGAGGGACTCAGTTTGCTATGTTTAGGGCTTACTCCTGACTCTGTGCTCAGGAATCCCTCCCAGTGGTGCTCAGGGGACCATATGTGGTCCTAGGTATCAAAACTGAATTGCATGAATGGAAGGCAAGTGCTTTACCCACTGTACTATCTCTCTGGCCCCAAACATTATCCTTTTTAAGCATTCAATTTTGTAGCTTCTAGTGTATTTACAGAGCTGTGAAATCATCACCATAATATAATTTTAGAATATTTTCATAACCCCAAATAGAACTCTCCAACTCCTCCACAAATCCCAGAATCTAATCTATTTTAGTTTCTCTCTCTATATTTTTTTGTTTCTGGAAATGTCATATATGTAGAATTACAAAGTGCTTGTCATTTTGTTTCTGGCTTCTATCACTTAGCATATTTTCAAGGTTAATCCATATTGTGGCATGTATCAGTATTCCTTTTATTGAAGAATATTATTCCATTATAGACTGTACCACGCTTTGTAATTCCATTCTTCAACTGATGGACATTTGGTTTGGTCTGGTTCCAAGTTTTGACTCACGAGTCTTGATTTGAATTTCCATTTTTAATTCTTTTGACTATATATATTATATGTATGTACATATGCTCTAGGCTGGAGCGATAGCACAGCAGGTAGGGCATTTGCACACAGCCAACCCGGGTTCGATTCCTCTGTCCCTCTTGTAGAGCCTGGCAAGCTACTGAGAGTATCCCACCCATATGGCAGAGCCTGACAAGCTACTCGTGGTGTGTTCGAAATGCCAAAAACATTAACAAGTCTCACAATGGGAACATTACTGGTGCCCACTCGAGCAAATCAACGAACAATGGGAGAACAGTGCTACAGTGTTACATATGCTCTATTGCTGCATATATCCGTGATTTATTTGTATAGTCTATTAAATGAATTTCATTAAGGCCAGAGAGATAGCCCAATGGGTTGGGCACATACTAGAGACCTAAGTTCAATACCCAGAACCATGTGGTCCCCTCAGAGGTGCCAGTAATGTCTCCAGAGCACACAGCTGGAAGTAGTTCCCAAGCTCTAGCAGATGTGGCCCCCAAAGGAGTTAACAATAATAAACAAAGATGAACTCGATTCATTTCCACCCAGATTCTTGCTGTTAGGTTAAGTGAAAATTCAGCATCTAATCTTGTTTTCTTCCATCTTTTTTAGATTTATAAAGTTATTGATAGCTGAGTTATAGGCATATAATATTTCAACACCAATCCAATCGCAGGGTCAACTTTCCTTCACCTGTGTTCCCAGATTGCCTTCCCATCTCTATCCCCACCCCATCCCACCTGTCAACTTGACAGGCACATCACAAAGTTCCAGTGGTTGCAGCTTAGATGGCATTTTTTAAATTAATTTTTATTAGTGAAACACCATGAGGTACAGTTGTAGACTTACACATTTTTGTGCTTGGGTTTCAATTATACAATGATCAAATACCCATCCCTCCACCAGTGCCCATTTTCCAACACCATGGATCCCAGTATCCCTCCCACCCCCATCCCTCCCATCCCACCCTGCCTCTGTGGCAGGGCATTCCCTTCTGTTCTCTCTCTCCTTTTGGGTGCTGTGGTTTTCAAAAGAGGCATTGAGTGGCAATCATGTTCAGTCCATAGTCTACTTTCAACATGCATCTCCCCTCCTGGGAGGATCCTCCAAACACCCTTTATTTGGTGCTCCCTTCTCTATCTGAGCTGCCCTTTCCCCTAGAATGCCCGGCTGGCCTCTAAGCCATGGAGTAATCCTCCTGGTACTGATCTCGGCTAAGATGGCATTTTTTCAGTGTTGTTGGGTCTGTGTTTTTGACATATAACTACACCACTTATCCCCATATCACCGGTATGACTGAAGGCTGTTCACCCGTTGCTTCCAGTCCTTTTTTTCACTTCTTGATTCCTTCCCTTCTCTGTCCTTCTCTCTAATCAGTGGGGCCAAGTGTATTCTAGGCAACCCCTCTTTACTACATTTTTTTCATACAGGTTCTGTATAGCACAGATATAGGAGATCATCCTGTGCTTGTATTTCTTCTTCTGGCTTACTTCACTCAACACGATATCTTCCAGTTCCAACCACATTGAAGCAAATTGCATGATTTCATTGGTCCTTGCAGATGAATTGGTCCTTCCATTATACCACATCTTCCAATATACCACATCTTCATAATCCGTGCTTATGCTGTTAGACACCTAGGTTGATTCCATATCTTAGCTATTGTACTGAGTGCAACAATGGATAATGGTGTGCATATATCCTTTTGAGAAAGTGTTTTAGATGCCCAAAAGTGGATTGTGAGGTCATATAGAAGTTCAGTTCTAAGTTTACTGAGAACGTCCCATACTGTTTGCCATGGGAGTTGTACCAGACAACATTCCCACTAGCAGTGGATGAGAATTCTTTTTTCACCACATCCCTGTCAACATAGATTATTCCAACTATTTTTAAAAAAGTTTTATTAGTGAAACACCATGAGGTACAGTTGATATGTGTCATTCTCACTGGTGTGAGATGGTATCTTATTGTTATCTTGATTTGGATTTCTTTAGTGATAAGTGATGCTGAGCATTTATTTCATGTCCCTACTGGCAATCCACCTGTCTTCCTCTGAAAAGTGTCTATTCATTTCCTTTCCCCATTTTTGATAGAATTTTTAAAATTTTCTATTGTCTTTTGAGGAATTGGAAAACTATATCCCATGAGGGCTCTATCATTTTAAAATTCCATTAGCAATGACTGAAACCTTGATTTCTATTATATTCTTGCTTGCTAAAACTTGTTATTTTCCTTTAAAATATATAGTCATTATGTTGGGTGCAAAATTGAATTCTACTGTGCTTTATTTTTCATTACTATTTTTTAATTTTAATGAATCACTGTGAGATACAGTTACAGACTTACAAATTTTCTTTTTTTAAAAAATTTTTTTAGTGAAACACCATGAGGTACAGTTTTAGACTTACAAATTTTTGTGCTTGGGTTTCAATTATACAAGGAGCATGTACCCATCCCTCCACCACTGCCCATCCTCCACCACCATGGATCCCAGTATCCCTCCCACCCCCCATCCCTCCCGCCCCACCCTGCTTCTGTGGCAGGGCATTCCCTTCCATTCTCTTTCTCCTTCTGGGTGCTGTGGTTCACAAAAGAGGCATTGAGAGGCAATCATGTTCGGTCTATAGTCTACTTTCAGCATACTTCTCCCATCCTGGGAGGATCCACCCAACACCCTTTATTTGGTGCTCCCTTGTCTATCTGAGCTGCCTTTTCCCCTAGCATGTGCAGCTGGCCTCCAAGTCATGGAGTAAACCTCCTGGTACTTATCTCGGCTATTCTTGGGTGTTGGTCTCCTATTTTGTTACTTTATGTTCCCCAGATGAATGCAATCTTTCTCTGACAGACTTACAAATTTTCTTGATTACATTGCAATCAAACAATGTTCAAGTACCCATCCCTTCACCGGTGCCCACTGTCCACCACCAATGTCCCAGTGTCCCTCCTGCCACCCCCACCTTTTCCCACCCCCTGCCTCTGTGGCAGGCACATTCCCTATTAATCTTTCTCTCCTTTTGGATGTTATGGTTTGCAATATAGGCACAAAGCAGCCATCATTTTTTTATCCATAGTCTACTTTCAGCATGCATCAAAAATTCTTATTGAGGCTAGAGTGATACAGTGGGCAGAGTACTTGCCTTGCACGTGACCAACCTGGGTTCAATCCCTGGGATCCCATATGGTCCCTTGAGCAATACCAGGAGTGGTGTCTGAGTGCAGAGCCAGTAGTAACCCTTGAACATTGCCAGGTGTAGTCCAAAAAGCAAATAAAAGATTGTTGTGGCCACACCAAGCAGTGTTCAGAGATCACCAGAGTTGCATCTAGTGGAGTTAGTGTGAGTTATGAGGTTGAATCCAGAGAATTGCAAATAATACGAATGTACTTTATCCCTTTAGGCATATCCATCTCATGGTGAGCATTATTGTGCATTTTGTTGTCTTTTGTCTTTTTTTGGTAGTACCAGGGATAAAACCCAGGTTCCATGCATCCAAAGTTAAGTAATTTACTGCTAAAAACTACATCCATATCTCATTTTGTGATTTTTAAAGTGCATTATCATAGTAGCCAAACGATGTTGAACTTTTTTTCATGTGTTTTCAATAAGGTTGAAACTCCTATTACTTATTCAGCAGTTAATTTCCCATTTTTTCTTTGGGTAAGTCATCCTTATAATCATCAGGATTTTACCCGTAAAATACTCATCCTTTAACTTTGTCCTATATGGCTTAGAATTCCCAATAGATGGACTCTTTGGGAGCGAAGACCATGGCATGCATTGTTATACCTCCATTGCTTTACTCAACAATGTCCACACCCAAATTTCCAGTGTAAATATTGAACAAATGTGCAATTAATTCTTGGGTTAGGAATTCGTTGGTGAAGTTTTAGATTAGGTGTATCTAGGTGTAAGAACAATTCTATGTTTTATTATAAGCTGTTTGTGGCCAGGTTTTAGTGACAGGCATATTTAACTCCAGATGATATTTGTTGAATAATATTTTCTGTGCTACATTAAAATGTTTTGGAAAACTTTGACAAGTCTTGTGCTTAATTCAGCAGCACATATATTAAAATTAAAATAACACAAAGAAGATTATCATGGCCCCTGTGCTTGGCTGTTGTGCAAAATCTTGAAACATCCCATACTTTTAAATAGAAACGTGTCATCTGCTTATGGATTGGAAGGATTAACATCATCAAAATCTTAACAGTTCCCAAAGCATTATACAAATTCAATGCAGTCCCATTAAGGTTATCCATGACATTTTTACAGAGAAATTGATCAAACGCTTCTGAAATTCACATGAAACAATAACACCCCATCCCCTAATAGCCAGAACAATCCTTAAGAAACAGAAAGATGGACGGAATCCATTTTCCCAACTTCAAACTGTACAGCAAAGCAGTAGTAATTAAAACAGCATGGTACTACTGGAAAAAAGGAAGAAGCCCTCTACTCAATGGAATAGAACTGAAGCTATAGAGATAGACTCTCAATATGTGAAATAACAATTAATATTCAATAAAGGAACAAAAATATATAAAGTAGAGCAATGAACAAGTAATGCTAGGAAAACTGGTTGACCACATGTGAAAAAATGAACCCAGACTTCCTTATGACACCAAATACAAAAGTCTTATCAAAATGGATTAAAGACGTCAGTATCAGACCCGAATCCATAACATACAAAGAGGAAACCATAGACAGATACATCCCTGACATTGAAACTAGAGGCATTTTAAAAATTGTATTTGTATTTACATTTTTTTACTAAAGCACTATGATTTACAAAGTTATTCCTAGTTGTGTTTTAGACACACAATATTGCTGCTCTGATCCCACCACCAGTGTCAGCTTCCCTCAGCCAGTGTTCGCAGGTTCACTCCTATATCCCTCCACCCCTCCAAGCCTGCCGTCTTGACAGGCACCTTTCTAAGTTTGGTTGTTAATGTTGGATCTCTTGATTTAAGTGTTGTTGACTTTGTGGTTTGGATATTTGACTCTATCATTCCTTAACACTGCCTTTATAACTGACTTCCCTGACCTGGATCCCGTTGCTTCTCCTCTGTCTCATCTGTCCCTTTCCCCTTCACTCTGTCTTTCCTTTTACTCCCTATACTCTGGGGCCAAGATTGTTCTGGGCATTCCCCATTTAATCCATTACATTTCATCATAGAGTTATTCTAAATAACACATGTGAGTGATATCTTTCTTCTGGTTTACTTCATTAACATGATGTCTTCCAGTTCCATTCATGTTGCCACTAATTTCATTATTCCCTCATTCTTTACAGTTGTGTAGTGTATATACCATTGTGTATATATACTACATCATCATGATACACTGACCTATCATTGGACATTGATGTTGATTACAAAACTTAGCTATTTGTACTGAGTGCTACAATGACTAATGGAGTGTGTATGTTTTTTTGAATGAATGGTTTTCCATCCTGGGGGTAGTTAGCAAAATGTGGAATCTCTGAGCCATATGGGAGCTGAAGTCTGAGTTTACTGATTACCCTACATACTGTTTTCAGTAGGAGTTGGATCAGACAATATTCCAACCAGCAGTAGATGAGGGTACTTCTTTCATCATAACCTTGCTAACAGAGATTGTTGCCAGTATTTTTGATATGTGCCATTCTCATGGCATAAGATGATACCTCATTACCGTCTTGATTTGCATTTACCTAATAATAACTGATGATTAGTATTTTTATGTTCCTATTGGCTGTTCATCCATTGATGAATGAAGTGTCTGTTAATTTCCTCTTCCCATCTTCTTTGGTGCTTTTAGATTTTTTTGTTGATTTCTGTGAGTACTTTGTAGATGCTGGATATCAACGTTCTATCTTTCATATTCAGTTGATTGCAAATATTTCTCCCACTCCACTATATTTCCTCCAGTTATCTGTCACTTAGTTTTAGCCCATGTGTCTTTTGCCATATAGAAACTTTTAAGTTTGATGTGGTCCCATTTGTTTAGTTTTGATCATGTAGTCTTTGCCAATGGCATCGTATCATTGAAGACGACTTTGGGTTTCAGATCTTTGAGCATCCTGCATATATTTTCATCAATGTACTTTATAGATTTAGGTATAATCTAAAAATCTTTGATCCACTTTTATTTGACTTTTGTGTAAGGTTGAGATGTGGATCCAGCTTTAATTTTCTTGCATGTAGTTATTCAATTCTCCCAATACCATTTGTTCAAATGGCTATCTTTATTACATTTCATGTTCTCATCACCCTTGTCAAAATTAGCTGACTATATATATACATATATATATATATATGAGTTTATCCTTATTCTGTTTTGACCTACTTGTCAGAGTCTTTTTTAATTCCAGTACCATGTTGTTTTAATTACTATGACTTTATAGTATAGATTAAAGTTAGGTAGAAATTAGAGGCATCTTTAAAGATGAAGTGTCACTGACCCAAGAAGTGTAAACATAAACAAATGGACCTACATTAAATTAAGAAGCTTTATTTTTATTTTTATTCTTTTTTTTTGCTTTTTGAGTTACACCCGGAAATGCACAGGAGTTATTCCTGGCATTGCACTCAGGAATCACTTCTGGCGGTGCTAGGGGACCATATGGGATGCTGGGAATCAAACCCGGGTTGGCTGTGTGCAAGGCAAATGCCCTACCCGCTGTACTATTGCTCCAGTCCCAAATTAAGAAGCCTTTGCACCTGAACGGAAACAAAGATCAGAATACAAAGACAGTCCATGGACAGGGAGAAATCATTTGCCTACAACTGATATGATAAAGGGTTAATATCCAAGATAAGTGAAGCACTGGTAGAACCTTACAAGAAAAAAATATTCAGCCCCATCAAAAATGGGGAAAAGAGGTGAACAGTATCTTCCTCAAGAAGAAATTCAAATGGCCAAAAGACACATTGAAAGAAAGCTCTGTATCACCAATCTTCAAGGAATACGATTAAAAACAGCAGTGAAATGCCACCTCCTACCAAAGACACTGGCACTCATCATGATGGCTGAGTGCACTGCATGCCTGGGGAGCATCTTAGCATTGCCATCTAGAGATAATGGGTCTAAAATTGTGTTTTGTATTTTAAGGGCTTTCAGTTCTGCGGGGAGTAAGTATGCTCAGTCTTATGTGAATTATTAAAATGATCCTGGAATTCAAAAAAGTCTGCGTATATAGTGAAAAGCATATGCATATTTTATGTAGAATCTCACTGTTCCTCAGAATGTGCAACAAAACAACACTGATTTATTTCCAACTTTGATTATTTTGAGCACTTTTTTCCAAAGGTATAAATCGCATTAAAAAATCGGAATCAGGCGTTATTTACTAAATATACTTTTGCTTAACTCTTTTTTGTCACCTGGTTGGCCATTTATCATATGCTATAAGAAATTTGCGGCCATGCGACCTCTTATTGTCTAGTTCTCGCTCTTGGAGAACCCGGCAGGCTACCGAGAGTAACCTGCCCACAAAGCAGAGCCTGGCAAGCTCCCCGTGGCGTATTTGATATGCCAAACACAGTAACAACAAGTCTCATAATGGAGACGTTACTGGTGCCCGCTTGAGTAAATCGATAAACAACGGGATGATAGTGATACTGATAAGAAATTAAAACATATCAGAAAGGCAGAGGGACTCAAGAAAAGAGAGCTTGAACCTTAACATCCAATAGATCTGAGTCCCATCAACCTTTGTCACTTGCTAAATGAGTGTTCTTGGGCAATGTGGTAGGCTGAGCAATGTCCCTTCCACATGCCTCCACATCAGTCTCCAGGACCTGTGTATATCCTGCCATTTCCTGTGTATTTTCTTTCCGAATGGCTTGGCAAGATAGGATTAAGGTTCCTGACCTTGAGAGTCGCCTGGGTTCTGCAACGGGAGCCACCTAATCGCTTGCATCCTTGGAAACAGAAAACTTCTCCTGCTGAGGTCAGAGTATCACAGGGAAGTGAGAGGCCAGAAGAGACCAGAAGAGGAAGACTGTGAGAGGGAGTGGTCTTCCCTTTGTTGGTTTGAAGGGGGAAGGACAATGCAATAAGGAATGGGGGCAGCTTTAAGGATTTGAGAGGGATGCCTGAATCCCTCTCATACAACAAGAAAAGGGGACTCTCAAATCCCACCTAAAGGAACCAAATCTGGAGCCAGTGCAGTAGTACAGTGATGTGGGTGCTTGCCTTGCATGCAGCAGACCCGTGTTCGATTCCTGTTATCCCATATGCTCCCCCCGCCATGTCTGCCAGGAGTGATCCCAAGTGCGGCACTTGATAGTCCGGTCTGGCCCGAAACCCAAAAAGAATTAAAAAAGAACCAAATCCTGCCAACCCCTTTTAGACATTCGGGAGCCAACTACCCTCCCCCCTCCCTCCCCCCCCCCCCGTGCTTCCCACAAGGAGCAAAGCTCTAATAATATGCTGGTTTCAGTCTGTGAGAACAGGAGCCAATTCAACCTTGCCATACCCAGATTTTGGTCTCTAACACTCTGGGATAGTAAATTGATGCAGAGTTAAGCTGTTAAATTTGTGGTAGTAGTTAGGAGTCGTAGAATTTTGTTTCAGGAAATTACTGACTTTAAATTGGAAATGCTTGGGGTGTTGCGGTGCTGGGGATTGAACCCAGGACCTCACGCATACAAAGCAAATGCTTTACCAATGAGCCCCACCCTCTGTCCTCTCTGCCTTTCGATAGCACAGGGGTAGGGCGTTTGCCTTGCACGCAGCCAACCCGGCCAACACGGGTTCGATTCTTCCGCCCCTCTCGGAGAGCCCAGCAAGCTACCGAGAGTATCTCGCCCACACGGCAGAGCCTGGCAAGCTCCCCGTGACGTATTCGATATGCCAAACACAGTAACAACAAAGTCTCCAGTGGAGACGTTACTGGGCCCGCTCGAGCAAATCAATGATCAATGGGAGGGCCTTTACTTTACTTACTTTACTTAAATTGGAAATAGCTGGGGGTATGGTGCCGCCAGCAGGTCAATCTGTACCTATGAGGCAAGTGCATCAGCAGCCTCATGGTGCCTTCAGACTTCCAGATACCCCAAAATTTCTGCTGTGCCTTTGGTCAGACCCCAAAAACTTGGGGAAAAGTTTACCAAGAAAGTTAATGGCCAAAAGTTAGGTATGTGGGAAACACACCCACAAACCACCTCCGGCTCAGCTATATAATTGGAGGCATGGTCTCTCTGGTTCCTGATTGGACTGCTTAATGGCCATGATCCCAGAGACTCAGAAACAAATCTCGAAACCCAATGGCTTTTGGCAGGAATGTGTCCGGTCCCTGCAGTAGGTTACTGGTGCTGGGCCAACCCAGGTGGGAATAGATTTCATGCCTTGGCCTGTTCCCCCCGGTGCCCAGTGGCCACCATCCTTCAGAAGCCACTGGACAGTCAGGTTTGGGCCCCCAGTGATGAGACACGCAGGGCCTCAAAGGATGGGGGTGGAGCCGGTCCTGTCCTCCCCACCCCAACGAGACCCCAAGTCATCACCCACGAACGGCCTCTCTGACTCCTGATCAAGCTGCTTAACGGCCATGATCCCAGAGACTCAGTAGCAAATCTTGAAACCCAGTGTCTTTTGGCAGAAATCCCTCCAGATTTGCGTTAAAATTTCAGAATTTCAAAATCACATGACCCGTGGCTGGAGAGATAGCACAGCGGGTAGGGCGTTTGCCTTGCACGCAGCTGACCCGGGTTTGATTCCCAGCATCCCATATGGTCCCCTGAGCAACGCCAGGAGTAACTCCTGAGTGCAGAGCCAGGAGTAACCCCTGTGCATCACCAGGTGTGACCCAAAAAGGAAAAAAAATAAAATTACATGGCCCTACTGCAGCCATGCGACATCATATGTTATTCATAATCAACAATAGAACACAAATTGTCTACTGTTGTCTTTTCAGCAGATCTGAGTGTTGGAGTAAAATCTCAAATAATAATGGTGGGTCTGGTGTCAAAATATTGAATGTGATCAAAGTAGAGAGAGAGAGTAATGTGGAAATAATCTACCCCACAGGTAGGGGGAGGGTGTGGGATAGGGGTATACTGGGGTTTTTGGTGGTGGAGAATGGGCACTGGTGAAGGCACGGATGTTTCATTGTGTGACCGCGGCTTAGACCCGAAAGCTTTGTAACTGCTCTCATGGTGATTCAATAAATAAAATTATAAAAAGTGAAAAAAAAGTAAGGTGGAGTTCATGCACAATTCAGTCAGCTAATCAGTGACTGAATAAATAGCAGTACTCCTACATAAAAAAATAAATTGGAAATAGCACTGTCTTTAAACGTTTTATTATAATGTAAATATAATAAAGTCTTTCCAAGACTTTATTATATTATATATAATAAAGTAAATAATAAAGTAAATATAATAAAGTCTTTCCAAGACTGTTTCAATCAGTTTCTTCTCTTTTTGAAAGCTACTTGTTTTTATTTTCTATAAATACTGTCCTTACATTTTGTCAAATTTATTGCTTCTTTGATCTTTTTTTTTTTTTTTTTGCCCTCCCGTTGATCGTCGATTTGCTCGAGCGGGCCCAGTAACGTCTCCATTGGAGACTTTGTTGTTACTGTGTCTGGCATATCGAATACTCTCGGTAGCTTGCCGGGCTCTCTGAGAGGGGCGGAGGAATCGAACTCGGGTCGTCCATGTTGGCCGCTTGTAAGGCGAACGCCCTACCTGCTGCGCTATCGGAGATTTTCATCTATTAGGAAAATTAACCCCCTGTCTAATAGTAACTACATGTTTTCATTTTTTATAAAAATTTTTATTAGTGAAACATCATGAGGTACAGTTGTAGACTTACAAATTTTTGTGCTTGGGTTTCAATTATACAATGATCAAAGTACCCATCCCTCCACCAGTGCCCATTCTCCACCACCACTAATCTCAGTATCCCTCCCACCCTCCATCCCCCCACCCCACTCCGCCTCTGTGGCAGGGCACTCCCTTTTGTTCTCTCTCTTCTTTTGGGTGCTGTGGTTTGCAAAAGAGGCATTGAATGGCCATCATGTTTGGTCTATAGTCTACTTTCAGAATGCATCTCCCATCCTGGGAGGATCCTCCCAACACCCTTTATTTGACAACCAATTTCTTAATAGGACTGAAGAATTGTTGTAAAGATTAGAAATCACACACGTAAATTGCCTGGCATATACTAGGTACTTAATGAATAATGATGTGGAATATGTGGAAATACCAGAATGAAAAGTGGAAAGAGAGAGAGATGTTAACAGAAAGAAAGGCTTTTCTTCGTCTGTGAAGTTGTGTTTTTTGCACGAGGTGAAATATAGCTAACTTGTATTACACTGAGTCACTACTGGTTGTTGGTAGCAGCTCAAGGCCATCAGACTGATTGCTTCAACCCACAGACAAATTTAAAAAAAACATCTTTTTCCCCAGAGAGAAATGATGAATGGAAGTGTTGAATGGCAGTCAATATTTAAATTAATGGGGCTGGAGCAATAGTAGAGCGGGTACGGCATTTTCCTTGCACCCAGCCAACCCAGGTTCAATTCCCAGCATCCCATATGGTCCCCTGAGCACCACCTGGAATGATTCCTGAGTGCAAACCCCTGTGCATCGCCCGGTGTGACCCAAAAAGCCAAAACAGTATTTAAATTAACAAATACAACGCTGTAAATATGCTGGGTAACTATAGCCGTTCCCCATGACTAGTTAAAACAGCTCTGTTTTAATTTTTGTTCTGTTATTTTGTTTTTCTCTAGTGAAGTTAGTAGTTTTAGCAGAAAAAATCCATTCCTGGAGAACTTTACTGACTTGAATTTCTCCATCTAGTAGACTGAAAAATATGAAACAGTTACTAGGAACAAATACTAGATCCCCTGAAGATTTAGTAAAGATCAGTCACAAGAGCAGCAGTGAAAGATCTTAGGCCTCTTTATGATACAACGATACAAGGATATAGAGTTTTTCTCAGTGGATCATGGAAATTAGAAAGCTATTGCAATGCATGGTAGCCCTTCTCTTTCTTCCCAGCTTCCCTGCGTCTACAGATGGAGTTCGGCCAACCCTTAGTCCTTTCTCTTGCCATAATACGCAACTGTCCACTCTTTTTTTTTAATTCTTTTTTTTTCTTTTGTTATTAGTGAAAAACCATGAGGTACAGTTATAGGCTTACAAATTTTGTGCTTGGGTTTCAGTTATACAATGATCAAGTGCCCATCCCTCCACCAGTGCCCATCATCCATCCCCATGGGTCCCAGCATCCCCCCCCTCATCCCACCCCCCGTCCCATCCTGCCTCTGTGGCAGGGTATTCCCCCTTGTTCTCTCTCTCTTCTTTTGGGTACTGTGTTTTGCAAGAGAGGCTTTGAGTGGCAATCATGTTTGGTCTATCGACTACTTTTAGCATGCTTCTCCCACCCTGGGAGGACCCTCACAACACCCTTCATTTGGTACTCTCTTCTCTATCTGAGCTTCCTTTTCACCTAGAGCCTGTGGCTGGCCTTCCATTCATGGAGCAAAATTCCTGGTACTAATCTCAGCCATTCCTGGGTGTTACTCTCCCTTTTTGTTGCTTTATGTTCCCCAGATGAATGCAATCTTTCTGTGTCTATCCCGCTCTTTCTGACTCATTTCGCTTAACATGATACTTTCCATGTAGTACCACTTGTATGTAAATTTCATAACTTCATCTTTTCTAACAGCTACATAGTACTCCATTGTGTAAATGTACCAAAGTTTCTTTAACCAGTCATCTGTTCTCGGGCACTCAGGTTTTTTCCAGATTCTGGCTATTGTAAAGAGTGCTGCAATGAGCAACTGTCCACTCTTGATGGCTTATATTAAAGATCCATTTCTTGCTCATGTTACCTACTGGTGGGTCTGGGTCTGATCTTGACTATGAGTTGACTTCATTCATTTTTCTCATTTCTCACCCTAAAGAAACAGTCAGGGGCTGGAGCGATAGTAGAGCGGGTAGGGCATTTGCCTTGCATGCAGCCAACCCAGATTCGGTTCCCAGCATCCCATATGGTCCCCTGAGTACCTCCAAGAGTAATTCCTGAGTGCAGAACCAGGAAGAATTCCTGTGAATCGCTGGATTTGACCCAAAAAGCAAAAGAAAGAAAAGAAGCAGTCATTATTTAGGATATGATGCATCTATGGGCAGGGGAAACGCATAAAATCCTAGCTGAGCCATGCAATTAAGCTTCAGGTGTGACATGTCCACCCAGAACCCATTATATAAGTACAATATGAAAGCGGTGGGTAAGACCCATATGAAGCACTAAATATCACATAGCATGCTGAGCGCAGGTGTGTAATCGTTTTAAATGGGACAAAAGGGCAAATCCTTGGGTGTCATGTATCAGTCATACCTTGTCCCCAGTCCTCTTGCATCAAGGTTTCTTCCTTGTTCTTTTCTACTCATCGTAACTGTTCTTTGTGTATAGTTCCTAGACTTCCTGTTTTATTTTTATATTTTTATTTGTGTATTTATTTTTAATCGAATCACCGTGATCTACAGTTACAAAACTTTCATGTTTCAGTTTCAGTAATACAATAATTGAACACCCATCCCTCCACCAGTGTACATTTTCCACCACCAATGTACCCAGTATCCCTCCCAGTCCCCATGTCACCCCTCCCCTGCATCTATGGCAGACAATTTTTCTCTTATTCTAGGATTCCTGTTTTGACTGCAGGAGATGTGACCTTGTCCTTATATTTTAGAGTTTCTCTCCCTAGATAGGGTATGCTCTATTTTTCTTCTTCCTTTTTTTTTGCATTTTTTTGGTTTACACCCAGTGATGCTCAGGGGTTACTCCTGGCTCTTCACTCAGGAATTACTCCTGGATGTGCTGGGGGGGGGGCATATGGAATGCCGGGGATCGACCTGACCTGGGTTGGCCTTGTGCAATGCAAACACCTTACCTGCTGTGCTATCACTCCTGCCATGCTCTATTCTTTTTTTTTTTTCTTTTCGGGTCATACCTGGCAATGCTCAGAGGTTACTCCTGGCTCTGCACTCAGGAATTACTCCTGGCGGTGCTCAGGGGACCGTTTGGGACACTGGGAATCGAATTTGGGTCGGCCTCATGCAAGGCAAACGCCCTACCCACTGTGCTATCACTCCAGCCCCCCATGCTCTATTCTTAACGGCACACAGAAAGGAATGCAAATTGTTTCAAAAGTATAGGAACTTCTTAGGAACCAAACGTAAAAATGACATCTACTTAGTTGTAGCAGGAAGGCTCCTGAGCACTTCTAAGGGGACTATGATTCACACTGGACCTGATTGTGTGGGGTGGGCAGGATAGCTCAGTGCTCCCTAGCTGTCCTGGCAGCCATCAAGGTCACCCAGCAGTGCTGTGTGTAGGTTAGGGGTTGAGGGGGAGTGAATGGCTTGGGAGCCACACCTAGTGGGTGTTTGGAGGGCCATGTGGTTTCAAGGATTGAGATTGGGGTCTCCACATGCCAGGCATACACTCTCTGTACTCTAGCCCCATCTCTCTGAGTCAGTTCCTCCAACATTTTTGGTGGGGGTGGTGAAGTTGATGGAGAATATCCTCATGGGTGTCTAGAATCCAGGCTATTCAGACACTAATTTGTCTTGTTCTGGATGCAGGTAGGCTTCATCCAGATCAATTCACAGAGAGGCTGACATTGAAATTCAGTGCCTTCAAAGAGAAAGCTATGATTCTCGCTTTTCACTGGAAAGCATTTTGTGCTAAAAATACTCATCACAAGCAGCCTTGTTTATAATTGATGGAGAAGAGACAGGGTTATCTCACCAAATGGGCACTTGGGAAAGTCACAAGAACATCTATTCCTACAGTATTTTCCTGAACATGATGCAAACCTAATTCTAGCTTTTTCTATCACATGTTCTAATTAGAAAATAAAGGCTGGCTGATTAAAGACCATGGATCTGGAGAGATTTGTGTTTGTCAAATCCTGTACTGAATCTCTGTGTAAAAGTCAATTTCTGACCATATAAAGTTATCAGAGACCAACTGTTCCCTCCTATATTGACATGAATGACCAGCATGAGTGTCTGATGTCTACTATTTTTGGACATTAGAATACTCCTCAGGAAATTTTTTCACTGTTGTGTAAAACACCCACCAACTTCCCCCCAGCGCTATGTAATCCCATCAATGGCCAAGACCCAGAGACTATAAAACCCAGCTCCCAGAAGTGCGCGGCTGCATTTGTGGCCGCGTGACATCTTATTATCTCATTCCTACTTTGGACAAACTGGCAGGCTACCGAATATAACCTGCCCACATGGTAGAGTCTGGCAAACTCCCCGTGGTGTACCTATTATGCCAAATACCAGTAACAATGATGGGTCTCATTCTCCTAACCCTGAAAGAGCCTTGAATATGGCACTTTTTAAAATCTCAGGGCTAGGGTGAAGGAGATGTCACTGGTGCCTGCTCGAGGCAATCGACGAACAACAGGATGATCCTGATCATGAGAATACTCCTCAGGAATTTTTTTCACTGTTGTGTAAAACATAAAATCTTATCTTATTTTTTCCTTTTGAAAAAATTTCTCCTTACCCTGATCCACTATTGTGAATGTCATCTGGTTCAGACTTCGTGGAAAACAATACGGAGATCTCTCCAAAAATAGGAATAAATCTCACATATGACCCAGCAATAGCACTTCTTGGCATCTGTTTCCCAAACAAAAAAGACATTAATTTGAAAGGATATATACACACATATGTTTAGCACAGTACTTAAGTCAAGATATGGAAACAACCCAAATACCGAACTATGGATGAAGGGATCAAGACACTGTGACATATATGAACAATAAAATACTGTGAAGCTCTAAGAAAGAACAAAATAATGCAATTTGCACAGACATGGATCATGTTGAGTGATTTCAATCAGAAGAAAAATGATTTCTCTCAGATGTAGTCCTTAAAGATACACAGCAAGGTAGCAACAAAAGGTAATAACAGAATTGATTCTCAGAACTGAGGTTGTGTGGGTTGGGTAGTTTCAAGAGGAGAAGAACTGGGGCTCTTGGGAGAGGGAGATGGGTACACTGGTGATGACTGTGTATTAGAATTATGTAAATGAGAAACCATCATTAACAAAATTGTAAATCACAGAAACTTAATCGATCAAAACCAAGTTTTTTTTTTAAATAGTCTTTTTGGGAGCATTTTAGAAAATCCCTTGTAAGGTTGTTCTAAATTGACAAATTTTGCTAAACAGTTTGATTAAACATCTTGATTTTTCTCAGTAGTTTTTGTCAACGTAATCTTAGTGCATATAAAAGTTACAATGTATGAAACAAATATGCATGAAATTATTCATCTCCCTAAGAACTTGAAAAATTCTATGCTGAATCTGACCTAAAGTTTTGATCAAGGATGGTGAACAGTGATATCATTACTGCTACTAGAAGACATTGTTAGTTAATTTTCACATTTTTTATTAGTAAGCTGGTTAAGAATCTACCAATTAAGAAAATCTATTGTGTGAGTGTGGGCGGGAGTCACACTCAGTGGTGCTCAGGTTTATTTCTGTCTCTGTGCTCAGGATATCCTCCTGCTGGTTCTCAGGGAATCGTATGTTGTTCTGGGCTTGACCTAGGATTGGCCACAAGCAAAGCAAGTGCTTTAACCCCTGTACTGTCTCTCTGGTCCAAGAGAATGATTTGGAAAAGAGTTTTACCATTATTTGTGATTTTAAAAATAAAAACATACAACTCGAGGCCAGAGAGATGGCTCAATAGGCTGAATTCATTCATTCTTCTTTTTTTTTGCTTTTTTGGGTCATACCCGGAGATGCACAGGGGCTAGTCCTGGCTCTGAAATCAGGAATTACTCCTGGCGGTGCTCAGGGGACCATATGAGATGCTGGGAATTGAGCCAGGGTTGGCCGCATGCAAGGCAAATGCCCTACCTGTTGTGCTATTGATTCAGCCCCTGAATTCATTCTTGGAATGATTCCTGACACCAGATGATCCTCAAACACCAAACTTAGAGTAGTCCCCGAGTACTATACGTTTAGCTCAATCCCCTAAATACAAAATGATAAAGTCAACTGCAGCTCAGAGTCTTCATTTTCTTCTGGATACCTGCTAGTCTGCTTCTGAAAATGACAAGTTTAAAGTTTTGTGGGTGGGGAGGAGAGGGAGAAAAAGGGAGACAATAATGTCCTATAATTCTGAAATTCTGTGATTATTGTTCACCAGTTCATTTTTTTTAGATTTATTTATTTACTTATTGATTTAGGCTTTTTGAGTCACACTTGGGGTAGTGCTCAGGGATTACTCCTGGCTCTGAGGTATTAATCCTGGCACTGCTCAGTGGACCATATGGGATACTGGGGATTGAACCCAGGTCCACTGCATGCAAGGCAAATGCCCTCTCTGCTGTCCTATCGCTCTGGCACCTATTAATCAGTTTAGATTTATTCTATTCGTATTACAGTGTTTTATTTTTTCGGGGGATAACAAGGCAGTGCATAGATCTCTATCTGTTTTTTTTAAATAATTTATTTCTTTATTGAATCACTGTGGGAAAAGTTACAGAGCTTTTGGGTTTAGGTCTCAGTCATGTAAGTATCAAACACATTTCCCTTTACCAATACTTATTTTTAACTGTGAACCCCAATAGAACCCCACCTCCCACCCCTCCCAATTCCTGTGTGGCAGATGAGTTCGAGTTAATACTCTATCTACTTTGACTAGATACATTGTTTCGATAGAAGATGCACAATTATTGTTTAGAGTTTATGACCCCCCCCCCCAATTAGATATGCTGAAACAGCGTTGTGAAATGATTTGCTTTCTAGAGCTTGGTTTAAGAATAAAATGATGTCGCGCGGCCGCAATAGCGGCCACGCAGTTTTGGATTTCTGCTGTTTTACTTATTAACCCTGGAAGTATTTCTATTAAAAGTTAGATAGTTAAGGGATTGGTTTCTGTGCTCTGGAGTCGTGACCGTGCTGGAGAGCCGCTCGTGGGGGGCAGCTGGTGACCTCGGTCGGGCATGAAGGACGGCCCAGAACGCCCCCCTTCCCATGAGGCCCCTGCTGCCCCCCACCCCCCGCTCAAACCTGCTGTCCACAAGGCTCCCGTGCGGCCGCCATCTTTCTTTCCAGAGAGGAGCGGGCGAGTGGGACAACACCCTTTCCCCTCCGGGCAGGCATGGTGGCGCGGTTTAACACATAGTCCATTTGCTTTTCTGCTCCAAGCGGGTGGCTCTCTGTGCTAAGTCCTTGTGCCTCCGGGCCGTGGCCGTGCCGGAGAGCCACTCGTGGGGGGCAGCTGGTGACCTCGGTCGGGCGTGAAGGACGGTCTATATGGTTTTTGGATTATAAAGCTATATATATTTTTTCAAGTTTCATCCTTCCATAACAAGCCTGAAACTCAATCATGAATAACTATAACTTTCTAATATGATTATTCAATAAAAAAAAGACCGGTGTTAATTTAACTGATTCTGTAATTTCTTCACATAAGGTATAAGATACCTCCAAGTATACATTCTTTCACATGAGTGATCCTTCTCTGTGGCTAAGTCTACCATAGAATGCCTTCGCCAGGATGTAGCCCAAGCAACACCTGACAATAGGTACTGGACCTACTATCACTCTATAAGAGTGTTGAAATCCTAACTTATTGTTAAGTCCAGTCCCCACATTCTGAGGCAGTATTCAATTACATCTTTATCTAAGAACCATGGTGGAGAGCTCACTATAAATTTATACTTTTATTGGGGATATAACAAGACATTTTCTTCAGAAAAAGGAAATTTGTTTTAAAAGTAAATAGTTCTCCTAGAAATAAAAACTTTGGGGATATTTTCAATTTCTTTTTGTCAAACCCAGCAGTGTTGGAGGAGGAATGAGTATTTGATCATTGTATAACTGAAACCCAAGCACAAAAATTTGTAAGTATACAACTGTACCTCATGGTGTTTCACTAATAAAAATTTAAGGAAAAAACCCCAGCAGTGTTTAGTCCTTCCTACTAGCTCTGTGCTCAGATATCACTCCTGGTAGTTGTGGGGGAAACCATATAATGTGCTGGTGATTGAACCAGGGTCTTGAACCCATGTACCATCTCTTGGGTTCGCTTGGCATTTTTTAACACACTGGACCACACATGGCTGTGATCAGGACTTGCTCCTGGATCTATGTCCAGGAATAATTCTTGGTAGTGCTCAAGGGTCCATATACCATGCTGAAAATCAAATATGGCTGGCTGCATGGAAGGCAAGTGACTTGCTTACTACTCTTTGGAATTTGGGGGGTGACTGGAGTGTTGGGCCACAACTATTTTCTACGCTTACTGCTGACTCTGTGCTCAGGGATTACTCCTGAAAATGCTCAGGGAACAGTGGTTGAACCCAGTTGACAGTATGTGAGTCAAGCACCTTACACACTGTATTACCTCTCCAGACCTACCAGTTGAGAAATTTTCAATGGTAGTTGTCTATACTATAAAAATAATATGTTTCCACTACCAAGTGCTCTCTAGTAATTGTTAAATGGAGTATTTTTGATGAAGGTCATTATGTTAGGGTTCATGGGTCATTGTCTTTGTGAAAAGTCTGTAGCATTTGAACTCATTGCAGAACTGGAATCTGAGCTCTCAGTATAGTTTGTGCCAAATAGCTTTTTATTATGACAGCGATGAGGTGACACTGACACAACCAACTTATCCTCCAATCAGTAAAATTTCTATATGAAATGGAATTAACATGATTAATTTATCTAAAGGCTGTATCAATTTCTATTCCTTGTCTTTCATAAATTTTCAGTCTGGAACCATGTACAATCCTGCTTATTACCAATGAACTCATTCACAGTTACCTAAAAGGGTACAGAAACTTTCCTATTTTTCATTTTTTTCTAAAATAGTGGAAATACATTATTATATTTTTGTTTTGAGGCACACAAGTTGGTACTCAATAACTATAAGCATGCTTAGAGATCACCCCTGAGTGACCATGATGGAATGATGTGGATTAACCATGAGCTTCCCACATATGACGCACATGCTCAGTCTGTTGAATTATCTCTCCCGCTTAAAAAATTATTTTAAATCTGCTAAAATAATGATATAGTTTCTCATTACAGATTAGAATAAAAATATAACCTTAAAATCTGAAGAAACGAATTCTTTGAGTAAAATACTGATTAGTACTTGAAAGTTCTGACTTTCATAGCCTCATCTTGCATTGCTCTCTTTAATAAGTAAAAGTACAAGATTCCTAGTTAAATGTGAATGTCAGTGACAAATGAGAATAGGTTTTTGTTACTGTAAGTATGTTCCATACAATATTTTAATACATACTAAAAACTATATTTCTTAAAACTCAAATGGACATCTCATAATTATCAGATATATCTTCTGTAGTTGTGCTAGTCTTTTGGATTAAGTGCTTAATATAGCACTGTAGCACTGTCTGCCCATTGTTCATCGATTTGCTCGAGTGGGCACCAGTAACATCTCCATTGTGAGACTTGTTACTGTTTTTGGCATAGTGAATACGCCACAGGGAGCTTGTCAGGTTCTGCCGTGCAGGCGGGATACTCTCGGTAGCTTGCTGGGCTCTCCAATAGGGACGGAGGAATTGAACCTGGGTTGGCCACGTGCAAGGAAAATGCCCCATCTGGTGTGCTATCACTAAAGCCCAAGTGCTTAATATAAGGCTTAATAACAAAGAGGCAGTTAGAAGAAATTTATTTTAAGCTCGTTCCAGTTCAGATAGAGATTTTGACATTACATATAATATGGCAGGTAAACAGTATGTCAGTAAACAATAGATAGGCATTCAGGTAGGTAGACATCCTGGATCATTATCCAGCCCTAATGATGCTGCGAATGAACAGAGGAAGCCAATGAACAGAACCCTTTGCTAAAAAAGGGAATGTATGTTGAGATCTTAACTACTACAATCAGAGTATAAGATCAAAGTTAGAGCAGAAGCGAAGTTTTCATATTCAGATATTGGCAAATTACTCCATTTCCTAATCAGAATGGATTACTGACATTCAAATGAATTTTAAAGAAAGCGGTACTTACCACACCCCAGTTTGATGTCCAACAGTAAGCCAGGTACTGTAGACAATCAGAGATATGCCCCATCTTTAATTTTCTGTAAATACATCCCTTTGCTAAGTGAACTGTTTTACTTGGGGGTCAGTGTGGACAGGATAGGACAGATTATATCTACTATTCCCTATGAAATACAACTATAATGCACTAGATGTTCGATTAGAACTCCAGTATTGGGGGGGGGGATTGGGAAGAATAACAACCTGGGATTTCGATCTCCTTAGCTGCCCTATAGAGAGGGTATTTCATGGTGGGAATTCATTCTGTCACTAATGTCGCAACTGAAGGAAGTAGCATATACAACATATGATAAGCTGGTACCTTACATAATGTGATAAAAGAAGTAGCCCCCATCCATATTAGTTTGGTAGAGTGATTGTAACTAAATATCATCTGGGTGGCTTTATTGATATTTTAATTTTTTTAAATTCATTTTTAATTTAATATATAATATGCTGAATTTACATGTTAAACAGAGATGGATGTCTTTTTCTTTTTTTTCTTTTTCTTTTTTTTTGTTTTTTTTGTTTTATTTATTTATTTTTCTTTTTTTATTAGTGAAAAACCATGAGGTACAGTTATAGGCTTACAAATTTTGTGCTTGGGTTTCAGTTATACAATGATCAAGTCCCCATCCCTCCACCAGTGCCCGTCATCCATCCCCATGGGTCCCAGCATCCCCCCCACCCTCATCCCCCCCCGTCCCATCCTGCCTCTGTGGCAGGGTATTCCCCCCTGTTCTCTCTCTCTTCTTTTGGGTACTGTGTTTTGCAAGAGAGGCTTTGAGTGGCAATCATGTTTGGTCTATCGACTACCTTCAGCATGCTTCTCCCACCCTGGGAGGGCCCTCACAACACCCTTCATTTGGTACTCTCTTCTCTATCTGAGCTTCCTTTTCACCTAGAGTCTGTGGCTGGCCTTGCATTCATGGAGCAAAATTCCTGGTACTAATCTCAGCCATTCCTGTGTGTCACTCTCCCTTTTTGTTGCTTTATGTTCCCCAGATGAATGCAATCTTTCTGTGTCTATCCCGCTCTTTTTGACTCATTTCGCTTAACATGATACTTTCCATGTAGTACCACTTGTATGTAAATTTCATAACTTCATCTTTTCTAACAGCTACATAGTACTCCATTGTGTAAATGTACCAAAGTTTCTTTAACCAGTCATCTGTTCTTGGGCACTCAGGTTTTTTCCAGATTCTGGCTATTGTAAAGAGTGCTGCAATGAACAAACAATTGCAGATGTCACTTCGACTATACCTTTTTGCCTCTCTGGGATATATTCCCAGGAGTGCTATAGCTGGGTCAAATGGTAGATCAAATTCTAATTTTTTGAGAGTCGTCCATACTGTTTTCCAAAAGGGTTGGACCAGCCGGCATTCCCACCAGCAGTGAAGGAGGGTCCCTTTCTCGCCACATCCGCGCCAGCACCGGTTGCTTTTGTTCTTGTGGATGTGGGCCAGTCTCTGTGGTGTGAAATGATATCTCATTGTGGTTTTGATCTGCATCTCTCTGATGATTAGTGATGTAGAGCATTTTCTCATATGCCTTTTTGCCATTCAAATTTCTTCTTTGCGAAAGTTTCTGTTCATTTCCTCACCCCATTTTTTGATGGGGTTGGGTGATTTCTTCTTGTGGAGTTTAACCAGTACCTTGTATATCCTTGATATCAACCCCTTGTCGGATGTGTACTTGGTGAATATCCTTTCCCATTCTGTAGGCTGTCTTTGTATTTTGGTCAATGTTTCTTTTGAGGTGCAGAAGCTTCTTAGTTTAAGATAGTCCCATTTGTCTATCTCTGTTTTCACTTGCTCGGCCAGTGGCGTGACATCTTTGAAGATACCATTAGCTTCAATATCATGGAGAGTTTTGCCGACTTTGTCTTCAATAAACATTATGGATTCTGGTCTGATGTTGAGGTCATAAATCCATTTTGATCTTACTTTTGTGCATGGTGTTAGGCAGAGATCTGAGCCCACTTTTTTGCATGTAGCCGTCCAATTTTGCCAGCACAGTTTGTTGAAGAGGCTTTCCCTGCTCCATTTCACTTTTCTTGCCCCCTTATCAAAAATTAGATGATTATATGTTTGGGAGGAAATGTCAGTATATTCAACTCTGTTCCATTGGTCTGCAGCTCTGCTTTTGTTCCAGTACCATGCTGTTTTAATTATTACTGCCTTGTGGTAGAGTTTGAAGTTAGGGAGGTTGATTCCTCCCATTTTCTTTTTCACAATAATTGCTTTAGCTATTCGTGGGGGCTTATTGTTCCATATAAATTTCAGGAGTGTTTGCTCCATTTCTTTGAAGAATGTCATGGGTATCCTTATAGGGATTGCATTGAATTTGTACAGTGCTTTGGGAAGTATTGCCATTTTGATGATGTTGATTCTCCCCATCCATGAACAGGGGATATTTTTCCATTTCCTCGTGTCCTCTTTTATTTCCTGAAGTAGCGTTTTATAGTTTTCCTTGTACAGGTCCTTTATTTCCTTAGTTAAGCTGATTCCTAGATACTTGATTTTCTGGGGCACAGTTGTGAATGGGATTGTTTTCTTGATGTCACTTGCTTCTCTTTCACTATTTGCGTATAGGAATGCCATGGATTTTTGGGTATTGATTTTATAGCCTGCCACTTTACTATACAAGCCTATTGTTTCTAGGAGTTTCTTGGTAGAGGTTTTAGGGTTCTCTAAGTATAGTATCATGTCATCTGCGAATAGTGAGAGCTTAATTTCTTCTTTCCCTATCTGGATGCCCTTAATATCTTTTTCTTGCCTAATCGCTATTGCAAGTACTTCCAGTACTATATTGAACAGTAGTGGAGAGAGTGGGCATCCTTGTCTCGTCCCTGACCTTAGGGGGAAGGGTCTCAGTTTTTCCCCATTGAGGATGATGTTTGCTGTAGGCTTGTGGTAGATGGCTTTAACTATATTGAGGAAAGTCCCCTCTATCCCCATTTTGGCAAGGGTTTTCATCATGAATGGGTGCTGGATCTTGTCAAAAGCTTTCTCTGCGTCTATTGATATGATCATATGATTTTTATCTTTTCTTTTGTTGATATGATGGATTATGTTGATTGATTTCCGAATGTTGAACCATCCTTGCATCCCTGGGATGAATCCCACTTGGTCATGATGTATGATCTTTTTGATGAGTTGTTGTATTCTATTGGCTAGTATTTTGTTGAGAATCTTCGCATCCGTGTTCATCAGGGATATTGGCCTGTAGTTTTCTTTTCTTGTGGTGTCTTTGTTTCCTTTTGGTATTAGAGAGATATGGGCTTCATAGAAGCTGTTTGGGAGAGTTTCTGTTTTTTCAATTTCCTGGAAAAGCTTGAGAAGAATTGGCAATAGGTCCTCTTTAAATGTTTGGAAAAATTCGCTAGTAAATCCGTCTGGGCCTGGGCTTTTGTTTTTGGGAAGACTTTTGATTACAGTTTCAATTTCCTTGATGTGAATGGGTCTATTCAGGTACTCTATATCTTCTTGATTCAGCTTTGGGATATGGTAGAGATCCAGGAATTTATCCATTTCTTCTAGGTTCTCGTGTTTCGTGGCATAGAGACTTTCAAAGTAGTCTCTGATGATCTCTTGAATTTCTTTAGTTTCTGTTGTGATATCCCCATTCTTATTTCTGATTCGATTTATTAGGGTTCTCTCTCTCTGTTTCTTTGTGAGTGTTGCTAGTGGTTTATCTATCTTATTTATTTTCTCGAAGAACCAGCTCTTGGTTTCATTGATCTTTCGGATTGTTTCTTTGTTTTCCATGTCGTTGATTTCTGCTCTAAGTTTTATGATCTCTTTCCTTCTGCCTGATTTAGGCTCTTTCTGTTGATCCTTTTCTAAGGTCTTGAGCTGTGAGGTCAAATTGTTTATGTGCATCGTTTCTATCGACTTAAGATAGGCTTGCAGAGCTATAAATTTTCCCCTTAATACAGCTTTCGCTGCATCCCATAAGTTCTGGTAGTTTGTGTCTTCATTCTCATTTGTTTCCAGGTATCTTTTGATTTCATCCTTGACTTCGTTCCTGACCCACTCATTGTTCAGCATCGAGTTGTTTAATTTCCAGGTGTTTGATTTGGTTCTCCGTGTCTGTGTGTGATTCACTTCTATCCTCAGTGCATCATGGTCTGAAAAGATGGCTGATACTATTTCTATCTTCTTGATTCTGTTGAGGTATGTTTTGTGTCCTAGCACATGGTCTATTTTGGAAAATGTTCCGTGCGCACTGGAGAAGAATGTGTATTCTTTCTTTTTGGGGTGTAAAGCCCTGTATAAGTCCATAAGCCCTTTCTCTTCTATTACTTCTTTCAAAGCCAATAATTCCTTGCTGGGTTTTGTTCGTGTTGATCTATCCAGAGGTGATAAGGCGATGTTGAAGTCTCCAAGTACTATTGTGTTGGTAGTGATGTCCTCCTTAAAATCTGTTAGCAGTTGTTTTAAATATTTAGCTGTTCCCTCATTAGGTGCATATACATTTAAGAGTGTGATTTCTTCCTGTTGTACGTATCCCTTGATGAAGAGAAAATAGCCTTCACTGTCCCTTCTAATCTTTTTCAAGGTAAAATTAATGTTGTCAGATACTAGTATGGCCACCCCAGCTTTTTTGAGGGAGTTGTTTGCTTGCAGGATTGTTTTCCATCCTTTGACTTTGAGTCTGTGTTTGCTCTGGCTGTTGAGGTGAGTTTCTTGTAGGCAGCAGAATGTTGGGTTCTGTCTCTGTATCCATTTTGCCACTCTGTGTCTCTTAACTGGTGAATTTAGACCATTGACATTGAGAGAGAGAATGGTTATGGGGTTTTGTGTCATGTTTCTGTGCGGGTGTGTTGTGGTTGTAGGGTTTGTCTTTTCTTATAGTAGCCCCTTTAGGCCTTGCTTTAGGTTTGGTTTTGAGTCTATGAAGTTCCTGAGCTGCTGTTTATCTATAAAATAATGTACTGTTCCTTTGATTTTGAGGGAGAGTTTAGCCGGGTAGAGTATTCTTGGGGAGGCATTCATTTCCGTGAGTTTTTTGACTATATCTTGCCACTGCCTTCGGGCTTGTAGGGTTTCCTCTGATAGGTCTGCTGTGAATCTAAGGGATGCTCCTTTGTATGTGATTTCCTTCTTTGCTCTTGCTGCTTGCAGTATTGTGTCTCTATCGGCAGTATCTATCATTCTAAGTATGATATGTCTTGGAGTGTTTTTGTTGGGGTCTCTTTTAGCTGGCACCCTTCGGGCTCCTTGAACCTGAATGGCTGCATTGTGCAGCTCTGGGAAGTTTTCAGCAATGATTTGTTTGACGGTGTTTTTTTCGTTGGTATTGTTTCCCTGAGGTTCAGGTAGTCCCATGATTCTAATATTGTTCCTCTTGGAATCATCTGCTAGGATTCTGATTCTCTGTAGAGCCATTTTGAGGTCCCTTGCCACTGTTTGTTGTTGCGTGTTGGCTTGTTGCAGCTGATCTTCCAGGTCACTGATTCTCTCTTCAGCTGTGGTCATTCTATTTTTAAGAGAAGAAACTGAGTTTCTCATTTCACCTATGGAATCTTTTAATCGTGACATTTCTGCCCTCATTTCTTCTCGTAATTTGTCTATTTTTTCTGTGGTGTTACTGGCTGTCTGTCTGACTGTTTCATTGAGTTGATTGAACATCTTGATGACTTCGTACCTGAATTCTATGTCAGAGAGGTCCCTTAGGTGAGCTGTATTGACAGAATGGTCTAGATTGTTTTCGTTGTTCTCCCCTTGTGTTGGAGATTTTCTTTGTTTCTTCATATTGCTGAGTAGGTTGGATTACTAGATTCCTTGAGGATTAGGTTCCTTAGTGTGGGAAAACAACCTGCGGCCGCTGGAAATTAAGCCACGCCCACTTTTGAGGCCACACCCACTTTGAGGAGGCCACGCCTCTACAGAACCCTGGGTTTGGGATGAGATGGGCGCCGCCGTCAGGTCAGGAGTGAAGAGGGCAGGGCAGACGCTCAAAACTGCTTCTCTTCAGGCATCACGGGGGACACCTGGGGTCCTGCAGGGAAAGATGGAGGTCCCAGGGTCGCGAGCCGGCAGCTGTTCTGACCTGGAATTAAGATGAGATGGGCGCCGCCGTCAGGTCAGGAGTGAAGAGGGCAGGGCAGACGCTCAAAACTGCTTCTCTTCAGGCATCACGGGGGACACCTGGGGTCCTGCAGGGAAAGATGGAGGTCCCAGGGTCGCGAGCCGGCAGCTGTTCTGACCTGGAATTCGATATTTTAATTTTTTATTTAAGCATAGTGGCTTCCAATACTGTTAATAACAGAATTTCAGACATACAATGTTCCAACTCTGAACCCATCACCTGTGTCAGTCTTCCTCCACCAATAGACTGGGTATCTTTATTTTTCAATTTTTTTATATTTACTGAATCACCGTGAGGTACAGTTGTAGACTTACAAACTTTCGTGCTTACATTTCAGTCATACAGTGATCGAGTACTCATCCCTCCACCAGTGCCAATTCTCCACCACTGATGATCCCTAGACTTGGGTGGCTTTAAACAGAAGACATTTCCCCCCAGTAAACTGGAAGTCTAAGATCAAGGTGTTGGCAGGGTTGATTTCTCCGAGCCTGATGTTCTTGGCATGCGGATTGTCACCTTCTCTTTGTGTTCTCACCTGGCATTTCATCTGTGCTACACATATCTGGAATCTCTTCTCATAAAGACAGCAGTCTCATCATCTTTTACAAGGACTCTTCCCAAATAATAGTTTCAATGTAAGCTACTGGGAATTCAGACTGCAGCACATGAATTTGGGACAGAGGGTGGGAATGAATTCAGTCCATAACTCAAGAATTCAGCACCTCCCTGAATACTAATAATGATGGGCTCCTTTCCCACAGAAGTTTTTTGTCCCTCTTCCACTGAGAGCCATCTCATCCAGATCCACCCCGCCCTTTCTAGGTCACAGGCCAGAAACTTTCTCCATCTGTGGCCATCGTGGAGATCCAGCAAAGTTCCTTTGTTATGGAAAACGTGAACCAACCTTATCTTTGTATCAAACAGATTTTTGTTTTTTAAATTTGGGGGTATTTTTTCCATTATTTGACCCCCAAAGACCATGTTGGTGGGGATATTTGACTTTTATTTATTTTATTTTTTAAAATTTTTATTAGCAAAATACCATGAGATACAGTTGTAGACTTACAAATTTTTGTGCTTGGGTTTCAGTTATACAATGATCGAGTTATACCCATCCCTCCACCAGTGCCCATTTTCCACCACCACTGATCCCAGTATCCCTCCCATCCCCCATCCCCCCATCTCACCCTGCCTCTGTGGCAGGGCATTCTCTTTTGTTCTCTCTCTTCTTTTGGGTGTTGGGGGTATTTTGTGATGATGTCATTGGGAACTTGCACACAGGAGAGGGACAGTCCATCCTAGGGTTATCGAATTCTTAGAGTAAGAACTACGCTGCCCGTATGCAAACCAACCAGCTGTGAATCCATAGCCCTCTCTCCTTGTTTCAGATTTCCGAAGTCACAGATATGATACTACTGTACCAAATTACCCTAAGGACATTACCAGTCAATGAGGGACAGGTCCTATAGAGAATAACTCAGTAAATTTACTCAGCTGAGTCAATCCCAAACCTACTCAGTTGATACTCCTCTCGCTTGTTGATCCTTTCTCATGAAAGGCACCAAGGCACCTGTTACTCCTTATGCTTCTGTCCACCCCTGCTACCTGCTAGTATGACTATATGGTTATATGTGCTATAATATGCCCAATTTGTTAGGAATGAGGAGAAACAAACTGTGTTTTCTATTTGAAAATTTCATCCTATTGGGAAATTGCCGCCATAAAGTCAGTGGGTTGGAGCGATAGCACAGTGGTAGGGCGTTTGCCTTGCGTACAGCCAGCCCAGCTGAGCCGGGTTTGATTCCTCTGCCCCACTTGGAGAGCCCAGCAAGCTACCGAGAGTATCTCGCCTGCACGGCAAAAGCTGTGAGGTATTCAATATGCCAAACACAGTAACAATAAGTCTCAGAATGGAGACATTACTGGGTCTGCTCGAACAAATTGATGAATAACGGGAGGACCGTGACCGTGAGAGTCAGTGGGAGGGTTGGGGAGGCTGGAGGAGAATTCTGGGGACATTGGTGGTAGAAAATGTGCACTGGTGAAGGGATGGGTGTTCCATCATTGTGTGACCGAAACTCAGACATGAAAGCTTTGTAATTGTATCTCACAGTGATTCAATAAAAAGGAAGACAAGGAAAAATAAGAAAATTTTACCCCACTGAATATAAAGTAACAGAATAGGAGACTAACACCCAAGAATAGCCCAATTAAGTACCAGGAGGTTCACTTCATAGATCAGAGGCCAGCCACACATGCTAGGGGAAAATGCAGCTCAGATAGAGAAGGGAGCACCAAATAAAGGGTGTTGGGAGGATCCTCCCAGGATGAGAGAAGCATGCTGAAAGTAGACTATAGACTGAACATGATTGCCACTCAATGCCTCTTTTGCAAACAACAGTGCCCAAAAGGAGAGAGAGAACAAAAGGGAATGCCCTGTCACAGGGGTGGTGTGGGATGGGGTGATGAGAGGGATACTGGGAGCACTGGAGGTAGAGAATGGGCACTGGTGGAGGGATGGGTACTCAATCATTGTATAACTGAAACCCAGTCACAAAGAATTGTAAGTCTGTAGACAGTACCTCATGGTGTTTCACTAATAAAAATAATGAAAAAAAATTCACCCCAAATTTATTTAATGTGCCATGGTTTACTGTCCGATTAATGCTAGTTTCATGCATACACCCTTCCCACACCACAACCCAGTTCTGCTCCCCTCCACTTATGGTCCCAAGAACCTCTCTCTTCCTTCTCCCTCCCACCACTTCAGCTCAATTCTGTAGGCCAAATCTCTAGTATTCTTGCTTTCAGCTGTTTGTTGCTTTTTAATAAGTTTCTTTATATCCCCCATATGAGACATCATTCTGGTATTTGCCTCCCTCCTTCTAACTCAACACAGCATATCCTCTAGTTCCATCCATGTAAAGCAAATTGTACGATTTTCTCTTTTAGAGCTGAGTAGTATTCTATTGTGTATTTAGACCACAGTTTCTTTATCCGGTCTTCTATTCACAGACACTTGGCTTGTTTTAAGATCTTGACTATTGTGAACTGTGCTGAAATTAACATAGGGGCAAAAATGCCCTTTCAACCAAGTCAGGTTTGGGGACCTTTGGTGTAAATGCTGAGGAGTAGGATAGATCAGAAACCAGACTGTCTCTCAATGGCATTTATCTGAGCCTCACTAGACCTGAATACAGAGAGAGTTTTGGGACCAGAGAGATAGTGTAGGGATAAGGAGCTGGCCTTGCATGCAGATGACCCCATTTTTTCCCTCAGCACTGTATATGGAACTCTGAGTACCACCAAAGTGCTCTCTGACAGATCCATAAATAATACTCTGAGCACCTCTGGGTGGGGCCCTGAAATCATCCAACAAAACAAGCAAACACATTTAAAAATATCTCCCCTACAAAAAGTTGTTGCCCTAAAAATAATTCTTTCCTTTGCTCCAGTACTATCAGGGACCAAAAAAAAAAAACAAATGAATACTTAAAAAGGCTCTAAAAATTAACTTTATTGGAACCACATCCCATAAAGGCAAGCTAGGACTGTGATCAATCTAATTAAGTGGAATACTTTGTAAACTTAAAGATTGAAGGTGTTCTAGATCTATTTTTGCTTACCAACTGGTCGCCAGGTTGCCCTTCACCCCCTTCTCTCTCTCCCTCTGTGTGTTTTAGGCAACATCTGGCAGTTCTCAGGGATTACTCCTGGCTCTGTGTTCTGCAATAATTCTGTGGGACTCAGGGGACCATATGCTGGGGATTGGATATGTGCAAAGCTAGTTCCCTACCTGCTGTACTATCTCTCTGCTCCCAATTTTTAAATACTGAATGTTATTACTGGTGTGATCCTTTTAAAGTTCAAGCCTGGGGTCCTGAGAGATAACTAAAAGTTATGGAGCATATGATTTGTAAGTAAAAGGCCTCGGCTTCATTCCCTGTACCACATTGTCTCTGAGCACTGCTGGAAGCAACCCCCAAAAAGATCCAGGCGTGAGTCTAAAAATAAATGAGCAAACAAGAAAACCTAATCTTATCAGATCACTCTTCTATGCAGGACCATGGGATGGCTCACTCATTCACTCAGAGCAAAACCCAGAATCCAAGTAGTGACTTGGAATACTTCAAGTAATCTCTATCTCCTCTCCTCTCCTCTCCTCTCCTCTCCTCTCCTCTCCTCTCCTCTCCTCTCCTCTCCTCTCCTCTCCTCTCCTCTCCTCTCCTCTCCTCTCCTCTCCTCTCCTCTCCTCCCCTCCCCTCCCCTCTCCTCTCCTCCCCTCCCCTCCCCTCCCCTCCCCTCCCCTCCCCTCCCCTCCCCTCCCCTCCCCTCCCTTCCCCTCTCCTCTCCTCCCCTTCCATCCCCTCCCCTCTCCTCCTTCCCTCCTCTCCTCCCCTCCCCTCCCCTCCTCTCCTCTCCTCCTCTCCCCTCCACTCCTCTCCTCCCTCCCCTCCCCTCTTCTCCCCTCTCTTTCCCTCTCCTTCCCTCTCATCTCCTCCTCCCCTCCCATTGTCCCTCCCTTCCTTCTCCCTCCCTCTCCTTCTTTCCTCCCTCCCTCCCCTCTTTTCTTCCCTCCCTCCCCTCCGTTCCTCCCTCATTCCCTTCTTTTCTTCCCTCCTTTCTTCCCTCCTTCCCTCCCTCCCTTCTTTTCTTCCTTCTTCCCTCCCTCCTTCCCTTCACCCCTCCCCTCCCCTCTCCCCTCCCCTCTCCCCTCCCTCCCTCCCTTCCTTCCTCCCTCCCTCCCTCCCTCCCTCCCTCCCTCCCTTCCTTCCTTCCTTCCTTCCTTCCTTCCTTCCTTCCTTCCTTCCTTCCTTCCTTCCTTCCTTCCTTCCTTCCTTCTCTGAGAAGCAGTTTCAAAGCCTCGCATGCAAGGCAACTGCTCTACCACTGAGCCCCATCCCTATCCCTTCCTTCATTGCTCCATCCCTTCAATACTTCATTGCTCTTTCTCGCCTTAGCCACACTGACACACTGGTTAGAAATCCTGCTCATTCCATTGATTGTTCTGACTTTCTCTCTTTTAGCTGTCAAATCCTTGCTTAATCATCGACTTCTCAGCGAGACTTTCTCTGACTTGGGTTTCTTTCTTTGTGGTAATTGGTGTATGGGCACACCTAGCAGTGCTTAGGGGCCTCCCACATGCAATGTTGGTACTCCAGTTCTATGACTATCTCCATCTCTCTGGCCATCCTTTTTATTTGTTATTTACCGTTTGCTTCTCAGAACTAGACCGTCAGTTTGTGTGGGAAGAGATAATTGTCTATTTCGTTCATCATTGTACCCCATGTATAGTGCTCCCTTGCATAGTGGGTGCTCACTCGGTATTTATTGAACGAATGAACTGATGGTCTGTATTATTGATAACAAAGCTCTGAGGAGTAATTGTGCAATATTTTGGCTTTATTTATAGATTAACAGAACTTTTTTTTATGACATCTTATTGTCTTATTCCTACTTTGGACAAACTTGCAGGCTATCGAATGTAGCCTGCCCACAGGGCAGAGTCTGGCAAACTCCCCGTGGCGTACCAAATATGCCAAATACCAGTAACAATGATGGGTCTCATTCTCCTAAATAGCCTTGAATATAATCTCAGGGCTAGGATGAAAGAGACGTTACTGGGGCCTGCTCGAGGCAATCGACGAATAACAGGATGATGAAATGAAATGAAATGAATTTATAGATTGATAATATTAATAGTGATTCATTAAGTTATTATACATAGGATATGTTGCCAGAAACTTGATAGCAAGGACTGTCTGGTTTCAGCTAGGCAAGATTTTTTCTTTGGTGATTGGTGATAAGGATTTAGTATAATTTTTAAAGATCCAGATAACAGAAATTCTCTTCATATATAGATAGTAATTTAGCTACCACACTGGTAATATTCTAGTAGACTAAATTTGTTATTGTTCCATACCTGGTTGTGTTCAATGGATTATTTAGTACTTGAGTTTGAACATAGTTCCTGCATATGCTTCAGTCCTGTGGGCTATCATCCTAGCCCTTAATATATATGTCATAGGACAAATTTATATTTTTGGTTAATTCTGTACCTTTAACTCCTAGACCAATTCATAGAAGTAGTGATTAATTGTTGATTTACTGAGTAGTGGGCTGAATGAATAAATAGAAAAACACTCCTAATTTATATTCCCAAATGTCTTCTCATCCACTCATTCAGCTGCACTGGTTTGTTTTTCTTCATCTGTCATTTATCATTTACCCTTATACCCTTAGCACATAGTAAGTATACACAGTATATTGAATAGGTGGTGAATGAGTAAATTAATTACTAGTGTGTGCTAGAAATGCACATTCAATTCAGTCTAATCATTGCTTTGTCAGTTTCAACTGACTATATATATATATATATATATATATATAATGGCAAAGCCTGGCAAGCTACCCGTGACGTATTCGATATGCCAAACACAGTAACAACAAGTCTCAAAATGGAGACATTATTGGGCCCACTCGAGCAAATCAATGACCAACGGGAGGACAGTGGACAGTGACTTTCATGGAAATGGTCCTACACATGTTCACTTTCTAAAAAGAGAAAAATGACAACATTCTAGATTTAATGTGGTTATGCTCTCAACAGTTTTACTCTTTTCTTTCAGAGTCAAAAAAGTAGAAATTTTACTGGAAAGTAAAAGAGAGAGGAAAAGGAACTCTCCAAGAGGGAGGAACTTAGTATGGGACTAAGTTTACTTTTTCAAAAATACCTTAAAAAGCCCAAACTCCAGCTTTTCTGTTCATTCATTATCATTGGAGCAAACTCTATTACTTTCTTGGCATGGCTGCCAGCATATTATAATGCTTCCATGAAGAGCCTTCCAATGGTAGCATAAAGTGTATAAGCATTGACAGAACAATTCAATTAATTCACCTCTTTGAGCTAGCTTGTTGGGAGCTGACTCATCTAAAATGGTGTTAACCTACTGCTATGCTATGAATCTATAAAGAGCTGACACACGAGATTAGATTCATTTTTATACTTACCTTCGCATTTTAATACTATAAAGAAAAATGAAAACATTATTCATAAAAACATTTATATTAATTTAGTTTTGTCATTCATGTAACAGCAGCATTAAACTGACAAAAGTTGTGTAATATCTCAAAGATTATTAACAATTTGTCTACTGGTTCCAGGATGGTATCTGGCTGTGTAGCCCAAGAAAATCACTTAGCATTCATAACACAATTGAAATAAGAAGCACTGATTAAGGACATTTTTTGACTCAGTTACGATTAGTTTTGGTTGTAAGTATAAATGAGAAAATCAGTAAATAAGGGGACTACAAATAGCTCAATAGCCTGGAGTATATACTTTGCATGCAGGAGGCCCAGGTTAGATAATTGGCACCTCGTGGTCCCCCAAGCACTGGCAGAAGTAAAACCCAAGTATTGAAGGGGTAGTATCCCCTGAACCCAGCTGAGCATGTCCCCCATCCAAAAAAAAAAGATGGGTTGGAGCTATGGCATAGTGGGAAGGGCGTTTGACTTGTACACAGCTGAACCAGGTTTGATTGATTCCCAGCATCCCATATGGTCCCCCAAGCACCGACAGGTGTAATTGCTGAGTGCATGATCCAGAACTAACCTCTGTGCATCACTGGGTGTGACCCAAAAAGCAAAAAAAAAAAGCCCTCAAGAGAAAGACAATAAAATTTAGCAACTTAAACATTATGCAGATTTATTTCAATATGGAAAGGGGCAGTTCAGGACTGGATAGGATAGGAACTGTGGGGTGACTCTATCTCAAACTTCCGTTATACTTCTCTTATTTTGTTGCTTAGCCTGGCTTCGTTTAGACCAACAATGTGCCCTCCAAGACCAAGATGACTTCAGTCATGTGTTTAATCCACATTAATTGCAGATGAAAATGCAAAGAGCGACCAAACAAGCAGAGTGTCTGAATTATTTTTCTTGAGAGTACCATGCCTGATTTCCACTTCTCTTGAACATGGGCATTAAAATCCGAAAAAAAGCCTTGAAAATATAATATTTCTTAGATATGTTCCAGTGTTGTATTTAAGATAAAAATCAGCGTACGATATTTGTTATTTTAATTTTTCTTTTTCGGACAAACCGGGCGATGCTCAAGGATTACTCCTGAAAGATTAACTCAGAAATTACTCCTACCAGTGCTCGAGGGGCCATATGGAATGCTAGGAATCGAACCCGGGTTGACATCGTGCAAGGTAAACACAAGACTCGCTCTGATATAACTCCATTCCTGGGTGCTATTGGTTGTATATATTATATTTTAGTCACTAAGACATAAAAAAGTTACTTATGATTCTACTCCTATTCTCGCTTCTCAAATCTCCCCCATCCTCTCCTCTAGCCTCATCTCTCCTAATCTCCTCTCCTCTCCTCTCCTCTCCTCTCCTCTCCTCTCCTCTCCTCTCCTCTCCTCTCCTCTCCTCTCCTCTCCTCTCCTCTCCTCTCCTCTCCTCTCCTCTCCTCTCCTCTCCTCTCCTCTCCTCTCCTCTCCTCTCCTCTCCTCTCCTCTCCTCTCCTCTCCTCTCCTCTCCTCTCCTCTCCTCTCCTCTCCTCTCCTCTCCTCTCCTCTCCTCTCCTCTCCTCTCCTCTCCTCTCCTCTCCTCTCCTCTCCTCTCCTCTCCCTTTCTCTCCTTTCTTTTGCTCTTCCTTCTCATCCTCCCTTCCCCTCCTTTGGTCTTTAAATTTGTTTATTATTATTATTATTATTTGCTTTTTTGTCATATCTCTTGGTGTCACAGTTTTCACCTGGCTCCTAGTTTCAGGAATTACTCCTGACTGTTCTCTTTGTACCATATGGGGTTCTGGGAATTGAACCCAATTTTGTCATGGGCAAAGCAAATGCACTACCTTCTGTGCTGTCAGTCAGCTCCTTATTCATCATTTTTACTGAACTTTATTAGTCTTGTTTACTCACTTCTAGTCGCCCTCTACCATGCCTCACAACTACATTTTATCTCATATTTTTTGAATTTGATCTTTCATTTTTTTTTGAATCTTGGCCACATCTAGCGTTGCTCTCATATCACTCCTGATGGATATTGGCAGATTTTATGCAGTGCTGGGGTTTGAAACTGGGGTTTCCATGTGCAAGTGAGCACCTTAATTTCTGTACTGTCTTTTCAGTACCTTAATTTTATTTCTCCTTCCTTTTTTGTCTTTTGTTTTCGGGCCACACCTAGTTTTGCTCAGGAGTTACTCCTGCTTCTGAACTCACGAATTACTGCTGGTTGCGCTCAGAGCACCAGATGGGATGCAATCTATCCAATCTGAGTTTGTTCACCTCGAGAAAAGTCCCTTAGCCATTGTACTATAGATCCACCCCCTAATTTGACTTTTTTAGACTTTATTGAAACAGCATGCTTACAAAGTGGTTCAGTATACAGCTTTTATTGGCTTTTAATATTCCAACACCAATCACACCACCTGAATGATCTTCCCTTTACCATTATCCCCATTTTCCCAACTACCCCAAGTCTGCCCCCTTTAGCAGGGACACAGTAATTTGTATTTCTTCTTATAATCCAGTGACTAAAGGAATTACCATAAATACTTCTGTGAAGAAAATTTGTGAAAATTATTATATATTTCACCACAGGGTCCTTTAGTCTTTTTTCCTGAGGATTTTCTCAGCTTTTTGAGTCACACTTGGCTGTGCTCTGTGCTTACTCTTTGATCTGCACCCAGAAATCACTCATGGAGGGGTCGGGGAACCATAAGGGGTGCAGGGGATTGATTATAGCCAGTTTAACCATGTGCAGGTAAGTGCCCTATCTGCTTTATTATCATTCTGCTTCTCACATATTGGAACTTCTAATCACAGTGTCCATAACCTTCTCATTATTTATCCCTAGAGAAGAACTCAAAAAGAAAAAAGCCCCAGGGATAATTTGTTCTGTATCTTAGATGATGCACCTAAGATGATTCTTAATTGTTTTGTATTTAGTAGATATCAATAAACCTTCCTAGTTGATAAAGAAATTAAGCAAATATCTTTCTATCTGTAGGTTTATACTAGCTACTTTTAGTTAAATGTTTGATATATAATAGGTACCTTCTATTGCAAAAGATGTGATTTAATATTTACAACGATTTGAGAATTATTTTCAATATTACAGTGAACTGAATTTTAAAGAGATTAAAGGTGTTTGCTTATGGTCACCTAGTAAGTGGGTGAATCTTAGATGTAAACCAGGACTCTTGCTTAGCAATATTGACCCTGTACCCACTAAAAGTTAGATTATAAACAATTCCACAATACACATCCATAATGGGGGAATTTTATTTTCTTCATAATTCTGATGTTTAACTTTCATTACTCTTTGCATGATTATATCTGGATTGGTTATAGACCTTAAAGGTAAAAAAGACTCTCTTTTACCTCAAATTAAATTGAATTTAGAATAGTGGACTTTATATATAAAATCATTATTTTTTCTAAAGGAAGAGGAACTGTTTGAGTAGCTAATGTGCTAGCAATCAGGAGTTATTTGATCACTAATATTTTGGCTGAAGTCAATTTTTAGCAGTATAGTGTCATGATTTCCTCATACCACGATAGTAATTCTTGATTATATGATACAGAAATAAGTGCATATGAGAAACATCCTTGTCCAAAGTACCATAGCTGAATATTACTTGAACATGAAAATGCTACAAAATGTTCACTATTTGCATTTATACAAGTTTCATTAAGTTAATTCAACAGCTTTCTTTATTTTTCTTTCTTTATTTTTCTATCCCTTTCTTTCTTTCTTTCTTTCTTTCTTTCTTTCTTTCTTTCTTTCTCTCTTTCTTTCTTTTTCTTTCTTTGTTTCTTCTTTCATTTTTCACTATTTATTTCTGTTTTGGGCCAAAACTCAAGATATACCTATAGCAGTGCTCAAGAGTCACTCTTGACACTGCTGAAGGAGCCTATGATGCCAAGGATTGAAGCCAGAGCTTCCCCATACAAAGCACACACTCCAGTACCTTGAAGAATTTTTCCGGCCCTCGATGTGTTTAATGCTGTCACTGTCACTGTCCTCCTGTTGTTCATCGATTTGCTCGAGCGAGCCCATTAACATCTCCATTGTGAGACTTGTTGTTACTGTGTTTGGCATATCGAATACGCCATGGGTAGCTTGCCAGGCTTTGCCATGTGGGCGAGATACTCTCGGTAGCTTGCCGGGCTCTCTGAGAGGGGCGGAGGAATCGAACTTGGGTTGGCCATGTTGACTGCGTGCAAGGCAAATGCCCTACCGCTGTGCTACTTAATGCTATGAGTAATTAATTTTATTATTTTTTTTCTAGACCACACCTTGCAGTGTTCAGGGCTTACTGATGGCCCTGAGATTAGGTTAGGGACCACTCATAGTGGGGCTTGCTAGACCAAGTGGAGTACTGATTACTGAAACTGGGTCAAGCCCGTGCAAGGCAAACACCCTAACCCTCTGTCCTCTTCAGTCCTCAGCTATGAGTAATTTAAAGTACAAGGGGATCTGATGAAGTTTTGATTGGAAGTGCTAATAAGTTTCAGGCTTAAACTCTGTGCAGACTAGTTAGTCTGTGTAGACAAATTGACTTTTCAACACCATAGACTTCACTGACACTTTTGTACCACTGGTTATGAGAGCAGAGCTAAACTAGGCAAACGTGTCATTCAGTGCCATCCAAAGAATATGTCTTCTTTTTTAATGTCTTAAAATATTTTTATAGAAATAAGTTCTATTACAAAAGAGCAGAAATTATAGAAAAACAAGTAATTTGGGACCTTGAGACAACAGTGGAGGGATCTTGAGACCATGGTGGAGTGGGTTGATAACTTTCCAACTATAAAATAATGATTTCAATAATGTTGTAAACTATGATTTCTCAACAGCACAAAATAATACAATGATTAAGAAATAAAGAATAATTTAAGAAAATTGCAATTTTCCCACTTGGAAGTGGCTTATCTTAACATAGTGGGTTTCAGTTTTCCAAATATACAGTCTCAAAGATCATAGCAAATAAATGATCTGGACATAATTATTTTCTTTAAAACATTGTGTTGCTCCTTTTCTGTCTTAGTAAATGAAAATTAGAACTGTGTAGGGTATTTTTACTTGAAGTTAGACATCTTGAGTTAACCACTTAACCTACTAATAAACATACCAATGCTTTCATTGTAAGAATATGTCTTCTTGGAAAGTATCATGCTAAGTGAAATGAGTCAGAAAGAGAGGGATAGACATAGAAAGATCGCATTCATTTGGGGAACATAAAGTAACAAAATAGGAGACTAACACCCAAGAATAGCCAAGATAAGTACCAGGAGGATTATTACATGGCTTTGAGGACAGCCGCACACACTAGGGGAAAAGGCAGCTCAGATAGAGAAGGGAGCACCAAATAAAGGGTGTTTGGACGTTCCTCTCAGGATGGGAAATGCGTGATGAGAGTAGACTATAGACCGAACAAGATTGCCACTCAATGTCTCTTTTGCAAACCACAGCATTCAAAAGGAGAGAGATAACAAAAGGGATTCCCCCCATCCCACTCTACCCTGCCACAGTGGTAGGGTGGGATGGGGGGAAGGGGGGTGGGAGGGATACTGGCACTGGTGGTGGTGGAGAATGGGCACTGAGGGATGGGTATTCGATCATTTTATAACTGAAACCCAAGCACAAAAATTTGTAAGTCTACAACTGTACCTCATGGTGTTTCACTAATAAAAATTTAAAAAAAGAATATGTCTTCTTATAGCTCATTTATTCTTTCAAACCACTGTCCATTACTGTATTAAGTGCTAGGCAATCTAGTGGTGAACAGGATGTCATTCACAGTCTCTGTTTCACAGGGTCGAGTTAAAGACACAGAAAAGAATGAAATAAAGGAGTAAATAGGTAGTGATTAGCATTGTGCTCAGAATAAAATCAGGGCCAAAGAGATAGTACCGTGTATAAGGTGTTTGCCTTTTACATACCTACCTGGGCCTGATTCCTGACACCCCATATGGTACCCCAAGCACCACCAGGAGTAATTTCTGAGTGTAGAGCCAGCAGTAACTCTAAGCATCTCTGAGTATGACCCACTCCCAAGTTTTTAAAAAATTAAAATAGAAATGAGAAGGACCTAGGGAATTTTATGAATAGATAATGACACTCTGATAGTGGATGTGGTGCAGTAGCATGGTAAGCCCAAAATATTAATTATTAATATGTCAATAAACAAAAAATAAAATAGAAAAATATGTTTGATTAGGTACCAAATTCAGATGTGAAGAAGTAGGTAAGAGAAGTGTCTGAAGGAGTACAAAGTTGCAATGACAAGAAGTAAACAGTCTGAGAAGGTCAGGAAGTTTCTTCTGTCAATCTCTATAGAAGAAACAGGTAGTGCTCTTCTTGAGGTCCTGAGGCAGAAATAAAGTTGGTTATGTCAAGAGTCAGACAGATGGTTGGATAAGTGGCACATTTTGATAGGTAGTAGCGAATGAGAAGTAATGGGTGAATAGGCATATGGGCTTCAGTTATATCAGAGATATGAGTGGGGGTATAGCCATATATCCAAAACACAGATTCAATAGAACTGAAATCAAGAGATCTAAGTGGTAACCCCTGAATCATTGTAATGTGCAAGTGAAGTTCACAGGTAGGGGTGGAGTGGTGGTTGGAGTGGGGAGGAATTTGGGGACACTGGAGGAGGAAGTTGACAATCAGAGGGATTGATTGGTGTTGAATTATTTTATGCCTAAAACTCAATTCTCAGGAACTTTATAAATCATGGCCTTTTTATTTGGATTTTATTTGGAGGGTTTTGGAGATGGAGAGATAGAGAGAGAGATAGAGATAGAGAGAGAGAGAGAGAGAGAGAGAGAGAGAGAGAGAGAGAGAGAGAGATGAGAAATGCACTCGAGAGAATGCAGGCTTCTCCAAGGGTGGAGAGCCCCTACACATATCCCAGCATTAGTCACGAAAGCATGGAAAGTACACACCTCAAGAGGGGAGATGCAGGCAACACATGTGCTCAGGCATCACATGTGCTGGGCCATGTGGGCACAAGCAACACATGGGCTTGGGCAGCATATGCATACCTCTTTAATATTTTTTTTTAAAGGCACATTGCTTTTTGGACCTGTGACTGATAATTGAAAGAAGGTCTTATAACAATCTAAAGAATCTATAGCGACTTTGCAACTGTTCACGGTGGAAATTCCAGAGGTATGAGGTTTGGGCTTATTTTTGATTTTTGTTTCTCTGTATTTTCTGCTTTCCTGCTTAATAATCAGCAAAAGTCTTGTTTCAAAATACAAAAAAAAAACAAGTAAAGGGAATTAGACAAAGTATATTTGGGGGATGACTTATACCAAAAATTCATTGCATAGGTAAATTCTGTGTACTGAAAACATACTTTTTAAAAAAAATTTTATTGAATCACCATGAGATAGTTACAAACTTTCATGTTTGGGTTACAATCACACAATGATCAAACACCCATCCCTCCACCAGTGCACATTCACCACCACCAATATCCGCGGTATACCCCCCTTTCCCACCCTCCACCTGCCTCCATGGAAGACATGATTCCCCATAATATCTCTCTACTTTTGGGCATTATGGTTTGCAATACAGACCCTGAGAGGTTATCATGTTTGGTCCTTTATCTACTTTCTGCACACATTTCCAATCCCAACCGATTCTTCCAGCCATCTTTTTCTTAGTGATCCCTTCTCTATTCCAGCTGCCTTCTCCCCTTTGCTATGAGGCAGGCTTCCAGCTATGGAGCAATCTATCTGTCCCATGTATCTACTATCCTTAGGTGTCAGCCTCATGTTATGTTGTTTTATACTCCACAAATGAGTGCAGTCCTTCTATGTCTGTCCCTCTCTTTCTGACTCATTTCACTTAGCATGATACTCTCCATGTCTATCCATTTATAAGCAAAGTTCATGACTTCATCTCTCCTGACAGCTGCATAGTATTCCATTGTGTAGATGTACCAAAGTTTCTTTAACCAGTCATCTGTTCTAAGGCACTTGGGTTGTTTCCAGATTTAGGCTATTGTGAACATGCTGCAATGAACATATAGGTACAGATGTCATTTCTACTGTGATTTTTTGCATCCTATGGATATGTTCCCAGAATTAGCATTGCAGGGTCATATCGAAGCTGAATTTCTAGTTTTTGAATGACTGTCCATATTGTTTTCCAGAAAGGCTGGACTACTGGGTATTTCCACCAACAGTGAAAGAGTGTCCCTTTTCCTCCACATCCATGCCAGCATTGGTTGCTTTTGGAGAACATAAATATTACTTGGGGAAATTGGGGAAGGAAAGATGCAGGAGAGCAGCTGAGAACCTGAGAGGCAGCTCATGGGTGGAGTTTCTGTGTTAGGTGCGTTAAGGCATGGGTGTGCTCCCCAGATCAGAGAGTGAGCGAGTAGGAGGTGGAAGTGGCGGAAACAAGTTGTCGGAAAATTAAGTTTTAAGGAAATAAATGACATTATCATAAACTGGACCGAACTATGAATCTCTCATAAGAAAGAGATTGACAATGTGCTTCTAAATCTATATGCTCTGCAACCTTCACCCTCATATCCTTGGTCACTGGGTCCGGAGAAATAACACACATTCATTTCAAAATGACTGTTGAAACTGCAGTTGGTTAAGTATCTTCCTAATTATGTATTTGAATGGATCTACACCAAATTGCAGAGCCTCCACTGGTTAAGCCCTAGAGAAAGTATGGCTTGTGTCCTACCTAAGTCAGAGCACATCAACTAGAGGACCTTGGGCCCTTGAATGCTATCTCTATGCTGTATTGACTTTCTGCCAGTCACTGGGAGCCAACTGGTTGAGCTACTCCTTATCTTGAAGTTTCACATTTTCTCATCTCTAAAATGAAGGGGTTGGACTAGAATATTTTTAAGATAATTTCTAGCTATAGATTTCTATCTTTGCTTCGAACCTCTTACTATGAAAATTCTTGTGGCTATATTTTGCCCCGAAAGAAGCATAGCATTGACTGACAAGTAAAATTTGGGTCAGTGAGGAATCCAAATATGTACAATCCTGAGAGAGAAGAGGAAAAAATCAATGATATGCTATTTTTTTACTTGCCCTTTCTGTAGATCTTTACACAGAAATATCGATACTGGGGACATTCTTGGATATCTGGAACTGACCTGTAGCCCTGGCATTCTAGTTTTAACTGGGATTGGGGAAGTGTTTCCTCATAAGGCAATGGATAGATGGGCCTTTCCAGAATCTCCCGACTCTCCATACCTTCTTATCTAACTGACAAATATTAGGTAATGTTCTTCTTGAGGGAAGGAATACTGGGAAAAGGGTACCTAAAAAGAAGGAGTATCATCATTCAGAGATCCTGGAGAGACTTGACATCCTCAGAGTATGGATAGAAGTTGTAGGAAGATTAGGTTTCACTGTGTGAGGACACGAGACAATGCAGTAGGGGAGAAACATTGTCAGTGAATTGCACAGTCCATACCAATGTATGATCTTGCTTTTTTTCTTTGTAGAAAATATATCACTTTTCTTTGTAGAAAATGTATTAATATTTAGAATATCACAAAGAGAGCTTTATTTCAGTTCAGCCTCCTAATTGACAGTTGGGATGAGGAATTGAAAACCTCTTCCTTTCTCCTTCTATCAGAGTGTTATTTTGGGATACAAAATTAATCTAAAATGAGCTGATGCCACTCATGCTGTGAGTTATTGACATTAGTGGAGAGCACTGTTCCAGGGAGAAAAGATATTAAAAACACTAATAAATGGAAGAAATTGCTTCTTCACTTTCCTGTTATTTGATTTCTTCACCTGTAAAATTGCAATAAGTTTTATAAATTGTGATGATTTAAAAGAAACACATTAATGGTAATTAATGGATTTAGTGTTAATAATTATGCAGTGGAAACAGTGGGATGAAAGGAGTTAAAGCAGTTGTTTAAATAATTAATTCCCTCCTGGGTTTTCATTTATTCAGCACTCTCACTGATTATTTGATTAGTATCAACTATTTTATATATATACCTATATGTGTAGAATATTTGAATATTAAAAAATCACATACACAGGTTTATATTTAGAATTGAAGAACAATCATAAGAACAGTCCATAGACAGCAAAAAGCTCTCAGAAGGATTTTGGCTATATAAATTGAATTTCTCTTGAGCATCACCAAGCACCTGGGAAATTGCTGGTGCTAATCAACTTAGGGGGAGACCAGGAAGGATTTACCCAATTTCCTGTCATTAGAATAAACTTTCAATTAGAAATAAGTGTTTATATAAACTTACATGATGCAAAAGCCTAGGAAATAGCATATTATTAATACTTGTAGTTTTCTAATATGCAATGAAATTGCTCTACTGGGAGTGGGTACAGAATTGAAATGTATAAATGGCATAATAAGATCTACCCATATGTGAGTGGTGCTTGGTGAACATTTGTGTATGAACTAAGGATGGAGACAAAACACATGTGCAGTGGCTTGCACTTTCTTTGTATGAATTGGCGATGCACACGAGTCCCAAAGGAACTAAGATGGTCCCCGAAATGATGAAACTCAAGGGGCTCTCAGGAAGAGAATATGGACATATTTATGAAACAAGGTCTACTTAATCTTTTCATGAAAGCCATTAGAACAATTGGAGATTCCATTAAAAGTTGGCTTGCTACCAACCACATATAGACATCCAGGAAAACTGTACCTGTTATCAGTCACAAAGGACATACTGTCCTAAACACCCTAAGCCAATACCATGTACCAGTGGTACAAGTAGTGACTGAGGGAATTTCAGTCTCCTGAGGGTATACATTTATCTGGGAATTTCTGCATGCCATGTGCTGCGATTTATAAGAGCCAAAATAGAAAACACTAGAGGCCATTGTTTCCAATCTCCTTATGTGTGGAGTTTTGATTTTGAATCTTCCAAGAAGTTTCTATGGGGCTCATAGAACACTCCCGGTGATACGTCGCCATCCAGAGTAATGGTTCAGAGAAAGAGCCTGAGAAGACTATGCTGTGTGAGTTCTTGGGGACCCACCAGGGACATCATGCAGTGCTTGAGAGCCTCCAGAGTCATATCTGGAGATTACTGGAGGCATCAAGCGTCAAAGTCAGCAATGATCTGGAGACCAGGAACTGCTGAGGAGCAAAGCCAGGTGGAGTGCATGCTAGACTTACACCATAGCTGCTATGCTGTCTTCTGGGACCTTGTTCCTGGAAGAGGATACTGGCGAGGTGACTAACCTAAAGAGCATAGCAACTCTCCTCTTTCTTAGTCTCAAAATCACTCTACAATCAGAAATAGTTTACATTTACTCTTGCTTGTATTCTTTTAACATGCCACATAACAACTGAACTGCATGTGCAGTATCACAGTCACAGTTCTCCCGTAGTTCATCGATTTGCTCGAGCGGGCCCAGTAATGTCTCCATCATGAGACTTGTTGTTACTGTGTTTGGCATATCGAATACATCACGGGCAGCTTGCCAGGCTCTGCCGAGCAGGCGAGATACTCTCGGTAGCTTGCCGGGCTCTCCGAAAAGGGTGGAGGAATTGAACTCGGGTCAGCCATGTTGGCTGCTTGTAAGGCAAACACCCTACTGCTGTGCTATGTCCAGGGAAAATTAACAGAACTGAGAAGTGAGACTGCCAAGGGGTCTGGAAAGAAGGGACACTAGGATGGTGGTGGAAGGATACTGCAACTCTGGTGGAAAGCGTGGTGCAGTAGTAGTGTCAGTACCAAAAAAAAAATGCCCCCGGTGTCTGGAAGAAATGAGATTTTTATAATACTAGAGACTGTGATAGAAATCTCTAGCTAATGAAGTCAAACTCGGGCAACATTATAAAAGGTCATTTTAGGCTCTGTGATTTACAATACTGATAATGGCAGTGTTTCGCTCCAACACCCCACTCTCTATCAGAGTGTCAGCTTCTGTTCACCACTGTCCCAGTTGCCATCCTCCAATCTCCCCTCAACCCCATCCACTGACAGTGGTGACAGTAGGTGCTTCCTACTAAGGACCAATTCTCAGTTTCTGTCAGGCAACATTTGGAAGTGTTTCTTTGATATCATCTTTCTGCTTGTCCTTTTCAGTGCATTTGTATCTTGATAATGAGCATATCTAATTTAGAGAATCCCCTTCCCGAACATGCTCACTGATCTTGTCCTTTTGGGCTAAGTGACTTCAGACTAGATAAGTGTCTTCCAATTTACCTCCCCTATCCCATCAACGAGGAAATTCTAACACTTAAACTGTTCTGAGAGGCTCTACATTAAATCTTGCATTCCTGGAAAAAATGATATTGTGAACTAAATGTTTTGTCAATTAAAATAAATTAACTAAATGAACCAAAATAAAAATTGATATATATAAGGAAAAACATTGTAAGCACTGTGATCACAAATAGTATTTTTCTTAAGCTGCTGTGGTGGTTATAGCAACAACAACAACGGTTTATTAAGGAAACAGATTGGTGTGAGGTTTCAGGTGCCAATGCCCTTCAACAAAATGCATTCTTCCCTTTTTTTGGTTTCTGAGTCACACCTGTCTGTACACAGGAACTACTGCTGGATCTTTGCTCAGGTATCACTTCTGGTGGTATTCAGGGTCTGCTCTGTGCAAGTAAACATCCTACCCATGGTACTACTGATCTGGCCCCTGAATTCTTTCCTTTTAGTGTCATGACACCTGAGATAATTTTAATTACAACTCTAGTAAAATTAAAACAACAGCATTTATTTGTTTCTTTTTTTATGGAGGAAGGGGTTGGACCACATGAGGTGATGCTCAGGATTCACCGTTGGAGGTGCCATGGATTCAACCAGGGTTGGTTTCATGCAAAGCAAGGACCTTAATCCCTGTATTATATCTCATACTTTAGCAGTTTTGGATTTGTTTTAAGAATAGGTATACCAGGAATTTCTCAAGACTACCTTCTGACTCTGTGCTCAGAGGTCACTCTTTTTTTTTGGTCTAATTTTTTTTCCTTAAATTTTTATTAGTGAAACACCATGTGGTACAGTTGTAGACTTACACATTTTTGTGCTTGGGTTTCAGTTATACAATGATCGAATACCCATCCCTCCACCAGTGCCCATTTTCCGCCACCACCAGTCCCAGTATCCCTCCCACCCCCCATCCCCCCATCCCACCCTGCCTCTGTGGCAAGGCATTCCCTTTTGTTCTCTCTCTCCTTTTGGGTGCTGTGGTTTTCAAAAGAGGCATTGAGTGGCAATCGTGTTCTGTCTATAGTCTACTTTTAGCATGCATCTCCCATTCTGGGAAGATCCTCCCAACACCCTTTACTTGGTGCTCCCTTCTCTATCTGAGCTGCCTTTTCCCCTAGCATGTGCGGCTGTCCTCAAAGCCATGGAGTAATCTCAGAGGTCACTCTTACGCTTCTCATCCAGGTCATATCAAATGTGGCCAGATAATGTCTACATACTTAACACAGGACTACTCAGAAGGAATAAAAAGAACTATCTGCCTGCCACGTTTCTCTATTTTGTTTGTTCTTTAGGCCATACCCTGCAGTGCTCAGGGCTTACTCCTGCCTCTGTACTCAGGGATTAGTCCTGGTGGGGTTCAGTGGGCCATATGGGGTGCCAAGGATTGAGCCAGGATGCGCTACTCAAGACCAGAACCTTACCTGCTGTTTTCACTCTCCAACCCTTTGATATTGTTTCTTGAACACCTTTGTATGCCACCATTTGTAATGGTCTGATGAACTCCAGGACTCCAGGTGAGAACCCAGAAGGCTTCCTCCTGGAAAAGAAGCTGTGAGTACTTTCCCAGCATGCTCTTTTTTTTTTTTTTTGCTTTTTTGGGTCACACCCAGCGATGCACAGGGGTTACTCCTGGTTCATGCACTCAGGAATTACTCCTGGCCATGCTTGGGGGACCATATGGGATGCTGGGAATCGAACCCGGGTCGGCCGCATGCAAGGCAAACGCCCCACCCGCTGTGCTATCACTCCAGCCCCCCAGCATGCTCTTTTCCATCCCCAAATAGTCTCCGTCTTGGGCTTCCCATGGTTTCCCTCGTTTCCTTCTGCCCATGTTCCCCACTAATTTTAAAAGGTATCTGTTATATTATAAAAATATACAGTGATGCAGAAGTCTGGACCCAGTTCCCAGACAGCTGGTTTGATTCAGGAAATACTTGTCAGAAAACAGACTTTGCTTATAGCCGTATGGGATGCATGAATTACAGGAGCAAACCTTCTGTTCATTTGCCAAGTTCACAGTCCATAGTCATAGAATACTCTTAGGCATGTGTTGACTGTTTGGAGATGTTATATGTTGTAATTCATGGATGCTTCCTTTCTTCCTTGTAATACCTCATTTGTCAAAATTGTGTAGGAAATGGGTTATTTCACATATGTGAACAATTCAGGAACATAGATGTACCAAAGCTAAGTTTATTTAGTCTGTTTTTATGGTTAGATTGCTGAAAAGAGTTGTGTACTTCTCAGCCTTCTCCTTTGACTTGGATAGACTATTCTGATCCTTCCTTTGAAGTTTAAGGGTGAATATTACTATTCATGATTTTATAGTGTCTCAACATGGCGTTCTTTGCTTCCCACATCTATTAAGGGGGAAACTCATCTTTAATATCACTGGTCCCAGTCTGTCTCACAAAAATGAATTCTTGCTTGTGATCGGAAAAATTATTTGTCAGTCTTCCTTTCATTCCTTAGAGCTACCAATTGTAGTCTCTATTCTCTCTTTCCTCTTGTCTTTGCCTGCACAACCTAACAGTTTTGCACTGACCCCAACTCTACAAAGTCTGCCTTTTCCTTACCTATTGTTGACATATTGGGCACAGGAAACTACAAACGAGCACATAATTGTGTATGCAAGAAGAGGGAATGAACAGATTTCACAGGGTCACAAAGAGCTCAGGAAGAGGAAGCCAGAGTTATAGAAACATCTGAATGTTGATTTATCTCATTTGAATGCTTAGGTTGCTTTTTTTCACTTTCTAATGCTAGCTGAGTTCTTATGTTGATCAGGTTGTTATTACAGAGCCTTACAATTCTGCAGAGATGCCAGAGGCAACCTCAGCAACTGTGTGTGTGTGTGTGTGTGTGTGTGTGGTGTGAAGAGGATGATTGCAATGTTAGGGTCCTGGTTATGGCAGAGGGGGGATAGAAATCCTATTCTCTATTCTTAATATAGCAGTGCCCCTTTATATTTTTACATGCACTGAAGGTATGATTTCTTAACAGATGCACAAACAAAAAAGTAAAAACAAAGTAAAAGCAACAAGTACAAAAATAAAGCACTTCTGTTCCATTTAAAAAAGACAAATCTGAATAAGCAATGTGAGAATATAATTAGTAAATGTTCACTCCAAGAACATGCTTTCTAAACTGCTGTTATCATGTGTTGTGAAGGCACTTAACAGTTTCTAGATGTTAGGGAACCACTGAGATTTCCTCACTATTGTAATTTTACCTGTGTTATTTAAAAATTATAGGTGACATCATACATATTATATATATGTTTTTCCTACTTGATTTGAACAGCAGAGCATGTTTTAGAGAATTGAATTCCAGTCATAATATAATGTGTCACTAATAGAATTAAGCATTTTCTAGTACCCATATTAGAAAGTAAGAATACATAGATAACCAAATACGATGGGCACTTGGTTCCTGTATTGCAAACCATAAACCCCGAAAGGAGAGATAGACTACAAGAGAATGTGCCTGCCAACAGAGGTGGGAGGGGGGAATAGAGTGGGGGTTGAGGGAAGGATACTGGGAACATCGGTGGTGGAGAATGGGCTCTGATGGAGGGATGGGTACTCGTTCATTGTATGACTGAAATGTAATCACAAAATTTTGTAAGTCTGTAACTGTATCTCACAGTGATTCATTAAAAAACCCACCATAGGGGCTGGAGTGATAGCACAGTGGGTAGGGCTTTTGCCTGGCACGCTGCTGACCCGGGTTTGATCTCCAGCATCCTATATAGTCCCCTAAGCACCGCCAGGAGTAATTCCTGAGTGCAGAGCCAGGAGTAACCCCTTACCATCACTGGGTGTGACCCCAAAAGCAAAAAAACCCCCCAAGCTTCCCCCCAAAAAACTCACCGTAATAGTTAAAATAGAATACGTAGATAAAATAATTTAAATAACCTTAACCTTGGGGAAGTTTGGGGTGAGACATGCTACTCTTTGAGGAACTGTATGCAGGAAAGGGGGCTAAACTGGGTTAACTGCTTGCAAGGACTTAACCATTTTACTATCATTTCAGCCTTAATAATTTATTTTATTTGTCCAGCATATCTAAAGCATTTCTATTTTAACAGATAATACATATAAAAATTCAACTGTCTCAGGTTCAAGAGGGATCGTTTAAAGGGCTGAGTTTGCTTGTAGAATGTTTTGGGGCCACACCCGGCAGAGCTCAAGGCTCACTCCTAGATCTGCACTCAGGAATAACTCCTGGTAGGCCCAAGGAACTGGATGGGATTCCAGAAATTGAACCCAGGTTCGTAAGGTGCAAGGCAAGTACTCTATCTACTGCATCATTGTTCCAGCCCTACGATACCCAGATTCTACCACCAGAAGCTATTCTCTGCTGGATGTAGTTCAAATCTAAAATCCCAAAGTTTAACAGTTTTATTTTTCACATTTAAATGACTCAAGGTGACGTAATATTAAAATTTCAATTTGTCATTTACATTGAAAGTGTTCTGCTACTTGTGTCTAGTGAGTACTATATTAATCATGATGGTTTTAGAACATTTTGGATACATTTAAAATGTTCGACAAATATTGGCTGGCCCTTACCCGAGAAGAACTTAAAGCCAAATCTTATTAATTTGGGCTCCACTAGTTTATAATTTATGATAATTTTATCAGAGTTCAACTGAAGTTTACGGTCTGATCTCTCTGTGGAGAAAGGTTTTGCTTGGCACATTCACCATATAAATCAGATCATAGAAGGCATGTTTAATCCACTTAACTGTACAGGCATTTTGTGGGGCTTGAGCACAGCATTGATGAATGCAAAAATATTATGCTATGTGCAGCAGAGTGTCCTATATTCATTAAAGGGTGTCAAACAGGGTGACCCATCCTTTGGGACACTGTTAGCATTTAGTTATGATTGTGTTATATTTGAAAGATTTATAGAAATTAAGTTTCCTCTAAAATTACCTAAAAATAACATTGGTTAATATTTCAAGTAGTTCTTCAGCAAATTAAACAAAACTTCACAAATATAGTCTGTCAAACTGAAATAAAAATAACCTGGCCTTGATTCAAGGTGACAATATTATTTTTTCTCACTGAGCGGTGATGTTAAAATGAAATAGAGTACTTCATGAGCTACAAAATGCTTCAGGTATGCTAGTTGTTATTATTTTTTCTTTTTAAAAATTGGTTTCTGTGGAGTCACACCAGGTGGTTCTCAGGTTTACTCTGGTTTTGTGCTCAGGGATCACTCATGGCAGGGCTCCCGGGACCTTATGGGATGTTGAAGGTCAAATCTGGGTAGGCCACACACAAGACAAGTCTATTCTGTCTACTGTGCTATCTCTTTGGCATCCTCTTTTTGTCTTCATTTCCTTTCTATTGTTTTGGTGCTAGGGATCTTACTTGGGACTTCACATATGTGCATGTAAGACACATTCTCTAAGTCATGAAATTTGCTGGTAAGTGGATGGTCACGGAGAGTATCATGTTAAGTGAAATGAGTCAGAAAGAGAGGGAGAGACACAGAAGAACTGCACTCATTTGTGGAATATAATCACGGTCACAGTCACGGTCCTCCCATTGTTCATCGATTTGCTCGAGCGGGCCCAGTAATGTCTCCATCATGAGACTTGTTGTTACTGTGTTTGGCATATCGAATACGTCACGGGTAGCTTGCCAGGAATAACATAATATGAGACTGACACCCAAGGACAGTAGAGACAGGGCTGGGGATATTACTCCATGGTTGAAAGTCTGCCTTATGATCTGGCGAAGAAGGCAGCTGGGAAAGAGAAGGGATCACTAAGTCAAAGGTGGTTAGAAGGATAGCTCAGGATGGGAGATGTGTGCCATAAGTAGATTAAGGACCAAACCTGATAGCCTCTCAGTATCTGTATTGCAAACCATAATTCCCAAAAGCAGAGAGCGAGGAAGAAGGAAATTGTCTGCCATAGAGGCAGGGAGAGGGTTGGGACGGGGAGAATACTGGGGACATTGGTGGTGGAAAATGTGTACTGGTGGAGGGATGGATGTTCGATCATTGTATGAGTGAAACTCAAACATGAACGCTTTATAACTGTATCTCATGGTGATTCAGTAAAAAATTTAAAAAATAAACACATTCTCTAATACTGAGCCACACTTCCATTCTGGTAATTATTTCTTCACTGGATTTGGTGGGGGGGTGGATTTTGGAAACATCCTCTGGTGCTCAGGGGCTCTTCTTGTTACTGTGCTCAGAGGTTGTTCCTAGCAGTGCTCAGGGGATCATGTGGTTCCGGATATTCGTTAAGGTGGAAGGCAAAAGCAAAGCATGCAAGGCAAAAGCCTCAAAGCGTGCACTATCTTTCCAGTCCACCTTTACTGTTCTTTTTGAGCCAAAGCTTGGGATAGATTGTAGGATTATAATTGTGTGCTAGATATAAAGACAGATGAGCTAGGCAATAAGAGTTTCTAAGGGACACACCAGGAGAAGTTGCTAAGAAAACCTAGGAAAGCCATGGAATCCAGACTAGTTGGAGAAGGTAATCAGGAGAGCCTTTCTGGAAGAAGTGGTTTCTAGGATGAACCATGGAAGTTTATTTAGTCCACCTGGTGGAGGAGTGAATCAAGTGGGTAGAGTCCTTCATAAAGAAAATCAGTATCTGCAAAGACCAAGAGGTAAAAGGGAGAAAGAGTCCTGGAAGAAAAGAATTTCAAGCTGTTGACAGATCAAATAAAAGAAGGGAACATGATGACTGAAGAGAGACCTGTTGGGACTCAGTTGCAAGAGACCTAAGTTGGACTCGATTTTGTTCCAAGGACAAAGTGTGATCATTGAAAGGCTTTGCACAGGAGAGTCATAATCTGGTTGTGTTTTGGGATGGGATTCAACCTCCTCCTGAATTGCTTTCTTTATTCTCTCTTCTAGTGTCTCCTAGCAACAGAACAAAAGCAAAGCAAAGCAAAACAAAAAAAATCCCAATTTATTATGCAACATTTCCTTATAGTTCATTTATTTAAGCTATCTTTGAATACTCAAATGTGCTATGCCACAGTAATCAATACCTGTATCTGTATCTATACTTATATCTGTATCTTTTGGGTTTCCTCTTATTCTACCTGTTCTCCTTTTATTTTCATATATTTTTAAAAGTTTTATTAGTGACAAACCAAGAGGTATAGTAGTAGACTTAAAATTTTTTCTTAAACATACAATTTAAAAAAAATTTTCACTAGTGATTTTGCTCGAGCAGGCCCAGTAACATCTCCATTGGAGACTTTGTTGTTACTGTGTTTGGCATATCGAATACATCACGGGTGGCTTGCCAGGCTCTGCCGTGTGGGCGAGATACTCTCGGTAGCTTATCGGGCTCTCAGAGAGGGGCGGAGGAATCGAACTCGGGTCGGCCATGTTGGCTGCGTGCAAGGCAAACGCCCTACCGCTGTGCTGAAACACCGTGAGGTATAGTTGTAGACTTACAAATTTTTGTGCTTGGGTTTCGATTATACAATGATCAAATACCCATCCCTCCACCAGTGCCCATTTTCTACCACCATGGATCCCAGTATCCCTCCCCACCCCCATACCCCCCATCCCACCCTGCCTCTGTGGCAGGGCATTCCCCTTCTCTTTCTCCTTTTGGGTGCTATGGTTTGCAAAAGAAGCACCGAGTGGCAATCATGTTTGGTCCATTAGACTTACAAATTTTTGTGCTTGGGTTTCAATTATAAAATGATTAAGTACCCATCCCTCCTCCAGTGCCCATTTTCCACCACCACCGATAATTTTCATATTTATGTGCATGTGAGACACACACACAGAGAGAGAGAGAGAGAGAGAGAGAGAGAGAGAGAGAGAGAGAGAGAGAGTTATTTTAACACTGGAATGAATGATTGTTTTACAAGGGAAATGGACAACAGTTCATTTTGATTTTAAATATTCATTGGTTTGCCCCATTATATGAATATGGTCCTTGAGAGGGAACTGAAGGTAAAGGCTTGATACTTAGAGCAGAACTCTTCAAGAGACAGCCTGGGGAATATGTATACAAGTGATAACCCCCAAAAATATATAAAGTGAAGAGCGAGGTGATCAGGCAGAAACTCGGTTTAAAAAGTGAAGGAGAGATTTAAACAGGATTTAGGTAGGTAGAGCAGCAAAAGGAATAAAACAAAGAGAATTATTAGGAAAACCAAGGTAGGAGGGTACTGGTACTTATCACGCAAGAGACAAAAATCTGAATTGGGTGTTTTTGTTTTTTTCTCTTTGGGTCACACCTGGCACAGGGGTTACTCCTGGCTCTGCACTCAGGAATCACTCCTGGCAGTGTTCAGAGGACCATATGGGATGCTGGGAATAGAACTGGGGTTGGCCGTGTGCAAGTCAAACACACTACCCAATTATATGTTTTTGTAACCTAGCTTCTACCTGACTTCTATGCTCTGAGAGTCCAACATTTCTCAAGCGAGGCACATATGCTCCTGTGGGTCTCCAGGAAAGTCCAACGGGGCAAAAGCAAATATTGCTTAAATGAAGGATGGACACAGCACAAGACTAAGAGGCCAACCAGTAGTTCAGGAGCCACAGGAGGAGACAAGGTTGGAAAGGAGCCGAGGCTGGGGAAAGGTAGAGGACCAGTTATTCAGTCCCACAGGGTCCCCATCCTTGGCGTGTATCTTGAGTCCAGTGTGCTCCATCCTTTTCTCAAGCTTATTCCACAGTTTAGCTTGAGGTTCTCTGACAAGTGTTCTCATAACCCAGTCCCTCATACTTACGGCTCGGGTCTCTCTGAGCATCTGTTGTCTCTCATGTATTTATCTCTTCTTTTTCTGCTCTTAGGAGGAAATGTCCCTTATTTTCTTGTGATAATGACTGCACTATCTACCAAATCTTTCCTCTAACGGGGAAAGCAATCACAAATCTGCTCTGTGATTATGAGGTACGGTAACGGGCAACGAGCTTAAGCTGCAAAATAACATGAACACCAGTTGACAAACAGTAGCTCTCAAAACCTTCCCTCTGGGGAAGTGGTGGCGACAATGAAAAAGGTTAATGGAATTAAAATAAACAGGAGCTTCTAGTCAGTGCATCTCATCTCTTCCCTAGGTGTCCCAGAACGGGGGACTGGAAAAAGAAGGTATAGCACATATACACGACTCTGCTATAAGAAAATATGAAATCATGTAATGTGCTGTTACATGAATGGATCCAGAGAGTATCCTGCGGAGTGAATTTAGTCAGAAGGAGAGGGACAGACTGAGTGACCTCTCTCATATGTGGACAATAAAGAGATATAGTAGCACTGTAGTACAGTCGCACTGTCCTCCTGTTGTTCGAGCGGGCCCAGTAACATCTCCTTTGACTTGTTACTGTGTTTGGCATATTGAATACAACATGGGTAGCTTGCCAGGCTTTGCCGTGCGGGCAAGATACTCTCAGTAGCTTGTTGGGATCTCCAAGAGGGGTGGAGGAATTGAACTTGGGTCGGCCAGGTCGGCTGCATGCAAGGCAAATGCCCTACCCGCTGTGTTATTACTGTGCTGTTGCTCATAAGAGACATAGTACGGTGACAAAAAAAAACTTACAAAAGCAACAGAAACTGAGAACCGATCAGTCCTGGAGAGGACACTGAGAAACTGGTGGAGGGAAGTGGACATTCTGGTGGGGGGATGGAATATTTTAGGCACGAAACCCTGCCATTACTTATTTTGTAAAGCACAGCGCCTAAATTCAACTTTAATAAAGCAAACACAGAAGCAACACAAACCTTTCAGGAGTCAGAGAGAGGGGGCCAGGGCTGCAGCCCAGGGGGAGAGTGAATACCTGACCTGTGTGAGGCCCTATCCTTGGAAAAATCACACACATTCACTCTGCCTGATAAAAACGTCCCAAACTACCAGTCAGACTCTTCCAGTTTCTCTCCATCCTATTTTTTGTCTTTTTGAGTCATACCAAGCGATGCACAGGGGTTACTCCTGGTTTTGCACTATGAAATTACTCCTGGCGTTGTTTGGGGTACCATATGGGATGCTGGGAGTCGAACCCGGGTCGGCCGCATGCAAGGCAAATGCTCTACCTGTTGTACTATTGCTCTAGCCCCTCTCTCTACCCTTTTCTCCTTGTTGCATTAAAAAGTGGTTAGAAAGACTGTGTAAGTGATTTTTAAGTATCTGCATATGTGTGACTGTGTATAAATTCTATTGAAACTGATTCAAGATGAAAATAAATGGGAACTTCTGGTTGAACTATCTCATCTCCTTTCTCCCAACTTTTGGAGCGAGATCTCTAGTTGTAGTTTTCATTCTTCACAATTCACTTGTACTTAACCTCTAGTACTCTCACTTGTTCTGTTAACCAAAACTGCTTTCCACGGGACTTGACTTTTAAGGTCACAGGGTTTTTCCTCAGATTTCATCGTTCTCATTTGATTTTCAATGATTGATGCTGTTCACGGCTTCTTTTCCTTCCATTGATTCAATGATATTCCATCTGACAGTTTCTCAAGACTGTTCTTATGGAAACGTGTCATTTGCTAATGTCCGATCTGTCTTCTTTTTTGACTTTTGAGCAACACCCAGCAGTATCCAGGGACTATTTTCAGCACAGTGCTTCAGGGTCACTCTCTGCAGTGCTGGGGGAGCTACGTGGTGCTAGGGTTCCAATCTGTCCTACATGCGGAGTGTGCTCCCCAGTCACTGTGCCATCTCTTTGGCCCCTGATGTCCTTTATAATCAGGAAATGCCTTTTGAACTAAAGGTCTGTTGATTTATTGAGGCAACACTAAATTATGAGTGTAAATGTTTACATGTTTTAGGTACAGTGTCGCCACACCATATCCACCACCATTGTGCCAATGGCCCTCCACAAGAGTCCCTATAATTCTTCCCTCTACTCCTACACAGACACATACTCTTCGTTCTGCTCCAGTTCAAATTCAGAAACGCTCAGTTTAAATGCATATCTAAAAATAAATTTATGCTTGATTAGACCTTGTTTAAGACACTCCCTGCCAAAGATATTATTTGCAACATTATGTGAACTTGAATATGCTGTAAACATGCTATTAGCAGACCATTGTTATTTTTAGGCATGCTAACAGTATGGATTTGTAAATACTCAAGTTTATTCCTTATTTCTTAGGAATACAGGCTAAATTCTTGAGAAGTAAATGGTCATGATATCTGCGACTTAATTTATTTTTTATTTTTTTATTATAAAATTTTTTAATAGTGCGACATCATGAGGTACAGTTGCAGACTTATACATTTTTGTGCTTGGGTTTCACTTATACAATGATCAAACACTCATCCCTCCACCAGTGCCCATTTCCCACCACCATGGATCCCAGTATCCCTCCCACCCCCTGTCACTCCCATCCCACCCTGTCTCTGTGGCAGGGCATTCGCTTTGGTTCTCTCTCTCCTTTTGGGTGTTGTGGTTTGCAAAAGAAACACTAAGTGGCAATCATGTTTGGTCTATAGTCTATTTTCAGCATGCTTCTCCCATCCTGGGAGGATCCTCCCAACATCTTTATTTGGTGTTCCCCTCTTATCTGAGCTCCCTTTTCCCCTAGTATGTGTGGTTGGCCTCCAAGTCAAGGAGTAAAATTCCTGGTACTAATCTCGGCCATTCTTGGGTGTTAGTTTCCTATTCTGTTACTTTATGTTCCCCAGACGAATGCAATCTTTCTATGTCTATCCCTTTCTTTCTGTGTCATTTCGCTTAGCATAATACTTTCCATGTAGTACCACTTGTATGTAAATTTCATGACTTCGTCTTTTCTAACAGCTACATAGCACTCCATTGTGTAAATGTACCAACGTTTCTTTAACCAGTCATCTGTTCTCGGGCACTCAGGTTTTTTCCAGATTCTGGCTATTGTAAAGAGTGCTGCAATGAACAGACAATTGCAGATGTCACTTCGACTATACTTTTTTGCCTCTCTGGGATATATTCTGAGGAGTGGTATTGCTGGGTCAAATGGGAACTCAATTTCTAATTTTTTGAGAATCATCCATACTGTTTTCCAAAAGGGCTGAACCAGTTGGCATTCCCACCAGCAGTGAAGGAGTGTCCCTTTCTCACCACATCCGCGCCAGCACTGCTTGCATTTGTTCTTGTGGATATGGGCCAGTCTCTGTGGTGTGAAGTGATATCTCATTGTGGTTTTGATCTGCATCTCCCTGATGATTAATGATGTGGAACATTTTCTCATGTGCCTTTTAGCCATTCAGATTTCTTCTTTGTGAAAGTTTCTATTCATTTCATCTCCCCATTTTTTGATGGGGTTGACTGTTTTCTTTTTGTGGAGTTGAACCAGTACTTTGTATATCCTTGAAATTAACCCCTAATCAGATGTATAGTTGGCGAATATCCTTTCCCATTCTGTAGACTGTCTTTGTATTTTGGCCACTGTTTCTTTTGAGTTGCAGATGCTTCTTAGTTTAAGATAGTCCCATTTGTCTATCTCTGTTTTCATGTGTTTGGCCAGTGGTGTGACATCTTTGAAGACACCATTAACTTCTATGTCATGAAGGTTTTTGCCAACTTTTTCCTCAATGTATCTTATAGATTCCGGTCTGATGTTGAGGTCTTTAACCCACTTAGATCTTACTTTTGTACATGGAGTAAGGCAGAGATCTGAGCCCATTTTTTGCATGTAGCCATCCAGTTTTGCCAGCATAATTTGTTAAAGAGGCTTTCCCTGCTCCACTTCACTTTTCTTGCCCCCTTATCGAAGATTAGATGCTCGTATGCTTGGGGGGAGATGTCAGTATATTCAACCCTGTTCCATTGGTCTACAGCTCTGCTTTGTTCCAGTACCATGCTGTTTTAATTATTATTGCCTTGTAGTAGAGTTTGAAGTTAGGGAGGTTGATTCCTCCCATTTTCCTTTTCCTAAGAATTGCTTTAGCTATTCGTGGGGGCTTATTGTTCCATATAAATTTCAGGAGTGTTTGCTCCACTTCTTTGAAGAATGTCATGGGTATCCTAATAGGGATTGCATTGAATTTGTACAGTGCTTTGGGAAGTATTGCCATTTTGACAATGTTAGTTCTCCCGATCCATGAACAGGGGATATTTTTCCATTTCCTCGTATCCTCTTTTATTTCCTGAAGTAGCGTTTTGTAGTTTTCTTTGTACAGGTCCTTTACTTCCTTAATTAAGCTGATTCCTAGGTACTTTATTTTCTGGGGCACATTTGTGAATGGGATTGTTTTCTTCATGTCACTTTCTTCTCTTTCACTATTTGCATATAGGAAAGCCATGGACTTTTGGGTATTGATTTTATAGCCTGCCACTTTACTATACAAGCCTATTGTTTCTAGAAGTTTCTTGGTAGAGGTTTTAGGATTTTCTAAGTATAGTATCATATAATTTGCGAATAGTGAGAGCTTGATTTCTTCCTTTCCTACCTGGATGCCCGTAATATCTTTTTCTTGCCTAATCGCTATTGCAAGTACTTCCAGTACTATATTGAACAGCAGTGGAGAGAGTGGACATCCTTGTCTTGTCCCTGATCTTCGAGGGAAGGCTCTCAGTTTTTCTCCATTGAGGATGATGCTTGCTGTAGGCTTGTGGTAGATGGCTTTAACTATGTTGAGGAAAGTCCCCTCTATCCCCATTTTGGCTAGGATTTTCATCATAAATGGGTGCTGGATCTTGTCAAATTCTTTCTCTGCATCTATTGATATGATCATATAATTTTTATCTTTTCTTTTGTTGATATGGTGGATTATGTTGATTGATTTCCGAGTGTTAAACCAGCCTTGCATCCCCGGGATGAATCCTGCTTGGTCATGGTGTATGATCTTTTTGATGAGTAGTTGAATTCTATTTGCTAGTATTTTGTTGAGAATCTTTGCATCCGTGTTCATCAGGGATATCGGCCTGTAGTTTTCTTTTCTCGTGGTGTCTTTGTTTCCTTTTGGTATTAGAGAGATATGGGCTTCATAGAAACTGTTTGGGAGAGTTTCCGTTTTTACAATTTCCTGGAAAAGCTTGAGAAAGACTGGCAGCAGGTCCTTTTTAAATGTTTGGAAAAATTCGCTAGTGAATCCATCTGGGCCCGGGCTTTTGTTTTTGGGAAGACTTTTGATTGCAGTTTCTATTTCGTTGATGTTAATAGGTCTATTCAGATACTCCAGATCTTCTTGATTCAGCTTCGGGAGATTATAGGAGTCCAGGAATTTGTCCATTTCTTCTAGGTTCTCTTGTTTCGTGGCATACAGACTTTCAAAGTAGTCTCTGATGATCTTTTGGGTTTCTTTGGTTTCTGTTGTGATATCCCCCTTCTCATTTCTGATTCAGTTTATTAGGGTTCTCTCTCTCTGTTTCTTTGTGAGTGTTTCTAGTGGTTTATCTATCTTATTTATTTTCTCGAAGAACCAGCTCTTGGTTTCATTGATCTCTTTCTGTTCATTTCCTCGCCCCATTGGTCATTTGGATTGTTTCTTTGTTTTCCATGCCGTTGATTTCTGCTCTAAGTTTTATGATCTCTTTCCTTCTGCCTGATTTAGGCTCTTTCTGTTGATCCTTTCCTAAGGTCTTGAGCTGTGAGGTCAAGTTGTTTATGTGCATCGTTCCTACAGACCTAAGATATGCTTGCAGAGCTATAAATTTTCCCCTTAATACAGCTTTTGCTTCATCCCATAAGTTCTGGTAGTTTGTGTCTTCATTCTCATTTGTTTCCAGGTATCTTTTGATTTCGTCCTTGACTTCATTCCTGACCCACTCGTTGTTCAGCATCGAGTTGTTTAATTTCCAGGTGTTTGCTTTGATTCTCTGTGTCTGTGTGTGACTCATTTCTATCCTCAGTGCTTTATGGTCTGAAAAGATGGCCGATACTATCTCTATCTTCCTGATTCTGTTGAGGTATGTTTTGTGTCCTAGCACATGGTCTATTTTGGAAAATGTTCCATACGCACTGGAGAAGAATGTGTATTCTTTCTTTTGGGGGTGTAAAGCCCTGATTAGGTCTATAAGCCCTCTCTTTCAAAGCCAATGATTCCTTGCTGGGTTTTGTTCTTTTTGATCTGTCCAGAGGTGATAGGACAATATTGAAGTCTCCAAGTACTATTGTGTTGCTTGTAATGTCCTCCTTAAAATCTGTTAGCAGTTTTTTAAAAAATATTTAGCTGTTCCCTCATTAGGTGCGTATACATTTAAGAGTGTGATTTCTTCCTGTTGTACGTATCCCTTGATGAAGAGAAAATAGCCTTCACTGTCCCTTCTAGTCTTTTTCAAGGTGAAATTAATGTTGTCGAATACTAGTATGGCCACCCCAGCTTTTTTTGCAGGAGCTGTTTGCTTGCAGGATTGTTTTCCATCCTTTGACTTTGAGTCTGTGTTTGCTCTGAGTGTTGAGATGAGTTTCTTGTAGGCAGCAGAATGTTGGGTTCTGTCTCTGTATCCATTTTGCCACTCTGTGTCTCTTAAATGGTGAATTGAGACCGTGCAACTTAATTTAAAATAAGCTTCATTTATTTAATTGCTTTAGGTTTAGGCTCTGTGATTTGCCATACAATATTAGTAATAGATTTTCAGGCACATGCAGTGTTCCAACACCATACCCACCACCAGTGTTAGCATCCACACAGGCATTTCTCAAGGTTCCTTCCAACTCCCCCACCCCCCTTGGTGAACTTGGTTCTATAGACTAACTTCAGAGTCTGTTAGAATTGGGCATTTGCTATTCCCTTACTATGTTTCTTTATATACAACATTCTCTATTTATCTCTCTCCTTCTAACTACACACAGCATGATGTCCAATAGTTTCACCCATGTATTTTATAGTTCCATCCATGTACTGTATTCCATCCATAATTGCAGGTTTTCATACTTTCATAGCTGAGTAGTATTCCATTGTGTGTATATACCACAGTTTCTTTATCTGGTCATCTGTCCTTGGGCACTTGGGTTATTTCTAAATCTTGGTCATTATAAATAGAGCTGCCATAAATATAAGAGTGAAAATTTCTTTTAAAATAGTGTTTGGGACTCAGGGTAGATGTCAAGAAGTAGAATTACTGTGGTATATGGAAATTCAGTTCTTAATATTTTGAGCAGGCTCCATCCTATTTTCCTTAGTGGCTGGACCAGTAACAGTGGATGAAGATTCTTTTTTCTCCACAAACCTGCCAACACTGCTTGTTTATACTCTTGATCTGTGCCAGTATTTTTGGTGTGGGTTGGTATTTCATGGTATATCTATTTGCATTTTTCTTATGATTATAAATAACACTTTCATATACCTTTTGGCCATCTGTATGTTTTCTTTGAGAAAGTGTCTATTTAGCTCCTCTCCCTATGTTTGATGAGGTTTTTTATTGCTTAGTTCTGTGAATATTTTACAAATATTGGATATTAGCCCTTTATCAGATGTGTGGTGAGCAAATATTTTAGCTCCAAAAATAAAGAAATTACTTTTGTCATTATTTCTTTTGCAGTGCTGAAATTTGTATGTCTATGCTCATAGGGAGTGTTGATACATACTTTTCTTTTCCAGTAATTTCTCTGCTTTTCGTACCAGGGTAATACTGACTCCACAGAAACTGTTCAGGAAGATTCCTGTTTACTTTTCCAAAAGAACTTTGATAGGTAGGAAGTAGATGTTGGTAAGAAACAAAGAACTAATTTTTGAACCTATCTGGGCCCAGGATTTTTGTGAGAATGTTTTTAATTACTGTTTTGATTTCCAAATTTGTAATTTGAGGAGTTGAAGAGTTCTAATTGAAGAAAACTCTTGAGGAGTTCTACTTTCTCAGTTGGGAAGCTAGAGAAATCCAAGAAATTATCATTTTATAGGCTATCCAATTTTGTGGCAGAAAGCTTTTCATAGTAATATTGAATAATAATATGTTCTAAATTTATGAAGTATCTATTGTTCTGAATTTATGTTCTGAATTTATGAAGTATCTATTGTAGTATCTGAATTTATCGAAGTATATGAATTTATGAAGTATCTATTGTAACATATATTTTCACTTTTTTGTTTTTTTGGTTTTTTTCACTTATTTTTTATTAGAGTTTTCTCCCTTTTTTTTTAGCTGATGCTTTCTTGATTTTTTTTTTTATAAAATCAGATCCTGGTTTGTTGATCTTTTACTTTTCTTTTTTGGTTTCTATTTCACTGATATCAACACTAATTTTATTATTTTATAATAATTTTATTATTTAATAATTTTATTATTTCCCTTCTCCCTTGCTGGAGCGATAGCACAGCGGGTAGGGCGTCTGCCTTGCACGCGGCCAACATGGCCGACCTGAGTTCGATTCCTCCGCCCCTCTCGGAGAGCCCGGCAAGCTACCGAGAGTATTCGATATGCCAGACACAGTAACAACAAAGTCTCCAATGGAGACGTTACTGGGCCCGCTCGATTTGAGCAAATCGATGATCAACGGGAGGGCCTTTACTTTTACTTACTTTTACTTATCCTTCTTTTGTTTACTTGGACTCCGTTTGTTGGTCACATAAGATCAAATATTTAGTTCTTGTTTCCTGATTGCTATAGAGTTCCCTCTTAAAATAGCTTTAGCTGTGTTTTATATGTTCTGGTAGCTTGAATATTCATCTTTATTTGTTTTTAGGAATCTTTTTATTTCTTTTTTGACACCCTGGTTGTTTAGTAGTAACTCTTTTTAGTTTCCAAGTACATGATTCTCTTTTCCATCCTACCGCCACACTTCCTGCTGTGATTAATTTCTACTTTCTAACCATCACGGTCTGGGAAGAGAGTTGATATGATTTATATCTTCTCGATTTTATGGAGACGTATTTTATCTCACAACACGTGGTCTATCTTGGAGAATGTCTCAGAGGATTGAAGAATAACGTTTTGATGCTGAGCTATACCCCTGCCAGAATCAAATCTTTAAAATATATATTTTTCTGCTTTCTGGGCCACACCTGACCGTGCTGAGGACTTACTTCTGGTTGTACACTTAGTAATCACTCCTGGCAGTGCTTGGAGGACCATATGGGACGAAGAGGAATCAAACCCGGTCAGCCATATGCAAAGGAAGAGCCCTACTCACTGTACTATCACTCTGGCCTATAAAATATTTTTTGCATTCATCTTTAGAGGATATGTTTAAGGGCTATACAATTTATAAAATTTATAGATGGTGGTCATAAGAGTGAGAAAATACATACCAATATATACTAGAGTAAGTTCTGGTATTTGAATTAGATTCTTAATGTAAAATTGTAGTTGATTCGCAAAATTATATATAAAAATATTGGCCCATTTTGACAAGTAATTTCTATTTAGTCTGAGAGGAATCCAACTTTTGGGTGTGATGTTGATTGGGTGTACAACACAAATAAGTTAAAGTACAATTCTGCCTTGTTTCTTCTTAAAATAAGGAAAATTATGTTTTTATATAGTGATATGATGTCTGACCTTTATTGTATTATGACAAAAAAATAAATGTTTTTGTCTTTAGCGTTTAAACTTTTTTCTGATCTTTAAGCAGAACATTTTTACTTTTAAAAGTTGTTTATTTAGGGGGCTGGAGCAGCAGGTAGGGCGTTTGCCTTGCACGCGGCCGACCCAGGTTTGTTTTCCAGTATCCCATATGGTCCCATGAGCACTGCCAGGAGTAATTCCTGAGTACAGAACCAGGAGTAACCCCTGTGCATTGCCGAGTGTGACCCAAAAAGCCAAAAAATTGTTTATTTAATTAAAGAACTTTTATTTACAAAGCTAGTAGTAGTTGAGTTTTAGACACATAATATTTCAACACCAATCCCACCACCAGTGTCAACTTCTCTTCATCAGTGTCTCCATCCTTCCTCCTGCCCCACTACACCCCCCTTTTCCACTACCTATCACCTTGACAGGCATAGTTTAAAGTCCGGTGGTTGCAGCTTAGAACAAATGTGTTCAGCATTGTCGGTTGTGCCTGTTCTTTGAATATGTAGCTATACCATGCTCCCACATTACAAGAAAACAAAAGCCCCAACCCCTATTTTCCCATTACCTCCCTTTCTCATCTTCTTCCTTTCCCCCATTTTTTTTTTTGCTTTTTGGGTCACACCCGGCGATGCCCAGGGGTTACTCCTGGCTCATGCATTCAGGAATTGCTCCTTGCAGTGCTCGGGGGACCATATGGGATGCTGGGAATCGAACCTGTGTCGGCCATGTTGGCTGTGTGCAAGGCAAACGCCCTACCTGCTGTGCTATTGCTCCAGCCCCCTTTCCCCATTTTGATTTCTCTTCTTTGTCCTTCTTCTTATACTCTGGGGTCAAGGGTGATCGAGGCCTGCCCCTTTGCTACACTGAATTTCCTCTTCCAGTTATTTTATATACCACAGATAAGAAATCATCCTATATTTATCTTTCTTCAGGCTGACTTCATGCAGCATAATATTTTCAAGTTCCACCTACCTAGGTTGCAGAAAATTGCATGATTTAATTTTTCCTTCCAGCTGCAGAGGATTACATTGTGTGTTTATGTGTGTGTGTATCACATCTTCATAATCTATTCATCTGTCCTTGAACATCTAGGTTGATTCCATATTGTAGCTATTGTACTGAGTGTAGAAATGAATAATGGTGTGCATATGTCCTTTGAATGAATGTTTTTCTGTCCTAGGAGTAGATGCCAAAAGTGGATCAAAAATAGATGCCACAAAGCAGAATTTTTGGATCTTATGGCAGCTCAATTCTAAATTTACTGAGGTCTCTCCATAATGTTTTCTGCATGGATTGAACCAGACAGCATTCTCACCAGCATTGAATGAGAATTGTTTTTTTTACCACACCCCACCCACACAGATTGTTCCAAGTATTTTTTCCAGTGCCTTTCTCACTGGTGTGAGATGATAGCTCATTGGCATCTTGAACTTGGTTTCTCTAATGATAACGGTTCTGAGCATTTTTTCACATGCCTGTTCTCTTTCCACCTGTTTCCCTTTGAGAAGAGTCTGTACATTTCCTCTCCCCATTTTTGACAGGGTTTTTGGATAGGATTTTTGGATTTTTTTCCGTCCACCTTTGTGATAGACTTTCTATATCTTGGATATCAATCCTTCATCTGATGTATTGAATGTGAATAATTTTTTCCATTCCATTAGCTGTCTTTTCAACCTGTGTTTTGTTTGCCATGCACAAGCTCTTTTAATTTGATGTAGTCCTATAACTTAGTGTTTTATTCCGTTGCTTTTGCCAGTGGTATCATATCATTGAAGATGCTTTTGTGGTTCAAAGTTTGGAGCATTCTTCTTATACTTTTATAAACATACTTTATATTTTCCGGTAATATCTCAAGGTGTTTGACACACTTCCATTTATCTTTGGTGTGAGGAATAAGCTGTGGATCCACATCTTTTTCAATATTTTAATTTTTTACACATCTGTTAATTTTTTATAAGTTCATAATCAAAGGCGCAACAAAATTACATTACCGTAATTAATTTTCAAAACGATCTTTTGAGCCCAAGGACTAGATGAAAATAAAGTAATTACTGGATTTTCTATATTAGTTTTGACTCAGATATAACTAGCATCTTTGGACTGGAGCGATAGCACAGTGGGTAGGACGTTAGCCTTGCATGCGGCTGACCCGGGTTCAATTCCCAGTATCCCATATGTTCCACCAGGAGTAATTCTTGAGTGTATGAGTCAGGAGTAACCCTTATGCAACGCCTAGTATGACCCCAAAAGAAAAAAAAACTAGCACGTTTAACTCTTTTGGAAATTCCTATGATAATGAAACAATACATCAATAACTACAGTTTTACTTTTCCTCAAAGTATAAGAACGTTTTGAAATGGAAAATGAGGTAAAACTTAATTAAGGATAGGACAGTGAGGGGGTAATATGTATGGTGGAGGGAAGTGTTCAGTTAGGAGGAGGTAATGTTGAAAGGTGGTGAAGTGTTGTGTATAATACACTATGAGCAACAATACTGTAAATCACGCTTTTAGAAAAGCACCTCTCGTGAGAGCAGATAGGAAGCAAAAGGGGAGGAGTGTATTGGTGTAGGGAAGAAGACCCCAGTAAAGGGATCTGTGTGGAAACATTGTATGCCCGAAACAAAATTGATTGAATAACTTTGTAATTTTATGGAAACTAAATAATTTTTTTTTGCTTTTTGGGTCACACCCGGCGATGCACAGGGGTTACTCCTGGCTCTGCATTCAGGAGTTACTCCTGGCGGTGCTCAGGGGACCATATGGGATGCTGGGAATTGAACCTGGGTCGGCCACATGCAAGGCAAACACTCTACCCGCTGTGCTATTGCTCTAGCCCCCTAAATATTTTTTAATTTAATAAAAAATATTTAAGAACAGTTATTTGCTCTAAATAAAAATCATATTTCACAGGGTGATCTTGAAGTTTGACTTCTGCAGATGCACTTTCCTTTAGGAAGATTCTTCTTAAAATAACTACTTTTTTGTTTGTTTGGGGGCCACACCTGGTGGTGCTGAGGGTTTACTCCTGCCTCTGTGTTCATAAATCACTCCTACCTACCTACCTCGGGAGACCACATGGGATGCTGGGGATCAATCCCTGGTCAGCCATGTGCAAGGCAAACACTTTATCTGCAGTGCTATTATTCTGGGGCCCAAATGATTACTAACTTTTTAAGGAGGTCTTGTTTTATTGGTTCCCATAGTAGAGAGTAAACACTGGAAATATCTTGTGTAAATTTCTCAGTTGTCATCAGATTTCTTGAGAAATAAAATGTGGGTGCATAATTTTTGTTATGTAATCTTAAATATTTGAGTGTATTGTTACCCAAAAGGGTTCTTTAAAAAGCGCTGGCAAGCAATAATAGTTGTATGTTTATGGCATACGGTCAAGAACATCTCCACCATAGCAAGAGCCATCAGAATTATTTCCAGTATTCTTTATGGCAAGGCTGCTATCTCTGTTTTCTATTTATTAAAATTTAATATACCCTGCTTTTTTAAATTTACTTATTTGATTTTGGGGGCCACACCACATAGTGCTCAGGGCTTATTCCTGGCTCTGCACTCAGAGCTCACTTCTGAAGAGGCCCAGGGGTTCATATGGGCTGCCTGGGATAGAACCCGGGTTGATTGCATGCCAGGAAAGAGCCTTAGCTGTTGTACTATCTTTAAGAACCTATTCTTATTTTTTTCAGTGCTAATCTCATGGATGCAAGTTTGCACTTAACTGCTGAGCCAAATCCCCAGCCCTAATATATCCCATTTTGAACTTCTTGAAAGTTAAAGTCTGGACCAGAGCACAGATGGCTGGCACTTTTGAAGTGTCTGCTTAAGGCATCAGAAACAAACAACTCCTCTATCCTATTAAATCATAGAGACATAGCTATCATTCGTCCCTCGTGTCAACGTGTACTTTATTTCACCAGTGATTATTCTGCACTTGGTCCTTGAAAATGAATTGTGCATTATGGATCAGCAGAGATGACCATCCTTTTATTTGGCTTTCTTTTATATTAAAATGTGTTAAAGGGAACACTTTGTACACTGAACATGCTTAGTATACATTTCTGGTAGAAACCACAGCAGAAACTGGATCCACAAAAGAGAGGAAACCAAACATATCCTGGCTTATGTAACACAGCCATTAATAATGCCTCATTAAGAAATCAACAGGACAAATGTTCAACTAAATGCGATTCTGGCATATATCAGGCATATCCCAGGACTGTTCTAGGTAACTGGAACATATGATTACCATATGTTTGGCTCAATTTAGGAAAGCCCACACACTCAACAGATAGTCTGTCATTCTTTAAATTTGCTTTTTACTTTGCCATGTTTCTATTTCAATCTTTTTCCTTCAAAAGACTCTAAGATTCTTGTGAGCAGGAATATATTTGTTTTTGTTTAGGTCCCTATAGCCTTTCATATACAGTTCTTTTTTTGTAAACACAAATCATTGAGTAGTCTCTCCTTTGCTAACAGTAGATTGACAAAGTATGACGAATCTAGTCTTATCTCTACTACTTTCTAGCTATGTGACCTTAGAAATTTCCCTTAGTTTCATCTGGAAATAGGCATCTAGATCTTTTATTTATTTATTTTTTCTTAAATTTTTATTAGTGAAACACCATGAGGTACAGTTGTAGACTTATAAATTTTTGTGCTTGGGTTTCAGTTATACAATGATCGAGTACCCATCCCTCCACCAGTGCCCATTCTCCACCACCACCAGTCCCAGTATCTCTCCCACCTCCCTTCCCCCCCATCCCACCCTACCTCTGTGGCAGGGCATTCCCTTTTGTTATCTCTCTCCTTTTGAGTACTGTGGTTTACAAAAGAGACATTGAGTGGCAATCTTGTTCAGACTATACCATCTAGATCTTTTAAGTGGGTTGAGTGGTAGGTTACCCATATAGCCCTCATCTCTATGGATCTTAAAATTTCTCTGGCTCATTGGGGAGAGGCCTATGACAACATTGAACAGAATTCACTTTCAACTGGGTGATAATTTTCCAATGACTAGTGTGCTTCGAAAGGGAAAGGGAAGGAAAAGATGCCTGAGATAGCAGCTTCCCTCAACTCTACTCACACTCCTTAAATTCCCCTTGAAATGCTACTGTAGCTGAGGCTATCATGGTAGTCTCCTTGAAATCTCTGGATTTTGTTTGTTTGGAGGCCATAGTTGGTGATGCTCAGGAGTTACTCCTGGGTCTGCACTTAGGAATCACTCTTGGTGGTACTTGAGGGACCACATGGATGGCTAGGCATCAAATCTGGGATGGCTACATCACTGTCACTGTCACTGTCCTCCCGTTGTTCATCGATTTGCTCGAGTGGGCCCAGTAACGTCTCCATTGGAGACTTTTGTTGTTACTGTGTTTGGCATATCAAATACATCACGGGTAGCTTGCCAGGCTCTGCCGTGCAGGGGAGATACTCTCGGTAGCTTGCTGGGCTCTCCAAGATGGGTGGAGGAATTGAACTCAGGTCGGCCATGTTGGCTGCGTGCAAGGCAAACGCCCTACCGCTGTGCTATCGCTCCAGCCCGGATGGCTACATACAAAGCAAGATTCTTACTCACTATATCAGCACTTTAGCATCATGACCTCTGTACTTTTGGATATCAGGAAAATACACTTCCTGATTTTCACTTACCTAGCCCCTATTTAAATTTTTTTCATGCCAGGGAGTGTTCAGGGCAAAATCCTGATTCTCCACTCAGATCACTCTTGGCAAGGATTTGGGGACTAGATGGGATGCCAGGGATTGAACTCAGATCAGTTGCTTACAAAGGTAAGTGTCCTACACTGTTCTCTTTAGCCCACTATGTAGTCCTTCCAAATTAAAAAATTCAAATTCCTTGTATTCACTGATTTCATTGCAAATATATTACTTATTCTAATAAGAAAAAATGGAACCTTGGAGTGTTTGTAAGGATAAAATGACATGCAGTATGCAAAGGATTTGCCATGGAATGTAATTGGCACCAGGCATATGCTGAAACCACAAAGTTTTTTATTATTTTTAATTTTTGCCTAGTTCTTTTAAAATTTTAATTTAGCTTCATTTTGTACACAATGTTTTACAAACCTGTTAATAGTAGGATTTCATATCTGGAATATTCCAGTACCACACCCTCCACCAGACTGTCAGCTTCCCTCCACCACTGTCCTCGTGTTACTCCGCCTCCCTCTCCCTGTGGTGTCCTTTCTACTGAAGGCAAGTTTTCAATTTCTGTTGCTGTTGGTCCAAAATATAGTTGTTTAAAGAAGAATGTGGCTAGATAATGAGGGGTCAAGTAAAGTTTGTTAAAAAACAAACTTCTTCTGAATAAATGTAGAACTCTAATTGGTTTCATTAAATGATTTATGAGTCTGGCAGAATCCCATCTAGGAAGTTAATGGGCGCTGCAAGTATTTGGATGAAATGTAATGCCCTCATAGTTACAAAGAGGATGTGGACATGATTTCTAGCCAATAAAAAGACTGGTTATTCGAGGAAAGCTTTGCCCTAGAGAAAGACGTGGGATCTGATCATGAGATCACTTCACTGGTGCTGACCAAGAAACTCTACCTGTATTGGTCTGAAATTTTCATTTTTGAAGAGACTGACAGTGCAATTAGATTAGATATTAAGTTTTTTCTTCTGTGAGACTTGACATAAACGATTCTATGTGGGAACTGTTTTTTTTTTCAAAAAAGGAGAATTACAAACTGGTGTTGATCTGCTATGTGGAAGAAACTTTTACCATCAAAATGATATTGGTGGGATGATGGGGAAAAATCCAGATGGAGTGGCTTGAGAAATTAAGATTCTCCTGTTAAGGGAAAAGGACAAACAGGGATGTGTTTGAAGGGACGGATGTGGTGTTGGAATTCTGGGTACATAATTTGAATACAGACCCTAGTTTTAGGACCAAAACAAATTCTTGGTGCCTAGAATGAAGACAGTGTGGAGGTATATATAACCTGATCACAAGATCATCAAATGTGACCAACTCCAGGCTTCAATCCTGACTACCATTGCGGGGTTGGTTAATAATAATTCTTGCCAGGTAGGTCAGACTGCCTTAGGTTATCTCATGCAAATGCACTGGGAATAATGATAATTAAAAGCAGTTGAGGAAATATCAATGCCAGAATCCCAAACTTTCCAGCTCAATACTCCTGGGAGGTTACCTCTTCCCTCAATCGGTTGGTATCTGAGTTAATTTATTTGTGGCTTAGAAATTCCTGAGGTTAATTTCAAACTGGCTTATTGCTTTGAATCTCACGTTTACAAAATAGAACTAATCTTGCACTTCTCAAATGGTTGCTCTCGAGAAGTCTCCATAGTTATTTGTCTGGGAGACAGGAAGTGTCCAAGGAAGTCTGGTCTGCTTGGGTACAGTTTAGGAAGCAAAGTTACATCTCTTATCTAAATGTTTTGTCTAGCAGGGCATGCTGGGAATATTTGCTGAGCGTGTGCCCTGTGCAAGACCCCGAGAGTTTGCAAGATAATCGGGTGGCTTTCAAGCTTTTTGCAAAGATCTTGACTTTCACTTGGAGGGCTGACTATAAATAATCACCACAGTGGTTTTAGGCATTCTGCAGTGTGCTTCTCCCACACAATCTTGCTATGTCCTTACCTGGAAGTAGACTCTTTAAGTAGACGGGTCAACAGAGGCTCAAAAAAGCTGAACTTGGGGCCAGAGAGATAGCACAGAGGGTAGGGTGCTTGCCTTGCACGTGGCTGACCCAGATTCAATCCCTAGTATCCCATATGGTCCTCCCAAGTTCAGTAGGAGTGATATCTGAATGTAGAGCAAGAACCAAGCCCAGTGTGTCCCCAAAACAAAAAGAAAAAGAAAGGCAGGCAGACAGGAAGGAAGGGAGGGACGGAGTAAGGGAGGGAGGGAGAGAGAGAGGGAGGAATGGAGGGAAGGAGGGAGGGAGGAATGGAAGGAAGGAAGGAAGGAAGGAAGGAGGAGGACGGAAAGGAAGAAAGGAAGGAAGGAAGGAAAGAAAGAAAGAAAGAGAAAGAAAGAAAGAAAGAAAGAAAGAAAGAAAGAAAGAAAGAAAGAAAGAGCAAGCTAAACTTATTTTCCTAAAGACAGAGTTATAAAGTGTGAGGGACAAAATTTCTGTTTCTAGAGGAGCAAAAACGAAGACCTTCCTGCAGTGATAGAAATGCTCCATACTGCAGTGTCCTATATAGTAGTCACAAGCCACATGTGGCCCTACTACTGGAGAGTAGAAATGTTACTAGGACAACTGAGGAAGTGCATTTTATATTTTAAGTTACATTCATTTGCTTGGGGTTCGGGCCATAGCCAGTGGTGTCTTAGGGGACCATATGCAGTGCCAATGAGCAATCCGGGGTTGGCTGCATGGAAGACAAGCAACTTACCTCCTGTTCTATCTCTCAGGCCTTATATAAAATTGGCAGAGTTCCAGATGGCTGGTGGTTAACATACTGGGCACTCAGCTCCAAGAGCCACAGAGGCTTTCTCCTATGTCATACTGGTCACTGTGAAAATGGTGGCACGAACATACATGTCCACAAATTTGTTCCCGCTGCCTAGAATCCTCCAGTTCTTCCCTAGAGAGTCAAATGTAAGCTGCAACTCCCAGAACACAGAGCAGCTAAGGGAAATAATGGGAAACATCACTTAAGCACAGAAAGCGAGAGATAATATGCATCTTGGGCATTGGGTAAACTAACTTAGCTTTCTCTCAGAAAACTCCCGAAGTAGAGAATCATCAGACGGCTGGATGTGCACAGTAATCCAGGCTGGGACATTGGATTGATTTTTCTTACTAACTTTTCCTCAAGGCTTAGCATATTTCTTTCTCCTACCCCCAGACCACATCCTCACTTGATTCTTGGTCTATAGTTCAGGATCGCCTGCACTCGAGTGTCCATCCTTCCTTGAGCTGAGTGACACCTTGCATTCCTCCTTCAGAAGCCTATTACACCATCGCCAAAGAATTTCATGGGATTCGCTTTTTAACCCGTTTGGGCAGAAGAAGGCAGGGCATGTTTGCTAGTTTTTCCCATTCCGCCTTCATTTTCTGAAAGACTTTCTTTTGAAATACAAAAATGTGAGTTTCTGGTACCCCGATCACTAAAGCAAAGGTTTAGAATGTTTAAATATTCACCTCCCTTTTTAGGTTCTCTTAAGGGAAAGAAAAGAATTTTTCCCAAGTTCTTCCTAGCTCTGTTTTCCATCCAAGCCTCAGAATGAATATTCCCACACACAAAGCAGTGCTTTGGTGCGTAGGCAGTATTTTCTCCAGGCTTTCCAAGTGTAGCTAAGCCTAGATGATAGATGATTTTCTTCCTTCTCTTTGTCAATCAGGGCCAGAAGTTTAATTTATTTGGTTCTTAACTTAAGTCTAGTTCTTTCGTGTAATCTGCAGGCATTCTTCCTGCCCTAATTTCTACTCGGACTCAGTTTCACTCTCCTTTCCCACATCCCTAGTCTGGAAAGGCACCATGAAGTCATTCTTGGAGTTTCTTAAAGAATTCCTATATTTGCTCTCTAAGTTTCTCTGCATACCTAGTAGTTTTGCAGAATCTTCTCCATCTTATTTTATTTATTTATTTTTATTTTATTTATTTTATTTTTATTTTTCTATTAGTGAGACATATGAGGTACAGTTGTAGACTTACACATTTTTGTGCTTGGGTTTCAATTATACAATGATCAAATACTCTTCCCTCCACCAGTGCCCATTTCCCACCACCACGGATCCCAGTATCCCTCTCACCCCCCCATCCCCCCCATCTCACCCTGCCTCTGTGGCAGGGCATTCCCTTTTGTTCTCTCTTATTGGGTGTTGTGGTTTGCCAAAGAGGCAATGGGTGACAATAATGTTTGGTCTATAGTCTACTTTCAGCATGCTTCTCCCATCCTGGGAGGATCCTCCCAACACCTTTATTTGGTGTTCCCCTCTTATCTGAGCTCCCTTTTCCCCTAGCATGTATGGTTGGCCTCCAAGCCATGGAGTAAAATTCCTGGTACTAATCTCAGCCATTCTTGAGTGCCAGTCTCCTATTTTGTTATTTTATGTTCCCCAGATGAATGCAATCTTTCTATATCTATCCCTTTCTTTCTGAGTCATTTCGCTTAACATGATACTTTCCATGTAGTACCACTTGTTGTTTGTTCATTGCAACACTCTTTACAATAGCCAGAATCTGGAAAAAACCTGAGTGCCCGAGAACAGATGACTGGTTAAAGAAACTTTGGTACATCTACACAATGGAGTACTATGTAGCTGTTAAAAAAGACAAAGTCATGAAATTTACATACAAGTGGTACTACGTGGAAAGTATCTGTCTTATTTTAAAAAACTTATAAGCTCCTACAGATTGCTCAGATATGTCAAGAAATAAGAGGTAAATATTGTTGTCATTCCTAGCAGTATCATAGTCATATACTCAGAATATTATACTGGTTTCTCCTTGCTTAATTTGGAATTTAAATTTTAGGTATTTTGTTGTTGTTGCTGTTTAAAGGCTACATTCGGCAATAATCATCACTCCAGTAGTGTTCAGGGATAAAACTGGGACTCATGCATGCAAAGTACACTGCCTCTTTGAGCTATTTCTCTGGTCCCCAACTTGAAGGATTTCCCAAAGTGAATAACCAGGTTTTATTTGGAAGTTCTTAGGAAGGGGGGATGAAGAGAAAGAGAGAGTAAGAAAGCCAGAAAGAAAATGTGCTCAAGGAAGAATATGGGTTTCTCCAGAGTGGAGAGGGGACCCAGTACACATCTTAACATTAGATACAAAAGTATGAAAGTTACACGTCTCAAGAGGGGAGATGTGGGCGACACATGTCCTTGGGCACCACATGTGGTCACCAGTCACACATGGACACAGTAAGCAAATGGGCCTGGGAAGCATATGTGCCTCAACTTGAAATTATTTTTATGAGAAACTTTGTGCTTGGGTATTAAATGTATATGGTAAATAGTGACCTTGGTTTCTCGACCTAGCACTGTGAAAAATAATGAATTTTTCACAGTGAATAACTCCCAGTGCATTTCACTTCTCATCAACATCTGAACAACACACCTAAGCTTTCAAGTTTTGTAGCTATGTGCATCAGGTAGGACTTACAAGAGGCATAAAATGCTAGAACATACATCCAGACACAATATTATACCACTGTCTTAACATCAAATTACAGACTTCCACTCTTAAACAGTTGGCATGAGATCAAGAAAGCTGGGCATCTTATTCTGAGTAATTCTTCCTTTATTGGTTTATTGATATTGTTATGAAGGTAAAGGTAAAGGCCCTCCCGTTGTTCATCGATTTGCTCGAGCGGGCCCAGTAACGTCTCCATTGGAGACTTTGTTTTTACTCTGTCTGGCATATCAAATACGTCATGGGGAGCTTGCCAGGCTCTGCCGTGCTCTGCCGTGCGGGCGAGATCCTCTCGGTAGCTTGCCGGGCTCTCCGAGAGGGGCAGAGGAATCGAACTTGGGTCGGCCAAGTTGGCTGCGTGCAAGGCAAACGCCCTACAGCTGTGCTATCGCTCCAGCCCCCATTGTTATAAAATCTTTGATTAATGTTACTCAGGAAAACCTGTACAAGGAAGGTGGGCCTTAAAAAAACAGGGGGGTTCATTTTTACAACAGCTTTCCAAGTTCCTAAGTTATTATGCAATATCAAAATTATACATGGAAAATTAATAAACTGTGCTTATTGAACAAAAGTATACTGATGGATGAAGTCGGGGTAAAAAGAAATGACTCATTTAACAGAAGCTACACATTGCCTACTCTTGCTTCTCTGACATGTGTGTCTATAGTTATTAACTTACATTATTTAAGTCTTAAAGAAAAAAAGCAAGCAGATACTTCGTACTGGGAATTGATTACACAGGTGTTGGAGTTCTTAAAAAGCAGGATGCTAGAGCCCAAATGATCTCCATTACTGGAGCCGTGCTAATAGTAACAACCGGTATTAAGGAAGTCCTCTCAATTTCCTGTCCCCTGTTAATCCTTCACTTGAGCAAAACCAGTAGGGAGCCAGCTGGCATGGAGTCTGGAAAATGTGCTGAGCAGATTCTCATTCCAAGAATCATGGAACATAGTGGAGAAAGGTGAGCTTGGATTTGGGAGAAAATCAAGAAATAAACATATAGTCACGAAACAGCTTGCAAATCTGGGTTAATTGTTCATAGTTATCTTTAGAATCCATCAAATTCAGGAGAGTTCAGTTCTCTATAGCCTGTGGAATAAAATCAGTATTATTTTGAAGTCTATCACTAGCTGTGTGCTCAGACTCTGTATGTCCAACATTTTTATTGACTTCTTTGGAAGTGATACTTATTGAGACAGCTTCAGACCCATCTTCCCTGGATAGGGCAGTATCTTCAGGAGGTGTTCTCCTTTAAGGTCCATTCAAAGGGTCATGCCTTGCAAATAACCTAACAATTCAAGGTGATTTTGTCCCCATTCAAAGAACATAGAAATGCTGTGATAATCAGTTTCCAAAAAATATTTTAGAGACTCTTTAATGTGTTATTTAAGGATGGAAAGGTGCTTTTTTGTATCTCCAGGATATATTCCCAGGAGTGTATTGCTGGGTCAAATGGGAGCTCAATTTCTAATTTTTTGAGAATTGTCCATACTGTTTTCCAAAAGGGCCGAACTAGTCGGCATTCCCACCAGCAGTGAAGGAGGGTCCCTTTCTCGTCACATTCGTGCCAACACCAGTTGCTTTTGTTCTTTTGGATGTGGACAAGTGTCTGTGGTGTGAGATGATATCTCATTATTGTTTTGATCTGCATCTCCCTGATGATTAGTTATGTAGAGCATTTTCTCATATGCCTTTTTGCCATTTGGATTTCTTCTTTGAGAAAGTTTCTGTTCATTTTGTTGCCCATTTTTGATGGGGTTGGATGTTTTCTTCTTGTGGAGTTCAACCAGTGCTTTATCAAAATGACATCTGCACTTCTATGTTCACTGCTGCACTGTTCACAATAGCCAAAATTTGGGAAAAACCCGAGTGCCTGAGAACAGATGACTGGTTAAAGAAATTTTGGTACATCTACACAATGGAATACTATGCAGCTGTTAGAAAAGATGAAGTCATGAAATTTACATACAAGTGTTTCTACATGGAAAGTATCATGCTAAGTGAAATGAGCCAGAAAGAGAGGGACAGACATAGAAAGACTGCACTCATCTGGGGAATATAAAGTAACAGAATGGGAGTCGAACACCCAAGAGTAGATGAGATAAGTACCAGGAGGTCTGCTCCATGGCTTGGAAGCTGACAGCACATGCTGGGGGGAAAGTTAGCTCAGATAGAGAAGGGAACACCAAGTAAAGGATGTTTGGAGGACTCGCTCGGGATGCGGGATGCGTGCTGAAAGTAGACTATAAACCAAACACAATGGCACTCAATACCTCTATTGCAAACTACAACACCCTAAAGCAAACAGTGAGAAAAAGGGAATGTTCTGCCACAGAGGCGGGGTGGGGTGGGGGATGGGGTGGGGAGTGGGATGGCTACTGGGATCATTGGTGGTGAAGAATGGGCACTGGTGGAAGGATGGGTACTTGATCACTGTATAACTGAAACCCAAGCACAAATGTTTGTAAGTCTACAACTGTACCTCATGGTGTTTTACTAATTAAAAAAAAGAATGGAAAGGTGGGGAGAAGAGACAACATAGTTTATATTATCCGGGTCACCCAAAGAGGTATCGAAAAAGCTATGTTTGGAGTATCACGCTTTACTCAAGTGAGAGAAGGAATCCGGAGTTTCGACCTCCATTGATGATCGAAGATCAGGGACACTGCCTCGTTTGCCAAGGTGTCAAAAACCAGATGGGCTGGACACAAAATTCTATTTGGACACAATTGCTGGATTAAAGCCGTTACTGACTGGATTCCACAGGATGTCAAAAGAACATCTGGTCACCCACCTACGAGATGGTTGGACTTCTTTGTTAAGACCCTGAATGAATGGTTTGATGCTCTTCGTGTTCCTGGAGTGAGCAGATGCCATTGGGCTACACTAGCATGTGACAGGAAGGAATGGAGACATTATTGACTCCCACTCGAGCAAACCCAGGTTTAATCCCTGGCACCCTATATAGTCCCAGTATTGCTTCCATGAGTGATCACTTCCATGAGTGATCCCTGAGTATAGAACCAGGAGTAAGTCCTAAGCACAGTCAGGTATTCCCCGCACCCCAAATATCAGTGCATATATGTGTGTATACTTATATACATATATATTCTCTATATAATAATCACTTAATCACTTAATCCCCGTTATTCATCGATTTATTCGAGCGGGTGCCAGTAACGTCTCCATTCATCCCGGTTGCGTGCTAGCGTAGCCCAATGGTATCTGTTCGTTTTAGGAACATGTAGAGCCTCAAACCGATCATTTAGGGTCTTGACGAAGAAGTCTGACCATCTTATAGGTGGGCGTCCACGTGATCTTTTGATGTCTCGTGGAATCCAATCAGTAATGGCTCTAGTCCAGCGGTTGTCTGTAAACCTCATTACATGTCCAGCCCATCTGATTTTTGATGTCTTGGCAAATGAGACAGCGTCCCTGATTCTTGAGCGTTGACGAAGATCAGAACTCCGGATTCTATCTCTCATTTGAGTGAATCGTGATATTCCAAGCATAGTTCTTTCAATTCCTCTTTGAGAGACCCGAATAGTGTTCTCATCCTGTTTTCGTAGGGTCCAGGTCTCTGAGGCATATGTTAATTCAGGAAGAATAGTGGAATCAAAGAGATGTGCTCGTAGCTGGAGGTTCTTTGTCCTTTTAGTTATTTCTTCAATGCTCTTGAAGGCATTCCAAGCCGCTCTCTTCCTCCTGCGTAACTCAGGTGCCAGGTCATTCATCATGTTGATTTCTCGACCTAAGTATATATAACTGTTGCATTCGGAGATGGTGGTTCCGTTGAGAGCGAATGGAGCATCAGGAACAAGGCTGTTTCTCATAAACATTGTCTTCGTAAGATTCAGCTGTAGTCCGACCTTTCCACACTCACGGTCAAAGTCCGCAAGCATTTGTGCCGCTTGGCTGATGTTTGGTGTTATTAGAACGATGTCATCAGCAAAGCGGAGGTGGTGTAGTTGCCGACCATCTATCTTCACTCCCATGTTTTCCCATTCTAGTCGTCGCATGATGTTCTCGAGGGTGGCACTGAAGAGTTTTGGTGAAATGGTATCACCCTGCCGAACCCCTCTCTTGATATGGATGATTACTTCTTTGTAGAATGGTGAGATCTTGGTAGTGAATCCGCAATAGAGCTCACGAAGGATCCTGATGTATTGAGTTTGTACGCCCTGATTGGCTAGGGCTTCCATGACCGCTTCCGTCTCAACAGAATCAAAGGCCTTCTTTAAATCAATGAACGTTAGACAGAGCGGCATCTTGAACTTCCGAGATACCTCAATGAGCTTGGTTATTGTGTGGATATGGTCAATGGTACTGAATCCTTTTCGGAATCCAGCTTGTTCACATGGTTGTCCTTCATCTAGTGTTCTGCTAATCCTATTCAGGATGACTCGAGTGAATAGTTTGTAGATGACAGACAATAGGCAGATTGGGCGATAGTTGCCAATGTCGTGGACGTCTCCTTTCTTGTATAGTAGTACAGTCTTGCTGGTTTTCCATTGGGATGGAACCTTGCATTCAGCCAGGTAGCGTGTGAAGAGTCGAGCTAATGTATTGACGAGTACTGATGGTAAGTTCTTCAGGTGTTCAGGTCTGATCTTGTCTGGGCCAGGTGCTTTTTGTTTCTTTACCGACGAGATGGCATGTTGGATTTCGGAAGGGAGAACATTGGGAACGACATATCCATCATGTGGTATGTGGTATGTGGGCAAGTGGATGTGGCTATTAAAGAGATCCAGTAATAAATGGATCTCTATATAATAAATGAATAAAATAAATACAATGCCCTAATACAAAATGATAAATAATCTGAAATCTAAATTTATTTATTTATTTTTTTATATTGTTAATTTTATTGCAAATTACAGAAGTTAATATTTCTACAGCAAAATGATTGACACAACAAAAAAGATTCAGTATCAATAATTAGAAAAATGGCTAGGAATTTTTTTTATCATTTTTTTATTAGTGAAACACCATGAAGTACACTTATAGACTTATAAATTTTTGTGCTTGGGTTTCAGTTATACAATGATCAAGTACCCATCCCTCCACCAGTGCCCATCCTCCCCCACCACGGGTCCTAGCATCCCTCCCACCCCCCATCCCCCCCCCCCCCCGTCCCACCCTGCCGCTGTGGCAGGGCATTCCTCCCTGTTCTCTCTCTCTTCTTTTGGGTACTGTGTTTTGCCAGAGAGGCATTGAGTGGCAGTCATGTTTGGTCTATAGACCACTTTTAGCATGTCTCTCCCACCCTGGGAGGGTCTTCACAACACCCTTTATTTGGTGCTCTCTTCTCTATCTGAGCTTCCTTCTCACCTAGCACATGTGGCTGGCCTTCAAGTCATGGAGCAAAATTCCTGGTACTAATCTGAGCCCTTCCTGGGTGTTAGTCTCCCATTTTGTTGCTTTATGTTCCCCAGATGAATGCAATCTTTCTGTGTCTATCCCGCTCTTTCTGACTCATTTCGCTTAACGTGATACTGAAATCTAAATTTAAATCGACATTAAGGACCTTCCTTAGACTCATAGGAACACTGTATATATCCTACAGTTTGGGATTCTAGACCCTTATTACTTATATATCAGCAACACATTCAGAGAACTTGTCAGAACGGTAAAATATTGGTTCTATCCCAGCCTCACATAATCAGAAATTATATTTCAACTAGATCAGGAGGTGATTCAACAGCACGCAGAAGGAGGATGCTCTAAAGCTGGGGTTAGTAATCTTTTTCTGTAAAGGACTAGATAGTTAATATTTGAAGTTTCGATGGCTAGCAATGTGCTCAGAGACACAGCTTACATTTGGCACATATAGCCTGGTTTAATAGCCAGCACTGCAAAAATATATTAAGTTTGTGGACAGTATAGTCTCTTTTGCAACTACTCAGATCTACCATTGTAACACAAAAGCAATCCCAGGCAGCACACAGAAGAATGAACACGGCAGTGCTACAGTGAAACTAATTTAAAAAATAAGCAGTGTTGGACTGCACATTGTGTGTGGGCTATAGTTTGCCAAGCTCTCTTGTCCATGATATGTATTTTATTGTTTCCTACCACATTAGGATTCAAATTCCTGAGGGTCATACCTGTTCTTTTCTTCAGTGCAGTCTTTGACATATACATACTTTATAGAGGTTGCCTTGCCATATGAACAAGATGGTTTATTCATTAAAAGTTCAGAGGAGAAGAAAAATAACTGTGCTTAAGGCACATTGGAGTTCTCATGGGGTTTGGTCTGATCCAAGTACCACCTGCTAATCTTGGAACATCAGTAGGCCACTGACAATGGATTTAGTTCTCAGAGCTACTTTTTCTGTTATGCTTTCCTAGGTAACCAAGTTCATAGAAACTGATTTCATTAAGACTTGAGTATCCTGCCAGAATGAGAAGTCCACTGAGAAATCACTTTCACATTGCAAGCATGTGCACTGGCATGAATAACATTCTCTTCCTTTAGATCAACACTTTTTAATCCAGAGTCTTGAAATTCATATGAACCCAGAGCACTGTCAATTGTGTACTTAATGTGTGTCTAAAGATGGGGAGGTAGGTCAAAGCGTGAAGTGTCTACTTTGAGTGTGGGAGGCCAGACTCAATACATAGCACCAAATGGTTCCTGGAGTACCACTAGAAACAGCCCAAGTGCTGAGCCAGGAGAATGCTTGAGGACTTCTGGGGTATCCCATAACAAAAAAAAATGTGTGGATGCATTTGTTAATGAAGTTAGGTCCAGAATTGTAGTAGATTTTTAGATCCATGAATGATGAATAAGGTTGGACAATGGCACTGAATCACTGAAGATGTCTTTTATGGTCTGAAGGATTCTGCCTCTGTTTTCCTGGATTCGTGTCTGATATAGAGGTCTTTAATCCATTTTGAATTAACTTTTGTGCATGCTAAGAGGTAATGGTCTTCTTTTACATGCGACTGACTGGTGTTTTGTTTAATTTTCATTTGGGACTATACTTCACAGTGCTCAGGGCTTAGTCATGAAAGTGCTCAGGGAACTAGATGGGGTACTGAGGATGTAACCCAAGTTAGCCAAGTGTAAGGCACATTAGATATGATGTTATCTCTCTGGCCTCATGACTGACCAGTTTCCCAACACCATTTAAGAGGCTTTCCTTGATATACTTCATACACTTTGCTCCTTTGTCAAAGACTAGCTGTCTACATATGACCCAGAAATTCCACTTCTTTATATCTATCTATCCCACAGGCACAAGAACTCTATTCAGAAAAGACATTTGGTCTACTATGTTCATTGAAGCACGTTCACAATGGCCTATATCTAGAAACAACCTAAGCGTTCAACAAAAAATGACTGGATAAAGAAACTATGGTGCATAAGCACAATGGAACACTACTTGGCTATAAGAAAGGATGAAATCATGCGATTTGTTGCAACTTGGATATATCTGGAGAGATCATTCTGAGTGTAGTTAGTCAGAAGGAAGGGGACAGATACATAATTATCCCTCTCAAAGAAAATGTAGTAGGAGAATAACAGATGGCCCAAGGCAGCAGAACATTAGAACTGGTGTACATTACTGAAATTACCGTTAGCACCATACTAATGGGAAGCTCAGTAGGGATAGAGGTGGGGTGAGATTTAGGGAAATATGGGTAGAGGGTTGGAACATTATATGCATCAAAACATATGATATATTTAGAAAATGCTTTTTTCACTCTGGAGCAGCCCACGTTCTCTCTTGAACATATATTTCTCTTTTTCTCACCTCTTACACTTATCTAAGTAATTTTTTCAATAAAAACTAGTTTCCTTCACTAAAAAGTTTAGAAAGTAATAAACTGAACAAAGAACCACTGTAAGTATACTGACATGATAATCCACATTGTAATTTAAATACCATTTTCTTACTTTCAAAATGGGAACTGCTAATGTTGTGGCAAGATAATATTTTTGGAAAAATTAACCTCTGTTTTTTCTCTGCATTTCAAACAAGTCATTTCCTCTTCTTTTCAAGTCAGAAGCAGCTGCACTATTCTTTGCCTTAGGGAAGATGACAGCCTAGATTGGAGAAGTCAATTTTTGGCTTTTGAGTTTTGAAAGCTTAGCCCTGGGAAAGGTGGTGAGTGGGAATTTAGAACCAGAGCAGTAGCAGTGAACACTAGACTTGGCTATATGAGAGCACAATTTCTCTGCTCCATCAGAGAATTTTTTACACAGAGGGGAATGAAGTCATGGGAATGTCAAAGAGAGCCTGGGTTTGGGTTGGGTCCTTGAGTAAGTGGTCTCATGTCTGCTTCTTCCTGTAGAGTCCTACATGTGGTGGTGGGCAATTAAACATTTAAGTTGTTTTAAGGACTTTGGGAGCAGAGGAGAATTCTTTTTCCTGCACCCTTTTGCCTCTCAAAATGAGTGCAATGAAGCAATGGGACCACGAGGTAGAAATGACTGGTGAGGTGGATGAGTGGGAGGGCCTCAAGAAAAGTTCATAGAATACCATGACATTCAAAGTAGTACTAGAGCATCAGAATATTTCTTGATGCTTGAGTTACACAGACCTGAGAACTACACATATGTAGTTTAGATAAATGGTTACCTTGAATAAGTCTTGTAGCATCTGGTCAAGGGGATGTGCACAGACACCAAAGAGCTGATGGGAATGAAGACCCCTCAGGGGACATAGGAGAAAGCAACATGATACCAAGGCAGGTCTCTAAACTCATCCTATCATTGTCCATTAAGATGGAAGGGAGAAGGCCAAGAATATATTTCTTCCACCTGTGCACCAATATAGTATTTAGGGCTATGGACTACTAAAAGAAAATTATCTTTATTATACTTTTCATTATACCTTCCACCCTGTCGCAGGACATGGAGTACGCTAAATCTTTATGACCATGGATTCTCTTCTATTTTCTAAACCATTTTTATTGAGGTATCTGGATTTATAATCACAATTTTTGTGCTTACTTTATTCAACACCAGACCCATCACCACTGTCCCAAGGACCAATGTAAACTCAGTTCAATAGACAAAATACTCAGTTCTGATGACTCTGATCATCTGTTTTCTTACTATGTTTCTTTATATCCCCCACACAGAAGAGATATGTGTGTGTATAGTTAGTGACACCAGAATTCATATAGATAAATAGAGCCAAATCCACAAAATTGTAAATAACTCTGTTCAAAAATTAAATCTTTTATAGAGGTATATAAATTTAAGGGTAGAGTGATAGCACAGCAGGTAGGGCATTTGCCTTGCATGTGGGAAACCCAGGTTAGAGTCCTCCATCCCTCTCGGAGAGCCTGACAAGCTACCGAGAGTATCCTGCCCGCAGGGCAGAGCCTGTCAAGCTCCCTGTGGCATATTCGATATGCCCCAAACAGTAACAAGTCTCACAATGGAGACATTACTTGTGCCCGCTCAAGCAAATCGATGAACAAAGGGAGGACAGTGCTACAGTACTATATAAATTTTAAAAATAATATAGATAATTCTGTACCAATACATTTATTTCTTCATTACAATGCTATTATATTGAATCTCCGTGAAATACAGTTACAAAGTTGTTCACGATTGGGTTTCAGTTATACGATGTTCCAACACCAAATTCATTCACCAGTGCACATTTCCCACCACCAATGTCTCCACTCCCTCCTGCAACCCTTTACCATGCCTTTTTCTATGGCAGACACTCCCCCCCCCCCCCTCTCTCACACACACACACACACATACACACACGTTCTTTCCTTTTTGGCCTTATGGCTGAAATACAGGTACTGAAAGGTTGTGATATATATTCCTTTACCTACTTTCAGCATTAAGACCTTGTCCAGAGTGATCATTTCCAACTATTACTGTCACAGTGGGCCCTTCTCTATCGTAAATACCCTTTGCCTCACACATACTTGTGACAAGCTTCCAACCTTCCAAACATGGACAAGTCCTCCTGGTCCCTGTTTCCTCTGTCTTTAGATACTAGTCTCATGCTATGTTGTTTTTATAAATCCAAACTGAGTGGAATCATTCTAGGTCTGTTGCTCTCCTTCTGAATAATTTCACTCAGCATGATAATCTCTGTGTCCATCCATTTATAAGAAAATTTGATGACTTCATTTATCCTAACAGCTGCATAGTATTTCATTGTGTAGATGTGTCATAGTTTCTTTATCCAGTCATCTGTTCTCAGACACTTGGGTCATTTCCAGATTCTGGCTCTATTGAATAGTGCTGCACTGAACATCTAAGTGCACATGTAATTTCTGCTGTGTGTTTTTGGGCCCCCAGAGTGTATTCCCAGAAGTGGTATTGATAGGTCAAATGGGAGCTCAATTTCTAGTTTTTAGAGGAATGTCCATATTGTTTTCCAAAAAGGCTGGACCGGTCAGCATTCTCATCAATAGTGAAGGAGAATCACTTTCTCCCCACATCCGCACCAACAATGGTTGCTCTTGTTCTTTTGGATGTGTTCCAGTCTCTGTGGTGTGAGATGATATCTCATTATTCTGCTTTGCATCTCCCTGTGATTAGTGATGAAGAGCAGTTTTTCGTGTGCCTTTGAATTTCTTCTTTGAGAAATAATCAAGGATTAGGTGATCATATATTTTAGGGTCTGTATGAGGATATTCAACTTTATTCCACTGATCTGCTGGTCTTTCTTTATTATAATACAATGCTGTTTTAATTACTATTACTTTGTAGTACAATTTGAAGTTGGGGAATTTGATGCTTCCCATCTTCTTTCTTCAATAATTACCTTAGATATACTAATGTGTGTGTGTGTGTGGGGGGGGGTTATCGTTCCATATGAATTTCAGGAGTGTTTGATATATTTCTTTGAAAATGTCATGTTTATCCTTATAGGGAATGCATTGAATCTGTGTAATGCATTGGGGAGTATTGGAATTTTGACAATGTTAATTTTCCCAATTCATGAGGAGAGTATGTATCTCCATTTCCCCATGTCCTCTTATATTTCTTGCATTACTGTTTTGTGTTTTCTTTGAATAGATTCTTCACTTCTTTAGTTAAGCTGATTCCAAGGTACTTGATTTTCAGATTTTACAGTTGTGAATGGGGTTTTTTTTGCAATATTTCTTTATTCTGTTTCATTATTTGTATTTAGGAAAGCCACATACTTTTGGGTATTTATTTTGTGACCTGCCACTTTATTATGCAAATCTATTGTTTCTAGGAGCTTTTTTTGGTAGCGTCTTTAGGAGTTTCTCAGTATAGTATCAAGTCATCTGCAAACAGTGAAAGCTTGACTTCTTCCTCTCATATCTGCATATCCTTGATATCTTTTTTCTTGCCTAACTGCTATGGCAAGTACTTCCAGTACTTTATTGAATAGGAGTATTGAGAGTAGACACCCTTGTCTTGTGAATAATCTTAGAGAGAAGGTTTTTAATTTTTCCCCATTGAGAATAATACTCAGCTCCTGGGAGAGAACAAGGCAGAGTCTCCTACCCTATGCCTGACTGTCTCCACCAGGGCCCAACAGCTGAAGACCTCCGGGGCCCAGCCAAGGCCATGCTGGGACCACTCTCCACACACTTGGATGAGCCTCACGCATAAAAGAACTGGCAGAGGAACCCAGGTTTGTGGGACCCGGGGCTGAGATCTCCAAGCCTGCACGGTTTGGGACTGAACCTGCCAGTAACTAGACAGTTACACCCACCAACTGCCGTGTAACTCCAACAACGGCCAGGATCCAGAGATTATTACACTCAGCTCCCGGGAGAGAACAAGGCAGAGTCTCCTACCCTGTGCCTGACTGTCTCCACCAGGGCCCAACAGCTGAAGACCTCCGGGGCCCAGCCAAGGCCATGCTGAGACCACTCTCCACACACTTGGATGAGTCTCACACATAAAAGAACTGGCAGAGGAACCCAGGTGTGTGGGACCCGGAGATGAGATCTCAAAGCCTGCATGGTTTGGGACTGGACCTGCCAGTAACTAGACAGTTACACCCACCAACTGCCGTGTAACTCCAACAACGGCCAGGATCCAGAGATTATCACACTCAGCTCCCGGAAGCACGCGGCCGCATTTGTGGCCGTGAGACATCTTATCATCTCATTCCTACTTTGGACAAACTGGCAGGCTACCAAATGTAACCTGTCCACACGGCAGAGTCTGGCAAACTCCTCGTGGTATGCCCAATATGCCAAATACCAGTAACAATAATGGGTCTCATTCTCCTAACCCTGAAAAAACCTTGAATATGGCACTTTAAAAAAAATCTCAGGGCTAGGGTGAAGAAGATGTTACTGGCACCTGCTTGAGGCAATCGACGAACAACAGGGTGGTCGTGATCGTGATCGTGAGAATAATGCTTGCAGTTTGTGGTAGATGACTTTGAGTATATTTAGGAATATTGCTTCAACTCTCATTTTGTTGAGAGTTTTTATTATTAATGGGTGCTGGATCTTGTCAAATGCTTTCTCTGCATCTATTTATATGATCACATGGTTTTTATTCTTTCTTTTATTGATCTGGTGCATTATGTTGGTTGACTTGTGAAAGTTAAACCATCCTTGCATCCTCAAGATGAATCTTACTTGGTCATCCTAGTCATTTTTTGCTGAGTTGTTGAAATCAATTTGCTATAATTTTGTCGAGAATATTTTCATCTGTGTTTATCAGGGATATTGCCTGTAATTCTCTTTATTTGTTGTGTTTCTTTCTGGTTTTGGTATAAGGGTGATATGTACCTCAAAAATCTGTTTGGAGTGTTTCTGTTTCCTTAATTTTCTGGAAAATATTGAAGGGGATTGACAGTAGGCCCTCTTACTAGGTTTGAAAGAATTCACTAATGAATCCATTTTGGCCTGGGCTTTTGTTTGGGGAAGATTTTGATTACCATTTCAATTTCCTCAATAGTAATAGGTTTGTTAAGATATTCTAAATTGTCTTGGTTTCTGCATTAGGTTACTTATAGGAATCTAGTAATATATCCATTTTTTTCTAGGTTCTCTTCTTTCATGGCATAAAGATTCTCAATATAATGAGAATCTGTTTGTCCTTTGAAATTCTTTTTCTTCTGTTGTGACGTACCCTCTTTAATTTTTTCTTTGGTTTATTAGGGCTCTCTCTCTCTCGTGAGTCTTGCTAGTGTTTTATAGATCTTGTTTATTTTATCAAAGAACCAGCTCTTGGTTTTATTGATCATTTGGGTTGTTTTTTGGGGATTCCAGCTCATTAATCTCTGCTCTATGTTTTATTATTTTTTCCTTCGGCCTGGTTTGGACCCCTTTTGTTGGTTATTTTCCAAGGTCTTGAGCTATGAAGTCAAGCTATTTATGTGGGCCCTTTCATCCTTCTTTATGTATGCTTGTGGAACTATAAATTTTCCTCTTAACACTACTTTTGCCGTGTTCTACAAGTTCTGGTAGTTCCTGCTCTCATACTCATGTATTTCCAGGAGTATTTTGATTTCCTCTTTGATTTTCTTTCTAACCCACTGTTTTTTCAGTAGTTAGCTGTTCAATTTCCAGATGTTTGATTTGATTCTTTTTTCTCTGTGTTATTGACTTCTATTTTCATTGCATCTTGTTCTGAAAAAGTGTTGATACAATTTCTTTGCTCTTAATTTAATGGAGGTATTTTTTATGACCCAGCATGTGGTCTATGTTGGGAAATGTTCCATGTGCACTGGAGAGGTGTGTGTATTAGTGGATGAAAAGCCCTGCATATACCTACTATTCCCCTCTATTCTGTTTCATCCTTCAAAGCCATAATTTTCTTGCTGAGTTTTTGTCTCATTGACCTATCAAGGGGTGACAAAGCCCTGTTGAAATCTCCAACTACTATTGTGTTGCTAACAATTTCTTCCTTAAAGTCTGTTAGCAGTTGTTTTAAATGTTTTTCTGATACCTCATTTGGTGCATATACGTTTTGGGTTTCTTCCTGATGTACATATTCCTATTACTAAGAAAAGACCCTCACTGTCTCTTCTAATCTTTTTCATCCTGAAATCTATGTTTTCCAATAATACTATGGCCACCCCGACTTTTTTGAAGGAGTTGTTTGCTTGAAGAATTATTTACCAGCATTTGATATTGATTGTATGTTTGCTCTGACCATTCAATCGTGTTTCTTGTAGGAAGCAGAATTTTGGATTAAACTTTTTAATTTATTTTTCCTTTCTGTGTTTCTTAATTGGTTTGTTTAGACCATTGACATTGAGAGAGATTATTTTCATAGGGTTCTGTGCTATCTTTCTTTAGAAGTTTGTTGTGTTTGTGAAGGTTTGTCTTGCATTACAGTATCTCCTTTTTTTTCTTATCTCAAAGTTGGTTTTGAGTCAGTGAAGTTCCTGAGCTGTTGTTTATCCATGAATTTGTCTATCATTCCTTCAAATCTAAATGAGAATCAAGCTGAGTAAAGTATAATTAGTGAGCTCTTCATTTCAATACATTATTTTTACTATATCCCACCATGGGCTGGATCAATAGCACAGCAGGTAGGGCATTTGCCTTGCACGTGACTGATCCGGAATCAATTCCTCTGTCCCTCTCAGAGAGCCCGCAAACTACCAAGAGTATCACGTCCACATGGCAGAGCCTTGCAAGCTATCCATGGCATTTTTGATATGCCAAAAACAGTAACAACAAATCTCACGATGGAGACATTACTGGTGCCCGCTCGAGCAAATCGATGAACAAGGGGAGGACAGTGCTAGAGTGCTATATACCATCATTGACCTCAGATCTGGAGGGTTTCATTCGACAGGTCTCCTATAAACCTAAAGGTTGTTCCTTTTGAATGTAATTTCCTTCTTTGATTTTGTTGCTTTTGTTATTGTATCACTATGGTTTTAATCATTCTGATTAGGATATGATTAGGATAGCCTTTTTATCAGAGTCTCTTTTAGCTGGTATCCTTTGGGATTCTTGGATATGGATGCTTACTTTCTTCAGCCCTGGGAAGATTTTAGCAATGGTGTATTTGACTGTTACTTTCTCATTGGGGTTGCATTACTGCACCTCTGAGACTCTGATGATTCTTATGTTGTTCCTCTTGATTTCAACCCATAGTTCTCTTGTCTTACATCGGGTTCTGTTGAGATCTTTTTACATCTTCTGCTGTTGCTTGAAGGTTTTTGGCATCTCATCTTCAAACTCACAGTTTCTGTCTTCAATAGCTGCTACTCTGCTGTTGAGAGCACCCACTGGTTTTTTCATTTCATCTATCAAATTTTTATTAATGACATTTCTGCTTGTGGCTTTCTAATTTCTGTTCTCAACTCCTATATTTTATTAGCTGTCCATTCCACCGTTTCTCTCATATTCTCCTGTATTTTATTGGATGTCTGTTCCATTGTTTTTTGAGCTCATGAAACATCCTCATTATTTTGTCTCTGAATTCTTTATCAGAGAGATTATGTATGTGGGTATTCCTTGTTGAGACTTCATGACTCCTATCTTCATCCATTCCTCTTGGTGGAGTTCTGAGCTGTTTCCCCATGGTGCTTGTGGTGGTCTGGGGGTGTTTCTCACCTCCCCCACTCACTGGGAGGGAGGACCCTGTGGAAGCTTGGTGGGTTGTTGTCTATTTTTACCTGTCAAGGAGTAACATTTGTTGCTCCTTGTGTATTTGTATGTAGCTTCTTGCACTGATTCAGGGAAGTGCTCTTTTTCATGAATTTACTGTTACTTTTTGATTAGGATCGTATTGTTTCTTACAGTCACCATTACTTTGTAGTTTGGGGGGAAATGTTGATTGGAGCAGGGGTTAATAGACTATTGGCCTGATGTAGTTGGAATGGCCAGGATGCCCTGGTGAGAGTGCCATATAAGAGGCCACTTTGTGGATCTTATGGGATTTGACAGTGGAGATTAACTGGCAGTTGCTCAGGAAACAACACCCACCTCCCCTTTGACCTAGAAGAGTAGCCAGTCAATAGGGTCTTGCAGCATTCATTACAGAGTCTGTGTGTGAAACTGCTTCCAACTTGCTTGTCCCCAGGAAAAATCTTTCTAACAAGTCAGGTCTTTTGCTCCTAGACCTTTCTCTTCTCTTTATTGTCAAAATTTTGGCTCTAATGCTTGAAGGTTATTCTGCACGTTCCCATGGCAGACCCACACCATGGCACCTTCTGCCCCAGATACCTGTACTAATACATTTTAGAGTTAAATGAAATAGGCAAATTCTACAAGTGTAAAATTTAGTAAGTGATGAGAATTAGAGTGAAGAGGATAAATAAAATTTAAAGGGGAAAACTCTGAATAACCTTATAGAAATATCAAGTATGCTTTATCCTAAGGGAATATTGGCTTTATATTAGAAAATATTGTATTATAGATACTGTTTAAGTGCCTGGATTAATAAGTAACAGATTGTAATAAAAATCTTTCAGAATGTAAAGAATCACAATCAGAAATAGACAATTCAATATAAATGAGAAATTAATTTATTATTGACTATGTATAAAATCCCTTAGCAAACTAGGAGAAAACATACCTTTTCATCATCTAGTATAGGGCAGCCATAAGTGCCACGAGTGAGTGCAATAGTCACTGTCAGATGCTGAGAAGCTTCTCCTATTCTTTAAAGAAACTATTTTAATGCTTCTGGAAAAACTGATTTCAAAACTATGAATTCCATATGCTGGTGCCTATCCATGAAGCTTTGTATCATTTCCTCAAATCTGAAATCTGTCTGCATAGAGTATTCTTGGTGTGGTGATCATTTCATTGTGTTTCTGTAAAATCTTAGCATGCCGAAGGTTGTGTGTTCGCGGGCTCTCTGTATGGCTCTGTCTCACCGCCCACGTTCAGTGATCTTGAGCCGCTTTGCATGGCCTGGATCAGGACGGCTGTTGGCCAAGGGCAGACGAAGGAAGAAATGAGGGCCAGGCTGGTGGATATCAATTGTAGTTTATTCCAATCTTCACTCCCCTTCTCCTTCTCTCTCTCAAGCCTGAGCCCCTCTCTCTCTGACTCTGGGTCTCTGGAGCCCAAGCCCCCACCGATCTTACAGACTTAGTTTATTATAGCAATCACATAGAATAGTGACACAAAGGTGGGTTGAACATTAACAAATCAACAAAGAGAGGTAAGACCACTCCTCCAGGATATTAACTCAAGGATAAAATCTCATCTAAAGAGATTACTCCAGATTACTAGGAGATCTGCTAAAGGGTGGGATCCTAACAAGTGTGTGTTCTTTCCTCAGCTAGTAATCTGCTTAAATAGTTGTAGTAAATCTACTTCTAATATTTCTAGCAATGTCCTTCTGTGTGAGCACAGTAAGAGATATAAACATCTCACTATACATTCTGCAGTCCTCAGGCCAGGTTAGTCTTTCTAGCCCCAGTAGGATCCTAGTCTCGTTGTTACTTACCTTTGGATCATGACAGCATTTGTCCATGATCATGCCCTCAACTTATAGTTGAGTATCGTGTCGCTTTGGCTTGGCCCATTTTGATGCCAGGGTAGCTCACAGCTTGCCCTGGGTCTATTCAGTCCCTCGTTAGGACCCTGCTTTTGGGGTGCTAAGAACTAAGGGAAACCGAGTCAAGAAAGCAGATGCCCAGGAGTAAATATTATTTGAAGTCAATCAACTCCCAAGTTACAAAGCATAATATTAACTGTCTTCCTGTGTCCATACAGAAAGGACATTGCTTACAATACAAGTTCAGTGTCCTTAGAAGGATCTGATCATACAAGCTAACAGAATCTGATTAAGGAGAAAAGGTGATTAACTGGATGGGGAAGAGAGCACAGAAAAGAGTTTACAGATAAACAGAGGAATGGGAGTGACTCGGGAGCACTGGGATGGGTGTGACCTATAAACCTAAGCTACCTGAGGAAGGACAAAACAGTGTTATCCTACAGATTTCTACAATTTATGCTTCCATTTTCATCTGGTTTGTAGAGTCTCATTTGATAGATCTGCTGTAAATCCTATGGGCTTTCCTTTGTATGTCAGTTTCTTTTTTTGATCTTGCTCCTTAATTTTAGCACAATGTATCTCAGAGTTTTCTTAATTGAGTCTATTTTCACTGGTACCCTTCTTTTTGTCTCTTTTATTTAGTTGCTTGTGGGATTATTATTTCTTTAATTATTAGTTCTTCATCAAATTTGACTTTCTGCTTTTCAGAGACTCCTGTGATTCTTATGGTGATTCTCTTGATCTCATATTATAGTTGGCTGGTGTGACATCCATTTCTTTTCAGACTTATTTATACCTTCTGTTCTTTTGTAGCAGTGTTATCTATCTCATCTTGAAGTTTCTCAATATTTTCCTCATTGTTATTTTGCTGCTCAGAGCTTATAAGTTTTTGTGTCACTTATCATACTCTCCATTTCTGCTTGTAGTTTTCTCATATCAGCTCTCATAATTTCTTATTCTTTGCTGACTATCTGTGTCGTTGTTCCTTTGAGCTCAAAAAACACTCTCACCATGGTGTCAGTGAAGTCATTTTCTGAGGGTTTACAGAGCTGGTTGGTGTTGGTTGTGTCTTCTTTGTTGTATTTTAGCTCACCGAACATGATGGGTTTCTTCACATCTTCCCCATTCATTTTCCAGTGTTCCTGCTGTGTTGAGCATAAGTTTCTCTAGTTAGGTCCTCTAGGAGACTGAGGGATTAGCATGAAAGTTGCTTTCTGGGGCTAGAGTGATAGCACAGTGGGCAGGGCATTTGCCTTACACGCTGCTGACTCGGGTTCGATTCCCAGCATCCCATTTGGTCCTCCGAGCACCGCCAGGAGTAATTCCTGAGTTCAGAGCCAGGAGTAACCCCTGTGCATCGCCGGGTGTGATCCAAAAAGAAAAAAAAATAGAATGAAAGTTGCTTTCTTTCTTCTCTGCCTCTCTTTACCCAGTTATAGGAAGTATAAGTGTGAGCAGGGTAAAAATTGCAGAATAGAACTGCCACGTGGTTCAGGAGTTCTGGCATGGGTACATTAATATGGCAGGGGTCAAGTAGAGAGGCTGCTGGGATCTAGATGGAAGTAAAGTATCCTTCTTCCCGTTCTGAGTAAGGCCAATGATCTCAGGCAGACATTATTCTCACCTGAAACGGTGGAGAAGCAGGCAGAGATAGAGTCCCTTATAACTAGTCAGTGAATTACAGCCCTGGTTGCATATTAGATTCACCTGAGGAGCTATTAAACTCCCTGTACCCGGTCCATTTTGTAGCTCAAATTAAATTGGAATCCCTGGAATAGGACCCAATTATCTGTAATCTTTAAACTTCCCCCAGCAATTCCCATGTGTGACACATCTAGTTATAGACTGATCTCCATGAAAAGAAAAAATGGAAGGTTACATGGTGAAAATGGAACTCTAATCTAAGAAGTGAATGATATGAATCAAATGTAAAATGGTTTTAGGCGTCATCTTCACTACAAGGCTGGTCTTGATGTTGAGTTAAAATCTTTTCCCAAATTATGGTTTGGATGATACAACTAACATTTGCCTTGGCTACTTTAAAAAAAATTTATTGAATCACTGTGAGATAGTTACAAGCTTTCATGTTTGGGTTACAATCACACAATGATCAAACACCCTTCCCTTCACAAGTGCATATTCCCCACCACCAATATCCCCGGTATGCCCCCCTCCACCCTCCCCTTGCCAGCATGTTTTCTGCTTCATCAGCAACCAAGTCCCCCTTCTAATGGAAGTCTTCATTAATTAATTCAGTCTGAATAAAGATTAATCCTGCAGACTGGAGAGATATTTTGCATCTCAAGAGTGATTGTTATCCCAGATCTAACCCATTACATATTTATTTTAAAGTTAAGCTTCCAGAGGATAACCGTAATCTTTGCCATTTCCAAGTTCTGAGACAGTTTTACAAAAACTCCTCCTTATCCCAGTCCTGACTACTGTCACATCACAATCCACTTATATCTTTGGAACTGCTGTTATTAAATAATATTGCCAGAAGCACATCTGTTACAGCATCATCTGCTACTTATTTAAAAGGAGATCCCCGTCAACAATTTCTTTCAAAACACTATTCAAATATTCACGGGAATTCTACTATGTCAGATAAGAAAGATGGAGAAATAGTTAGTAAGCATGACCATGTAATACTATGCCAAGTCTTATGAAGCAATGCTCTTAAATGCCAAGCAGATCAATTTGCTAGCAAATATTTATCAAGCACTTATAGTCTGTCAAGGGAAAGCAAAAACAAGAAAACTGAATTAAGAATAACCCGATATAGTCTACAACTTATCTGGGTACTATGTTTATTTTAATGTGCACATAAGACTCATCACATATTTGTTAAGCTATCACATACATAACTACATGTCCATGTACATATATATAATGAAATGTTATTACTTTTGACCAAAGCTGATTAGTAAAAACACAAATAACCTTGAGGAGTTGCTTTTCAGCAGATAACTGTGTAAGACCATAAGACCATTTTTGCCTATTACCTATTAAAAGAAATGAATATTGTTTCTTTTAAGAATATGACTCTTCAAATATTCCTTCTTCCTTCAATCCACATAGTAGCCAAAGTGATTTAAAAATAATTATATCTCTCCCTATTTGAAACTTTTACTTTTTTCTCATTTTTTTATTAAAAGCTAAAATTTTAGACATGACTTACAAGTCCTTTCCTCCAACTCTTGCAGGAAGTTTTCCATAATGTTTCACCCTACTTTTACCATCACCAGACTATATACTCCTTCAAGGTTCGCCAATCATACAAATATCTGTTCTTTATTCGATTTGCTTGCTAAATTGTCCATTTTCAATAGACCACACCTAGGTATTTATAATTGTAATTCATCAGTATAGTTCTGCATTTTACAGATACCCAGTAACTATTTGTTGAATCAGTGAGTGATAGTTTCTCAGTTCATTTGCAATGCTATCCCAAAAATACCATTAACTAAGTAGCTTTGATGATAAGCATTTCTTTTGTTTAATTATAGGGAGTGAAAATCCAAGACCAAGGTGCTACAAGATTTTGTGTCTAGTGAGGGGACCATGTTTTTCATCGATGGAGGTCTTTTATCTGTGTCTTCACATAGTGGAAGGAGTGAGTCCTCAGAGATCTCTTTTATCATAACATTAATATCATATCAATTTTATAACATTATAAATATAAAACCAGAGTTTTGTCTCTCAAAGTCCCCACCTCTTTTTAAAAATTTTTTATTAGTGAAACACCATGAGGTACAGTTGTAGATTTACAATTTTTTGTGCTTGGGTTTCGATTATACAATGATCAAATACCCATCCCTCCACCAGTGCCCATTTTCCACCACCATGGATAATATCCCTTCAACCCCCATCCCCCCCAGCCCACCCTGCCTCTGTGGCAGGGCATTCCCTTTTGTTTTCTCTCTCCTTTTGGGTGTTGTGGTCTGCAAAAGAGGCATTGAGTGGCAACCATGTTCAGTCCATAGTCTACTTTCAACATGCATCTCCCTTCCTGGGAGGATCCTCCAAACACCCTTTATTTGGTGCTCCCTTCTCTATCTGAGCTGCCCTTTCCCCTAGAATGCCCGGCTAAAGGCCCACCTCTTAATACTAACAAACTGGGAATATTTTAACAAGCAATAGATCTCAACATCTAAATTTTGGCGAGTAATTTTTATTCTGTAGCAACCTCCATATAATATCTCATTTTATGTCTGTCTTCTCTACCTGACTGTAAATTACTGGAGGACAAGTGTGTATCTTTTTCATCTTTAGGTGTTCACAATGGGCAGCAAAGTGGGTGCACAATTTCTAGAACATGACTGAATAAATGCTGTTTTTTCTTTGCAGAATGCCCTTCTGTTCCCAAAGTCCTTCTCATTTCAGTGACTTCACATCTGTTCTTTAAGACTTCGCCCAGGTATTACTAGAGTTGTGCAACTTTCTCTACCTTTTTAGGCAGAAGAAGTTGTCATTACTCCCTCCTTGCATTATACAGAGCCTCAGTCAGAGCACATAACCTCTGCAGTCGCAGAGAACCCCATGTCTCTCACACAGTTTCATATTCTGCGCCCCATTATTGAAATTCATGACAGTTTTCAAAGAAGAGTTTCTGCATTTTCATTTTGATATACATATTTTGATCCAATTTGATATAAACACTCTGTATGCAGTCCATCTTGAACACCTTTACTAATTCCCAATACAAGGGAATTAGTAAAGGATTTTGAATTTGAATGCTGAATCTTCCAGTTTTTTCCTGTCTAGCAAAGGAATCTTAAGCATGTTTCTATGAGAGTCATTTAAATTACTTTAACATATTTGTTAATTTCTTACTACAGTAATTGATCGTTCTTGATTCATCCTTGGCATCCAATTCTCCGAAACTACAAGGAAATGTTCTCATCCTTGAAGAACAAATCTTACTCCAATTTTGCATTTCTTCAGATGATGTGATAGAAAACCAAGTACTTCATATTTTGTCTTCAAGAGCTTTGGATAGGATTTCCTGAGGCACTTATGTAAGAAAAGAAGGTCAGGTGATTTGACAGTATACCAAAGACAGGCATTTCTCTGCTCTAAATTCTTCACACACTCAGTAGAAGTTCAGGATTTGACTCCCAGGAATGGCATCAGAGCCTTCACTTTGATAATGCCTCTAAGAGAGGGCTGTCAATAAACTGTTTTTAGTAGAAATAAGAAAGCATGTTGTGAAGTGAACAAACGCCCTCTCAATCCAATTTGATATAAACGTATCATTTAGTAGTTCTGTTTGATAATTCTAATCATTTACTGCGATTTGTTCAGAACTTTGTTTGCTGCAAATATATGGATCTGTCAAGGTCAGTTGCAAGAGTCCAGCACTCCAATTCTTAGATTTGGATGCAGCAGACAGAGTGCACACAACACTGTGTGATTAGAAACAGCTTGAGTGGAACATAGTACTGAATTTTCATGGACTTGTTTAAAGTTCTAGTGACTCACAATAGTTGCATTGCTTTGTTACCAAAGCCTTAATAAGGATGTGAAGGGCAAAAACAGAAATAAGAATGCTCAGGTTTTGCAATTGTCTATGGCTGAATTAGCAGCATCGATGGCCTGACCATCTACCACTAGCAACAGCGGCATTTTAATTACCACATACATTAGCTTATGTTCTGGTTTGTTAAGTGGCTATGAATCCATCCACTGCCTGTCTATATTATTATGGACAGAGCATGCATTTCTAAGGGAAGCGTGTTTGACATTTTCCTCTCATCTCCACTTAGTGGAGGATGATGGGTCTTTGAGAAAATTAAATGAAATCTGGAAGAGAGAATACAGGCTGGAAGCTCAGAACGTAAATAAGAACTATAACTGGTTTGGGAGACACTGTCTATGATTGTAGGGAAATAGAAATTATAAAAATAAAGGAAATGATTTGGGCTCTGTGCCCAAAGGAGGTAAAGAAATCGCTGCCACTGGTATTGGCCGTAAAGGTGACCTGCTACCCACAGATACTGACACTTGGATTTCATGAACTGCAGCTCTTTCACGCTATCTGGAGCATTAGGTTAACCTAATTAACTGCTCTTTTTCACGCTCCCAAGGAAAATGATAAAGAGGCATGGAGGGTGAAAGTCTTGATAACTGCTGGTTGCAAACAAATTTACTGTGAGGATGAAAGTACTCACCTGACAAAATGATTTCTATCACTACAAAGAGAACAACAAGTTCTTTAAATTAGATTGTGCTACTGCTTCTTTATAGGTTATTAATTACTTAACTGGGTGAGAAACAAAACTCCTGCTGCTAAAATATTAATTTGTTAAAGCAAACCAAAATAATAATGGTAAATGGACTTTAGGTGTAAGATTTATCATTTTTATTTGATTAAGTAGTAATCTACACAATGAGATTGGTTTTCTACCAGACTCCTGGGAATCCTTGAGAGCAAGTACATGAAAAAGATGAGAGAATTTAAATAAAAATTTAGAGTTTCCATGCAATGTGTATTGATGAAGACAGAATGGTTTTTGTCCTTTTCAGATCTGCCAAGGGTCTGGGTATTGCTGGGCTCATCTTGAAGCTCAGGGCCTAACTTTTCAGCAGGAGAAATATTAAAAGTAACAGTGCAGGTGATGCTTCCAAACTGAATATAAAATTTGGAGAAGATATGGGGTAGTGTGTTTTCTGTAATGTCAGGGAGTAGTTTAGTCTTAACCAGAGACTGACAATGAAAGAAAATTAAAACTTTAATGGGCAGGCAAATGTGACACTCTTCTTCAATTTTTTTTTAACAAATCACCATGAGATACAGTTGCAGGCTTACAAACTTGCATGATTGCATTTTGGTCATACAATGTTCAAGTACCCATCCTTCCATCCATGCCCATTCTCCATTACCATTGTTTCCAGTATCCCTCCTGCCCTTCCTCCTTTCCCCACCTCTGTGGCAGGCACCTTCCCTCTTACTCTCTCTCTCTCACCTTTTAGGTGTTATGGTTTGCAATACAGGTAGTAAGTGGCCATCGTATTTGATTCATACTCTACTTTCAGCACGCATCTCCCATCCCGAGCAAGCCCTCCAACCATCCTTTACTTAGTGGTCCCTTCTCTATCCCAGTTGACTTTTCCCCCAGCACATGAGTCTAGCTTCCAAGCCGTGGAGCCATCCTCCTGGCCCTTATCTCTTCTATCCTTAGGTATTAGTCTCTTATTATGTTACTTTATATTCCACAACTGAGTGCAGTCATTCTTTGTCTGTCCCTCTCTCTCTGAGTCATTTCACTTAGCATGATACTCTTTTGCCCTGAGAGACATCATGGCCTACGTGGTGAATAGGCGTCTCGCTTGTTGGAAAAATGCACTGCTGAGGCATCATAGTTCCTTCTGCTACCCCAACACATACAATTTGACAGACATGATTAAACAGAGGCTCTCCTGAACAACCCCTTATTTTCACTTCACTACTTGGCAAATTTGCCCAGCCTGAGATTTTTGGTTATTAGCCATAATGGCAAATATAGATATAACCTACCTTTGGAGAGGGAAATACTGTAGTGAAATTCAAAGAATTAACTGGAAAAAATGGTAGATTTGGTGGGGTGGGGTGACAGCACAACATGGTAGATTTGGTGGGGTGGGGTGACAGTGGAAAGATTATGGGTTTCAGCCCCAGCAGTCTCCAGTACTCAACCGCCATCATAATCAAGACTTCTCTCCACAGGCTCAGGCTGAGTCGTACCCAGAAGGTATTTCTGGACCACATGGCCACAAATGCAACAACAACTCATGCCTCACGCCAACCATATTCCAAGAGTACTGCACCACATTTGATGGGGTTTAAAGTAGGAGGCAACCAATCTTAGAGAGAAATATTTTTACAGATATATATGTATATATACATACATGCATAAACACACATACATATATATGTGTATATATGCACACAAGGCTCAAGCTTTAATAACATGTTTGTGATCTCTTAGAGAAGGGCTTAATGCCCCCTGGGTGAAATACAGCAATCTTCACACTCTTTCCTCCAAAGAAACACTTTCGGAGCATTTTCAGCAGTTTTTCATAACAAACAATACAAAATAAATTATTTCAGTTCTGCTTTTGGGGCAAGGGTTGGTGTTATGGATGGATATGGTGGTGGGAAGGTGTAATGGTAGTGGGATTGTTGTTCGAATATTAAATGTAATCAAATATTGTGTGTATACATATATATGTGTATTATATATTAGCTAATAATATATATTAACACATGGCCAGCCCTGGTTCAATCCTCTGCACTGCTGATGGTTCCCCAGGCTGCAAGCAGTGATCCCTGAACGTAGAACGCTGAGCACTGTAGGTGTGGATCTCACCTCTCATTTGAAAAATAGTCAAAAAGAACCAACATTCTTTCAGGTCAGTTTAGGGGAAGATTGGAATAAATTTTATTCTTTTTTTAATCTTTATATTTTTATTTATTTATATATTTTAATTGAATCACCATGAGAACAGTTACAAAGCTTTCAGGTTTAAGTCTCAGTCATACAATAATCAAACACCCATCCCTTCACCAGTGCACATTTTCCACAACCAAGAACCCCAGTATACCCCTCTCCCACCCCTGCCCCTACCAATATGGAAGATGATTTCCACTTTACTCTCACTCTACTTTGATTATATTCAGTTTTTCAACAGAAGACCTACCATTATTACTTTGAATTTTCCCCCAACATTCAGACCCGCCGAGAAGAATCATTACATAATTTGTTTTCTATTGCTGATAACGAAGAGCATATGATGTCGGATATCTTGGATTTCTGATATTTTAGTAATTAAGTAATTGATTAATACTTAATACTTAATTAAGTAATTTTTTCCTTAAATTTTTATTAGTGAAACACCATGAGGTACAGTTGTAGACTTACAAATTTTTGTGCTTGGGTTTCAGTTATACAATGATTGAATACCCATCTCTCCACCAGTGCCCGTTCTTCATCACCACCAGTCCCAGAATCCCTCCCAACCCCTTTCTCCCCATCCCACCATACCACTGTGCAGGGCATTTCCTTTTGTTATCTCTCTCCTTTTGAGTGCTGTGGTTTGGAAAAGAGACATTGAGTGGCAATCTTGTTCGAACTATAGTCTACTCTCATCACGCATTTCCCATCCTGAGAGGAACCTCCCAACACCCTTTATTTGTTGCTCCCTTTTCTATCTGAGCTGCCTTTCCCCCTAGCGTGTGCGGCTGTCCTCAAAGCCATGGAGTAATCCTCCTGCTAATTATCTCGGCTATTCTTGGGTGTTAGTCTCCTATTTTGTTACTTTATGTTCCCCAGGTGAATGCAATCTTTCTATGTCTATCCTTCTCTTTCTGACTCATTTCACTTAGCATGATACTTTCCATGTAGTACCAGTTGTATGTAAATTTCATGACTTCATCCTTTCTGACAGCTACATAGTATTCGATTGTGTAGATCTACCAAAGCTTCTTTAACCAGTCATCTGTTCTTGGGCACTCAGGTTTTTTTCAGATTCTAGCTATTGTAAACAGTGCTGCAATGAACAGACAACTGCAGATGTCGCTTCGACTATACTTTTTTTGCCTCTCCGGGGTATATTCCCAGGAGTGAAATTGCTGGGTCAAATGGGAGCTCAATTTCTAGTTTTTTGAGAATCGTCCATACTGTTTTCCAGAAGGGCTAAACCAGTAGGCATTCCCACCAGCAGTGAAGAAGGGTCCCTTTCTCACCACATCCACACCAGCACCAGTTGCTTTTGTTCTTTTGGATGTGGGCCAGTCTCTGTGGTGTTAAATGATATCTCATTGTTGTTCTGATATGCATCTCCCTGATGATTAATGATGTAGAGCATTTTCTCATGTGTCTTTTAGCCATTTGGATTTCATCTTTGATGAAGTTTCTGTTCATTTCATCGCCCCATTTTCTGATAGGGTTGCATGTTTTCTTCTTGTGGAGTTCAACCAGTACTTTGTATATCCTTGATATCAACCCCTTGTTGGATGTGCATTTGGCGAATATCCTTTCCCATTCTGTGGACTGTCTTTGTATTTTGGTCAGTGTTTCTTTTGAGGTGGAGAAGTTTCTTAGTTTAAGATAGTCCCATTTGTCTATCTCTGTTTTCACTTGCTTAGCCAGTGACATGACATCTTTGAAGACACCATTAGCTTCAATGTCATAGAGGGTTTTGCCGACTTTGTCTTCAATGTACCTTATGGATTCCGGTCTGATATTGAGGTCTTTAATCCATTTTGATCTTTCTTTTGTACATGGTGTTAGGCAGAGATCTGAGCCCATTTTTTGCATGTAGCCATCCAGTTTTGCCAGCACCATTTGTTAAGAAGGCTTTCCTTACTCCACTTCACATTTCTTGCTCCTTTATCAAAGATTAGGTGATCATATGTTTGGGGGGAGATGTCAGTATATTCAACTCTGTTTCATTGATCTGCTGTTCTGCTTTTGTTCCAGTACCATGCTGTTTTAATTATTACTGCTTTGTAGTAGAGTTTGAAGTTAGGAGGTTGATTCCTCCCATTTTCTTTTTCCCAAGAATTGCTTTAGCTATACGTGGGGGCTTATTGTTCCATATAAATTTCATGAGTGTTTGGTCCAGTTCTTTGAAGAATGTCATGGGTATCCTAATAGGGATTGTGTGGAATTTGTACAGTGCTTTGGGAAGTATTGCCATTTGACAATGTTAATCCTCCCGATCAATGAACAGGGGATATTTTTCCATTTCCTTGTGTCCTCTTTTATTTCCTGAAGCAGCGTTTTGTAGTTTTCTTTGTACGGGTCCTTTACTTCTTTACTTAAGCTGATTCCTAGGTAGTTGAATTTCTGTGGGTAAATTTTATTCTTAATGTCCATATTGAAATTCTTTCTACCATCTCTTATTTTACATAAAGAATATGATCGTCTTATTTAAATATAGATTTAAAAAATCATTATTGTTATAGCTTGTGTAACATGGTTACAATATTATTAATGTGATGACAAGCTGTACAAAGTTACTGTGCCCCTCCCCCCCAGTATCCAAGATCCCTCACCACTGTCCCTATGTCACCTCTGATAAAATGTAGTTTTTTGTTTGTTTGTTTGCTTTTTGGGTTACACTCAGCAATGTTCAGGGGTTACTCCTGGCTTTACACTCAGGAATCACTCCTGGCGATGCTCGGGGACCACACGAGATGCTGGGAATCGAACCCGGGTTGGCTGCGTGCAAGGTAAATTCCCTGCCCGCTGTTCTATCGTTCCAGCCCCCTGATAAAATGTTTTTAAAGGTTTTCCTCCTTTTTAAAAGGTCACACCATTGATGCCTAGAGAAGCCTGAAATTATTCCAAGTGATACTTGGCCTGGATATGGGACTGGATAGTGCAGTTCTCTGGTATGAGGATGCTTGGGTACGAGCAGGTCTATGCCTTGTAATTCTTCAGTTTGCACTTCTTTATGGGCTGGAGTGATAGCACAGTGGCTAGGGCATTTGCGTTGCACACATCAGACCCAGGTTCGATTCCTCTGTCCCTCTTGGAGAGCTCGGCAAGCCACCAAGAGTATCTCTCCCACATAGCAAAGCCTGGCAAGCTACCCATTCGATATGCCAAAAACAGTAACAAGTCTCACAATGGAGACGTTACTGGTGCCCGCTTGAGCAAATTGATGGGAGGACAGTGCAATTCTACAGTGCTACTTATCAAAAGGAGGAAAAACTTCCCCTTCATCTGCCCATCACTTAAGGGTTGGATCTAAGCCATTAATCCAGGACTATTTTTTTAAATTAAAAAATTTTTTTTATTAGTGAGACATCATGAGGTACAGTTGTAGACTTACAAATTTTTGTGCTTGGGTTTAACTTATACAATGATCAAATACCCATCCCTCCACCAGTGCCCATTTCCCACTACAACGGATCCCAGTATCCCTCCCACCCCCCATCACCTCTATCCCACCCTGCCTCTGTGGCAGGGCATTCCCTTTTGTTCTCTCTCTCCTTTTGGGTGTTGTGGTTTACAAAAGAGGCATTGAGTGGCAATCATGTTCGGTCTAAAGTCTACTTTCAGCATGCATCTCTCATCTTGGGAGGATCCTCCCAACACCCTTTATTTGGTGCTCCCTTCTCTATCTGATCTGTCTTTTCCCCTAGCATGTGCGGCTGGCCTCCAAGCCATGGAGTAAAATTCCTGGTACTAATCTCGGCCATTCTTGGGTGTCAGTCTCCTATTTTGTTACTTTATGTTCCCCAGATGAATGCAAACTTTCTATGTCTATCCCTTTTTTCTGAGCCATTTCGCTTAACATGATACTTTCCATGTAGTACCACTTGTATGTAAATTTCATGACTTCGTCTTTTCTAACAGCTACATAGTACTCCATTGTGTAAATGTACCAAAGTTTTTTTAACCAGTCATCTGTTCTCAATCCGGGACTTTTGAAGAAGGCCTGCTGAGAATTCTTCTGCTACTGTATGCTGCTAAATTAAGGGTAGATTCTAATCCCCCAATGTTTGAATAATCAAGAGATATAATTAAATTCACATTATTCATTGACAGCTCAGATTGATCAAGGGCCTTTTTCACGGGAACATTCACTCTGCCTCTGAGATATAGCCCCAGCCTAAGTCCACATTTCTTGAATGTGCCTGCCAATTGCAAGGTTCAGCATTTGTGGATCTAATCTACCTACCAGTTGATAAGATTCAGAAGGTATTTTCCCGTGTGCATTGTCAGTTGGATGGATTTGGACATTTCACGTCTCTTTCCTAAAAGAATTTCAGGTCCTGAGCACCACTGAGTATGGCTCTAAAACAAACCCATGGTGAATATGGGCTCACTGTGAGTTTTACCAAAACTTAATTAAAAAGTCTTAGTGCACATACTCTTCAAGGTCCTCCAAAATATTAAGAAAACAGAAATTTTTTGAAGTAACTTTTATGAAGCCAAAATTATCTTAATACCGAAAGCAGACACACTACTGAAAAAAATTACAAAGCAATATCCTTGATAAACTTTGAGGCAACAATCAGTGTTGTATCTATATATCCAAATCACAGAGTCAACAACACTGAAAACATGAAATCTAAACTACGGCAACCAAATAGTCGTGTGCCTGTCAAAGTGACAGGATGAGGTAGGGAACCTGGGTAATCTGTGGAGAAAAGTTTAGACTGATGGTAGGATTGGTGCTGGAACATTATATGTATAAACCCCAACTATGAATACTTTGTAAATCATGAAGTTTTAATAAAATAAAAATTTATTAAAAAAAAAGAATTTCAGGTCCATCCAACACCTCGCCTTTCTTTCTGCTTTATAATTTAAGCCTTCAACATTCTATGCATGGTAAATACAATAGCCTTCTCATTCAACTTCCTTTTGCTGCATTTGCTGCTTTTTGTTCTCTCATATACAGTAACCAAAAACCACAGAACAACTCCAGTCTGGTAATATTGCTTTTTTCAAAACTTTCTAATGGTGTCTGAGCTGACTCAGTGTTCAGAGTTGCTAAACAATCTTATGCATTCTGTGATGGTCATTTTTATTTTATTTATTTATTTTTTTGCTTTTTGGGTCATACCCGGCAATGCTCAGGGGTTACTCCTGGCTCTGCACTCAGGAATTACTCCTGGCGGTGCTTGGGGGGACCATATGGGATGCTGGGAATCGATCCCGGGTCGGCTGCATGCAAGGCAAACGCCCTACCTGCTGTGCTATTGCTCCAGCCCCTGTGATGGTCATTTTATTTCCAATTCCTTCCCCCATGTCCATTTTACTTCATTTCGCCTGGTTTCTGCTAAATTTCTTCAATATCACTTAATCACTTAATCACTTAACTTCCCGTTAGTCGTCGATTTGCTCGAGCGGGCGCCAGTAACGTCTCCATTTGTCCCTGTCGCGTGCCAGTGCAGCCCAATGGCATCTCTTCGCTCCGGGAACATGGAGGGCCTCAAACCGATCGTTCATGACCTTGACAAAGAAGTCTGACCATCTGGTAGGTGGGCGGCCACGCGGTCTCTTGACATCCCGTGGAATCCAATCAGTAACAGCTCTAGTCCAACGGTCGTCTTTAAATCTCATTACGTGACCAGCCCATCTGATTTTCGACACCTTGGCAAATGAGACAGCGTCCCTTCAATATGTCTTCAATATGACAAGCCCAAAACCCCTTCCTGTCTTATAAGTTTTATTAAGTCAGTCTTCAGGTAAAGCTAGTTTCTTGCTAGGTCTCACCTGTGTTTCAGGCTACAGATGAATTGATCACTCATTAATCCATTCCATTTCACTTTCAAAATGTCCCATTGGTTTCTTTTCTGATACTTACCACCATTTCCTATCCTCTATTTTGATTAATGTAGTGTCTAACTCTCCCATGAGAATATAAGGTTCATGGTCACAGAGATCACCATCCACTTTGCTCAACATTTTATCATTAGAGCCTAATTAAATGTCTGGTGCATAATGTATTCTTTGTAAATATAACCAATGACCCTCTAACCAGCATGAGCTACAACGTACTGTTTTGTATCTACCAGAAGAAAACAAATTTTGTCTAAAAAGAGCCGAGATTAATTTCTGTGTAAGTCACATGTGATCTCTGTATCTTCTCTGGTTTATAAAAACAACTCTTCAAAGTTATACAAACCAAATTCTAAGTCTGTACATTGTGCAAAGGCAAACCATAGATGATCTGACTTGCCAGCCACTTTTGGTCAGTGGGTTATAGTTAGCTCACCCCCTTTTAAACCGGTTATATGAAAAAAATCCTAGAAATAGTGATACATAGTAAGAAGAATGACACTCCTATAGACTGAAACTGACCTTGTATTATTTAGACGGTTTAGAAACTCTCAAGCCATAGGTTCATATTCAAGTTGATGCCAGGTTCAAGTGAAAAGGGCAGTTTTTAGAAACAAATAAAAATATTCTCTAAAGGTAGATAGCCTCTCCTATATATATAAAGGACTACATATAGTTTTTCAAATGACATGCCAAATAGTCAATGAAATATATTTACATATGGAAGAAAACAAGGCAGAATAAACGTGAAAATTAGCAAGGATGGAACATGCATATAGTACTCCGATTTTCCATTTCAAGATGGGTTTTTTACTATAAAGATTCTTCTATATAGTTAAAAAGTTATTGTAAAAGGTCTAATTAAAACTTAATGTGTTCCTTTAGTGAGACCAATTAAAATCTCTGCAGGGGGTTGTGAAATATAAAAAGTGGCATAGATTTGAAAAAGAAGAAAATAGATATTCTAGAATAGGAAAAAAAGTAAGTGAAATAAAATTCTACAGTTGTTGGCTTTAACAACTGAAGAGAGAATTGGTGAGTGAAACAGACAATATTCCAGGAGAAATATACCAAAATGAAACAAAAAGAATGAAAAATCTAAAGTATATGGTAGGAAACATATTGCGCTGAGAAAGTTGAACATATATTTAAATTTTTGTTAGGGAAAGAGAATGGAAAAATACCGGAAATAATTAAAAATGTGTAAAGGGAATAATGGCAAAAATATTTTAGACTAACAAAAGCAGAATCCTCTCTGCCTATAATAACAATGAAGAGTAACATTCACAGAGAATAAAAATATCTTCAGTGGAAATGTAGAGATGTAAAGATGCAGGAATGATTCAGGAATGATAAAATTAGAAAATGTGGGTAAATAAAAATGAATATTTTAAAGCAAGTGCAATAATAAATTACACTTGTATGTATATTTTTAAATGTATAAACATAAGTCATGTATGTATACATATATGTATATGTATATGTATATATGTATATATATAAAGCCTCAACATAGACTCTGGGTATTGTGTCTGAAGAGATAATAATACTCAGTAACAGAGCATACTGTGAGTAATATAGTTAAGTTGTTGAAAGATTCATTAAGTGTATTTCTACAATTTTAAAGCATGTACAATTGTTTAAAAGACAAACATATGGCTAAGAGACAAATATTGAGAATGATTAGCATAGCATTCAAGACGTGGTAATTTTGGCCAGACTGGGGAGAAACTGAGATCAGGGAAGGTCATGGAGGAAACATCAGTATTAATGATATTTCAATTGGGTGGTGGACGGTATTTGTTTAATCAATATTCATAACATGTAAATGTTATAACAATTTTGTATTTATTCCTAACAATTTTACTATTGTGAAAAACAGGGAAAAAGTAAATAGGCTTATGCTGTTTTATGAGACTAAGAAGTAATTTTAGAAATAATAAAACATCAAGAATAAAACATAACATCTAGCTAAAACTGACAAAAATTCCTCTGTGAGTGCTGCACAGAAAAAAATAATTAAACCCCAAATATAATATAGATAGTAACACAAAGTCACAACACAGTGTAAACACTGAGAAAATAAATCAATTAACACTGATAAATTGTATTAACCTACTAGGAACCAATTATCTAGTGTATAGGAAGAACATCATTTTACTGTTATGATGAAATCATTCAATTTGCTGTGACCTGTTTGGAAATGAAAGATATGTTGATTGAAGTCCGAAGAAGACAAACACAGGATGATCCCACTTGTCTTTGATATATAGAATAACTGGATGAGGAAATGTATTAAAGGGGGATGGATATAACACCCTTGACCCCAAAGTATAGGGAAAGACATAGGGAAGGAAAGAGATTGAAGGGAAAAGGAAGAAGATGAGAAAGAGAAATAATGGGGGAAATGGCGTCTGGAGTCTTGGGTATACTGGTAATATGGGAGAGTGGTATAGCTATGTATCTAGAGAACAACACTGAAAACATGAGATTTCAACTACAAACACCAATCTTTGAAATGTGCCTGATAAGGTAGCAGGAGGGGTGGGGTGAGAGGGAACTTCGGAACACTGGTGGAAGGAAGTTAAAACTGGTAATGGGATTGGTGCTATAATATTATATGTATAAAACTCAATAGCAGTAACTTAGTGATTAGTAGTTCTTTAATTAAACATACAAAAATTTAAATATTAAAACAACAACAAACACTGTCCTCCCATTGTTCATCGATTTGCTCGAGCGGGCCCAGTAACGTCTCCATTTTTGAGACTTGTTGTTACTGTGTTTGGCATATCGAATATGACACGGGGAGCTTGCCAGGCTTTGCCATGCGGGCAAGATACTCTCGGTAGCTTGCCAGGCTCTCTGAGGGGGCAGAGGAATTGAACCCGGCTCTGCTGGGCTCGCTGTGCACAAGGGAAATGCCCTACTGCCGACAAAAATCAACCTCCAACTAAAATAAATAAAATGTTTTAGGCTTGACTCCAATAGGACACATGTGCATATGCACATATATCTTTAATGCTTCTTTATTTTTATTAGTGAAAATCTGGACACAACCTGAATGATCAACAACAGGTGAATGGATAAAGAAAGAAACTGTTGTATACATACACCGTGGAATACTACTCAGCTAGGATAACAGATAAAATCTTGCAGTTTGCTGTAATTTGGATAGAACTGGAATGGGAAGCTGTCATTCTAAGTGAAGTTATAAAGAAATAGACTAATAATAGATGTTATAAATAAAACAATGAATTAGACCATCCCCAATAAAAATAACACCGAAGCACAATAAGTAGAACTATCAACTGAGAGTGCAGAGTGAATGGGGAGGAAGGGATGATATGAAGAGATCCTGTTACTCTGGTGATGAGTATGATGTAACAGCGCTGCAAGTCTTAAAACTATTTTAAAAGACAATGGTGTAGAGTCTGTAGTACATGGTGGTAGTGCAATGCATGAACTTTAGATATCAAAAGCATATATGTTAATACTAGTATAATGTTACTTAAAAATTTTGTCAATAAGTATTAATTATACTAAATATTATTCAAAATATATAAATTTATGGTTTTGATCTGCATCTCCCTGATGATTAATGATGTGGAACATTTTCTCATGTGCCTTTTGGCCATTCGGATTTCTTCTTTGTGAAAGTTTCTATTCATTTCATCTCCCCTTTTTTTGATGGGGTTGAATGTTTTCTTTTTGTGGAGTTGAACCAGTACTTTGTATATCCTTGAAATCACACCACAGAGACTGGCCCATATCTACAAGAACAAAAGCAACCAGTGCTGGCGAGGATGTGGCGAGAAAGGGACACTCCTTCACTGTTGGTGGTAATGCCGACTGGTTCAGCCCTTTTGGAAAACGGTATGGTTGATTCTCAAAAAATTAGAAATTGAGCTCCCATTTGATCCAGCAATACCACTCCTGGGAATATATCCCAGAGAGGCAAAAAAGTATAGTCGAAGTGACATCTGCAATTGCCTGTTTATTGCAGCACTCTTTAGAATAGCCAGAATCTGGAAAAAACCTGAGTGCCCGAGAACAGATGACTGGTTAAAGAAACTTTGGTACATTTACACAATGGAGTGCTATGTAGCTGTTAGAAAAGACGAAGTCACGAAATTCACATACAAGTGGTACTACATGGAAAGTATCATGTTAAGTGAAATGACTCAGAAAGAAAGGGATAGACAGAAAGATTGCATTCATCTGGGGAACATAAAGTAACAAAATAGGAAACTAACACCCAAGAATGGGCGAAATTAGTACCAGGAATTTTACTCCATGACTTGTAGGCCAACCACACATACTAGGGGAAAAGGGAGCTCGGATAAAGAGGGGAACACCAAATAAAGGTGTTGGGAGGACCCTCCCAGGATGGGAGAAGCATGCTGAAAGTAGACTATAGACCAAACATTATTGCCACTCAATGTTTCTTTTGCAAACCACAACACCCAAAAGGAGAGAGAGAACAGAGGGGAATGCCCTGCCACAGAGTCAGGGTGGGATGGGGGGATGGGGGGTGGGAGGGATACTGGGATGCATGGTGGTGTGAAGTGGGCACTGGTGGAGGGATGGTATTTGATCATTGTATAATTGAAACCCAAGCACAAAAATGTGTAAGTCTGCAACTGTACCTCATGATGTCTCACCATTAAAAATTTTTAATAAAAAATATATATAAATTTATAATAGATATGTATAATGAACCTCTGTATACACACCTCTAAGGCTCCAAAGTTATTGTGACCTTATCACATATACATCATCCTCTTAACCCATAGACTTTTTTTTCCCTTTATTTTATTTTATTTTATTTTTTTTTACAGTTGTAAATTTACAATTCTTTGTGCTTTGGTTTCAATTATGCAATGATCAGATACCCATCCCTCCACCAGTGCCCGTTTTCCACCACCATGGATAATATCCCTCCCACCCCCATCCCCCCATCCCCCCTGTCTCTGTGGCAGGGCAATCCCCTGTGTTCTCTCTCTCCTTTTGGGTGTTGTGGTCTGCAAAAGAGGCATTGAGTGGCAAACATGTTCAGTCCATAGTCTACTTTCGACATGCATCTCCCCTCCTGGGAGGATCCTCCAAACATCCTTTATTTGGTGCTCCCTTCTCTATCTGAACTGCCCTTTCCTCTAGGATACCCGGCTGGCCTCTAAGTTATGGAGTAATCCTCCTGGTGCTGATCTAAGCTATTCTTGTAACCCATAGACTTTTATGTTGGCTTAAGTAAGCTGGAGTAGTAATATAGGATAAATTAAAAAGAAATAAAAATTCTCAAAGAATTTTTTTTTGCTTTTTGGGTCACACCCGGTGGTGATGCAACAGGGGTTACTCCTGGCTCTGCACTCAGGAATTACTCCTGGAGGTGCTCAGGGGACCATATGGGATGCTGGGAATTGAACCCAGATCGACCATGTGAAGGCAAATGCCCTATCTGCTGTTGCTGCAGTCCCCCCAAAGAAAATTTGAGCAAAGGAAGGTATGTTATTGAAGCGGAGGATTCTGCCACCGCATTTGGGCAAGTTGGAGAACTAATGTTAGATCACTTAAAGTTTACAGTAAGTGAGATTTAAAACCTAAGTCAGGGGGCTGGAGCGATAGCATAGTTGGTAGGGCATTTGCCTTGCACGCGACCAGCCGAGGTTCGATTCCCAGCATCCCGTATGTTCCCCCCGAGCATCACCAGGAGTAATCCCTGAGTGCATGAGCCAGGAGTAACCCCTGTGCATCACCGGGTGTGACCCAGAAAAGCTAAAAAAAGGTCAGGATTGGGTACATCGTACTGTGGCTAGAAAGCTTGTCTTGCTTACAGTCTACTCAGATTCAATCTCTAGCATAATTTATGTCCTCTGAGCACCGCCACGAGTGATCCTGGAGCATACGTCTAGCAGTAAACCCTGAGAACCACTGGGTGCGGTCCCCAAATAAACAAAAAAAAAACCCAAGTCAGATTCAAGAGATTTGATCAAAGGTGTGGGACTTGGGAGCAAGGAGCATAAGACAAGTCCCTTGAGATGAAGAAAGCCACTATGGGGGAACTTGTATCTCCGCTGCAGTATGATGGTGCAGTGTACACTGTGAGTGATGGAAATTAAGTGCCATGGGAAGAGGATGATATACAAGGTATGATATTATAGCAGGCAGCATATAATATAATAATCTGTCTGCGCTCTGTGTTAAAAGATGGTCAAAATCTTTCCCAGTTAAGAAAAACAAGAGAAAAGGACCATCTACACAATACAAGAATCTGTATGCTAAATACTGGTGACTCAAGTTCCAGAATCCTCTTCCTTTTCAGCTGCAATCCCTGTTATAGATGAAGGTCTTCAGAAGAGGGCTGGAGAGATAATACAGTAGTGGTTAAGATGCTTATCTTGCATATGGCCAACCATGGTTTCGTTCCTGACACATCTGGCTCCCTGAGCTCTGTCACCGTCAGTATTGAGTACAGAGGTAAAAAGAGCTGCGAACTGCTGGATGTGACCCACCACTTCCCCAAACAAAAACAATTCAACAAATTGAACATGAAGTCACATCATGCCAAGTATGATTTATTGTCGCAAGTAAGTTGCGGTGACACCAAATGTTTCACGATGACCACAGGGAAGCCATGTTGATGAAAGGGGTTGGTTTGGGGGCCACACATAGTGGTACTGGGGTTTACTCCTGGCTCCATGCTTAAGGACGTACACATGCCAGCAACCAAACCCAGGTCGCCTATATGCAAAAAGGGGGAACATATATACTGAGCAAATCACCTATATATTCAGGGGAACCTACAGTGCCAGGGTTCAACCCTGGGCTGCCCGCAAGCATAGAATGTGCTTATCCAGTTGAGCTATCTCTCCAGTCAAGCTTTGATTGTTCTTAACTATGCTAAGGGCTCTTCTACTAGTATACATTCTTTCTCTCTCTCTTTCCTGGTTAATGACCAGGGTCTATGCATATACACAGACCTTGTATATGTTGAGTAGTGGGCAAATAATTTCTCCAAGTCTATGGAGTGTCTTTTATTCTGTTCCTCATGTCTTTTGTCGTAAGTAGAAACAAAGACTTACTTTGATGTAGTCCCATTTGCTTGTCTTTGCTTCCATTTGCTTGACCAATGGCATCGTATCACTGAAGATCTCTCTAGTATCGATCTTAAGAAGAGTTCTACCAATGTTTTCCTCAATATAATTTATGAATTCAGGTCTACTATTGAGGTTCTTAATCCTCTTATATTTGACTTTGTATGCGGTTGGAGAAAGGGGTCTGAATTCATACTTTTTGCATGTGTCAAGCCATTTTTTCCAGTACCATGTTGAAAAGGCCTTCCTTGCACTACTTTGTCCTTTTTCTACCTTTGTCTAATATTAAGTGTTCATGCATCTGAGGATCTGTGTCCAGACTCTCAATTCTATTTCATCAGTCTGAGTCTGGTCTTGTTCTAGTATCACACTGTTTTGATTACAACTTTATAGTTTGAAGTTGGGGACAGAGAACTCACCCTCATTATCTACTCCTTTAACTATTGTGGGTTGTTTATTACTCAGTATAAGTTTCAGTAGTGTTTGATCTATGTCTTTAATTAATGTCATGGGTATTTTTATAGGAACTACATGGAACCTATATAGTGCTTTGGGCAAGGTTGCCATTTTGACAGTATTTTTCCAAGCCATGAACAGGGAATGAGTATTGATTTCTTTGTATATTCTTTATTTATTTTTGTAGTGATTTATATTTGTCATTATATATAAATCTTTTACCTCCTTTACAAAACTTATTCTTAGGTACCTAATTTTCTGAGGCACAATTGTGAATGAATTTTTTGGGGGATTTTCTTCTTTTAAATTTTTTTAAGAACTGTGACTTACAAAATTATTGATAGTTGAGTTTTACGCATATAATATCTCATTGCCAATCCCACCACCAGTCTCAACTTCCCTCCACCAGTGTTTCCTTATTCTCTCCCCACCTCGACTTCCACCCTATCTCCTCCTATAAACTTGACAGACACATTTCAAAGTTTTAGTGGTTGCAGTTTAGATATCACATTTAAAGTTTTGTAAATTCTGTGTTTTGGATATATGGCTATATCATGCACCCATACCTATTCATACATATTCACATGTATAACTGAAGCCCTGGTGCATGTTTTTCCATTACTTACCCTTCTCTTCTCTTCCCTTCCCTTCCCTTCCCTTCCCTTCCCTTCCCTTCCCTTCCCTTCCCTTCCCTCTTCCTTCCTTCCTTCCTTCCTTCCTTCCTTCCTTCCTTCCTTCCTTCCTTCCTTCCTTCCTTCCTCCCTCCCTCCCTCCCTCCTTCTTTTCTTTTCTTTTCTTTTCTTTTCTTTTCTTTTCTTTTCTTTTCTTTTCTTTTCTTTCCCTCTCTTTGTTTTTCTCTATAAACACTGGAGTGAACAGTGATCTAGGCATTCACCTTTTACTACATTTACTCATTCAGTATTCTGAGATATATCACAGATAAGTGAGCTCATCCTGTGTTTATCTTTCTTCTTCTGGCTTACTACACTCAACATAATTATCTTCCAGTCCCAACCAGATTGCTGAAAATTGCATGGTTTCATCATTCCTTTCAGCTGCATAGTATTCCATTGTGTATTATGTATAACAGATCTCCATAATCCATTCCTCTGCCATTGGAAAACTAGGTTAATTTCATACCTTAGCTGTTGTACTGAGTGCAGCAATGAATAATGGTGTAGATTTGTATTTTGAGAGAGTGTATTTATGTCCTAGTGGTAGATGCAAAAGTAATTCTACTTAAGTAATTCTTTGCTGAGTCGTATGGAAGTTCAATTTTAAGTTTACTGAGTACTCTTCATATTGTTTTCCACAGGGGTTGTACCAGACAATAGCGAATGGGATTTAAAATATTTCTCCTCTGTTTCGTTATTTTCATGTTGAAAATACATGGATTTCTTCATATGAATAATTTTATTTTAATTTTTATTGATTGAGGTACTGTGATTTTCAATATCGTTAATGATAGTTTCCTACATATGTAATTCCAATATTTAACATTCAGCACCAGGGTATCCATCTCATCCCCCAAGGATTACAAACTCCTCTCCCTGATAACCACCCACAAATGCATTAAATAAGTTTTTTGGATCAGTTTTCATGTTGTGTTGCATATGGACCTTTGTGGTGAATTTCCTGTGTAACTTTAAGTCCCACATATGAGAGAAGTCGCTCTGTATCTGTCCTTTTCCTCTGGACGACTTCAATTAGCATGATAACTTCTAGTTCCAACTATGTTTCAGCAAATTGAATTTTGTTCTTTCTGAGAGCTGCATAATATTCCATTGTGTATATATACCACAACTTCTTGAACTAGTGATCTGTAGTTGGGCATTTGTGTTGTTTCAATATCTTGACTACTTTACAGAAGTGATGAACTTAGGCATGCAAATGTCTTTTCAAATTAATGTTTATGTGTTTTGGGGTGTAGATGAAAAGAGGTGGCATTACTGGGTAATATTCTATTCCTGATTCTATTCCTATCCTATTCCTGGTTCTATTCCTATTTTTGGAGAGATTTCCATATTATGTTTCATAGAGACTGGCTGAACTAGATGACGTTCCTACCAATGGTGGATAAGAGTTCCTTTCTCACTAGTACCCTGGTAACACTGTCTCCAGAGTTTTTGATATATGCCATTCTCACTGGCATGAGATGATATCTCAGTGTTGTTTTGATTTTCATTTCCCTCATCATGAGTGATGATGACTTTTCTAAATGCCTATTGGTCATCTATACTGTAATTTTTTGGCATTGTTTGTCCATTTGCTCTCCTCATTTTAGGATGGGGTCCATTATACATATTTATTTTGTAGCCTGTCACTTTACTGTACAAGTCTATTGTTTCTAGGAACTGTTTTGTAGTATCTATGGAGTTTCTAGGTATAGTATTGTGCAATTTGCAAATACTTTTATAGATTTCTTGCATAACTAATATGGCGAGGACATCCAATATTATATCAAATATTCGTGGTAAGAGTGTCAATCTGTCTTGTGTTTTTTTAGTTTTTCAACATTGAGTATGTTATTTTCTGTAGGATTTTGCTAAATTACTTTAACAATGATTAGTAATGTTTATTTGACCCTCATTTAACTGAGTTTTAAAAATCAAAACAGAATATTGGATCTTCAAAATGCTTCATCTGCACCGATTGTTAAGATCATATGATTTTTAAATTTTTCCATATGTTGATATCTATGGTGTATTGCAAGGATTTGTTTGCAAATCTTAAACCAACCTTGCATATATGGGATGAATCCTACTTAGTGCATGATTTTTCACATATTGTTGTATTTGGTTTACTGGTATTTTGTTGAAGATCTTTGCATCTATGTTCATCAGGGATATGTCAATAGTTTTCATTTTTTGATTTCTCAGGGTAATGTTTGCCTCATAAAATCTGTTTTGGAGAATTCCTATTTCTTCAGCTTTCTGAAAGAGACTAAAAAGGATTGGGAATAGGCCCTTATAGGTTTGGAAAAACTCACAAGTAGATCCATCTAGCATGAGATTTTGTTTTCGGGGAGACTATTCATTACCATCTGATTTCTTTGAAAATAATTGATCTGTTCAGCGACTGTTTCCACCTTACCTAAATTTTGGAGATTATAGGCATCCAAAAAAGTATCTACTTCTTTTAGGTGCTCCTGTTTTGTGTCATTAAAAAAACAAGACAAACCCTACAACCACAACTGACCCTTACAGAAAGATGACACAAAACCCCATAACCATACTCTCTCTCAATGTCAGCGGTCTAAATTCACCATTTAAGAGATACAGAGTGGCAAAATGGATACAGAGACAGAACCCAACATTCTGCTGCCTACAAGAAACTCATCTCAACAGCCAGAGCAAACACAGACTCAAAGTCAAAGGATGGAAAACAATCCTGCAAGCACACAGCTCCTTCAAAAAAGCTGGGGTGGCCATACTAATATCCGACAACACTAATTTCACGTTGAAAAAGATTAGAAAGGACAGTGAAGGCTATTTTCTCCTCATCAAGGGATACATACAACAAGAAGAAATCACACTCTTAAATGTATATGCACCTAATGAGGGAATAGGTAAATATTTAAAACAACTGCTAACAGAATTTAAGGATGACATCACTACCAACACAATAGTACTTGGAGAATTCAACATCGCCTTATCACCTCTGGATAGATCAACAAGAACAAAACCCAGCAAGGAATTATTGGCCTTGAAAGAAGAAATAGAAGAGAAAGGGCTTATGGACCTATACAGGGCTTTACACCCCCAAAAGAAAGAATCCACATTCTTCTCCAGTGCGCACGGAACATTTTCCAAAATAGACGATGTGCTAGGATACAAAACATACCTAAACAGAATCAGGAAGATAGAAACAGTATCAGCCATCTTTTCAGACCATGATGCACTGAGGATAGAAGTGAATCACAAAAAGACACGGAGAACCAGATCAAACACCTGGAAATTAAACAACTCGATGCTGAACAACGAGTGGGTCAGGAATGAAGTCAAGGACAAAATCAAAAGATACCTGGAAACAAATGAGAATGAAGACACAAACTACCAGAACTTATGGGATGAAGCGAAAGCTGTATTAAGGGGAAAATTTATAGCTCTGCAAGCATATCTTAGGTCTGTAGGAACGATGCACATAAACAACTTGACCTCACAGCTCAAGACCTTAGGAAAGGATCAACAGAAAGAACCTAAATCAGGCAGAAGGAAAGAGATAATAAAACTTAGAGCAGAAATCAACGGCATGGAAAACAAAGAAACAATCCAAAAGACCAATGGGGCGAGGAAATGAACAGAAAGAGATCAATGAAACCAAGAGCTGGTTCTTCGAGAAAATAAATAAGATAGATAAACCACTAGAAACACTCACAAAGAAACACAGAGAGAGAGCCCTAATAAATCGAATCAGAAATAAGAATGGGTATATCACAACAGAAACTAAAGAAATTCAAGAGATAATCAGAGACTACTTTGAAAGTCTGTATTCCACGAAACACAAGAACCTGGAAGAAAAGGATAAATTTCTGGATTCCTATGATCTCCCAAAGCTGAATCAAGAAGATATAGAGTACCTGAATAGACCTATTCACATCAAGGTAATAGAAACTGTAATCAAAAGTCTTCCCAAAAACAAAAGCCCAGGCCCAGATGGATTTAATAGCAAATTTTTCCAAACATTTAAAGAGGACCTATTGCCAGTTCTTCTCAAGCTTTTCCAGGAAATTGAAAAAACAGAAACTCTCCCAAACAGTTTCTATGAAGCCCATATCTCTCTAATACCAAAAGAAAACAAAGACACCACAAGAAAAGAAAACTACGGGCCGATATCCCTGATGAACACGGATGTGAAGATTCTCAACAAAATACTAGCCAATAGAATTCAACAACTCATCAAAAAGATCATACATCATGACCAAGTGGGATTCATCCCAGGGATGCAAGGATGGTTCAATATTCGGAAATCAATCAACATAATCCATCATATCAACAAAAGAAAAGATAAAAATCATATGATCATATCAATAGATGCAGAGAAAGCATTTGACAAGATCCAGCACCCATTTATGATGAAAACCCTAGCCAAAACGGGGATAGAGGGGACTTTCCTCAACATAGTTAAAGCCATCTACCACAAGCCTACAGCAAGCATCATCCTCAATGGGGAAAAACTGAGACCCTTCCCCCTAAGGTCAGGGATGAGACAAGGATGCCCACTCTCTCCACTACTGTTCAATATAGTATTGGAAGTACTTGCAATAGCGATTAGGCAAGAAAAAGATATTAAGGGCATCAAGATAGGGAAAGAAGAAATTAAGCTCTCACTATTCGCAGATGATATGATACTATACTTAGAGAACCCTAAAACCTCTACCAAGAAACTCCTAGAAACAATAGGCTTGTATAGTAAAGTGGCAGGCTATAAAATCAATACCCAAAAATCCATGGCTTTCCTATGCGCAAATAGTGAAAGAGAAGAAAGTGACATGAAGAAAACAATCCCATTCACAATTGTGCCCCAGAAAATCAAGTACCTAGGAATCACCTTAACTAAGGAAGTAAAGGACCTGTACAAATAAAACTACAAAACGCTACTTCAGGAAATAAAAAAGGACACAAGGAAATGGAAAAATATCCCCTGTTCATGAATGGGGAGAATTAACATTATCAAAATGGCAATACTTCCCAAAGCACTGTACAAATTCAATGCAATTCCTATAAGGATACCCATGACATTCTTCAAAGAAATGGAGCAAACACTCCTGAAATTTATATGGAACAGTAAGCCCCCACGAATAGCTAAAGCAATTCTTGGGGAAAAGAAAATGGGAAGAATCAACCTCCCTAACTTCAAACTCTACTACGAGGCAGTAATAATTAAAACAGCATGGTACTGGAACAAAGGCAGAGCTGCAGACCAATGGAACAGAGTTGAATATACTGACATTTCCTCCCAAACATATAATCATCTAATCTTTGATAAGGGGGCAAGAAAAGTGAAATGGAGCAGGGAAAGCCTCTTTAATAAACTGTGCTGGCAAAACTGGAGGGCTATATGCAAAAAAGTGGGCTCAGATCTCTGCCTAACCCATACACAAAAGTAAGATCAAAATGGATTTATGACCTCAACATCAGACCGGAATCCATAATGTTTATTGAAGACAAAGTTGGCAAAACTCTCCATGATATTGAAGCTAACGGTATCTTCAAAGATGTCATGCCACTGGCCGAGCAAGTGAAAACAGAGATAGACAAATGGGACTATCTTAAACTAAGAAGCTTCTGCACCTCAAAAGAAACTGTGACCAAAATACAAAGACAGCCTACAGAATGCGAAAGTATATTCACCAAATACACATCCGACAAGGGGTTGATATCAAGGATATTCAAGGTTCTGGTTGAACTCCACAAGAAGAAATCACCCAGCCCCATCAAAAAATGGGGCGAGGAAATGAACAGAAACAGAAACAGAAAGAAGAAATCCGAATGGCAAAAAGGCACATGAGAAAATACTCTACATCACTAATCATCAGAGAGATGCAGATCAAAACAACAATGAGATATCATTTCACACCACAGAGACTGGCCCACATGCACAAGAACAAAAGCAACCAGTGCTGGCACGGATGTGGTGAGAAAGGGACCCTCCTTCACTGCTGGTGGGAATGCCGGCTGGTCAAACCCCTTTGGAAAACAGTATGGACGAGTCTCAAAAAATTAGAATTTATCTCCCATTTGACCCAGCTATAGCACTCTTGGGAATATATCCCAGAGAGGCAAAAAGGTATAGTCGAAGTGACATCTGCAATTGTTTGTTCATTGCAGCACTCTTTACAATAGCCAGAATCTGGAAAAAACCTGAGTGCCCGAGAACAGATGACTGGTTAAAGAAACTTTGGTACATTTACACAATGGAGTATTATGTAGCTGTTAGAAAAGATGAAGTTATGAAATTTACATACAAGTGGTACTACATGGAAAGTATCATGTTAAGCAAAATGAGTCAGAAAGAGCGGGATAGACACAGAAAGATTGCATTCATCTGGGGAACATAAAGCAACAAAAAGGGAGACTAACACCCAAGAGTGGCTGAGATTAGTACCAGGAATTTTGCTCCATGACTTGAAGGCCAGCCACACGTGCTAGGTGAAAAGGAAGCTCAGATAGAGAAGAGAGCACCAAGTAAAAGGTGTTATGAGGACCCTCCCAGGGTTGGAGAAGCATGCTAAAAGTAGTCTATAGATCAAACATGATTGCCACTCAATGCCTCTCTTGCAAAACACAGTACCCAAAAGAAGAGAGAGAGAACAAGGGGGAATGCCCTGCCACAGAGGCAGGGTGGAACGGGGGGGATGGGGGGGTCTGAGGGATGCTGGAACCCATGGTGGTGGAGGATGGGCACTGGTGGAGGGATGGGTACTTGATCATTGTATAACTGAAACCCAAGCACAAAAATTTATAAGTCTATAACTGTACCTCATGGTGTTTCACTAATAAAAAAATTAAAAAAAAAACCAACTCAAAAGACCAACAAAACTGGGCCAGAGTGATAGTACAATAGGTAGCGTGTTTGCTTTGCATGCATATGGGATTGATCCCAGGTATCCCATATGGTGCCCCAAGCACTGCCAGGAGAAATTCCTGAATGCAGAGCCAGGAGTAACCACGAAGCACAAAGTATGGCCAAAGATAAAAAATAAGATCAACAAAGTCTTTTAAGGTCGTTCTTTGAAAGAATAAACAAGATTGACAAAGATTCACAAGATTCACAAAAACTTTGCTAACAAAAACTCACAAAGAAAGGGAGAGAACATTCTAATAAAATGAATCAGAAATGAAAGAAGACATCACAAGAGACACTATAACAATTCGAAGGATTATTGGTAATTACTTGAAAATCTTTGTTTCTCCACTTTTTCTTTTTTACTTTGTTTACAGTACCCAAATGTTCAGGCTGGAGCGATAGCACAATGGGTAGGGTGTTTGCATTGCATGCAGCCGATGTGGCCAACCCAGGTTTGATTCTTCTGCCCCTCTCGGAGAGCCCAGCAAGCTACCAAGAGTATCTCACTCGCACAGCAAAGCCTGGCAAGCTTCCCGTGATGTATTTGATATGCCAAACACAGTAACAACAAATTCTCATAATGGAGATGTTACTGGGATTGCTCGAGCAAATCGATGAACAACAGGAGGACAGTGCTACAGTGCCACCCAAATCTTGAACAAGGAAAAATATACGTAGCCTAAATTCAGTCATGAAAATCATTCCCATTGAGCAATCCTGATGCAAATATTGGTATATTGATGATATGAATACAAGTCCTTAGTCATTATTAGGGGGCCATACACAACATAGTTTTCTTCTTTATAAACCAGTATATAAATATTATCTCTGTCTTCCATCCTGTCTGTGCCTTGAATCTTGTGTGACTGTTTCCATTTCAAGAGATGTCTTGTGATCAAGAAGAACCAAGTCTGTCAGAGATTGATGGAATAGAATGAAAACAAGGGTTTGACATGACTTGTTTGTAGATTATGTCTTTGAACACTCAAACCCTAACTGCCTCTCTCCAGACTTCTTATGCAGTAAACAACACATATATTCCTGGTTTAAGCCATTATTGGTAATAAGGTTTTATTATTTGTAACCCAAACAATCAGACATAGAATTTTTAAAAGTCAAGGTATTTATTTTCAAGGCAGCTCAGATAGAGAAGGAAGCACCTTTATTTAAAGGGTGTTGGGAGGATTCTCTCAGGATGGGAGAAGCATCCTGAAAGTAGACTATAGACCAAACATGACTGCTACTCAATGCCTCTTTTGCAAACCACAACACCCAAAAGGAGAGAGAGAACAAAGGGGGAATGCCCTGACACAGAGGCAGGGTGGGGTAGGGGAATGGGGGGTGGGAGGGATACTGGAATCCGTGGTGGTGGGAAATGGGCACTGGTGGAGGGATGGGTATTTGATCACTGTATACTTGAAACCCAAGCACAAAATTTGTAAGTCTAAAACTTACCTCATGGTGTCTCAGTAATAAAAAAAAAGATATTTATTTTCAGAAAATATTCTTTCCATTAATTACAAATTTTGAATATATTATTATTCACCATTGTATCTATTTTCCCTGTCTTTTCATCTGCTTATAATAGTAGTCAAGGTTCATTGAAGAAAAGTTTTATCATCTGCAGAAATTTAATAAGGAAAATTAAAAACTTAAATTTCACCACCTTCCATTGACATTTTTTTTCTTAATAGTATCATTTAAAATTTTACTCACTTTCTAAATGTTTGAGTGTTTTGAGAACATAATCAGCAGTGCTCTTTATTTGCTTGGTTTACTTAATCCTTTTCCATGAATTCTTCTTTTTTTTTCTTTTTGGGTCATACCCAGCTGATGATCAGGGGTTACTCCTGGCTCTGCACTCAGGAATCACTCCTGGCGGTGCTTGGGGGACCATATGGGATGCTGAAAATCGAACCTGGGTTGGCCGCGTGCAAGGCAAATGCCCTACCCGCTGTGCTATTGCTCTAGCCCCTGAATTATTCTTTCTATCTATCGAATCTTTTTTATGTTGGACTTGTTTCTCAAACATATGGAATTACTGAGCTGTCCGTTTATAGCCATAATAAATATCTCTGCTCAAAGAAATCAGTTTTCCTGAATTTTCTTCTTTCTTTGTTTTCACCATGAGCTCAAACTGGTGTTTCAAAGTCCGGTTTCTGTGGTTCAACTTCTTCATAGTATATCCTGTTAGCGTATATAGGGACTTTTCGATCAGACTTTCAATCGCACCAGTAATAACTATTTATTACCTTTATCAGATATTTATCAGTTTGTTACAAAGAATATTATAAAGAATTTATATAAACATCCAGATAAAGAGGTAAATAAGGTGAGGTCTATAAGAATCCTGACTGCACAAGCTTCTGTTTCTACTGAACAAGAGTGTATGCAGTGCTTAAACAACTACTTATTTTGTGTTTAATAGAAAACACTGCATATATATAACATATATCTAAATAAACACAGATATACATGCTTGAATTGTGAATTTTATGATATAAAGGACTCAAAGAAAAAATAGACACCTATCAATTTATCAAGAGCATAACATTGAAGAATATTTAATCATAGACTCTTATGTAGAAATTAGAAAAAAATATCTAGAGGGATTTCCACAGAATTTTTTTCTTTAAATTTTTTATTAGTGAATCACCATGAGGTACAGTTACAGACTTACAAACTTTCGTGCTTGAATTTCAGTCATACAATGATCGAGTACCCATCCCTCCACCAGTGCCCGTTTTCCACCACCAATGGTCCCAGCATCCCCCCCACCACCCCCACCCCGTTCCCTCCACCCCACCCAGTCTCTGTGGCAGGGAACTCCCTTTTGCTCTCTCTCTCTCCTTTTGGGTGTTGTTCCACAGAAATTTTTAAATGAGAATAGCAAGATGTAGAAGATTATCACTGACAAAATATTATATTTGTAAACAGTTACCACAGAAAAACTTGTGTATGTGATGTATACATAAGCATATGTCTGCATAGGACTATGGGTAGCTAAAAATAGGGGTGATTGACTGTAGGTGGTTAAAATGGTCTTCCTTTGAGGCGGGGGTAGGGTGGGAATCATATGGGGTGAGAAAGAGAGAAGGGGGAATGGAGAGCCAAGTTATGAAAAAAATAAATCATCATCATAATGGAAATGTATTTTGTCTGCATCCTACCCGTCTGGCAGATATCAGATTTAGACTTCTCAAGTTTTAATTTCCATTTTGCTATAGCAACAGCCAACTAATGGCAGGACCTTGCTGAGTGAGTTAATATTGGGTGTTACCTCAGAATATAGCACTCTGGTCTTGAGACTGTTCACCTATTAGATTCTTAATCACAGATGTAAATAAATAAATAGGATCATAGTCAAGCGTATTAGAGAAAAGTATGTGGGTGTGTAAATTATGTTCTTTAAATATACTGGAGTTTTTTTTAATAACAAAATTATTCAAAAGATTTGGTAGCTAATGAAAAGTAGTTTTTTCACAAGGTCTGGAGTTCTATTCTCATAGGACCTAGTTTTTTTACTTGATTTTCACATTAAATATAATTAAGGAAGGAATGGAATATTTAATATATCTTGTCAAGTTCTTTCTAGTAGCTGTTTTGGGTTTTGGGCACCAAACTCTATAACTATCCCTCAAATTTCAGCATGTGTAAATATAACAAAAAGTCAATATAGGGCTGGAGCAATAGCACAGTGGTTAGGGCGTTTGCCTTGCATGTGGCCAACCCGGGTTCAATCCCCAGCATCCCATATGGTCCCCTGAGCACAGCCAGGAGCGATTCTTGAGTGCAGAGCCAGGAGTAACCCCTGTGCATCGCCGGGTGTGACCCAAAAAGCAAAAAAAAAAAAATAAAGTCAATATATTATGTTTGCTATGCAAATAGAACTTCAAAACATATCCCTCACCTTCCTTCCAACTAGTTATCACAATCTTTCCTAAGGAAATGTCTGGAGCATTCAGCTGGGTCACAGTCTTGGCAGTTTCCTAGATCAAATCTCAGACTGAGCTTGTACACAAAGGCCAAGCAGAGACTGAAGAAAGATATGGGCCATTCCAGGTCACGTTTTAATAAGCAGGACAACTTGTTTTCACCCGTCTTGGGTGTCTATAAGGTGAGTAATGTCTTTTTCTGCTCAACAGAATCTTAAAAATTTATATGAAAGACTTATTGGGGTTCTATGAAGGACAGAGTTTGGAGAAACTAAATCCTGTCTTCTGAAACTGTGAGCCATGACCCAATGTTGGATTATATAACTTTAAACATCTCTTTTAAAATAAATTTATTTTTCATAAAAAAGATAATATTATATAAGCCACCAAGTTTATGATAACATTACAGTAGTCATAGAAAATTATGCTTGGTTATAGAGAACTACTTTATAGAAAACAAAGTTAAGGTTTTCTCTGTTTTCTGGTTGAATTAATCTTAGCTGCTTATTTTTTAATGGAGCAACACAGTTCTTATTTATTTTTAATACACTTAAATTAATTTTCTTATTTTTATTTAATCAAAGGCCTGTGATTTATAAACTTATTAATAGATGCATCTCTAGGTCCATAATATTCTAACACCAAGTCTACCCCAGTGCCAACTTTCCTCCACTGGTGTTTCCATGACCCTCCGTCAAATCTCCCACCCCCTCCCCCTCCCTTCCTGCATGAGAGGCACATTTCAAAGTTTACTGGTTCTGGTTTAGAGCTCATGTTTTCAGTAGTGTTGAATCTGTTCTTTGAATATATAGGTATACCATATACCCACATCACTAGTTTCCGCTAGGGCCTTGACCCTTGACCCCCCATTACTTCACTCTAGGGCAAGTAAAATAATTTTTGTAATGTACTATCAGAAACTTTTGATTTGTAATACCTGGGAATATAAGTAGAAATACTATGTAAAAATCTGAGGGAAAGGGGATCACAAGTAGAAAAGGTTTAAGAAGTCCTGGTTTAAATGACACATTATTCTCCCAAGGCAGTACCCCAGATAGGAATGCCTCTGTCAACCCAGAGGGCTGAGTATACTTTCCAAAGATGGTGATGGAGGAAGAAGCTCCTGACTGTTCACCTTCAATTCTCTGATCAGCCAGCCATCATGTTCTCTCCATGATTTCTTGTAAAATGTGTCCACAGTTACTATTAACTTACTAACTTAACCTACAGATGACTACTTATTGTAATCAACACAAGTGCCCTCTAAAGGTTAAATGACATTCCCATTTTACGAATAAGGAACTAGAGACTCAGGTCCATTACAGTTCAAATTTAGGTCTTCTCACTTTAAAATCAGGATCTTGCTTTACTACTCTGTAGAGCAGAAAGAACTTCTGGGTGAGTTAGGTCAGAAGGGAATTAATTACTAAGAATGTTGCAGTAGTTATCTCATAACGAGGTAACCTTGGGTACTTGATTATTGTATAACTGAAACCCAAGCACAAAAATTTGTAAGTCTATAACTGTGCCTCATGGTGTTTCACTAATAAAAAAATTTAAAAAATACAAAAAAATTAGATCCCCAAAACGGATTGAGGTGAGGTCTTGATTATTAATGATATCATTTGAACTATTGGTGACAGGTCACCAAATGAGGGATCTCACTAGCACTGCCATTTCTGCTGCCTTGGCAAGTTAATTGTTACAATTATCACTGGTCATCTCCCCACATTACTGCTGCCTTAAAGCCCCAGAAGGGCTGGAGTGATAGCACAGCGGGTAGGGAGTTTGCCTTGCACGCGGCCAACTTGGGTTCGATTCCCAGCATTCCATATGGTCCCCTGAGCGCTGCCAGGACGGATTCCTGAGTACAAAGCCAGAAGTAACTCCTGAGCTTTGCCAGGTGTGACCCACCCCCCTCCAAATAAATAAATAAAAGCCCCAGAACCTGTTTAGTGAAGTCTTAGACTTAGATAAGGGTTTTAAAGTTTCTTTATTTATTGGAATCATTTGCAAAATTTACACATGCAAAGTAAACCTATATATTAGTATTAGATCAGTATTAGTATTAGTATTAGTATTAGATTAGTATTAGTTATCAGATTAGTATTAGTATCAGATTAGTATTACAATCACTACCATTCAATTAGTCTCAGCTCTTAGGTTCCAAAAGATTCACTGGTGAATCTTAATGTGCAGCTAAGAAAGAGATCCACTAGTTTGTTGCAAGTTAATGTTAATGTCATCAGATTTCTTTGAAACCAAGACTCGCTTGTGAAATCATTGAGGTCATATTTTCTAGGCTTATCCCAGAACCACTAAGCTCAGATTCCCATGAGAAGAAACCATTTAACTATAAAAAACAAGCCCAGGAAAATTATCATGGAGGAAGTTCCAAAAGCACTGTCTGCAACAGCTAGCCACACTCTCGCAGCGAGGGAGTGAAAGGGATGGGAGTGGCCTCTGCTAAAGGAACAAACAGTAATGACCCACAGAACCTTTCACCCCTCCAGCTGTTTCTTGTGCTAGAAGAGAGCGTGCAGGGTTCAGCTGTCCACCCAATGGCCACTTTGGTACTCTATGAGCCAATCCCTGTGTTTCTTTGGAGAAGCCCAGCAGTGGTGTTTTACATCTGTGCAAGGGAGATGTGAGTCTTGATAGCCAGCAAGATGCACGACAGATGTTTTCCCTCTGTGTATTGAAGGCGGGAGGGCTCATAAATCACACTACTAGAAAGAATGCCAAGTGCCCATCACCTTTCCACACAGTTACTCTAGAGCACCTAAATAATTTTGTATTCTCTTCCAGAATGGGCGTTTAATTGTTACTAAAAACTCAAAGTTTTTGCCATACGTTGTCATCAAGAGTGCACACTAATACTGTCTCTTAAATTGTTCGTTGTCTCTCTATACATCAGGAAAAGGAGAGGGTCCTCGATATGGATTAGTGATTAAAAAGACTGCAGATAAGCTCTTGAATAATCTTCTGGTTCTGACTTAATTTTGGCAGAAGAGGCTGAACTAGAATATATCCCTTGAAAATATAAAATATGACCAAGGCATCTGAGGTTCTCAACAGAGGGGAGTGGGTATGAAGTGGCAGGTTCACTGAGAAAAGGGTGGAGTGAAGCAGACATTCTGGTTGGAATGTTGTATGCAGGAGAAACTATCATGAACAGTACTGTAAATCATAGTGCCTTAAAAATATTACAGAGGCTTGGATATTGCTAGGATAATTAGTATATAATATACCTCAGTTGCTTTCTTAGTAAGACTGGATCATGGATGCTAGTTAGGAAGCAAAATAACTTTTGTGTATTCCTTTCTTTAAATATTATTCCTTTGAGGATCTTATATCATTTTTAGTTTGCAATTTAATTTTTATCTTTCCTTTTTATTTTATTGTCAGAGATCGAACCCAGATCTCACGTATGCAAAGGCATCTGCTTGATCACTGAACTATCTCCACAAGCCTCAGTTTTTTCTTTTGCTTACAGAAACGGTCTTTTTAAAATAATACAATTTCTCTATCCAAGTGTACTAATTAGTTACGTAGAATGGAAATAAGTGTAAACATTTCCAAGTCAATCAAATTTAAATTTCAGCATGTTCTTTTATCCAGGAGGAAAAGTCTTCCTTGGCCCAACCACCAATTAACTTTCTTTCACAGTGATATTTGTAGGAGGAAAGACATCTGTCAGCATATATTCCTTAGGCAATCAACTACATTGACCCTCAGAGCAATGAAGATAGACGTGTATAAAACACTGTCAGAGGAAGCTGCTCAAAGCAAAAGCTTTATAATGGTTATAATGATAGGCTCATCAACCCCATCTACTACCAGGGCAAAAATCATCACTGACAGATATGACAACTTTTAACACTCAGTGCTGTTTATTTAAAATCAGTGAGTTTATCATCATCACATTTGTTAAAATTGTTCTCAATAACTTTTATAGCCCTGGAGCGATAGCACAGCGGTAGGGTGTTTGCCTTGCACGCAGCCAACATGGCCGACCACCCGAGTTCAATTCCTCCGCCCCTCTTGGAGAGCCCCGCAAGCTACCAAGAGTATCTCACCTGCACGGCAGAGCCTCGCAAGCTCCCCATGACGAATTCGATATGCCAAACACAGTAACAACAAAGTCTCCAATGGAGACGTTACTGGGCCCGCTCGAGAAAATCGACGAACATCGGGAGGGCCTTTACCTTTTACCTTAACTTTTATAGCCCATTACTCATAGTAAGATGCTCACTGGAGACACTGATGAAGTTACCAGAGAAAAGATTTGACACTGCTTTCTGCATATCGCCAGTTTAAAAGGAAGAGCCCATTCTGATATGTACTAATTAAGGGCATTTTTTTTTTTTTGCTTTTTGGGTCACACTTGGTGATTCACAGGGGTTTCTCCTGGCTCTGCACTCAGGAATTACCCCTGGCGGTGCTCAGGGTGGGGTCTCACACATTCTAGGCTAATTAGTATATAATATACCTCAGTGTGCACTACTTGAGCCCTCAGTTCAAGAGTCCTTGAGTTCTCAGAGAAGGCCACTCAGTTCAACTTTTTATGCCCAAATTTTAAGACTGAACATGGAATTATTGGATCATGCTTATTTCACACATCTGCTGAGAAAAATAGTAATAAAATGCACATACTTCATTTTACTGTGCTTCGCAGAACTGTGGTGCTTTACAAATTAAAAGTTTGTGTGCACTGATTGACCCTATCAACACCATTTCCCCCAACAACATGGGCTTACTTTATATCTTTGTAGATTTTAGGTCATTCTCAGAATATTTCAATCTACCTATTATTATATGGGTCTTGGTGACTTGTGATATTTGATGTCAATTTTGTAATTGGTTTGGAGTGCCACCAACATGCCACTCTAAATTAAATCTAATAAACAGTGTGTTTGTACTGACTTCCACTGACAGAGTGTTTCCTTATCTCTCCTAAGACCTTCCTATTCCCTGAGACAAACACTATTAAAATTACGCCACTTAATAGTCTAAAGACGCCTTTAAGTGTTCAAATGAAAGAAAGAGCAGGACAACTCTCTAAATCAAAACTGAGAGATGATCAGGTTGAATGAGGGCAGGCTGTTGAAACCCGAGATGAGCTGAATTTTTAAAATATGCATCTATTTTATTGATTTATTGATTATGAAACAGTTTGGAAAGTTGAACCAAAGCAGTAATGTTTATTTCTGGTTATAACTTTTTAAAAAGTTTTTAATAGTGAAACACCATGAGGTACAGTTGTAGACTTACAAATTTTTGTGCCTGGGTTTCAGTTATACAATAATTGAGTACCCATCCCTCCACCAGTGCCCATTTTCCACCACCACTGATCCCAGTATTCCTCCCCCCCCCCAACCCCCCATCCCACTCTGCCTCTGTGATAGGGCATTCCCTTTTGTTCTCTCTCTCCTTTTGGGTGCTGTGGTTTGCAAAAGAGGCATTGAGTGGCAATCATATTTGGTCTATAGTCTACTTTCAGCATGCATCTCTCATCCTGGGAGGATCCTCCCAACACCCTTTATTTGGTGCTCCCTTCTCTATCTGAGCTGCCTTTCCCCCCAACACCCTTTATTTGGTGCTCCCTTCTCTATCTGAGCTGCCTTTTCCCCCCAGCATGTGCGGCTGGCCACCAAGCCATGTAGTGAACCTCCTGGTACTTACCTCGACTATTCTTGGGTGTTAATCTCCTATTTTGTTGCTTTATGTTCCCTAGATGAATGCAATCTTTCTATATCTGTCCCTCTCTCTCTGACTCATTTAGAATAAGCTAAAATTTAAGCCACTTACATGAAATGTTTGAGAATGCAACCAAAAAGTTCTCGAAAGGGGGCCAGAGAGATAGTATGTCATGTAGGATGCTTGCCTTGGATGCTGCAGACCTCAGTTCAATGGCTGGCACACTATGGTCCCCACAGCCTTCAGGTGTAATTCCTGAACTCAGAAACCTAAGTAAACTCTGAGCATTTCCAGCTATGGCCCCCAAACCAAAAAATAATTCTTGATAAAAACTTAAAATTCAATATCAGTGAATTAGAAAGTGAAATAGTTTTGTTGATGTGGCGAAAGTTTCAGTGGTCTGGATAAATCCAACCAACCACAGCCTTCTCTTAAACCAAGACTTAATCCGGAGCAAGACTCAATTCAGTAGTTCTATAAAGGTTGAGGGAGATGAGTAAACTATAGAGGAAACGTCTAAAGCAGCAGATCTTGGTTCACGCCATCTCTCTGACATCCAAAGTGCGGGCGGAAGCAATACATACTGATAGAGAAACTGCAGCAAGTTGAGAAGATCCATCTAGGATCACTGCTGACGGTGGCTACACTAAACAATAGAATTTCATTGCAGATGAAATAACCAATGTTCCTATGGAGCTATAATGATTTTTTAAAAAATTTTATTTAGTTTTTGAACTTTAAGTAACAGAATCACAGGAGTATTGACTTTCCTGGTTTGGACATCCAATGTTGTTGCATCTCTACCACTGCCAGAGTATCCAAGACCCTCTACGACTGTCCTTATGTCACTTCTGCTCTGCTCATGATCTTTCCTTCTTCCCACCCCAGCCTACCAATCTCAGTTTTTCAAGGAAAAAAACTTGCTATCATTTAATATTGCCTAGTCCCTTGTTTTGTTTCTTAATATAGTGTAGATTAGAGATGTCATCTGGTATTTGTCCTTCTTCCTCTGACTGATTTCACTTAACATGGTACCTTCCAGGTCCATCCAATTTACAATGAGCTGCCAATATTTTATTTTTTCTTACAAACACGCACTATTCCATTGTGTTTATATATCCCATAGCTTCTCTATTACTATGCCAGAAAATATTTGCTCATCATATACCAAAGGGTTAGTATCTGATGTATTTCAAACACACACTTAACAATAAGAATCAATAAACTTATCAAAAAATTAGGAGAGGAGATGAACAGACAGTTCTCTGAAGAAGCATACAGATGGCCTGTAGCATATGAAAAAATTCATCACCACTTATTATCTACAAAATGCAAATCAAAGTAACAATGAAATATAATCTCATGCGAGTGAGCCTGGAATATATTAAGGAGACTGGAATCAGCTATTGTTGGTGGAAAAGGAACCTTCATTCACCATTTGTATGAATGTTGCAGATATATAGCTCTGTTGCATGAACATTTGTTCAGTTGGAAGCACTGAGACAAGGCACACGAAAGAAATTTATGTCATGGAGGGCCCAGGTTCTCTCAGACCTGTGACAAAGGTAAAGAGCCCAGAAATCTCCTTTTATTGATCATGGTCGCTCTAAAGGGCACAATACAGTGACGTCATCAAAAGGAGTTACAGATTTCTTCCTTGAGAAAGTTTCTGTTCATTTCATCGCCCCATTTTTTGATGGGGTTGGATGTTTTCTTCTTGTGGAGTTCAACCAGTACTTTGTATATCCTTGATATCAACCCCTTGTCGGATGTGTATTGGGCGAATATTCTTTCCCATTCTGTAGACTGTCTTTGTACTTTGGCCAGTGTTTCTTTTGAGGTACAGAAGCTTCTTAGTTTAAGATAGTCCCATTTGTCTATCTCTGTTTTCACTTGCTTTTCCAGTGGTGTGACACCTTTGAAAATACCATTAGCTTCAATGTCATGGAGGCCAGCCACACACACTAGGGGAAAAGGCAGCTCAGATACAAAGGGAACACCAAATAAAGGGTGTTGGGAGGATCCTCCCAGGATGAGAGATGCATGCGGAAAGTAGACTATAGACTGAACATGATTGTCACTCAATGCCTCTTTTGCAAACCACAGCACCAAAAGGAGAGAGAGAACAAAAGGGAATGCCCTGCCACAGAGGCAGGGTGGGATGGGGGGCATGGGGGAGTGGGAGGGATACTGGGATCCGTGGTGGTGGAAAATGGGCACTGGTGGAGGGATGGGTAGTCGATCATTGTATAACTGAAACACAAGCACAAAAATTTGTAAGTCTACAACTGTACCTCATGATGTCTCACTAATGAAAATTTTTAAAAAAGGAGTTACAGAAAGAACACTGAGACAGTAAAACACACATTGTTTCCTTGAATCAGTAGGCCAGTAATTTTGGCCTCTTGAAAGAAGATACAAAACCAAAACCGAAACCTTTCTTGGGCTATGAGTACTGGGATTTGTATCCGCCCCTATAGAGCTCACTCCTGAATAATGCAGTACCAGGTGTTCTAGTCTGACCATCCCTCACATCTCTGTTTTTTTAGAGATAGTTGATTGAAGCATTTATATACCCCTCCTTAGCCAGAGCTATGCAAGTATATTAATGTGCAGAGAAAAGAATCAAATACAACTTTTTTCCCCTTTTTGGGTCACACCCAGAAATGCTCAGGGGTTACTCCTGGCTTTGCACTCAGAAATTACTCCTGGAAGTGCTCAGGGGATCGAACCTGGGTCAGCCACATGCAAGGCAAACACCCTACCCGCTGTGATATCGCTCTGGCCCCTCAAATACAACTTTAATATTTAGATAATACTTTACTACTTCAGATTGAAGTTACATAGCTATGTCTTTGTAATGGCATTTTACAGAATCTCATTTAAAATTTTCTGGCCTGAGGCCCTGGTGTCTCTGACATTTCATTTTAGAAGTGAAATGGTCATGCCAAAACAGAATATCACATGGCAAATATAAGATACTGAGCATATAATGCATGCCAGAGGCTACCCTAAACCCTCACCTGATTTGAGTGAATTAGTTTTTCACTTTCTATTCTTCATTCATTTCACTTTCTATATTTCATCATTTCTATCATCATTTTTCATTCATCGTCAGTTTTATTCACCATTTTTCACTTTCTACTCTTATTTATTTCTGTATTGTTTGACGTTTTGGGCTGGAGTGATAGCACAGTGGTAGGGAGTTTGCCTTGCATGCAGCCAGCCTGGCCGAGCAGGGTTCGATTCCTCCACCCCTCTTGGAGAGCCCAGCAAGATACCGAGAGTATCTCGCCCGAATGACAAAGCCTGGCAAGCTACCCGTGATGTATTCAATATGCCAAACACAGTAACAAGAAGTCTCATGATGGAGACGTTACTGGGCCCGCTCGAGCAAATCGATGAACAGCGGGAGGACTGTGACAGTGTTTGACGTTTGATGGTTAAAGAGACTTTTACAATTAGAAAAGGCATTCAAGAGAAAATGGGGCCAGAGTTGTGACTCAGTGGAAGAGCACTTGCCTTGCTGGTGTGAGACTGTGGGTTGTATTCCTGGCACTATATTGTCTATGTACTCAGTGCGGGTATGAAGCAGAACTTTAGTAAATTTGCTGAATGAATGACTGGCCTTGGGAGAGATTTGACATGGCACACTACAGAAATTACAGAAACAAAAATGCCTCACTGGCTTTTGTTTTCAAAAGCTTAAAATCTGGGAGAAGGGAAGAGTGTTGGTGCAAACATAATGTTTAGGTGCAATATTTATAAAAGTGAGAGAATATCCCACTGTGGAAGAAAGGAAATAGAAACCTTTACAGAACATAGTAAGACAGATGTGAAAGGAGATGGATCTATGAATTCATTGAGATTGAATTCACTGGGGTTACACCATCTTAGAAGAAGAAAATTTCAAAGCAGAAGTCAACTTTCAGAGTAAGTAGCTGTTTTTCTCTTATACCATTTTTTTGGCTGAGATTTATACACTGAGAGAATATTAGACATTAGATAGTGGTTTCTATGCCCCCAGGAGCAGAGAATGAGAGATCAAGTTGCTCAAATGACTTTCCTCATTGTTTCCAATGTGACCCCTCCATTCCATTGTCATACATGTGATCTCAAATACTGTGCTATAGCACTGTTCTCCTGTTGCTCATCGAATTCCTAGAGTGGGCACCAGTAATGTCTCCATGTGAAAGTTGTTGTTACTGCTTTTGGCGTATGGAATTCACCACGAGGAGCTTGCTAGGCTCTGCCATGTGGGTGGGATACTCTCGGTAGCTTGCTGGGCTCTCTGAGAAGGATGGAGGAATTGAACCCGGGTCGGGTGCTTGTTAGCCAAATGTCCTACCTGCTATGCTATCGCTCCAGCCCATCTCAAATACATGGTTCAATTAAGACAATTTCTTGTCAGTGGTTCTAAATAGATCCTCTCTTGCTCTCACTCATGCACACTCTCTCTCTCTCTCTCTCTCTCTCTCTCTCTCTCTCGGTGTTCAGGGCTTCCTCTTTCCCTAAGCTCAAGGATAACTCTTGGAAATCTCTAGGACTCTGTGTCTGTATCTAATATGTACATGTGCATATATACACATTGTAAGTTTATATGACCATTACCATTTCTTTTAAAATTTAATTTGATTAAAACACCATGATTTACAAGGTTGTTAATAATAGAGTTGTTTCAGACCTACAATGTTCTAACACCAATCACCACAAGTGTAACCTTCAAATGTCCCTAGTTTCCCTCTCAGACTCAGCTTTAGCAGTCGCATAACCAATTTACCTCATTTCTTGCTTCAACAAAACTTAAAAGAATGGTAAATGGAATTATCAGAAAATAAGGTAAAAGGTAAAGGCCCTCCCGTTGATCGTCGATTTGCTCAAGCGGGCCCAGTAACGTCTCCATTGGAGACTTTGTTGTTACTGTGTCTGGCATATCGAATACTCTCGGTAGCTTGCCGGGCTCTCCGAGAGGGGCGGAGGAATCGAACTCGGGTCGGCCATGTTGGCTGCGTGCAAGGCAGACGCCCTACCACTGTGCTATCGCTCCAGCCCATCAGAAAATAAATCAATAAAAGTCAGTTTGTGATGATTAGTTGCTAACTAAATAAAGAAATCCAAACATACAGTATAAAATGAATAGGCTGGAGCCATAGCACGGCCATAGGGCGTTTTATTTGCATGCACCAGCCTGGTGGAGCCAGGTTCGATTCCCCCATCCCTCTCGGAGAGCCCGGCAAGCTACCGAGAGTATCTTGTCCCCATGGCAAAGCCTGGCAAGCTCCCTGTGACGTATTCAATATGCCAGACACAGTAACAACAAAGTCTCACAATGGAGACGTTACCAGGCCTGCCCGAGCAAATCGATGAACAATGGAAGGACAATACTACTACAGTACTACAACATAATGACTGTTCTAATTTACAAGATAAGTTTTCAAGTCTGGCATCTAATATATACTGTGCTCAGTTTAATTTTGTACTTGATGACCATATAACAATTTCGGTGGTAGAATCTGAGAATGGGAAAAGCAAATATTTTTAAAAAATAATTGCATATTCTGCGAAATGGCTAAAATGATCAATTTTATTCCATGAGTGTTGGGCTATGGTCAGAATATGACTTGTGGTTTCATATGGGTAATCTACTAGCTTTCTTGCCACTATTGCATGTCCACTCAGCCTGCCTCATCTCATTTCTGAGGTTCAATCCATCCTTCATTTACTCATCTGCGTTTACTCTCTGGGTTGGAGGAGGAGAAATGAAGCGAGGAGGTGAGGATAGCTGTTTCCCACATTTAGTGGTTCTTTTAAGGTACAAATTTAATGGTTTGTTCCAGGCATCCAAATTGTTGCAGTGGTGTAGAAGAAAAACAAAAAGGCTTATTCAAAACAGCTGTATCTAAATGTCATGTGCTTTCACTAGTTTTCTCAAACATGGTCGGGAGACTGATGAGGCGTCTTTCTTTATTTAAGTCTACACAATTTCATAAATTTCCAAACAAACAACACTGCTTTTCCCTCGACGTCAGGGATGACAATGTATGAATATTTGAATCAACATTGTGTAGTCCTGCGATATTTTTGGTTGCTTTTCTAATTTTTGAAGTAAGAGAGAGATTATTCCTTCGCATGGTAATATATCAGATTGCACTGTTGCTCTCTTCACATTTGCCCCAGGAAAAATGTAGGAAAGAATCTAAGAAAGATCATTTTACTTAGTATTCAAAACAGGAGAATTCATTTTCCTTTCAGTGCAAACAGAAACACAGAAAAGTGGCTTTGATGGTATGCCAGTTGGTCTAAGATTAAACAGATGCTCAATATTCAGTTCAGGTTGCACATGTTCTAATGTCAAAAGATCATTTTAGAGGTTATATCGTGGAAAAGGAATTTATTACCAAAATACATTTTGATTTTAAGAGATTTGGTTGAATAATGAAGTGAACAAATTAGTGCTATCTTTCCCCAATGCTCGTTTGTTTGCTTTCTTTGCTAGGAAATATAAAATGTGTTTTTCAGTGAAGTCAGTTGCATGGGAGAACAAAGAGTTTTGTAATTCAAATATAGTGTAGAATTTGGAGGCGTATACACCATCTGAAAATGCGATAATCTTATTACAGTGGAAGAAGGAGCATCCACTAGAATGATGCATTGAAGCCTTCAAAAAGTATTTTAGTTGATGTATTCATTGTCATGAATCTGATAGGAAGGTGTCTAAAGCAGATAAATGTCTTCTTTATGTGAAAATGGAAATTATTGAGTTCTATCTTTAGCTTGTCCAGATAACATAATAGATTGTTTCTTACTTAGTATGAAATATCACAGGTGGTCTGGAGTAGTAGACACAATTGCCTTTATTGTGAGAAAGTCAGAAGTTGCTCTCTACTGGTATGGATTGTGTCAATGTCCATGTCCTAATCTGCTTTAATATAAAAATAATCTTCAGTGCTTTTGAAATGCACTGTTCCTATTCCCCAGACAGAATGATTGTATTTATTTTTATTGTGTAATACTGTTAATGAGTGCTTTATGCATATTCTGATCCAACACCATACCTATCACCAAGTGCCTACTTTGCTCCATCAATGTCCCAATAGTTTCTCACCACCTCGTCCCTCATAGACTCAGTTCTGGTTGACCAACTCTCCTGTTACCAAATAGGAATACTTATTTTTTTTACTTTTAAGGCTTTATTTTTGTTAGCTTTAAAACTTTTTTTGTTTTTAAATTTTTGCTTTTTGGGTCACACCCAGCAATGCTCAGGGGTTACTACTGACTCTTCACTCAGGAATTACTCCTGGTGGTGCTTAGGGGACTATATGGGACACCAGGGATTGAACCCAGGTCAGCCGCGTGTAAGGCAAACATCCTACCCACTGTACTATCTCTCTGGCTCCTAAAACGTTTTTTAAGTTCTGTGATTTACTATATTGTTGATGTTGGTTTCCTGTATATATAATCCCAACACCATACCCATCACCAGTCCAAAATGCAATATTTAAAGAAGAGAATCTGTTACATTTAAATCCAGCCACTGACTTTTTGGATACAAATTTAGCCAGTTTTCAGAGTGACTGGATCATGAAATACATAGCCATGGCTAGGACCAGTTGCTTTTTTGTTTTTGGTTGTTTTAGTTTTGGGGGGGCACGCCTGTTAATGCTCACCTCAAGGGTTATTCCTGACTCTGCACTTAGGAATCACTCCTGGTGGTGGTTGGGGGACCATAGGGGATACTGGGGATCAAACTTCGGTTAGCTGTATGCAAGACAAGTACCCTACCTACTGTATCTATCTCTCCAGCCCCAAACTAGTTGTTTAAGCTTAGAGGGCAGAAGGTATAAAAAATAAGTTAACAGATGTGTAATACAGCATGTTGAGGATGTGTACACAGCACATAAAGCTTTCTCAGAAAGTATTTGACATGATACTTTCTATTTTGCTTGAAAAATTCCTTACTAAAGTTCTTTGAGTCACCATGATTCACAATTTTATAGTACTGTCGATAGTTGAGTTTCATGTATACAACAGTCCAATACCAGGCACACCACCATCACCTCAGGGTTTCCTGCTCACCCTCCCTCCACCCTCACCTCAACATCTTTACCCTCCTCAGAGGCCCCCCCCCCATATCATTAGTAAGCTCCATTTAGTAGACCAGTTCTTAGATTCTGTTACTTTGGGCTATTTGTTGTTTCATTACTATGGGTTTTTATATTCTACATATGAGGGAGATCATTCTGTATCTATCTCTCTCCTTTTGGCTGACTTTACTCACATGGCTGATTGTATTTTTATGACTCGTTTGAGAAGCCATCGCATATGCTTTAGAATCACCTTGAGAGCGACACTTAACATATTGCTGTATAATTGCTTTACCTTTTCACTAGACCGTAAAGCCTATGAGGAGTCTTTAATATTTGTCCTTCTCATCTTTGTATTTCCAGAATCCAACCTGATATACAGGCTTAATAACTAATTGTTCAGTAAGTGAATGAATTCAAAGGGCCTGCTTTCATCTCACTTTTCTTTTAATTATTATCAGTGTGCGGTTAGGGACATGACCTCGTTGAGTTTATTTCTTCGTTTGTAAAATGGGAATGATTATCTATACATTACAGTCTCTGTAGAAAACTGAAGAATAGACAATGAAACTTTAGATGTCATATGTCACATCATTAAAAAAGAAAACAATCAGGTCCCAAGGACAATATGCATTAATCTCCATTCTACACTTTTCCCCAAACTTCATAGTGCCTCTCAAGTAATTTTGAGTTGTGAAGACAACAAAGAAGAATTTATATGTGACAACTAACATGTTGGGCCCATTTGAGTCTTTTTAAACAACTTCCCCATCTGAGGTCTCTTAATATATTAACATCTGCATATAAATGTAAAGTAACATTCACAGGTCCCAATAATTATGATGGAGATCTGGGAGTCACTAGTCAGCCAACCTCAGTCTTTTGTACTCAAATATGAGGTGATGCTGCTATAGTTCTTACTAGGAAATGTCATCTTTCAGCCACTATCACATGCTACATCTAGGGGCCAGCACACTTTGAACAACCAATAAAGTAAATGAGATTTCCTTCTTGCAATTATTTATACAGACAAGAACTTATTAGATCATATTTTATTTTTGTATTTGTTTTGAGAGGTCATATCTGATGGTACTCAGCAGCTACATCAGGTTGTTTGGTGGTTCCTCCTAGTAGTGCCCAGGAGACCATGTGATGCTGGGGATCAACCCTGGATAAAGTGTGCACTCCAACCTATTTAAATATCTCTCTGATCCTAGGCAGTACTTAATATATTTCAGTGAAACCCACAAATGCTATCTGCTGCTTTTCTCTCAGAAAGAATGATTCATCTTGCCAATCTCATCATACTTCCCTATATTTCTACTGATCTAACTCTAAAGATCAATTCCTGTTCCATCAGGCACTGAGCATATCTCAAAAGATTATTCCGTGTTATACTCATTTTTCCATAGATCTGATTTATAGAGCTGTAGATTTAAAATGACAGCCTAGAATTTGCTGTAGTCATTCTTTAAGTTTCTCTAACTAGGTTTTCACTTATTGATGTTTGGTTCTAGAATTCTCTTTGTGATTTAGGGAGAAATTGAATAGGAATGCTACCATATGTAGGGGTTCAGATTTATATATATTAAAAATTTGTTGAGGAACAATGTGTAACAGGGAATAAGGGGTTTCTATAATGATTTCAGCACTTCCCCCTCTCAACCATATTGTTCATTGCTACATCTAAGAAAGCTTAGATGTTCAATATAGTATCACAGTTTCACTGTCATCCTGTTGTTCATCGATTGTCTCTAGCAGGCACCAGTAATGTCTCCTTCATCCTAGCCCTGAGATTTTAGAAAGTGCCACATTCGAGGTTTTTTCAGGGTCAGGAGAATGAGACCCATCATTGTTACTGGTTTTTGGCATATTGAATATGCCACGGGGAGTTTGCCAGACTCTGCCGTGTGGGCAGGATACTTTTGGTAACCTGCTGGGTTCTCCAGAGTAAGAACTAGATAATAAGATGATGTGCAGCTGCAAATGTGGCCACGCACGTCTGGGAGCTGTGTTTTTCTAGTCTCTGGGTCTTGGCCGTTGATGGGATTACACGGCGCTGGGGGGCAGTTGGTGGGTGTAATGGCTACATACTGGAAGATGGAGGATCTGGGTGGAGGAGGCCCAGTCCTAATCCAAGCAGGCTTGGAGATCTATGCCCCGGGTCCCGCACACCTGGGTTCCTCTGCCGGTTCCTTCATGCGTGAGGCTTGTCCGAACATGTGGAGAGTGGTCTTAATCATGGCTGTGGCTGAAACCGGAGGTCTTCAGCTGCTGGGGCTCTGCTCAGGGTGTGGAGGGAAACTCAACCCACCCTCCTCCAAGGGGCCATGGTGAGGACAGTCAGGTGCAGAGGCAGGAGACTCTGCACTGTTCTCTTCTGGGAGTTGGGTTTTTCTAGTCTCTGGGTCTTGGCTGTTGATGAGATTACACGGTGCCGGGGGCAGTTGGTGGGTATAATGCCTACATACTGGAAGATGGGGCATCTGGGTGGAGGAGGCCCAGTCCCAATCCGAGCAGGCTTGGCGATCTCATTCCTGGGTCCCGCACACCTGGATTCCTCTGCCGCTTTCTTCATGTGTGAGGCTCGTCCAAACGTGTGGAGAGTGGTCTTAAGCATGGCTGTGGCTGGAATCTATATCCATATTCGATACAGACAAGGAACAAAGGAGTTTTTATAGGATAATATATTTTCAGGGTTGGAATCCTAGTGCGTAGCATTTTTAAAGTCCATATTACTCTCACAAACATTTCATTCAATTTTTAGATAGATAATGTAGGGATAAAGGAATTACCACCCTCTTTATTTTATTTTTTTTCAAGGATTAATTGTTTTATTAATTTATTTATTTTTATTTTTTAATATTATTTTATTTATTTATTTATTTATTTATTTTTATCAGTGAAACATCTTGAGGTACAGTTGTAGACTTACAAATTGTTGTGCTTGGGTTTCAGTTATACAATGATCGAGTACCCATTCCACCACCAGTGCCCATTCTCCACCCCCACCAATCCCAGTGTTCCTCCCACCCTTCCCATCCCCCATCCCACCCTGCCTCTGTGGCAGGACACTCCCTTTTGTTCTATCTCTCCTTTTGGGGACCACCCTCTTTAGACACAGGGAAATATTGTGCCTTACCAGTGAGGAACAGATCTTGAATTTAAATTAAGATTTATGCTTCCTTGGGCACGGTGCTGTCCACTTTTTAAAAGATAACAGAGACACTGGGGTTTAGTATTATTCTTGACTAAGTATTTGAATCTTCTCTCCAACACTTTTTAAATCTGTGACATAACTTTAAGTCTGTTCAGCTCATATTCTTTCTTGAAATAGTTGGAGAAGAGAAAGAGTAAAAAAGACTTGGAATGAGAGTTGTGTGTGTATATATATAGGTGTAAGGAAATAGAAATTATTTAGATAGCTGTATCTGTTTTCTACATTGTAGTGAGAAATATAACCTCTACATATACATCGATATATTGTGATTTTTGTATGCCACTCTTAGTAATTTGGGACAATACCGACAGAAAATTGAATGTACTTTCAAAGGACTTTCATCTGATGTGGCTCTTACATTTGACAACTATTAATCTGGTCCATTATTCCAGAATGTATGATAAAGAACTGTAGGTAATATTGGGGGAAGTGAAAAATATTATATAAGAAATATTGACCGCAATATATAATATCTGTTCTAGGGAGAAACCATAAGCTGGAAATAAGCTTGAGATGCAAATGACAAAGGACACTTGTCTTTTTTTTGTCAAATATATATAATCATAACATCAAACTGGAAAGGCTGTTATAATCATACAACTCTAAATTCTTATTTACTAGGAGATTTGCTTGTTTCATTGGAAGTTGATGTTGTAAAGAGGGATGAGAAAACAATCATGAGGCTAAGAAGCAATGACCTTGAATGCAACCTAATCCATTATGTGCCAAAACTTATGCTTTTCATCTCTTGGTGTTCTCTTAACATTTTCACCCAATTAGGGTAATTTTTCAAACATTCAGGGAGGACAATTTAAGGATATTCAGTGTAAATTCAACTTTTATTGATTTTATGATATTTGCATCAGCCGTACAGTATGTGCAGAAAGTCATAACCAACTTTGAATTCAATCACTGTGAAGAAGTTAGATACAAAAATAAAAAAAATTGCAATGGTTGTAATTCAGAATACAGGAAAATTGCCAGATTCTGACTTGAAAATCATTTCAAGAGAATGTGTTTCCAAGGGGCCATTAATCAGATAATTCAAGTTCCAGTTCACCAAGAAAACTGTTTCTCATGAATTAGAGATAGAATCTGACAGTTTTGCTAATTCTTTATAATAGGAACAGTTAATAGAAACAGAGTTGCAGTCAATAAGTAGTCTCCATAATTGAGTCTTAATCTCCTGAATTTGTCAATAATAATAAAGAGTGCAATTAGAAAGTAACTGGGGAAATAATAATAGTTTTGTCTTTAATGAAGACTAAGACCCTTTTATAAACTTTGTATAATTAGTTTTTGTGTGCTCACAAATCTTTGAGTCCTGACAAATTATGGGTTATATCATATCTGAATGTTATTGAAGCTTTTCTCTCATATATAGAGCAATTAGGAAAGATAGCTTTTAAAGAGACTGGCAAGGTTAAAATAGACATAATTGAAATCTGAGAGAGTCATTTTTATCGTCCAAAAATATGATAATGGAATCTAGCATGCGGCCTACTATTTTTCATCACCGTTGGTATTCTGTGATCTTATACTTGATTTCATTCATCGTAATAGACTTAATGTTCCCTCCAAACCACAATTTTTATGAAAAGTTAGATTAAGGACAACATGTTACTGAGTGATTCAAAGATTATCTTTGGAAACATTAATAGTGTTATCAATGTTGAGCCTATATCAAACATTAGGCTCATTGCATCATTGTAGTCTTATATGAACAACTCCATGAATGATATAATATTTCCTGTGAAGCAAAGTTATCATTTATGAAATATTGACTATTTGACTTTCATATCAACTTTGAGGGTAGGCAGGGTCAGAAATCCTTTTGCTAAATGGAAGAAGTGAAGCAACTTGCCCAAGTGTAGTTAACGATCAACTCTCAGATCTAGACCTTTCTGTCACACGTCACACATTGTTTTTCTTGGTTGCTGAACTTTATCTCTTGCAGACATATACTTTTGACTTCTAGTTGTTACAAATTCTGTTAAATATCACAGACATACACAGAGTCACAATTAAATTGATCAAATGATGTGTGACTTAAATTTGCTGTTTGGAATTTAAATTACTTTCCACATTCTTTATACATTAGATACAAGGAGATCCTGATTTACGAGCTTCCTGACTGAAGAAAATATATTCTTTATTTAAGGAGAATCCTACATGGTTTTCAAAAGTTTGTTCTTCAGATTTACGATTCAATTAGAAAGGACTTAGAAAAATTTTCCTTTTAGTTCAACAACACTCTAAAAGAAAATTATTTTGTGCATTGATGCACCAGAGTTTTCATAGAGGTAGATTTATCTGCTAAAAATTGCTCTCCTGGGGTTATGACATTAAAGACAATTCAAAGGTTCAAAGCAAATCAATACCAATGCCCAGAGAGTTGATCCTTGAGGACCTGAATGAACCATTGAATTCTTTATAAAATAACTTTATCTCTGAAGGAAAACTTTGTGAATATGGACAGCTATGAAGGAAATGCAAAGCTTTTATTTGCTAAATTTTAGCTACAGAATGGAAGCAATTTATAGTCGGAGTAGATTGATGCTAAGAGCAGGAAGAGAAGAGAAACATAAATATTTCCTCCTGATCTGTGAAAGATTTCAGGGAACTTGCTTGAAACTTCGAATGCTTGCCTGATAATATTGCCTAGTTCCATATTTAGATATGGTCATTCTCTCTGTGCGTGTAGAATAGATTACAATCAATTTTCCTAGTGGGGGAAAACCCATCATTTTTAACTTTGTAAGGACATTGCTCAGGGTGTGGAAAAAAAGTTTCCTTCCCTTATCTCAGAGAAAATGTGATGTGATATCTAGGAATATGATTGATGATTTGATGGCAGTGCCACCAAAGCAGAGAGTCTGTAAAGTGATTTTAGATTTTAAATTTTGCTCTTCTTCGGATGTATGATTCAAAAGTTTGTTTGGGTTTAAAATACTGATATTAATTTTATCAAAATTCTAAATATCCACCTCTGGTTTTCTCTCCACTTTTGCAGTTCTGTATACAAAACTTATTTTATTTATAAGTCTATTAGATTTTCACAGGGCTTCTAAGGACTTTGGAATAATGTAGAGTGTCATTCACTCAGTAAATCACCTTTAAACATTTTTAATATTATTTATATGCAATATATTATATTCATTTTTCTTTCTTAATTTGTTTGATAAACAGAGACTATTCCTCCGCCCCTCTCGGAGAGCCCGGCAAGCTACCAAGAGTATCTCGCCCGCACAGCAAAGCCTGGCAAGCTCCCCGTGACGTATTCAATATGCCAAACAGAGTAACAACAAAGTCTCACAATGGAGACGTTATTGGGCCCACTCAAGCAAATCGATGAACAATGGGAGGACAGTGATAGTGACAGTGACAGATAATTATTAGAACAAATTCAATATATATTAAACCAAACTTTCTCTTAGATGCTCCAAAAGTATTAAAAAGAATGCAGTAAAATTCTACTTATGAGTTTTTATGCAGTCTTAATATGTTATATCATGTGTAATCAATATCAGATGTGCAAGCTTTTTTAAATTGCAGTTGCAAGGCTGTCACTCCAAATGGTCAAATAATAATGTAGCTTGGTTCTCTCTAATCTTTGATTTTAGTTCTAACTCTTCTCACATTTGACAAAACTCTATTTGCATCTAGGAGACATACAGCGGACAGGGAACATGCCTAGTCCCAATACCATATGGTCCCCTGAGCACTGCAGGCACTGCTTGGAGGCCCCCTGACAACTCTTTCATGTTAGACTCTGACAAACATAATTTCTTGCTATTTTGTGTGGACAATAGCCACACCCATGATCTAAAATTTTCCCTCTCTCTAAACTTCATTATAAGCAGATAAGGTTGTCAGGGGCAAGAAAATGTTTTTTTTTTTTTTCGGTCCAGGAAGATATGAAATGATAAGGAAGTCTGAAGGCACAGAACTGACACAGCAAGCCACGTTGTATATTCCCAGGTTTGCTCACTCCTTGAGAGCTACAGTTTTATTTATTTATTTATTTATTTATTTATTTATATTTTTGCTTTTTTGGGACACACCTAGCGATGCACAGGGGTTATTCCTGGCTTTGCACTCAGGAATTACTCCTGGCAGTTTTCGAGGGACCATATGGGATGCTGGGTATCGAACCCAGGTAGGTCGCATGCAAGACAAATGCCCTACATGTTGTGCTATTGCTCCAGCCCCCTACAAGTTAATTCTTTTCTTTTCTTTTTAACCCCTGAGACTATAGGTTTGAACTTTTTTTTTTGTATCATGATGGGCTGATTATTTTGTTGTCTTCACCTGGAATAAATAAAACATATGATAGCATTTCATTAGAATTTCTTTTTCTGGCTGTGTATGGGGGGTGCAGGCCATGTGTGTTGCTGCTGTTCAATGCTTACTCCTGGACTTTTCTCAGGAATCACTCGTAGAAGAGGCAGGGTGGGATGGGGGGTGGTGGGAGGGATACTGGGATCATTGGTGGTGGAGAATGGGCAGTGGTGGAGGAATGGGTACTTGATCTTGTATAACTGAGACCCAGCACAAAAGTTTGTAAGTCTACAACTGTCCCTCATGGTGTTTCACTAATAAAAATAAAAAAAATTAAAAAGATAAAAATAAATTAAAAAAAGAATCACTCGTGGAGGGTGAGGGGACAATGTGGATCAGATCAAGGTCAGCCCGGTGTGAGGTGAGCGCCCTTCCCAGTGTACTATCACCCCAGTGCCCCTAAACAGGATTGCTTAGTCCAAACAGGATAGATGATATGCACCTGGTTTCAGCCATTTCATCTGAGTTTCACATGCCAGGACTGATTGCTAACAAGATGCGCCCATGTGAATAGCCTCTCATAAAAGCTTCAGACCCGGGGTTAAACTGTCTGTCCTTTGGCGGAGAGATTCCACATTTCTCTCTGTAGTTTTCGGCTGTGTGGGAAATCCGTTCTGTGTGGCCTTGGATCAGGATGTCAGAAGCCTCATTCGATCTCTTTGGTCTCTCGCAATGCATATATATTTTTTCCTGCTGCTTTTGTTCTGTCTTATCCGTGTGATGAATCCTTGCCACATGTATAACTTGCTATTCCGTTGTGGTTCTTTCTAGTGAATCATTGAACTTAAGGAGGAAGTGATGTGGTTTTTCACACCGGGAGAGAATTGACAATTGAATCCACAAGCAGCTATAACCAAGCCTTCAAAAGCAGAAACAAATCTTGCGTGATCAAGGAATAGCAAAGAAGCCAGTGCATGAGGAATGAAGTTCATGAGAGGGTGAGTAATAAGAGACGAATCCAAGGACTATTGAGTAGTCAAGGGAGAGCCTGTAAAAATTTATGGGCTTTTATAGATAAGAAGCCAGTGGAGGGCTTTGAGCAGAAGGGCGACATAATCTAAGTTTAAAAGTCATCACTGGGGCTGGAGCAATAGCACAGCGGGTAGGGCGTTTGCCTTGCATGCGGCCGACCTGGGTTCGATTCCCAGCATCCCATATGGTTTCCTGAGCACTGCCAGGAGTGATTCCTGAGTGAAAAGCCAGGAGTAACCCCTGAGCATCGCTGGGTGTAACTCAAAAAGCAAATAAATAAATAAATAAATAAATAAAAGTCATCACTGGGATAGCTGTTAGAACTGACCAGGAAACCCTCAAGAAGCCATTGCAATAATCCCTTGATCCAATAATCTCTTAATGAGAGATGATGGTGGTGTAACTTTAGTAGAAGCTGCAGATATGCTAAGAAGTGATCAGAGTTTGAGCATTTCGAAGATGAATTTTTATTATTAATTCATTGTGGGGACTCCTAAGTGGTGCTCAGGAGGCCCGTGGCCTTCACTGGCAATTCTGATCAAATAGGCCAGTGGTTCAATGCAAGGGCATGAGGATGCTGTGCCACTCCGACCTCGTGGTACCAGAGATTTCTGGGACCACACCCAGTGGTGCTCAAGGCTCCTGGAGGGTTGAACCCTGCATGCTAGTGGACCATGTGATGCTGAGAACCAAATCAATCCTGTTATGGCATGCGCTGTAATCACTGTACTTTCTCCTGACCCTTGAATATTATGTTTTAAGAAATTGGGGAGTCAGACATGGTGATACTATGGGTGTATTCCTGATACACTCAGGAATATCCCTGATATACTCAGGGATCATCCTGATGCGGCTCAGGGGACCATATGGGGTGCAGGGAATCAAACCTGGTTCGACCACATGCAAATCAAGTGACGTTTCCCCACTCTTCTATCCATCCCAAGATGATTTTTTAAAAAAAAATAAGAGCCATGCCTGACAGTGTTGGGGGGCCCGGGGTCATTCCTACAGGGTTCATTATGGCAGTGGATGGTATGCTCAGACTGACAGTGCTCAGAGGATACGAGCATCATAGCCAGCTTTTGGCCTGGCTGTTCAAAGGGGTTATTGGTGCCCACACATTGGTGCGAGGGACTGAACTCAGCTTGAGCTAGCTTCCCCCAGCCCTTGTGTATGATATTTTAAAGAAAAAGTGCAGTATTTCTGTTTGTCAGAACAAGTCAACATAAGGAAAGTGAGTTTCATTCTCTGGTCGGGCGTGTTGTTTTGCTTAGAAGATAAACAGGGCATGAACAAATGAAGAAGGATCCCATTGCCGAGGCTGCAAAGGTGACCTTCTCAGTCAGGAGAGAGTGTCATGTGAAACACAGACCTGTGTTGGTAGTGACTCCAAGACACTTGATTTGACAGCACTATGTTCTCAACTAATCTTTTGTTGGTTTGACCTAACTTCCCAGCCTACACATAAAGCATGGAGAAAAATTCTTCCTGTCATTGTTGGTGAGTGGAACTGACATTATTTTAAAAAAATGTCTGTTTCTACATTTATTCTGCCCTTACTCTTACAGACTTGTAAGCAGTATTGTCTCAAGTGCAGGGGCTGTCTACCTCCTTGTGTTATTAACAGTATCTCCTGTGGAGCCTTTTCCATATAACTGTCGACCATCTGCATGTCTTGTTTGAGGAAGTTCTTGTTCATCTCTTCTCCCCAATTGTTGATGTTTTTGATTCTTCTGGTTCAGTTTGAAAAGTGCTTTATAAATCTTGGATATTAACCCCTCTGCAGATGAGTGGAAGGAAGATATTTTCTCCCAGTCTGAGGGTGTGTCTTTTTATTCTGGTCATAATTTCTTTTGCAGTGCAGAAGCTTCTTAGTTTGATGTTAATTTTTGCATTTGTTAATTTTTGCTTTCACCTGCTTGGATAGTGGGGTTAAATCATTAATGGTACCTCTAGAGATTCAGTGTCATTAAGTATTCTGGCTATGGTTTTCTCAATATTTTTTATGAATTCACATCTGATATTGAGAAGTTCAATCCATTTTTAGTTTACTTTTATGCATGGTGCAAGAAAGGGATCAGAGTTCATATTTTTACAGCCAACAATAACAATTAAATTGGCTTTCCTTGTTCTACTTCATACTCTTAGTTCCTTTCATCAAAGATTAGCTGTATATATACTTGATTATTTGTCTGTGGGCTTTCAATTCTATTCCATTGGTCTGAGAATCTGTATTTTATTTATATGCTCTCTTGATTATTATAACTTTACAGAAGAATAAGAACCATATTCTATTATCCTGATATTGTTTTGCCTATTTTGGGGAGGGTTATTACTACATATAATTGTCAACAGCAGTTGGTAATGTCTTTTTAAAATGTCATGGGTATTTTTTATAGTAATTGCATTGAATCTGTACATTACTTTGGGCATTATTGTTATTTTGGCAATATTTCCTCATGTTCTTTTATTTCTCTAGATAGGGACTTATAGTTTTTGTTTCATGTCTTTTACCACTTCTGTTTTACTAGAAATTTCAAAACAGTTCATTTTATTTATCTTAACTTGTTTTCATTTTTTTGGTTAAGTCAGACCTTTGATTACTGTGTACTTGATCTTAAAGTCACAATTGTGAATGGGATTGGTTTTATAATTTATACTTCAGTTTTTTCATATAGACATGCCATTGATTTTTACATGTTGATGTTGTAGTCTGCTACTTTATTGTATGAGTTTATTGTTTCTGGGAACTTTTTATAGAGTCTTTAGGATTTTCTTGTCAAATTAAATAACGCAAATTAAAGCAATGATGAGATATCACTTCATACCAGTGAGACTGGCCCACATCAAAAAGGACAAAAGTAACCACTATTGGCAGGGGTGAGTGAAAAAAGGAACCCTCATCCACTGCTGGTGGGAATGTCTACTGGTCCAGCTCTTTTGTAAAACAATATAAACACTTCTCAGAAACTAAGAATTGAGTATCCAAATAACTCAGCAATTCTGTTTCTTGCTATCTACTAGAAGGATCAAAAACCTTTATTCTGAAAAGACATCTGTGCTCCTATACTCATTGCAACACTATTCACAATATCCAAAATGTGAGAACAATCCAAGGATCCAAGAACAGATGACTGGATAAAGAAACTAGTCTTTACATTATATTCATTGTAATTTATATATTTCCATGCAGTTATAAGACAAATCATGTAAAAATCCAACAAAATCTTAGCCATAAGATTTTGGAGAGGGATAAAGAATGATCTCTCTTAAATGTGGGATATAGAGACATAGTAAGAAAAAAGGTAAAGGTAAAGGCCCTCCCGTTGATCATCGATTTGCTCGAGCGGGCCCAGTAACGTCTCCATTGGAGACTTTGTTGTTACTGTGTCTGGCATATCGAATACTCTCGGTAGCTTGCCGGGCTCTCCGAGAGGGGCGGAGGAATCGAACTCGGGTCGGCCATGTTGGCCGCTTGCAAGGCAAACGCCCTACCCACTGTGCTATCGCTCCATAGTAAGAAAATTACAGGTTATAACATAGAGATGCATTCAGACCCCATGCCAGGCTGTCTTATCAGGAGCAACCTGGAAGGGGGTGGGTGAGTTCCTCCTCACCCAAACAGAGCTCCGGTGGCCAAAAATCTCCAGAACTCAATCGCTGCCATGCTCCTGGCTGATCTCCACAGGCTTGGACAAGCCTCACCCATGATTGAATCTGCTGGAAAACCCAGGTATGCGGGACTTGTGATAGAAATCTCCAGGCTCGCACAGAATCAGGAATGGGCAACCTCCCCCATCCCATCTTCCTGTGCTTCCAGTAGCCTGACACTAATGCCCACACACAACCTCTGGCACCATAAAATTTCATTAATGGCCAAGATCCAGAGATTCATAAATAAATATCTCAGAAGAGAGCAACATAGAAAGATATGCATAGAGATGCCTCTGGACCCCAAAGTTACCATTCAGCTAAAAAATTAAATTAACTTCAGCTGTACAACTATATTGAAAATTTTAGCATTCCTTGAGTGTGTGGCCACATTTGCAGCCATGTGACATGTGCTTATACATAAGCTTTTATACAAGAGCTTAATGGCTCCAGAATTAAACACAAAAATCTTCACATATTTTCTACTAAGGAAGTTTTGGGGGATTATTTTTAGTGGATTATTTATAATAAACAATACAAGAGAAATTATTCAGGCCCTGCGTTGGGGGCAGAATTTGGGGGTTGGGGTGGAAATATTCAAAATATGGTGGTGGGTAAGTATAATGGTGATGGGGCTGATGTTGGAATATTAAATGTAACACATTTTTGTGAATAACTTTATCAAAATAAAATTAAAGAAAATAACAAATGCCTGAAGGCAACAGAACTTGAAAACTGGTCAACAGAATTTAGAGTAGTGGCTGTTGGTAGGATGGGAGGGGGATTGGGACAATAGTGGTGCATGGAAGTGGGAATTCTGATGGAGGGTGTTGGTGTTGGAGCATTGTACCCATGAAACCATATTAGTAACAGTATTGTGAATCCTGGTACCTTAAAAGTCCCATGCTGATGTCACATGTATCTTAAAGCCAGCTTCTGGGTTAAGATAATTAGTAAGGAGTTTTCTTTTTTCACACTTTCTGGTTTCCGAATGCTTCTCTGTGTACCTTTTCACAACTCCGGTAAGCATCTCCCTCCCCATGTACTCCTCTGCAGAACACACACTCATACATACACACAGAGAAATATTTGGGAAGACTTGATTCCCTCTCGTGCCTGGAGATTGCACTGCTAACTCAGAGGCAAAGGAAAAATTTAAGCTGAATTATTCCAATTGCTTCTGTTCTAAAAATAGCACTTCCTTTTTGCCTAATGTGTGCAGGAAATATGTGGCTTTATTTCTATATAACAGATGCAAAAGTAACTCAGATAAAGCAGTAAACCCCAGGTGTGAATGCATTCCAATGTACTTAGAATTGCCACAATTAGAAAGTTAAACCCCCATAGAAGACCCAGAGCTAATTATTCTAGGAAGAGCCAGTAAATTGGTTTAACAAAGAGAATGTGTGATATTATCCCTGTTGACAATTGGATTAAGGGATGTTCCAAGCTCTATGGTTCACAGAATATTTTTCTACAAATCATTAGCAAAATATGTCAAGTGAACTCTTTTGTTCTTCACCTTGAAAGAAAGCCGCAGGTTCTTTAGGGGATCTGAGTGCAGTGCAGCAAAGCGAACAAATGTATTTAGAAAGTGGTCCAGCCAACAAGTTGCTCTACTGCCTGACCCAGGAGACAGCGACTGATTGTGAATGGATAAGACAGCTTGCATAATGATAGGCTACTGGGAATTCTTCAAAGAGTACATTTTTTCTGCAATGCCATTCACCACAATTAGGAAGCTTTCCATTTTGGACCAGAGGTATGAATTTTCTGTTTGATGCATGATAGCACTACCCAAATCTTTGTGATGTTTAAAAGGTCTTTTGAGGAAAGAAATCTTTGAGTCTATTACCTGGCAAAGGTAAAGTTGGAGAAGGGGAACAGAAAGAGTAAAAAGAGGAAGGGTGGATGTCCCTTAAGTAGATCTAACTTCTTTATTTAGAACTATAGAGTTGAAGTATACTTGGGTTCCAGGCATATCTCGGCTGCTGACAAGCTCTGTGACTTCAAAAGAGGCATTGGGATAGTTAGGAACTTAGTTTCCTCAATTTGACAAAGGAAGCTTCTGATTAGGGTTGATTCATTTGACAAATATTAACTTTCTGCTACGAGTCAGATGCTAGTAGGTATTTGGGATAGATCCAGTGAACCTTACAGAGATTCCAGTTTCCAGGTATTTTGGTTCTAGTTGGGGATAAAAGAAAAATCAAACACAAGAAAATAGGGTAGTTCTGTGTTTGTATTATGTTAGGAAGTACTAAGAGCTCTCGGGAAAAAAGTCAGGTGAGGGTTTTATGGTAGAGGTAAGGGGTGGGAGATGAATTTTAGGTAGTATCTAAAATACTAACTTTCATAATCTGTGATGCTGGTATTAGGTTATTGAATAATCATGATAATGGTATGGATTAGTACTTTGTTTATGTCACCTGTATATACCAGTAGAAATCTAGAAACTGTATGTATAAAATAAGAAAGATCATTCAAACTTGGAAAAAACAAGACTATTAAAATTCGAGAGGGTCAAAAAGGAATATCTGTGAATTATCCACAGATAAAATTGATTATAAAAATTTATTTAGCGGGCAATGGACAAGATTCTTATTTGTAACCATTTATTGGAGAGTTATAGCAAATATATATCTTATGAAAAATAGATATTTTATCCTCTGAGGTTCAAAACCTAGAATTTTATCTGCTGAGATTAAAGTTAGAGTGACCAGTCACTGGAAGACAAGATTGTGAAGCAGAAACTTCAAGTAATGAGCTACTGGGACACTAAGGTTATAATAGCAACCGAGTGGGCAAGTATTCTAGCACTTCCAAACCTACAACCTGAATTTGTTCCAGGGTCTGGGGGAGGGATGAACTGAAATGTAAAGATATAAATATATTCAGGTTGCATTGTTAAGGCAATGTGGAGTTAGGATATTAGGCCATCATACATACAGTGTAATATATAGAATAGAAGTTGGTCTATTAATTGAGCACTTTGGTTAATAACATACAATATATGTTAGTGACATATATGTGAGAGCTTAGAGAAAATATAGATTTATTAGCCATCATATAATAACCTTTGCATATAACACAAATATATAAGCTATTATATACACACATAAATACATGTATTTCACAAGTTAACTTTGCCTTGGAAACTGAAGATGTTTCTTAAGAAAATATGAAGAGAATGCAAATATAGTCAAATTAATTGAAGATGTTTGCACAATGCTACCTGATAAGAGGCTAATATTCAAGTTATACAGAACTCATACAAATTTAAAGAAACAATTCAGTCAATAAATGGGCAGAGGATTTGGAAAAACAGTTCTTCAGAGAGTATCACAGATGGTTGATGGACACAGGAAAAAACTCCTAAATTCTGATAACCAGGGAAATTCAAATTAAAACCACAGCAAGACACTTGTACCTATAAGAATAACTTACATCAAACCTAGATAACAGCAAGTGCTGGAGAGGGTTGGAGGAAAAGGAACATTCTTGTGCTGCTGATAGAAATGTAAGCTGCCAAGAACTTTGTAAGTCATGGTTCTTTAATAAAATGTTAAGCAAACAAGATGTCAGTAACATAACAGGCCCATTATAAAAAGAAAATGGGAACTGTTGAGACTCTCTTGAAAAATGCCATGGGCATCCCCCAGAAATCAAAGATAAAGTGGTCATATTATAGAGCATTTTCCCATTTGGGTACTCTATGAAGAATACAAGAACATTTACCAGAATGTTTTATCCACTCCAATATTTATCTCAGAATGTATGAAGAATGACTGAAATATGGAAGCAACCAAAGAGCCTATCAAATTGAAGGAATATGAGATTTTTGTGAATTCTGGTCTAATCTCGAGGTGTTTGGTCCACTTTGAATTTATTATTATTTGAAGTGTGAGATAATAATGGGTCTCATTCCCCTGACCCTGAAAGAGCCTCCAATACAGCAGCATTGGGAAAGACAAGTAAGGAGAGGCTGCTAAAATCTCAGGGCTGGGACGAATAGAGACATTACTGGCACCCACTCGAGTAAATCGATGAACAATGGGATGACAGTGATACAGTGAAGTGTGAGATGCACATGTTTTTCTTCTTTTACATAGGTGTCTTGGTGTTCTTACAGTTCCTCATTGTCTTTGATATTATGTTCGCCCTGGATGAGGGTTAGACTGGATTGGCACTATTCAAAGGTGCTGTGGATGTCCAGAGGGCATTCCTTGGTTGGAATCTGGGATTGGGTAGTGTCTGGAAGATCCTCGTACTTTTGCTCCCAGCACAGGTATCCTTAGGTCCTAAGTTTTAACTCTTTATGTGGCCTCATGACATGAGGTGATTTGTTAAAATTCCAGCAGCCCCTCTGCAACATGTAAGCCTTCTTCCCAGTCCAGTAACTCCAATCCAGTGGTGTAGTGTCAGAGGGGCCTGTGGAAATACCCAGGCAGACCTGGAAAATGACTGGAGTTTTGACTCCTGTATCTGTGCTGGACTGTGGAAGTCTGTCTCAGCTGAGCAGCACTGAGCAGAGGGGGTTTGAATGTCTATTTTATTATTTTTATAGCTAAAATTGGGCAATTTTATTATATTTTCTTTTATTTTGGGTAGTTTATTATTTTTTGTATGGCTTCTGTTTATCACTCTTTTTTAACTTTGGTATGGTGTATCATTTTATAATTCTTTTTATTTTTTCAGTGAAACACCATGAGGTACAGTTATAGACTTACAAATTTTTGTGCTTGGGTTTCAGTTATACAATGATCAAGTACCCAAAAGGAGAGAGAGAGAGAACAAAATGGAATGTCCATTTTAACCTAATGTTGGGGACAGCCTCCCCTTTCTCTTTCCTGGTGATGTGGGTTATTTTCCCACTTCATTTCAGGATGTTTGCCCAGGAAGTGCACAAAAAGCCCAGCCAGTTCACCTGCTGCCTTAGGAGAGAAAGAGGGGATCAGGCAGGGTAGCCAGAAGAGACACAAGTGGGCTATGACATTCCTACAGTAATAGACACCTCGACTCCTGTAAAATGTGAGTAGCTCTGAAGCATAGAAGTCCTGCCTTTGCATTTCTTTTTTTTTTAATTTTTATTAGTGAAACACCATGAGGTACGGTTGTAGACTTACAGATTTTTGTGCTTGGGTTTCAATTATACAATGATCAAATACCCATCCCTCCACCAGTGCCCATTTCTCACCACCACAGATCCCAGTATCCCTCCCACCCCCCAACCCCCCAATCCCACCCTTCCTCTGTGGCAGGGCATTCCCTTTTGTTCTCTCTTTCCTTTTGGGTGTTGTGGTTTGCAAAAGAGGCATTGATTGAGTGGCAATCATGTTCGGTCTATAGTCTACTTTCAGCATGCATCTCCCATCCTGGGAGGATCCTCCCAACACCCTTTATTTGGTGCTCCCTTCTCTATCTGAGCTACCTGTCCCCCTAGCATGTGCGGCTGGCCTCCAAGCCATGGAGTAAACCTCCTGGTACTAATCTTGGCTATTCTTGGGTGTTAGTCTCCTATTTTGTTACTTTATGTTCCCAAGATGAATGCAGTCTTTCTATGTCTATCCCTCTCTTTCTGACTCATTTCACTTAGCATGATACTTTCTATGTAGTGCACTTGTTTGTTCATTGCAGCACTCTTTACAATAGCCAGAATCTGGAAAAATCCTGAGTGCCCGAGAACAGATGACTGGTTAAAAAAACTTTGGTACATCTACACAATGGAGTACTATGTAGCTGTTAGAAAAGATGAAGTCATGAAATTCACATGCATTTCTTTACAAAACTGCTAAGGGTGCTGCAGATCATCCTGTAAAAAGTTGCTACCTCCTAGAGGGAGAAAATGCTTCATTAGAGAAAATACACGAATGGGAGATGTCTATTTACTTCTTTTCCAGGCTGAGAGGACTCAGGATGGCCCTCATGAGGAGGTTTGGGTGTGTCTGGCAAAGGCCATGAGAGTTCTGAGGGGGAGCTTCGAGGTGGAGGGCCATCAACTCTCCTTGCAGATGTATTACCTAGATGTAGGGTGGGTGTTCTTGAAAACAATACCACATCCACGTTCACCACTATATTCATAACAATTATAAAAATACCTGCCACATTATTATATATCGGAAGGTCTGCTATTACAAATTTACTATTGCCTTTGCAATAAATTACTACCGTGGTTAGGTTGTGTAAAGTAAGGATACACAAACCCTAGTTTATGGGCCAGATCTGACCACCTGCCTGATTTTGTTAATAAAGTTTTATTGGCACACAGCTACATCTGTCTGTGACTGCTTTTGTACTACAATGGTAGAGCTAAGTCCTAATAAAGATCATATGGTTTGCAAAGCTGAAAATAGTTATCACCTTTTAATATGAAAAGTTTTCTGACTCCTGGTGGCAAGAGCCATTTGTATTAGTTTTAGTTTATTTTCAAATGTATGTCAGATCTGTTTTCTTTCAAAATTTATTTCACGGTGGTGACATTGTTTTCACAAGAGGGTGAATGTTTATATACTTCAGAGGTGCAGAGTTACCACCTTATTCCCACCATCAAAGTGTCAATATACCTCCGCCATGGTTCACTGGATACTTTCATCCTATCCGCAACCTTGGTAAACTCAGTTCTATCATCAGTCTAAGGGTTTGTTTTCTTGGGCACTGTCTCTTCCATGGCTTTGTTTCTTCATACATCACTATGAGAGAACATCTGCTGTTTATTTCTTCAGGTTACTTCCCCTAGCATGACTCTTTTGGTTCTATTCATGTTGTCACAAATGACAAGCATTGTTTTTTCTTACAGCTGCATTGTATTCCATTCTGTGTATTTGCCACAATTTCTTTATACATTCATCTGTCTTTGGACATTTTCATTCTTTCCATATTCTAGCTATTCTAATAAGCACTGTAATGAACAGTTATACACATATTTTTAATTTATTGTCATTGTGTCTGGGCCTGTGCTGATACCAAGTAAACTATAGACTGAACATGATGGTCACTTAATACCTTTACTGCAAACCACAACACCTAAAAGGAGAGAGAGAGAGAGAGGCGGGAGGGGGTGGGAGAGATGCTGAGTCCATTGGCTATGGAAAATGGACACTGGAGGAGGGATGTCATACTCGATCATTGTGTGACTGAAATGTAAGCACAAACGTTTGTAAGTCTGTAACTGTACCTCACAGTTATTCACTAATAAAAAATATTTAAAAATTTAGTCATATATTATTTGACTTAGCAGCATTATTTGACAAGACTGAGCACTCATGCTTTATTTTTTGGTTTGGGCATCTGTGTCACCAACATTTCTTCTAACTTAATTGCTTATTTTTTTTCCGCAGCAGAATTGCTGGTGTCTCCTCATCTTACTGACATCTTAATGTTGGGTGTCCTAGAATAGATACTTTTTTCTATTTATACAGAAAGCCCCTTGGTTATTTCATTTAGTTTTATAACATTAACTATACAATAATGTCTCACAAATTTCTCTTTGTAGCCCTCCCCGCCAACACATACACTGTATCTCCAATTTGCATTTCCAAGCAGAAAATCTGGCAAGCTCATCTTGAACCTTCTCTGTCTACAGTATTCTTCACCTTTATTGGTGAAAAATTTTCAGATCAAAATCCTTTTAAAAATCACTTATGCTTACTGCTCATATTGTATATTTTACTCCAAACCAAATTATGTTGAAATTATTTTGAAATATTTATATAGGCTCTACTCACTTTTCATTACTGCTTTTTGACAAACAAGTAGACTAAATCAAAGCTAGATTAATCTGAATGATGACAGCAGCCTTTATCTACCCAGTTTCCCCCCCTTCATTGCCATCATCTTTCTCAATTTAACAAATTATTCCTGCTAAGCATATAACTACCGAAAATGAAATGAATCCCTGGTTAATATATGTCACAGGATTCCTCAGTTCAAAACATTCCTATGATTCCAATGTCACTGATAGAAAAATCCAAAGACCTTGAGATGTCATAAATGACAGCAAATTTATCTGGCTATTCCACACCCCTTATCAGAAAAATAAAATAACTCTCTGTGCCTCCTGTCCAGAAATGTAACATATTAAAGCTAACAAAGTACCCACCAGTTGCACTCATGACTACTCTAAACCACTCTGGATCAATCTATGTCCCATGGGGCTAATATCTCCCACTTTAGGAAACACTGACCTATATGAACCTCTGTGCTGTATCCCCTTAATCTGTTTGTCCTTACTTGCTATCACTTACGAGGTCATGAAAACACATTTATGCAAATACCTCTAGCTGTTGTACTCTAAAATCTATTGCTAAGATTATGAAAGGTCAGAATTCCAGCGGTTGCTCTCAACCCACGGCTAAATTTGGATAAAAGAGTAAGACAAGCCCTTTCATTGAAAGTGTAGGCCTTCTGTAATGGATAGCTTTTGCCTGATGGTTTGGCCTGCTCATAACTGCTCAAGAACTGTGTTAATATTCTGATGCTCTACACAGGTCTTCCTTATTTGTTCCCATCTTTCCTTCATAAGGGTAAGAGCTAATACCATGGTGAGAGACGTCCCTGTATTCTCTAGATTTTCCTCTCCTTTCCCTCATTCACAGCATTTTTGCTACCATATAAGTTGTAAGTACCTTTCAAAGACATGCATAATGACAGTTTATAATTTGCATTTTTGTTAAGTTACTGACTTTAATTTGATGTTTGTCAATTATGTCTAGTAAACGGGTTTCGGAATATATCTTTATTTTTTATTTTTAATTTTTAAAATTTTTAAAATGAATCACCATGAGATACAGTTAAAGACTTACAAAATTTTGTGATTACATTTCAGTCATACAATGATTGAGTACCCATAGCTCCACCTGTGCTCATTCTCCACCAGCAATGTTCCCAGTAACTCACCAAGAATGTATTTTTTAAACTAGAATTCATTGGCTATGTTGCGTCAAGGGTATGAATATTTCATACTGGGAACAAAAGTCAAACCTTGGACCCTTACCCCCAGAAACAGAAGATCCAAAATCCTGTCCTTGATAAGTAACTCCATTAGAAGAATCTTTCTTGACTCTGAAACTGTTGTTTCCAGTTTGCAAATTTTGTGAAATTTTTAATGAGTAAAACAAATTTCAATCAATATAGGGTTAAATAATTACTGTGTTTATTACTGAAACTGAAGCATCAGTGTTGAAACTGCTGTCAAATTTTATTCAATATGCAAAATATAAATAAATAAATTAGCTTCTTTAGAAACTTTGAATAACTATTTGATGAGAATAACCACTGTGAAATGTGAAATTATACTAAATGACATCATTAAAAACATCTAAGAGCATTTGAAGATGTTTGAAAAAATATTTCTGTTAAACAATGGAAATTTAAATTAAGAGCCTATTAACCTTCTTCAAAGCAAAACTGCTTTTAATTAAAGATTATGAGTCATCATTAAGTGCTATTAATGAGTCACCTTCAAAATAATCATCGACCATTCTTTCCTCCTGGATTGATTTCATAGAAGAGTATTTCGAATTGTCAAAGGAGTTGTAAAAATAAAGAAGCAAAACTGAATTTATGTAACTGTTACCATTTTGAATTAAAGCTTTCTTGAGTCCCTAAAATTAAAACAAAAATGTACTGTATGCTTAGACTGATTTTTCTTATCTGTAATATTAATTTAAAAATTTTAAGTGATATATACTTGCTTTATTCTTAGTCTTTAAATAAGTAAATTATATATTTATATAACAGATCTAAATTATATAACAACCAAAATGTGAAATTATACTAAATGACATCATTAAAAACATCTAAGAGCATTTGAAGATGTTTGAAAAAATATTTCTGTTAAACAATGGAAATTTAAATTAAGAGCCTATTAACCTTCTTCAAAGCAAAACTGCTTTTAATTAAAGATTTTAAGTGATATATACTTAAATTTGTCATTACAATTTTCATTCTTGATGTCATGCTTAGAAAAAATCCTATCAAAACAATGTTATAGAAATATTTCAGTACTTTATAATTTCACTCTTTATGTTTGTATGCCATAAATTATTGCTTTTCAGTATATTGTCTGAAGTAGATATCTTTCTGAATTCCATTGTCTATTCTAGTCACAATTATATAAGATTTACATATAGAACATAATGTAGTAAATAAAAATAACATAGCTCTGCTACATGGCAGGATTATGCAAGGGTTTCTTATGTATTAGGAAATGTTTGGAATATTATTGCATTTTTCCTAATTAGGGATAGAAACGACAGTGATTTGTGGATTCAATTTTCAAGTCTTATTTCTCCTTCATTCTAACTAGGAAATACTTGGAAAATGACTCAGTTTTGTCATCCATAAGAGAATAACACTTAAACAAATGCTCTCTGTTGTCCCTGCTAGCTCTAAGTTTCTCAAATGATCCAGTTTAACCAAACAGACCTTGTTAATAACCTACCAATTCATATACAAACAGAAAACATTTATGTTTATCTAGATAGTTTAAAACATCTCTGAATATTTTTGACAAGGAAATGATATGACAGCAATCTTTATATCAATCTGCTTGGAAGCAAATATTGGGAAAGGTAACTGAACTGGTGTGCAGTTATTGCTCAGTTATTGGATATGTTCTAAGACTTCTAATTATGCTGCATAAGTCACATGCTGGTTACTATCACTATATCACTATCACCCTGTTGTTCATCGATTCCCTCGAGCGGGCCCAGTAACGTCTCCGTTCGTCCCTGTCATGTGCTAGTGTAGCCTGATGACATATTGGGGGCTCCTTCAGGATCAGGGGAATGAGGACCATTCATTGTTACTGTTTTTGACATATCGAGTACGCCACGGTTAGCTTGTCAGGCTCTGTCGTGCAGGCGGGATACTCTTGGTAGCTTGCCAGGCTCTCCGAGAGGGATGGAAGCTTTTAGGGCAGCCTCTAATTGCCTTTACAGGTGTTCCTAGTCAGGCATATAGGCAGGTATGATACTCTCAGTAGCCTGCTGGGTTCTCTGAGAGTGAGAACTAGAGAATAAGATCTAGGCCCCGGGTCCCGCACACCTGGGTTCCTCTGTCGGTTCCTCGTCCAAGCGTATGGAGAGTGGTCTCAGCATGGCTTTGGCTGGGTCCTGGAGGTCTTCAGCTGTCGGGGCTCTGCTCAGGGCGGAGAGGGAAACTCAATCCACCCTCCTCCAAAGGGCCCCGGTGAGGACAGCCAGGCGCGGGAGCAGGAGACTCTGCCTTGTTCTCTTCTGGGAGCTTGGTTTTAGAGTCTCTGCTGATTACATTTTGCAGAATTTTTATGGGAGAAGTAAGTTTCAGAGAGTGTGGAAACTAAAGTACATGCACTATTAGCCTCTATTCCTTACCTTTATTTCAGCAATGGCTCTTACTTAGCATTAGAAACGCTATACATTATCTTTGTCCAAGTACATAATCTTCCTTTCAGCTTTACTGGTTTTATCATAACTTGCCCCCATGTCTACCTATGTCTTTCATTAATGTGTATAATGAATGAGTCAAGATGCTGTGGTATATAACAAAATACTGGTTGAACTCCACAAGAAGAAAACAACCAACCCCATCAAAAAATGGGGCGACGATACGAACAGAAACTTTCTCAAAGAAGAAATCCGAATGGCTAAAAGGCACATGAGAAAATGCTCTACATCATTAATCATCAGGGAGATGCAGATCAAAACAACAATGATATATCATTTCACATATATATAATATATAATAACATATATATATGTTATTATATAACATCGTTCTAATAACACCAAACATCAGCCAAGTAGCACAAATGCTGAACGACTTTGACGGTGAATGTGGAAAGGTCGGACTACAGCTGAATCTTATGAAGACAATGTTTATGAGAAACAGCCTTATTCCTGACGCTCCATTCGCTCTCAACGGAACCACCATCTCCGAATGCAACAGTTATATATACCTAGGTCGAGAAATCAACATGATGAATGACCTGGCACCTGAGTTGCGGAGAAGGAAGAGAGCGGCTTGGAATTCCTTCAAGAGCATTGAAGAAATAACTAAAAGGACAAAGAACCTCCAGCTACGAGCACATCTCTTTGATTCCACTGTTCTTCCTGCATTAACATATGCCTCAGAGATCTGGACCCTACGAAAACGGGATGAGAACGCTATTTGGGTCTCTCAAAGAGGAATCGAAAGAACTATGCTTGGAATATCACGATTCACTCAAATGAGAGATAGAATCCGGAGTTCTGATCTTCGTCAACGCTCAAGAATCAGGGACGCTGTCTCATTTGCCAAGACATCAAAAATCAGATGGGCTGGACATGTAATGAGATTTACAGACAACTGATGGACTAGAGCCATTACTGATTGGATTCCACGGGACATCAAGAGATCACGTGGACGCCCACCTACAAGATGGTCAGACTTCTTCGTCAAGACCCTAAATGATCGGTTTGAGGCTCTGCATGTTCCTAGAACGAACAGATACCATTGGGCTACGCTAGCACACAACCGGGATAAATGGAGACGTTACTGGCACCCGCTCGAATAAATCGATGAATAACGGGGATTAAGTGATTAAGTGATTAAGTGATATAGACACCATGGAATACCACACAGCTCTAAAAAAGAACAAAATCAATGTGGTTTGCCATAATATGGATGGACCTAGAGGATATGCTGGGTAAAGTCATTGAGCAGGAAAAGTATAAATAGACACTGATACTTCTCATGTGTTGACTGAAAGATATACAGCAAGGTAACAAAAAAGAGTCAAAGGTAAAACAACAGAAGTTGCCATCTACAAAACTGAGTTTGTGTATGTGTGTGTGGAGTCATTGAAATGGACCAGTGCTGTGGACTGTGGGAAAGTGAGGGAGGTACACCACTGGTTATGGATGCAGTGTTTGGAATTACGCACATGGGCAACCTTCAGTAGCAGTATTGTAAATCACATTTCTTCAATTTAAAAATGTACCAAAGTGAGGTTATCAAAAACACTACAACAGCCTTACAGTAATTGGATATTCTTCTGAGTTGGGAACATAAGTGATGTATTAAATGGAACATGCCAGAATGCTAAGGCAGCATGAGCTACACCATCTGTCACAATATTTTTCTAGTTAATTTTAAATGAGCAAAAGATTAAAACTGTTTTCTTAGTTCTTACATCTTCACAGAGGAAATCTATTAAAGCAAGACCTGTGACGTTTTCCTTTCTCTTATCTGTTTCCCTAAGTTACAGGAATTTAAATGAGGTTATGAATCATATAGGAAGTGAAAGGGGGTTTGGAGGAGGGAACATGTTGGAAAGTGATAGAATTCTCTGTGGATTTTTTGTTCAAGTTTCCTATTAATGCTCTAACAAATTATTAAAAACTTGGTGCCTTAAACAGAACATGCGTATAGGATAATTCTGTAGGTTCAAAAGTTGAGTGGGTATTACTAATTTCAGGTCTTACTAAATTGAAATGGAGCTAATTTTAGGGTTTACACAATGCTTCTTAAAAAAAAAGACTATAGGGAAGAATTCATTTTCTTGCTGTTCTGATTCTACCTTTAGTCTTTTGTTCTTCGTTCTTGGCCCCTTAATCCAACCTCAAAAACAGCTATGCCGCATCTCTCTGACAAAAAAGTATTATTTAAATGATGGGTAAAGGAGTAGATCCAGGCTAGAATGTTTCCAATGAAAATAATCTCTACTAGTTAGCATCTATATCAAACTCAGCACAACTTACATCTCATAGTCCATTCAATAATGAATGGTCAGTTTAACATTATTTTTATTGACATCTACTTTAACATTATAAAAATTTAAGGAACACCACACATTGTGTTAACATATATGGACATATGATTGCCACTGTAACATTGGTTAATGAACTATGTGACATAATGACAACAATTTTTGTTGAAATTTAATTTTCTAAGATACAGTCTTAGAAATTTTGATATCTATAATATTGTTGACAGTAATCACAATGCTGTGCCTTAGAGATTCAAGATATTTTATTATTCTGTTAGTATATGTATGCTGACCAATATCTTTCCACTCTTCCAGCCACAGGTAATCATCATTCTACCTTTTTTTTTTTACAAGTTTGGCCTTCAAAAGTTTCACATTACCATCTATATCCATACAATTCACCATGAATGAAAGCATTTCTATTTCATAGCTGAACTATATTTTACCCACATTGATTGTCCATATGAATTCACAAATTGTTACTGTCATATAAGAAAACCAAATCTTATCTAAAAAGTCACTTTAGTTATGTTTCCAAGTGAACTGTTCTTCCAGACATCCAGAATTTTATTTTTCTGAAATGCTGCAACATATATTAGTGTACAGATGAACTAAATGCTAGATATGTGAAAGGAACATCAGGTATAGAGGAAGAATAGAGACATTGACGCTAATATTAGTGTTTCATTTGTTTACTGAAAGATAGGCACTGCAAGAAAGTTGGAAGACAATGAAAGTATTTCACTTTTTATGTCAACTTTGTGTCAAAATCTGTACCATTTTATTAGTAATTCCTTTAATCTTGAAATTTTATATGCATATAATGAATACATAGCATAGCAGATATTTCATCAGCTGAGAAGCAACGTGGTAGATGAATTGAGTTTGGGCAATAGAAAGATATGAACTAAAATCTTTATATTTTTTTTCAATTCTAGCACAGTGGTAGGGCGTTTGCCTTGCGCACAACCGACCTGGCCAAGCCAGGTTCGATACCTCCGCCCCTCTTGGAGAGCCTGGCAAGCTACCAAGAGTATCTCGCCTGCATGGCAAAGCCTGGCAAGCTACCTGTAACGTACTCAATATGCCAAACACAGTAACAAGTCTCAAAACGGAGATGTTACTGGGCCCGCTCGAGCAAATTGATGAACAGTGGGAGAACAGTGCTACAGTGCTATAATATAACCTTAAGTTGATTTTTGATTTCCTTCTGTATAATAGAAATAATAATTACTGCAGTAATATTCTTACATTTTATGATATGTGAGTATAAAAAGTGATTATGTATGCCAACACAGAATACCTGGATAAGTGTTCAATATTGCCACCTCTCATTTACAGATGTGGAAATCAGACCAGAGAAGTAACTTGCCTGAATGTCTCAGTAATATACCAAGGTCATGGAACTGGTATCAGAATTTGAGTCAGGTGTTAGAATATTGTACACATTTTATAATTAGGTTAGTTTTCAGAATGCATGCGATTTTGTTGCAATTTATGTTGACATACCAATATTCACAAGAAAACTGAAAGCTTGGGGCTGGAGAATAAAGACATCATCTTGATTAGAAAAAGAGGAACAGCTGTTGCTGCAAAATCTTGACCATTTAAGGAGCAAAGGCTCAGTGTAATGTGCTCTAAGGTTCTGCCATAGTTCTATAGCATAGGTGTTTCCTCTGCAATGATATAATTGTTTGTCAGGGATACGTAGTCCCTTTCAGATATGAAATTTTACACATTTTCTTATTTGAGTCTTGAGCCTAAAGAGGTAACTTATCCCTGTTTTATATATGATGAAACGGGGGTTGTACATGATGAGGTTTTATAGGAGGAAATTGATGTTATATAGGATGAGAGGTTAAAGAACTTCTTCAGGATCACCAACTGCAAAATAACAGAGGCCAGGATGCAATCCAGAACTGACAAAATACTATTACTAAAATCTCTGGGGGTAAAAGCTATTTATGATACTATTAATGATATGTTATTAATAATAACTTATGATCATCAAGATTTATGTGTATTGGCATGGTAACACTGTACGTGAGTAATCTCATTTTATCTTCATTGGGAACAGAAGACATAGTACAATTATTACCCACAAAAGGAAGGACAGTGGTTTCCAAGATTCAGTTTTCAGCCAGGATCATAGTTAGATTACAGCTTCACATATTTTACTCAAATAATTATATATGAATGAAAACGCAGATTATTTGAATTTTCATAGAAAAATATTTAAAATTATTGCTAAAAGTAGGTTTCTATAGTACCAGTCATTTTATCTAGACTAATGTAGCTTTCACCTCTTTAAAGAAAATGTCTGTTACAAATAATGCTAAGGAAATTTACCATCTGAGTTAATATTTCTAGAAAATACAATGGAACTAAAGGGTAGTAACTATACTTTGATCATTTTTAATATTTTAAATTTTATATTTTATTTTCAGTTTTATCGAGGCACTGTGATTTATAAAACTGTTAATGATAATTTCCTGTATGCATCACCTCACACCCACCAGTGCCTACTTCCTTCTACCAATGTCTTAGTGGTACCTTCCATCCACCCCTTTCTTCCTGCCCTGCAGACTCAGTTCTGTGAACTTACACTACACATGTTTCCTTTGGCGTTTTGTTACTGGCTTACAGTGTTATTTATATCCCATATATTCTGTGTATATACCTTATCTTATAACTCACTTCACCCAGTATGATACCATCTAATTGCATCCACTTAGTGGCAAATTGCCTTTCTCATAGCTAGTTGCATAGTATTCCATTGTTTAAATATGTCCCAACTTCTTGATCTATTCATCATTTGGGGATGTTTGCATGTCTTGGCTATTGTACTAAATGCTGCAATAAACATACATGTGCATGTATCCTTTAGAATTAATGTTTTTGTGCTGTAAGGCTAAATTGCCAAAACTCTCCTTGCATTGCTGGGTTGTTTAGGAGTTGTAATTTTTTTTCTAGAAGTTTCCATATTGCTTTGCATAGTAATTGAACCAGATAATATTCCCAACCGTGAGTCGTGGTTCTTTTCTCATATTTCAGCATTATTTTCAGACTTTTTGATATATACTATTCTGACTGATAAGTAGCATTTCACTTTTTGTTTTAATTTGAATTTCCCTAATAATAAGTGACTAATTTTTCATATGTCTACTATATATCCATATGTCTTCTTTGGGGAAGTGTTTGTTTCTCGTCCCATTTTTATATGCAGCTACTGCATATTTTTACTAGCTGAGCTTTGTGAGTGCATAATAAAACTTGGATATTCATCTTTTATCTGATGTATTGTGTAAAATATTTTCTCCTATTTGGTAGGATGTCCTTGCATTTTAGGTTTAGTTTCTTTATCCATGCAAAACCTTTTACATTTATGCAGTTTCATTTGTTTATATTGGTTTTGTTGTCTTTATCTCTGCGGGTCTGGTCATTGAAGGCCTCTGAAGTCCATCTCCTGGAGAGTTCTGTTTTCTTCAATGTATTTTGTTATTCTGGTCTAAGCTCAAGGTCTCTAATGCAATTTGAATAGACTTATGATTGAAGTGATATAGTTCCAATTTTATCGGTTGACATGTAGCTATTTAGCTTTCCCAGGGACCATAAGTTGAAGACACTCTCTCTGCTTCAGTTCCATGTGTTTATCTCCTTTCCAGAAGTTTCTGTCACTGTCCTCCCTTTGTTCATTGATTTGCTCGAGTGGGCCCAGTAACATTTCCATTGTGACAATTGTTACTGTGTTTGGCATATCGAATACGTCATGGGTAGCTTGCCAGGCTTTGCTGTGTGGGCGAGATACTCTCAGTAGCTTGCTGGGCACTCCAAGAGGGGCAGAGGAATCGAACTTGGGTCGGCCGTGTTGGCCGTTTGCAAGGCAAATGCCTTACCCACTGTGCTATCGCTCCAGCCCTGCAGAAGATTAACTGCCTGTAAATATGATAGTATACCTCAGGACTCTCAAATCTTTTCTAATTGACCTCTGGACTTATCTATTTCAGAACCATGCACTTTTGATTATTATAGTTTTATAGTACAATTCAAAGTTGGGATATGCAATACCTCCCATCTTCCTTTTCCCTTTAGAATTGCTCTGGCAATTTGGGAGTTTTATGTTTCAATACAAATTCTGGTAGACTTGTAGAGTGTCATTTTGATTTTAATTAGGATTAATTACAGTTAATTGCAGTAATTTTGTAATTAATTAGTTAATTACAGATAATTATTACAGTTAATAACTTAAAAATTTTGTGATTAATTACAGTTAATTAATTACCGTTGGGTTGGAGCAATAGCACAGCAGGTAGGGTGTTTGCCTTGAATGCGGCTGATCCGGCCAACCCGAGTTCGATTCCTCTGCCCCTCTCTGAGAGCCCTGCAAGCTACCAAGAGTATCTTGCCCGCACAGCAAAGCCTGGCAAGCTACCCATGACATATTCATTATGCCAAAAACAGTAACAACAAGTCTTACAATGTTACTGGGCCCGCTAGAGCAAATCAATGAACAATGGGAAGACAGTGACAGTAACAATTACAGTTAGGTACTGGAGTGATAGCACAGTGGGTAGGGCGTTTACCTTGCATGCGGCCCACTCAGGTTCGATTCCTCCGTCCCTCTCAGAGAGCCCGGCAAGCTACCGAGAATATCCCACCTGCATGACAGATCCTGGCAAGCTCCCTGTGGAGTATTTGATATGCCAAAAACAGTAACAACAAGTCTCACAATGGAGATGTTACTGGTACCTGCTCAAGCAGATCGATGAACATGGCAGGATGGTGCTACAGTACTGTATAACGTGTTGGGTAGGAAGGTCATTTTGACAATGTTGATTCTTCCAATCCACGAACAGTGAATGTCTTTCCATTTTGTGGTATCCTTTTCTATTTTAGCATATTTAAAGTTTTCTTTTTTTGTCTAGGAATTTATTTTTATTTTATTTTTTTTATTAGTGAAACACCATGAGGTACAGTTATAGACTTAAAATTTTTGTGCTTGGGTTTCAGTTATACAATGATCAAGTACCCATCCCTCCACCAGCGCCCATCCTCCACCACCATGGGTCTCAGCCTCCCTCCCACCACCTGTCCCCCCATCCCACCCTGCCTCTGTGGCAGGGAATTACCTTTTGTTCTCTCTCTCTCCTTTTGGGTCCTGTGGTTTGCAAGAGAGGCATTGAATGGCAATCATGTTTGGTCTATAGTCTACTTTCAGCATGCTTCTCCCATCCTGGGAGGATCCTAAAGTTTTCTTTTGATTATAAGATACAAAACATAAACCCAGAAATATAAGCATGACCAATTTTGTATCATTTTAATAAGATATGTGTATAATTATAAAATAAATACAAATATTGCCAGCCCATAAATGTGCCTAAAAGAATTTTCTGATTATGTGCTCGTTACATATATATTTCTATGCACACTTTATTTTTCTTAGTGCCTATTCATGTACTTTGCCTGTAATTTTCTCATAGTTTAGATTTTTTTACATTCTAGTACAAATCCTTTACTAATTATATGTGGTACAAATATCTACCTACATTCTACAGATTTTCCATTATGTCTTTTGATGAACTGACATTTTCATTTTAAAGTAAACTTGTGGAAAAGTTCTATGGTACTTGATGTAATTTAAGCTTGAAATAACTTATTTTTGCTTATTGCCTTTTGTATCTTCTTTCAGAAATCATATGTGATTTATTCTGAAAGATCATCATCCTTTCATATTTTCACACTTAAGTCTACAGTTCACCTGGAGTTAATTATACAAGAACTAAATTCAAGATTTTATTTCACTTTTACTCAATTGTTCCAGCCCAGCACTATTTACCATTTAATCTAATAAAGTTATTCTTTTTCTACCTTTATTGTATGTCAGTTGTGTTTTATGTCTATTATATATTTTCATGTCATTGTTCAGTGGTATTCTGTTATATGCATATACTAACTTAGCCATTCAGGATAAGAAAGGGCATTTTAATGATTCAAATGTTTGAATATTAAAATAATGTTGCTCTAAATTTTATTGTGCAGGAATTTATATGGCTACAAATTCAATTTTTAAGAAGTTGGATTGCTAGTTTAGTCATATGGTAAATATATTTTTAACTTTATAAGAAATTGTCCAATATTTTTCCTAATATGGGTGTACAACTTTGTATTTCCATTAGGAATGTGGCAAGGTTTCAATTATTCTGCATTCTTGCCAGCATTTGGTATAAAATCCTGACTCATTCTAATATGTGACTGGTGACAACTCATGAAAGCTTCATTTTGCATTTCCCTAAATATACACAGTATTGTACATCTTATCACATGCCTATTTATCACATGCAAAACTTATTTAGCGAAAGTTGATTTAATCTTTTCCAATTTTAATTGGAATTTTTGTTTCAGGTTGTGAAATTTGGGGCATTTTGACCATATATTCTTTTTTTTTCTTTTTGGGTCGCACCCAGCGATGCACAGGGGTTACTCCTGGCTCTTCACTCAGGAAGTACTCCTGGCGGTGCTCAGGGAACCATATTGCATGCTGGGAATTGAACCCGGGTCAGCCGCATTCAGGGCAAATGCCCTACCTGCTGTGCTATTGCTCCAGCCCCTTGACCATATATTCTTGATGGAAGTCTATTCTAGAATGTAAAATTTGCAAATAATTGTAGTGGTATATCTGTGTTTTCTGCAGTAAAAAATCCACCCTGATTAATCCCAACTTCTCTGTCCCCCAGCCCTTGAGGCAGGCTTCCAACCATGAACTAGGCCGTCTGGCTCTTGTTTCTATTGTCCTTGGGTGTTAGTCTCATACTTTGTTTTTTTATTACATTCCACAAACGAGTGCTGCCATTCTATGTCTGTCCCTCTCCTTCTGACTCATCATGATATACTCCATGTGCACCTATTTATAAGAGAATTTCATGACTTCATTTTTAACAGCTGTAATATATTCTATTTGTGTAGATGTACCATAATTTATTTAACCAGTAGTCTGTTCTCGGGCACTAGGGACTATTATGATAATTTTTTGGGGAATGGATCTCTCTGGATGGGAGATGTGTGCTCAGAGTGGGTAAAGGACCATACATGATGGCCTCTCACTATCTGTATTGCAAACCATAATACCCCGAGGGAGGGGGGTAGAGAGAGACAGAGAGAGACAGTGAGAGACAGAGAGGCAGAGACAGAGAGACAGAGACAGACCTACCATAGAGGCAGACTGGGGGTTGTGGCAGAAGGGATATGGGGATATTGGTGGTGGGAAATGTACACTGGTTGAGGGATGGGTGATGGAACGCTGTATGACTGAAATCCTATCATGAAATCTTTGTAACTGTATAGCACAGTGATTTAATTTAAAAAAAGACACTTGGGGTAATTTTTTTCTTCTATTAACCATGCAATTTAAAAAATCATATCTGAGAACTCTTTGCTAACTCAAGCCCCAAATACTTACAAATTTTTGCAATTTCTATTTAAATATAACTAATTTTCATTAATGTTTGGATAAGATGTGTGGTAAATGATTAGGTTCTTCTTTTGCATGTAGATATCCAATATTTCCTGGAAAATTGTTAAAAATATTATTAGTTCAAAATTGAAATATGTCTGTTGCTATATTACCTACTCATAGTTTGAAATTTTTATTTTAATTGTATATTGAATATGTATTGATTTTTATGTGTCTTGCAATTTTACAGGGGCTGTTAAAGGAATATAAGTTTTCAGCATATTCTGAGTTAATATTTTTCCTACTACAAAGAAAATGTAAAGTATTTATAATCACATATATCTTTTGCCCTCGTGTTTATAGTAATATTTTAATATTTTAATTTTAAGTTATAGTCACTGAAATTGGACAAATTGAACTGTTCATTTCAACATCCATATACATTTAAAACTAATTTAAGAAAGAAAAATACTTGCACACTTTTTAAAAATTTTTTAAAATCTTTATTAGTGAAACACCATGAGGTACAGTTGTAGACTTACAAATTTTTGTGCTTGGGTTTCAATTATACGATATACCCATCCCTCCACCAGTGCCCATTTTCCAGCATCACGGATCGCAGTATCCCTTCCACCCCCCATCCCCCCCCCCCATCCCACCCTGCCTCTGTGGCAGGGCATTCCCTTTTGTTCTCTCTCTCCTTTTGGGTGTTGTGGTTTACAAAAGAGGCATTGTGCACACTCTTTTTTTGTTGTTGCTTTTCCTTTATTACTGCACTTGAAGATTCTTTTTGGTATCATCTCCCTTCAGAGTGAAGTCATTCTTTAGCCCTCAAGCAAACCAACTGAACATTTAGTTTTCTTTTAGAACGCTTTTTGTGTCATATTAATTCACAAAATACATTTTACTTGGTTTTGAACTACAACAGGCTTACTTCATTTTTATTGATAACGGGAATTCTCTTATGGTTTTGAATAGGCTTGCATTAAAGTTATAGACCAGTTTTTTTGGGAATTACAAAATTTTTGAGTCTTTTTCTTGTCGTGTTGCTTTTGAAGCTACACTTAGTCGTGTTCAGGGGACCAATATTCTATGTGTGGTGCCAGGGATTGAAATAGAATCAGCTACAGCCATAGCAAGCACCCTAATCCCTGTATTATTTCTCTCCAGCCTGTTTTAGTCTTCAAATCTTTGGCTATAGCACATATGTTTATTCCTTCTAGAAATTCCTAAAAAAATTTATAATATCCCCCATTATAAACATAGTAAACCTTCTTGTTTTATTTATTCTTAGGTTCTTGGTGCAAGGCAAACGCCCTACCTGCTGTGCTATCGCTTATTTGTGTCGTTTAAAAAGCTTAAAATTGGGATTGGGGCAATAGCACAGTGGGTAGGGCGTTTGCCTTGCATGTGGCCGACTCAGGTTTGATTTCCAGCATCCCATATGGTCCCCTGAGCACCGCCAGGAGTAATTCCTGAGTGAATGAACCAGGAGTAACCCCTATGCATAACCAGGTGTGACCCAAAAAGCAAAAATAAATAAATAAATAAATAAATAAATAAATAAAAAGCTTAAAATTGACTACTTTCTAGGACACTTGCTAAATTATCTTATTAACTCTAACGACTTATCTGTCTATTTTTGTGTTTTCTTATTAGAACAATTTTATGATCTGTTACTTATGATAGCCATCTTTTCCCGTTCCTGTTCATATATCATTTAGAACTTCTCTTATTGAGCTGCGGAAGACAATGTAAAATGGAGTGATAGTTGGTATCTTTGTCTTGTTTACAATTTCAGAGAAAAATATTGCAACGCACCACCGTTTAAATATATCTGTTTTACATATTGTGAAGACATTTATAATCAGGGTGTATAAGTTCTGTTCTGTGTGTGCTTTGCTAATTTCTTTTTTAATGATTTGTTGAAATTTTCAAGCACTTTTATGCATCAATCAACATAAGTTTCCTCCTCTAACCTATTAATGTGATAAGCTGCATGTTTTGATTACTCAATTTAAAATCAATCTTGAATTCTTGAAATAAACCTGAATTGAGAAATATATATATAATCCTTTAAATTTTGTACTTGTCTCTTTAATTGTTTTGAACTTTATATCCATATTCATTAGTGGCACTGAATTATAATTTGCCTTTTCAAATTATCTTTTCAAATTTAAGTATCCAATTTATATTAATCTCATAAAATGGCTTGCACTGTATAACCTTTTTATATGCTCTAGAATAGTTGTAAAAGATTGAACTTTTATTCCTCAAATTTGTAACATATTATGAAAATAGACAATATAGTTAATTGTTCTCACAAGTATATGTGTATGTTCTGTGGAAATTATAAGCATGTTCACATGTTCTGTTTATTTTTTGTTTTTGAACCATCTGACTGATGCTCAGGACTTACTCCTGGCTCTGTGGTCTAGGATCACTCCTGGTGGCACCCAGAAGACCATCTGTGGTGCTGAGGATTGAACCTTGGTCATTTGCATGCAAAGCAAATGCCTTACCTGCTGTATTATCTTTTTGGTTCCTGTTCTTTTACTTCTTCAGACCATTTTGATCATTTAAATTTGATTCATAATGTGGCTAACATATTTATGTATTCTTGTTGACGATTCTGTAAATTATGAGAGCTGTATGTTAAAATATTCCATTATAATTGTAGCTCTGTTTAACTTTCGAAATAGTTCTAATAAATTTTTATTATGATTTACCTTATTGTGTAGAAACTTGATGTTTCAGTAAGCTTATATATTGCTTACTGAAACATTGTTACCAGGTAATGATTTCTGACAATGATTTGGCCTTAAATAATTTTTTCCTGACTAATACAATCAAACCAATTTTCTATTATCAATGTTTGCATGACTTATGTATTCTTGTTTTATTTATCTATAAATATATTCATTTATCTATTCAAATGTTATATACCATTACACTTTTTGTAAACAACCTGAACTGGTATTTTAAAAAATGTATCCTTAAGGTTTCTTTCTATGCTAGAATAGTTCATATTTACTTAGATAATAACTACTGATATACTTAAGTTAACTTTAACAAATTATTTTCAATTTTTATTTGTCTTTTCTGGCTATATTTTTCATTTCCTGCTCTTCTTTTTTGATTTGCACTTGGCTGAATATTTATCTCTTTCCAATTTTTCCCCTCAACTAGTTTTTAAATTATACATTCTATTTCTATTTTTTGAGGTTGAGTTCCCTTGGACGTCTCAAATATTGCAAAACTGGGCTGAAGTTCAGCTTGAGAGACTGTTTTTGTTTTACCTTAACTTTGAAAAATGAGATTCTCTGAAGAGGGGGATGACTTTACAGAGTTCCTGACTTTGGGTGGTCTTGGGATTTGACTTTTGTAGTTTGGAGCCTGTAAAATCATCGAAAGCGTAGCTCAATTCCTCAGATTTCCTTTTGGAACACTATACCTTTAGAGCTAAGATGTGTTTGAGTTCTTTTCCATGGTCTATTCATCCTTGAAATTTTGGCTGCTGACAGTTTCTCACTATATTTTAGCCTTTTAATGTTTTTAAAAATATGGTCTTAGTATTTTTATATTTTACCTATCCATAGTGGCTAAATGGATTAGTTTCCTTTTTTTGAAAGCAAATATCCTAGGTATTTGTGTGATGGTAGCAATCCTTTGATCCTCATAATAGCCTCCAATTAAATTTTATGATCGTTATTTGGAAAATAGTGGGAAATCAGACTGAGTAATGTTAGGTAGTTCATGTGTGGTAGACAAAGGATGGTAAACTATTGACTTGTAGACCAGTGCTTCTTTTACTGCATCATAGATTTCATTTTAAAGAAATTTGAATCATGTACTTCATATAATATTTTCCATTTCTTTGCTAGTCAAAAATTTTCTCAATTGCTTACTGAAATATGAAACCTATAAATATAACACTTTGGGGGGGTCACACCAGCTCTGCTGAAGACTTTCTCCTGGCTCTGTTCTTAGATTACTCCTGGTGGTACTCAAAGGACCATACATTTTGCCAGGTATTGACCCTGGTTGACCAGATATACAGTAAGTGCCCTGAAACTGTATTATCACTCTGGTTACATAAAGGGCACTTTTGAAAAGTACATTTAAATGATGGGCAAGTATCAGTACTGCCCTTATTGATACCAATAATATTGATTTTATTGTTAAAACAACCTAAAGAAATAATTTTAAAAATAAAACTGCATTGACCAAGACTTAAACCTGAAAGCTTTGTAACTTTTCCCACAATGATTCAATAAATAAATAAATAAAAATTTAAAAAAATAAAACTGCATTTTAGAACTATTTCGTATACTAGCAGTAAAAATAGTGGCAATTTGATATATATCTGTTACAAAAAGAAATGTGGCAATGATAAAGTCATGTGTTTAAAACAGGGCTATTTTCTGACATGGATTACCTATACACCTGTACACTTATACACTTGATACCTGTACACATAATTTAATGGGTTGACAAACTCCTGAATTTCAGTTGTGTTGAAAATAAAAGTGTTGCACTAAAAATGTGATGTATGTGATTTGAATATCAAAATATTTGCTTTGGTCAAACATAACTATGGATGATGTTAAGTGACAAATGATTTTCTTATAGTATAAATTCACGAGATAAGTTTTTCAATAGACAGAGAACTTTTTTTATTTTCTACAGAAGGAATCTGGTCAAATATAAGTGTTTTGTGTTGGGTTAAGTCAGACATCAAATTTTCTACCAAGTATTGTGTGTGTTTCTCTCTCTTTCTCTCTCTCCCCTCTATGTATGTGTGTATATATAAATATATATATATATATAGTTTATTTATTTGTTTTTTCTTTTAACCTCGCACAGTGTTGCTCAGGGCTTACTTCCTGCATTCAGGGATCATTCCTACTGTGGCTCAGAGAAACGTATGGGGTTCTGGGTAATTGAACCCGAGTTGGCTGCATGCAAGGCAATGACCTGAATGCTACACTATCTCCCTAGCCCTGTAAACTATTAATGAAAAAAGTGGCTACTGTGTACAGGGAAATAGCTCCCAACATTTAGTTTTAAAACATTTCAAATAATAATATCAATGGAAAAGTATTAATCAAATTTTTCGGAACTTTCTAGACTTAATTTTATCCGGAAGGAAAACAAAGAACTTCTAAGTATGAAATAGGGAAAAAAAGGGAAAACTTACCCTAAAATGCTAACATCTATTAATAAGCTGTAATAAAATATTTAATTGATAAAGCAGAAGTCACAGAAATACCAAGATAGAAAACAATAGGTCCTGAACTGCACTCAGTTATATGTATAAGCTTAACATATTGTGAATTAATTTTCTTAAATCAAAAATGAAAACATGGATTAGTCAATAAATGATATTGTGGAAGCCAGCTATGTGGGAGCAAATGAAAATATTCATTTTTATCTCATGCCAAAGTAATATCCAGATGGATGAGTTAACTTTTAAAAACTCATAATACACGTAAGTGAATATTTATCTCTTTTGGAATGGGGAAAAGACTTCCTAAAACATACGAGCAAGAAAATGTATGCATAAAAATATACTCAAATTTTGTCACAAGAGAAATTTTAAAACGAAGTATTAAAAACTGGGAAAATAACAGGAAGTAAAAAAAGTTGTGTTCGACTGAGACACAAAAAGTGTTAATATTCTACATAAGATTAAGGAGTTTCTGCATGGCATAAGAAACACAAGCTAAAACTAAAAAACACCCAACTGAATGGGGAAAAATATGTGCACTCAACACATAAGATAAAAGTTTAATATTCAAGACATACAAAGAACTCATAAATATTAGCCACATAAAACCCAAAAACTCTTTCAAAAGTTGGGGAGAGGAAATGAGCACATTTCTCTGAGGAAGACCAATGAATGACTAATAGATACTAAAAGTTCTCATTATAACTTATTATCCGGGAAATTCAAATCAAGATTATAATAAATATTCCATCTCATACCAATGAGAATGGCACATATAACAACCCCCCCAAAAATACACAACAAGCTAGTAATAATCTCTGTTGGTGAGAATGTAGTCAAAAAGGAACTCTCATCCATGGCTGGTTCATCTCCTATGTAAAACAGTATGGAGATTTCTCAGAAAAGTAAAAATACAGTTGCCATATGACCAAACAATTCCACTTGTTGGTATCTAAGTCCTGTTTTCCCCACTTTGGGAAACACAGTTCCATAGTAACACTATCCAATATGATACTGACTAGGCTATGGAAGTATAGCTAGACAAAATTAAGATGTGCTATGAATTTCGAAAGTGTAAACACTGGAATTCAATGACTTAGTAGAAAACAGAAGTAAAATATTTCACTGATAATTTTACATTGATTTCCCATTGCAATTACACTGTACATTTAGTGACATGATGGAATATATATGGTGCATAGTTAAATGAAAATCAGCAAGGGGGGCAGACTGATAGTACAGTGCTTGCCTTGCATGGTCCTCATGGTAGGTGGGTGGGCCAAGTACTTACCCTGCCAAAAGACTGGCAACTGCTCTCACACCCCAGTATTGTAGCCGTGCTGATGGATAAACTCCAGTGCTTCGTTAATGGCCCAGAACATAAATCCTGAAGACAACTCCTAATTCCTCAATACTGAAATTCCAGCAGGAGCATGCCAAATTATACAGGAAAGTAACATTAAAGACAACTAAACTCAGTAACCAAAACAATAACACAAAAGGTTCAACTACCAACAAACAGTTTAGTAAATTCTTAGACAAGAATTTAACAACCGTGTGATCGGATATGATTTTCACATACAAATTCAATTTTTGTTCAACTTATTGATATTAATATCGAAGCTTTGTTATATGACCAATTTCAATCTAGAACTGTATCAACAGTGGTGCCTTTTGTCTACAGTAAAATAAAACCTCTAAGACCAAAGTGATATACTGGGGATAAGACTCTTGCTTTGTACACTGCTGACTTGGTCCTATCTTTGGCACCACATATAGTCCCCCCCCCCCCCGCACTACCATAAGTGATACCTGATCACAGAGCCAGGAATAAGACTGGAGAACAGCCAATATTGATGCCTGAGAACTAAGCCAGAAGTAAAACCTGAGAGCAGCCAGTGTGAACCCCAATAAATAATCAGACCTCTAGAAATCAAACTCGAGGATGAACATATGTACTTCTTTGGGAAATGTATTAGTTGTGTTTGTTGTACTGAGGTTGTTATTCTCAACTGTATGCTTTAGGGTACAACTTCACACCTCTTCAAAATGTGCTGTCACACCAAAACTACCACCTCAGTGCTAATATCCTCCATCCATAGATCATTGGACCCATAATTTCTTCAATTCCCCTTTCTACCCGCACCCCAGAAGCATCAATTCTTCTGTCGGACTCCAAGGGCTTGTCTTTGTTTTTGGATGTTCCCCTGCTTTGCTTCTTTCCCTGTAACCCACTGTATGAGTGAGATCATCTGGCATTTGTCTTTCTCCTGATATTTTTCAGTTATCAGGACCTACACCAGTTACATCTATTGTGTAGTAACAGGCAAGATTCCATTTTCTCAAAGTGGAGTAGTATTTTGAAGTGTATATATGCCACAATTTATTTATCCTCTCATCTGTCACTGGACATTTGGGCTTACTTATGCATATATCTTTTGGAATTAAATTTTGTGTTCATGAGATAAATGCAAAGGAGAATTTCTGGCTAATGCATTACATTTTAAATATTTAGAAAAAATGCCATACTGCTTCCACAGAGGCCAGACCAATTTAGGTTTCCACTAAAAATAAATGACAGTTTAAGTAACAACCAAAAAAATTCAGTGAGGTCCAGTTACAATATGAAGGTCAAACTGACATTGTTTTTCTGGTCTGGATGGATTTTTGTTTGCCTCTATCTTTTGGGTCAGGAATTTAATGAACAAAAAAGATTATATCCAGAGGAGATGACTAATGAATAAAATAGACAAGAGCTTCAATATTTTTCTACCTCATTGGCCCAGTAGTACTTTAAATAGCCACATATTATTTAGACTTAGAAATAAGTAGTGCCATTTTCCACTATTAATTAACTAGTTTTTCATGCTTTCTACTTATAAAGAGGTCAAGCTGAAAGAAAAAGATTGATTAACCATAAGTCCAAATTTGTCATATATCAAGTTCTGCACACTTTCATCTTGAAATCTCTAATTCATAAGGGGTATGTTCATTTCATGTAAGTGGACATGGAAAGAGATTCTCCCATCCAAGCACTTGAATCCATGTCACATTGAGAATTCACTCAACTGCAAGAAGCCAAAAACATTCAGTGAAGCTAGCTAGGCTTATTTACTTAGAGCAACAGAAATGAGAAACTGGTTGGTTTGCTGTGTAATACTTGAACACATTCGAGAAAAGAGACTTTAAATTACACAGAAGAAACATTCTCAACTCATAACTGCTAGAGACTTGGATTTTAAATCTCATAATCTACTCTTATATTTATATTTATTATAAATATATGAGCTGGAGCAATAGCACAGCAGGTAGGGCATATGCCTGGCATGTGGCCGACCCAGGTTCGATTCCTCTACCCCTCTTGGAGAGCCCAGCAAGCTACTGAGAGTATCTCGGCCACACGGCAAAGCCTGGCAAGCTACCCGTGTCGTATTCAATATGCTAAAAACAGTAACAAGAAGTCTCACAATTTGTTGTGAGCAAATCGATGAACAATGGGAGAACAGTGCCTCAGTGCGATTTACTCCTTGAAACCATATCTGTCATTATTGTTTTCAGTCAAAGGCATTCTGATTTTAATATTCAACCAGAGAAGGGGGCTTCAGCAATATAACACCTGTTATATTGCATGGGAGAACTCCACAAACTGAAGGTAGACTCACTACTAAAACCTTAATAGAACCATACGATTCTAAAGTGGGCGTTAGCTGCAAAAACAAACAAACAAAAAAATGAAAATTCTCCATGTAAATACATACCATGTAAAGTACCTAACATATGTAGTAGGTACTCAATTGAAGAGAATACTTTATTGTCAAAAAAAATGTGGTCATGCTGAAGGAGATGACCTACTATGCCCCAGAAAGTACACGTAGCAGCTAGGTGATGATTCTGTGGCTAAAGCACCTACTGTGAAAGCGTAAAGCTGTGAGAGCAATGTCTGGTGCTGCCCATCTATATATGAGGGGCTCAATTCTGCCAGCTTTCTAGTCACTAGAAGCAATGCATGGCCTTGACACAGCTACGCATGTGCGGGCACCGCAGCAACTAAAGGCTAATGCTATAACTAAAAAGATGGGCAAACACCCAGGCCAAGTGTGTGAGCACTGAAACATGATGAACTACCCCCATGGGTGCCACCATAATATGAGCCAGCAACAAAACTAAGCCTGTGTGCGATGCCCCTCCCCCCCCAACAACATCAACATAGGAAACAGAAGGGCGCAAGGGACTGTGCATTCTCCCATGTTTGCAGTACTCCCTATAGGATATAGCTGAGTACCACCACGGCAACCAGCTACAATGCAGTGCAGGAGGCTGTTTCTGTGACTGAAAGTTGTAAAAGACCATTCTCCCAGGAGACAAAGCTTTAAATCTTGAAAAGTCTAGGGGTACAAGCAAGTCCTCTGAGGTCTTGGTGTGGGTTCTGGGTTTCCTCATCTAGGTACTAGTACATATTTGTGTTCACTTTGTTGAAAGTCCTTGACTGAGACACTAATATTTTCTCCATTCTTTCAGTTTATATGCTATATACTTCACTGATATTTGCTCGAGCGGGCCCAGTAACGTCTCCATTGGAGACTTTGTTGTTACTGTGTTTGGCATATCGAATACTCTCGGTAGCTTGCCGGGCTCTCCGAGAGGGGCGGAGGAATCGAACTCGGGTCGGTCATGTTGGCTGCGTGCAAGGCAAATGCCCTACCACTGTACTATCGCTCTAAAATTATTGATACCTACACAGTACTTGTGGTACGTTATCACAAAACTTTGAGGGAAACACCAGTAATAGTTTACAGTTCAGTGGCTCATTTTTGAAAAGATAAGCTATTCTAGTCAAGCAGCAAAAGGAAACCGGGTTGAAAACCACATTAGTGTCAAAATTGTCAGCTATATGTGTGTGTGTGTGTGTGTGTGTGTGTGTGTGTGTGTGTGTATGTTACGATCACCATCACAATCGTCCTGTTGTTCGTCAGTTGCCTCGAGCAGGCCCCAGTAATGTCTCCTTCATCCTTCATCCTAGCCCTGAGATTTTAAAAAGTGCTATATTCAAGGCTCTTTCAGGGTTAGGAGAAGGAGACCCATCATTGTTACTGGTATTTGGCATATTGGGTACGCCAAGGAGAGTTTGCCAGACTCTGTCGTGTGGGCAGGTTACATTCAGTAGCCTGCCAGGTTGCCAGGTTGTCCAAAGTAAGAATGAGATAATAAGATGTCTCACTTCCGGAAGCTGGGTTTTATAGTCTCTGGGTCTTGGCCGTTGATGGGATTGCACGGCGTTGGGATGGGGGGCAGTTGGTGGGTGTGACCCCTGCCTACTGGGAGATGGAGGATCTGGGTGGAGGATGCTCAGCCCCAATCCGAGCAGGCTTGAAGATATCAGCCCCGGGAACCGCATGCCTTTGTTCCTCTGCCAGTACCTTCATGCGTGTGGAGAGTGGTCTCAGCATGGTTGTGGCTAGTTCTGGAGGTCTTCAACTGCTGGAGCTCTGCTCCGGGCGGGGAGGGAAACTAAACCCGCCCCCCTTCAAGGGGCCCCAGCGAGAACAGCCAGGTGCGGGGGCAGGAGACTCTGCGCTGTTCTCTTCCGGGAACTGGGTTTTATAGTCTCTATATAATCAGACTATATAGATGTCACTCATAGGAATAGATAGTTTACATATATACATACACACATGCATAGATACAGATATATCTGTATATAAAGATACATAAATAGGTATATATACACATACCTATAAAGATGCATATATCTATAGACATCTAGATATAAAGATGTCACCTATAAATATAGACAAAGATGTCACCTTTATGTGACCCATCCCTGTAGGTGACAAATATGTCAATATATAAATTTTATTGGAGAGAAGTTAATAGTGATTGAATTTTTAGTTTTTTGGGGGCCATATTTGATGATGCTCAGGGGTTTGATTAGCATTTGGGGGTTGTGGCCTCCCAAGCAATTCTCAAGGTCTTAGGGGCCACTCCTGGTTATCCCCAGCCAACAGGGCTAGCAGTTCAGTGCTATGGCTTGGCTATGTGGTGCTGTTCTCAACCCTGTGGTACTGGGTACCACCAGAGCCACATTTGGCAATGGTTGGGAGACATGTGGTTCCAGTGATATAACCTGGGTCTAGTGTAAGCAACATATACATCCTAACACCGGCCAGTGATCAAGTTTTTAAAGATGAAATGCATAAAAGGCAAGGCATGTGAGTTAGATTTGATCACATGTATGAACAGTGAGCATATAATAGTGTTTGTCTCTTGTGGTGTGAGGAGTCAAATCTAGAACCTCAGACATAAAGTGCTATGTCACTGAAGCACATCCCCAGCCTCAGTGCAGATTTTTATATGTAAAACTCTGTAGATTATATTTTTTGTTTCAAATGTCCCAATTCATGAATATCCTTGTCATTTCTGCACTTGCTTTCGAATAGTTCAATCTGTGACTCCAGTCCCCAGAGGTCACCACCTCCAATGTACAAGAGAACCTGCTTTCTATGTGTGGGCTACATCCAGCAGTGCTCAGGGCTCACCCCTGGCTCTGAACACAGGAATCACTCCTGGTGGGATGCCAGGGATAGAACCTGGGTTGGTCAGATGCAAGGCACCCTACCAGCTGTACTATCTTTGCACCTTCTCTGCTTTTAATGACATGGGCAAACTGCTTGCGGAAATTAGCAGGATACGAAACTGTGTAAGTAAATAATTTTAATTCTTTGAATCATATTTAAGTAGAGCAAAAAGAAAGGCAACAAACCATTCCTAAATGCTTTAAGAGGTTATGCAGATTTTTATATTTCTTTTCAATTCTCTGTATTGGATTGGATTTATTGGCTCTTTGGTCCCACAGAGCAATGCTCAGGGGTTACTCCTAGCACTGGACCTAGGAATTACTCCTGGTGGTGCACTGGGGACCATATGGGATCCCAGGGATTGAACCAGGGGCAGGTGTGTGCAAAGCAAACACCCTCCCTGCTGAACTATTGTTTCAGTCCTTCTACTCATGAAAAGTATTATTATTTTAGGATATAAAACTATATCAAAGTGTGGAAAAGAAGCAAGAAGGGAGCTGAAGAGATAGTACAGTGGGTAAGGTTTGTGCCTTGCCTGAGAGTTTGATCCTTGGCACCCCATATGACCTCCAAGCCCTATCAAGGGTGTTGGGAGGATCCTCCCAGGATGGGAGAAGCATGCTGAAAGTAGACTATAGACCAAACATGATTGCCACCCATTGCCTCTTTTGCAAACCACAACACCCAATAAGAGAGAGTGAACAAAAGGGAATGCCCTGCCACAGAGGCAGGGTGGGTTGGGGGGGATGGGAGGTGGGAGGAATACTGGGATCCGTGGTGGTGGGAAATGGGCACTGGTGGAGGGATGGGTATTTAATCATTGTATAATTAAAACCCAAACACAAAAATTTGTAAGTCTACAACTATACCTCATGATGTCTCACTAATAAAAATTTAAAAAATATGACCTTGAAACCTAATAAAATCAATGATATTTCATTAAAAACAAGTAATCCCGGGTGCAGAACAGTGGTAAGCCCTAAGCAGTATTAGGAGTGCCTCCTCCACAAAAAATAAAATCACTGAAAATAGAGACAAGTAGGAATATTTAATTTGTTTTTGTAGTTGAGTTTTTGTTGTTGTTGTTGTGGCGGTTTTTTTGTTTGTTTGTATGGGCCACACTGGGCATTGATCAGGAGTTACTCCTGGCAGTGCTTGGGAGAATCATATGGGGTGGTGGGGAATCAAACCCAGGTCAGCCACATGCAAAATAAGTGCCTGCCTTACCCACTGTCCTATTGCTCTGGCTCCACAAACCTGCTTTTTTATTGATTGAGATCATATTGTGGTTTCTCATGCACATAGTTCCAACATCACATCCATCACCAGTGTTCCCACCTCCTTCCTTCAAGGACCCCAAAGCCTTTCTCTTTCAACCCCAACTACCACACCCACTCCATTGGGTTAATCAGTTCTCCCTTTGTGTTGCCATTAATCTTGGTTGCTTTCTCATGCGTGGAAATTTTGATTTAGTTTTATTTTTAGAGATTAGTGACATGGTCGTAGTGGTATTATTTTAATTCTGGTGCATTTGCCCCTTCACTGAATTTTTAAACATTGCTATACTATTTGTAGGTGTATCTTATGAATGGAAACTCTATTAAAGTATTTTAATATATTATAATAAACTAACTAAGAAATAACTAAGAGGACAAAGAACCTCCAGTTCCGAGCACATCTCTTCTAATCCACTGTTCTTCTTGCATTAACATATGCCTCAGAGACCTGGGCCCTACGAAAACAGGATGAGAACACTATTTGAGTCTCTCAAAGAGGAATCGAAAGAGCTATGCTTGGAGTATCACGCTTCACTCAAATGAGAGATAGAATCCGGAGTTCTGATCTCCATCAACGCTCAAGAATCAGGAACGCTGTCTTATTTGCCATGGCATCAAAAATCAGATGGGCTGGACACATAATGAGGGTTAGAGATGAAGGCTGGACTAAAGCCATTACTGACTGGATTCCACGGGACGTCAAAAGGTCACGTGAACACCCACCTACAAGATGGTCAGACTTCTTCGTCAAGACCCTGAAGGATCAGTTTGAGACTCTGCATCTTCTTAGAACGAGCAGATGCCATTGGGCTACACTAGCACGCAACAGGGATGAATGGAGATGCTACTGGCACCCGCTGGAGTAAATCGATGAGTAACGGGGTATCAAGTGATCAAGTGATTATAATATATTAATATATAATATTAATATATTTGTCAAAACCTTGAATGAATGGTTTGAGGTTTGAGGCTCTTTGTGTTCCTGGAGCGAGCAGAAGCCATTGAGCTACACTAGCACATGAGAGGGTTGAATGGAGACGTTACCAGCACCCGCTGGAGCAAATCGATGAGCACCGGGATGACAAGTGATACAAGTGATACAATATATTAGAATTAAAATCTAAGTACAGTGACTCCCAAATATGTACATGCACACATATGTGCATACGCTCTGTAAGAAAATAAGGAAAAGCCCTCATTTCCAGCATATTTGGCTGCGAAATCTCTTCTCATCAGAAGTTTTTCGAGATTTTTCTTTGCCCTGCACCTCTAACTCCATTTCCCTCAGCTGCTGGGTTTTAAGTTTCCTAGGAACCACAGCTGCCTTTTTTAGTTCACTGACCGCTTTGTTTATTTGAAGGCTGTTTTTTCCCTCTGCTGTAGCAGTCATGCGTTCTTCCTGTGCTTTCTCATCACCTGATTTGATTCCGATTAAATTCAAAAGACAGAACATGGCAATGGTCCAGCCGCCCACCCCATATTTTGATGCCTCAGTAAAAGGGTCTGACCAAGAGGCAGAAATGTGGGGCCACTGCTCTGCGTTTTGCCTACAACATCCTTCACTCTTCTTCCCCTCAGCTACTGTCTCCCAATGGCGCCTGACCCCTACTCCCTTCTCCCCCCACTGCCCTGTCTGTGTTCTAAATGGTTCTTTCATTGGAGGATGCGTTTGCCAAATCTTGCAGCCTCTGTTAAAGCAATCAAGCAAGTCTGTTGCTGACATGGCTTTAATATAAAGTCGTTTTAAACACAAATGATTTTGAACAGTCAAGCAGCAATCTTTCCTAGAGTGACCTTATTAAATCCTATTTTTTCTCTCTGGGACCCATGTGTAACAATTGATTCCAATCACTGAGTAATTTATCTTGGAAAAAATGTATTCTGGGCTATCTTCATATGGATCATAGTGAATTAAAAAATAATTATAAGAATTGAAAATACGCTGTGAACACGCTTATAAATGATTAACATGAGAGTTTGTTAATCAAGTGTGCATTGACATATGGAGAAAACCATTTTTAATACCAAGCATGGTTTCTTTCCATGTTATTATAATTTATTGTATGAAATTTATTATTATTATTATATACTTTATTTCACAAGGATCTATAGTCTTCTAGGAGCTGGACTGGATAGTGGCAAAAATGCCTTGGAAACAATGAAATCTCAGATTTCATTGCCATCCCAAAATACTAATATTGTTTCTTCTTTTATGCAAATGTCCCTGTGCCCAAGCCCAGGGTGAGTTCAAGTCTAAAATTAGAGATAAAATAGCATCGTAGCATATTCACACACGGAAAAGAAAAATGCATTTTCCAACTTTTAAAATTATCACCCTTTTTAATGACTAAAGACTGAAATTAGTGCCAAGTTGTACACACTTGATTTAAACAGCTGCTCCTTCATTTTTCATGTTGAACTGTGTCTAACTACTGAAAAACAAAACCAGTGCCCAAGTTTTTTTTCCTTCCTTCCTTCCTTCCTTCCTTCCTTCCTTCCTTCCTTCCTTCCTTCCTCCTCTCTCTCTCTTTCTCCCTCCCTCCCTCCCTCCCTCCCTCCTTCCTTCCTTCCTTCCTTCCTTCCTTCCTTCCTTCCTTCCTTCCTTCCTTCCTTCCTCCTTTCTCTCTCTCCTTCCTTCCTTCCTTCCTTCCTTCCTTCCTTCCTTCCTTCCTTCCTTCCTTCCTTCCTTCTTTCTTTCTCCCCTCCCTTCCCTTCCTTCCTCTTCCCTCCCCTCTCCTACCCTCCTCTTCCTTCTCTCTCCTTCCCTCCCCTCCACCCCCTTTCCTTCCTCTCCCCTCACCTCCACTCCCTTCCCCTCCCCTCCTCCCCCATACCCTTCCCTTTTTGTGCTCAAGTCTAACTCCTGACTGCACTCAGTAATCATTTCCAGTGGTGTTCAAGGGTGCAGAGATTGAACCTTGGTTGGCTGTAGGTTAGCTCTACTGACTCTCTGGCCCCCAATTTGCTTTCTTTCCAGGGATATTAATACCATGTTTCTTCATGTCAACAGAAGAAATGTACGTAAACTACGACACCAAGGCTACTTGTGAGTGAGCAACTCTATCTGCTCTAGGAAGTAGGAAGGTCGAAAAGTAAATTACAAAGTAGCCTCTATATTCTCCCATGCAAAGGAAAGTGTTTTTCATTTCATACATCATTTACACCACAAATGGTTTCACAAAATCACTAGACTTTAAAAAGAACAAATAAGACAGAAATATTTCTCTGCTGATTCCAAATGTTATGTATGTAAAGGTAGGCATGTTGTTTAGAATTTAGGTTCCTTTTTCTGGAATTTAATGAAAATATAACATGTGGGAGGAGAAAGTTAGGACCACACTTTTGGTTCCAAAGTTTGGAATATAAAGGTACCTTCATTGAGAATACTGAAAATGTGCCTTAAATCTAGATAAATTTGATCTTTGAGATACAGAATTCAGGCGATTTATTCAAATGTCATTTGTAAAAGAATGGGTAATTAATTCAGTTGATATATTTCAAATATAGTATTGAATCTACTTCACCTTCAAAAGTTAGGAATAACCATCAAGTTTACCCATATAAGTATTTTGTACTATTAAACGTTGTACTTGTAACTAGTGTTATCAGGATATTTTAGTCGACTTATATGAGTCATAATTATACTGTGACATTAGATTTGGTTAGTAAGTGACCTGTAATCTCACCACGTAAAAAATATCAGGAGTATTTTTATCGTCAGAATTTTCAGTATGAAGTATATTAACATTGCAGAAGAAGAAAGCAAAGCAGCAAAACATGTTTCACTTAAAGTATGACTTGTGTGTATTTCACTTTAACACACTGTGTAGTTCACTTCCTTAACAAGTCTTTGATAAATGTTATTTGCATTATTACAAATAGTCGCTATTATAATGTTTAATGAGTATCCATGTACAAACTCTCTTGTGTTTGCATATGACTAGGTCTGTGGGGAAAAATTTCCAGTTATTAAAATTGTCTGATTCGAATGGTTGGTAACCTTTTAAGCACTGATTAATACTGGCAAATTTTCCTTCAATTTGCACTTATAGTACACTTTATGAGGACTTCCCCCTATTTTGTAGATACCACAATATATATTATTAAAACTTTACTATTATTTAGTTATATTATAGGGTCTCCTGCCCCTGCGCCTGGCTGTCCTTGCGGGGGCCCCTTGGAGGGGGTGGGTTGAGTTTCCCTCCCCACCCCGAGCAGAGCCCCAGCAGCCTAAGACCTCCAGAACCAGCCACAGCCATGCTGAGACCACTCTCCACACGCATGAAGGTACGGGCAGAGGAACAAAGGCATGCGGGTCCCGGGGCTGAGATCCCCAAGCCTGCTCAGATCAGGGCTGAGCCAGATCCTCCATCTTCCAGTAGGCAGGGGTCACACCCACCAACTGCCACCACTCCCCCCCACCCCCCGGCGCCGTGTAATCCCATCAATGGCCAAGACCCAGAGACTATAAAACCCAGCTCCCGGAAGCACACGGCCACATTCACAGACTTGCAACATCTTATTATCTCATTCTTACTTTGGACAACCTGGTAGGCTACCGAATGTAACCTGCGCACACGGCAGAGTCTGGCAAACTTCCCGTGGCATACCCAGTATGCCAAATACCAGTAACAATGATTGGTCTCATTATCCTAACCCTGAAAAAGCCTTTAATATGGCACTTTTTAAAATCTCAGGGCTAGGATGAGGGAGACATTACTGGTGCCTGCTCGAGGCAATCAACGAACAACAGGATGATTGTGATCGTGATATTATTGGGGGGTTCCAAGTTATGTCTAGGGCATCTGGGGACTAATCATGATGATATTTGGCCAAGGAGGCTGGTGGTTCAATAAAGGACCCTAAGGGTGAGGTGCTGCTCAGGCACTGTGGTGCCACAGATTACCTGAACCTCCCTGGCAGGGTTTGGCCCCAGGGTTCAAGCTAGTGATGCTCAGGGAGACAAGTGGGGATTAAATGAGGGTTTGTTGCAATGCCAGAATCCACATTAACCCCTGTAATATCTCTCTGACCTAACTTCATTTCTTTATATCCTACACAAGAGTAAGATCATCTGGTATTTTCTTCCTTCTTCTGATTTAGCTCAGTGGGTAGGGCATTTGCCTTGCATGTGGCTGACCCGGCCAACTCGAGTTTGATTCCTCTGCCCCTCTCAGAGAATCCGGCAAGCTACCAAGAGTATCTCACCTGCACGGCAAGCTACTCGTGACATATTCGATATGCCAAACACCGTAACAACAAGTCTCACAATGTTACTGGGCCCGCTCAAGCAAATCGATGAACAACGGGAGGACAGTGCTACAGTGCTTCTGACTTAACCATGACTCCCTGAAGTTTTGTTCATGTCGTCACAAAAAGCAAGATTTAATTTTTTGGTTAAAGTCAAATAGTATTCCACTATGTATGTGCATGTACCACAGCTTTATTTACTCATCTGTCATTGGTCAGTTGGGTTGTTTCTATAGTGTGGTTACTGTAAATTGTGCTGCAATTTATATATATATATATATATATATACATATATATATATATATATAGGCTGGAGCGATAGCACAGTGGTAGGGCGTTTACCTTGCATGTGGCTGACTGGACCGACTCTGGTTCAATTCCTCTGCCCCTCTCTGAGAGCCCAGCAAGCTACTGAGAGTATCTCGCCCGCACAGCAAAGCCTGGCAAGCTACCTGTGACGTATTCGATATGCCAAACACAGTAACAACCAATCTCAAAATGGAGATGTTACTGGGCCCGCTCGAGCAAATCCATGAACAACTGGAAGACAGTGACAGTAAATATATGTATTTAAAAGATATTTGTTTAAATTACTCTTTTGGTGTTTTGGGGGTAGATATGGGGAGTATAAGTACTGGATATATTTTGAATATTTTGAGAAGTCTTTGGAATGTTTTTCTATGATGGTTAAACCAATTTACATTCATTCCAACAGTGCATCAGGACTTCTTTTTTCTCTTCTATCCCTGTTAGCACTTGTTTCTGGCCTTTGTGATATCATCAAAGGTGTGAAACGTGTTTTTTAGAGTTTTTGAGCATATTTCTATATGTCCTTTGACCATCTATAAGTCTTACAAATTAGATTTTTTAAGTTCAATTATCTTTAATTTTGTCACAGTTATGAAGTTGTTCATGATTGGGTTTCAGTCATACAATGTTCCAACATGTGTTCCTTCAACAGTGTATATTTTCCACCAACAGTGTCCCTAGTTTTCCTCCCAGAGCACCCCTTCCACATGACTCTATTTATGAAAGATACTTTTCTTCTCTCTCTCTCTCTCTCTCTCTCTCTGTCTCTGTCTCTTTCTCTCTCTGCTTTTGGGCATTATGGATTACAATACAGGTACTGAAAGGCTATCATGTATATCACTTTCCCTCCTTTCAGCACTCAGTTCTTGTCCAGAGTGATTATTTCCAAATATCTTTGTCATCATGGTCTCTTCTCTATTCTAACTGCCCTTTCGCTTGTTTTTCTTTCTATTTACTATTGATTGTATTGGCTCTTTGTATGTCTACCTATTAACCCATCTTATGTATAATGGGAAATATGTATTATTCTCAAGTTCTCACTGAACTTTTTCTTGTTGGGGAGTGTGTTTAACCTACATCCAGCAGTGCTCAAAAGCAACTCTTTGCCCTGTTCTTGAGAATCACTCCGAGTGTTGTTCTGGGGTCAACCTATGGAAAGACAAGCACCTTAACCTCTATATTAACTCTCTGTCCCTGACTGAACTTAAGAAACTTATTTTTTGATTTGTCATTAGTAAGTTTAAAAAATTTCCCATTTTATTTGATAGTCACTGGAGCTACAGTAGTTTCCCTTGATGGTATCCCATTTCCTTGATTCTTTTGTATTTCTGCCTTCATGTTTGTGCAGATGAAGATCTTGTCAACTTTGCTCACCTTACAGACTCATTTTGGTCAGGAAAAGCATTCACAACCTGGATGAGACAGCTGATGGTATCTATGGCAGACAGTTAACAGGCGGTCCTATTCTCTGTGCTCTGACAGAGTATAAGGTTGTTGGCTAGGCCTATGGTCAGTTAGTTCATCAACTGTGTTTCATTTCCAGGCCTGTCTACTGCCTGAGTTCCAAGACTGGGTTGACTCTGTAGTCATACAGAGTCATGCTTTTAGGCAATCAGCTTGGCTCACTAATTGGCAGGGGTTTTTATACTGTGTCCCCATATGGATAGTGCCATTTTGTAAACTCAATGAGCTGATGGTGTCTTGTGTAGGGCTCTACAATTGGGAAGGGTTTTGACTGAGCTCTGTGGTCAGAGTAGGTATTGGAGTCTGGCTAGACTCTACCCCTGTCTGCGTTGTTTCATACTGTGCTCTTTAATGGCAGGCTATAACTTGTTTTAGTGTGGGGCTCACTGGCTCTCCTCTATGACAGGATGGAGTTCCTGGCTGCACTCCGTGACCAAGTGGGCACATAGGCTAGCCTTTATAACCGGTCTTTCATACAGAGTACCCTATCTTGTTCCCATCTAGATGGGTCCATCAAGTTGGCTTCGTCATGGGCATGGTCAGCATTGATATCTGGGCTCTCTGTTCAGGAGCAGATGCCAATAGAGATACAGTACCATCACTCAGGTCTAATTGCTGATCACTATGACCCCCACTCAATTCTTTGTTCCAAGTTAGCTTCCAGTAGACTAGCCCCATCCACTTCCTTCAAAATTACACATGAAATGAGAACAAAGTACAATGGAGTCTTGGAAAAGTTCCAAGCTGGGAGTACTAGCAGAAGATTAATCCAAGTCTGCTCCTGCTGTGGTCTCAGGGAGTGATTGCTCCTTTATTCCTTCTAATTTAGTTTTTGTACCCAAAAATGGTGTTTCAACTCTGTCATCAGGTTTTGAGATTTTCACAAATATTTTGTATTACTGTGAAGATGACTAAAACTAGGGAACTCTGTTCTATATTGTTTATATCACTTCTCCTTTCATTCTTTTTCAGTGAATGAGTAATATTTAACCATTCTTTTATTGATTTGCCACATAGTTTTTTGTATTATTTCCACTTTGGGATATTTTCAACAGTGCCATTATGAATATTTGTGGGCAAGTATCAGATGATCTATTTTTAATTATTTTGAACGTATCCTAGAAGTGGAATTACTGGGTCATATGATAACTCAATAGCTAACTTTTGAGAAACCACCGACCTATTTTTTCAAGGCTGCACAATTTTACATTTCTAGCATCAATTTCTGGGAGGTCTTATTTCTCATGTATTCATCAATAATTGTTATTATTATTTACTCATAATTTTATGGTATACCCCTCATTATTTGGAGCTATAAAATACTATATACTCTTAATTCTTCTTATTATTATTTTGGTTTTGGCCACACCTTGTAGTGTTTAGGGCTTAGTTCTGGCTCTGTACTCAGAGGGCACTCCTGGTGGCACTTGGAGGACCATATCCAATGGCAGGGATCAAACTGGGATTGACTGTGTACAAAGCAAGTGCCTTAACCCCTGTACTATTTCTGTCCCTCTGTGTTCTTAATTAAGAAGCATTGCATCTATTGAGATCCTTATGAGGTCTAGGAGAATATACATAATTCCATATGAATGAGACTTTGGAAGAGTTTTCTTGATAGTGGTGTTGTCCACTCTACCCATGCAAAATGATCAGTTACCAAGGTATTGGTTTGCATGTGTAAATGTACCTCTGTCTTGATTACTTGCAAAGAATATTTTGCTGAGAAGTCATCTTCACCCTTTCACATTCAACAGTGCAGCTGAAATCTCAGATAAATATAGAAAATTTACATGCCCTAACAATTACACACCAGCTTTATACTGTGATTTAAACAAAGACAAAGAATCATGTGCAGAAACAAATGAAAAATAGCAAGTCAGGAACTGTTTCTAAAGATGGAATTCAACCTCCAAAACTAGAAATTCTTACTCTATTTATAAACCAAAGAACTATCATTGCTATTTTAAAGAACTGAAGCCTGATTGGTTGGGTAGTATATATTTTATATAAGCATTTGAATTAAGATTTCTAAAACAAATCCAAATTTTGCATCCCAAAATAGTTTCTTATTATTTAGTGTGCAATGCTTGGGATATAAAAATGCTTGAAATTAAAGCCTATGATGACAGTGACTTTAATTTATTTGCCATGAGGATGCAAGTGCTTTGGAAATATAAATCTGTCATGTCTCTCCCCAAATACAACCTCCAAATTTTGTGTCCAGAAGCCATTACAGCATTATAGCACCTAGACAGCACAGGCTACATCTTTATTCCCATTATCCTAATTATTTTACTACTTAGTAAGGTAGAGTGTTAGCAAGGTAAAGGAAGCATAAAGCCCACATTGACGTGGACAGCATGCCCTTTGTCTTCTTAGAATCTCTATCCTTTTCCAGTGTTTGGGAATGTATCTACCATGTGAGTTTTGTTTACACTACAGAGTATGAACATGACTGATACTTGCTTCATCAGTGTCCCGTGAGTCCAGGGCTATCTCCCCACCACAGATAAAGGTAAAGGTAAAGGTAAAGGCCCTCCCGTTGATCGTCGATTTGCTCGAGCGGGCCCAGTAACGTCTCCATTGGAGACTTTGTTGTTACTGTGTCTGGCATATCGAATACATCACGAGGAGCTTGCCAGGCTCTGCCGTGAGGGCGAGATACTCTCGGTAGCTTGCCGGGCTCTCCGAGAGGGGCGGAGGAATCAAACTTGTGTCGGCCATGTTGGCTGCTTGTAAGGCGAACGCCCTACTGCTGTGCTATCACTCCAGCCCACCACAGATATTAAGTAGTAAATTAAGGCTAGAAGGTAAGTAATGTGCAAAGTCCATCCATTCACTCTGTCTGGCAGATGCAGTGTTGATGTGGCAATCATCACATCCATTGTCCCCAACTGGGGATTTTGCAGTAATGACTTTCAGGAATATTTTTGGGACATCGAAACCATGATGCATTTGTGCTTGCTTGTCAGCCCTTCTGGAATCTGAGTTATTCATTATCTAGAAATATTTTATTTTTTCTTCAAATTAAGTAAATTTCCCTAATATTGATTGTTGGATTCCTAACACGTCCACTGGAGAGTTGAGGAAATGAGATGAGAGGCATGAGGATGGGTGATGCTTCACTTGTATTTCTTATTCACATCTCCAGGTTGGGGGTGTACGAAAATGTAACAAGAAAATTATTGTGTTTCTCAAACCTGGAAAGTCTCGTAAGATATTCTTGTGGTCACGTGGAACATCAGACTAAAATGAGCAGCATTAGTGTTCTAGGCAGAGAGAGGAAGCTAAGTTTGGTCTTAAAATTTCTTCTTCCACATGATAGAAAAAGCATGTAGTGGACTCCATATATCCTAAATAGAAATGAAGAATATAACTGATAGTGCTTAATAGTGATAATGTTAGGAAAATTGCAATACTGGGACAAAGTGATCTTTTAGTTGGAAACTTCAGAGTAGTCTGGGATATAGATTTAGTAGGGGATGCTGTCAGACCTCTGAGTGGTAACTGTCAGTGGAAACAGTAGGGATGACTACTGAGTCCTATCTGAGCTGAGAGATAACATAATGTTCGCTTGTATTGATAGTCCAGATGGTTCAAAATTGACAAGGAACAGCTACTACTCTCACCATAGAAGCTCCTGGAGATGCAAGGATATAATTATTATAAATCAAGTTGGAAAATATTTTCTCATGTGTGGAGAATAAATGTCTTCTGTGATGTTGAAGGGATACTTGAATAGAAGTCTATAATCATTTTTGTCAAAATCATTTGACTCAGATGAGTATGTTGGCTGATTTGTGGCTTCCTAGGGAATTCACTTATCAAAATGAGCTTCCTGTGCACTGAAATATGACTTGTAAGTGGTGAGATACTTAACTAAGATACGTTTTGGTTCTACCTCTGCGTTAGAGTTTCTCAGAAATATTTGACCACAGTCAGAATTTAAATTTTCATTTCTATATATTTTTGACCTTTGTCAATATATTGAAATTTATATTTGACTGTAGAGCCTGAAACAATATTGCCTAGAATATACATGGTTTCTTTATTTCTCATTGTGAAATCAAAGATATTCACTTGAACCAAAGAACATAGTCTTATTTCAATTATTAAAATTCTATGAGCATCTAGATCTTCTGCTTACATTGACTAAGTAAGTCAGCCACATTTTCAAGTATTAGGCGTTAGAACTTCAATATATAATTTGGGGCAAGCATAATTTATCTCATAACAATATCTGAGCTTTATTCTTTCTTTCTCTTTTTTTCTTTTTTACAAAACTAGTAGCTCTTAGGGGTTATTGTGGACTCTGTGTTCATGAGTGACTCCTGGCTGTGCTCAGGGAAGCATATGTGGTGCCAGAGAGCAGGGTTCTGGCTTCTGCAGTCACTTGCAAAACAAGTGCCTCACCACCTATACTATCTCTTTGATCCCTGACTATTATTATATTCACATTGGTCAAGAATTTAATTTGTTAAATGACTTTCATAAACATCTTACAAACAATGATAACCTAAGCTAACAAATGATCAAATGAATTAACATGGTATTAACTTCATTTAGTCGTTGGTACAGGAATGCATTTTGACTACGTCTTAGTTTATATGAATATTACTTAACACCATGTCAATTTAATAATATCTGAGAGTCATTATACTTATAAAACAGAAAAATTTGATATAATTACTGTGTAAATTTAACTGTTGTAAATGGAACTTAAAGGATTATGAATTTCCAACTACTTTCTCATAATTATAACAGACATAAGGAGAAGAATCCTTAATGATCTACAATGACATTCAAATTTATCATACTTCAAAAATTAAGGTCATGCTAATATCCAGATTGTCTTTGTGCAATTTCTAACAAAATCTTAATCACGGTTGATAATAACAGTTCAATTATTAATAATTTGTTACTCTTTTATATATTTTCATCTTGTAAATGACAGGACCACATTTGTGTGTTAAGGAGAACTCAGTAGTATTAGAAAATCCAATACAGCTTGATTATTTGTTTTTCTTGTCAATAGTAGTAAGTTCTTAAAATGTAAATATATGGAAATTTCATCTTTCTCACTCTTCCAAAGCTATCTTTATACCATACTGATTAAATATCATTGTCCTTGGACAATGAGAATTGAAATAATATATATTATACATGCATACACACCTTAATATATTTTGGTGCCCTGGGAAAGACTCAGAATCTCATTTCAAAAGTGTTCAAATAGATGATTGTACAGCAAAGGAATTTTTAAATTATTTTATTCAGAACTGAGACATGGTAAGACCCCAAGTAAATATATATGTAAGGAAATTCTAATCTCATGAACATTAAATTAAAGTGATAATGGATATTATCTAAAATATAGTTTTGCTCAAAGCAAGTAATCAGGTTATTTTATTTCTTTATTTGACTGTTGGGACCACACCTGTCTATTTTCCATGCTTATCCCAGGTTCTGCACTCAAGAATCACTTCATAGCAGGCTCAGGAGATCATACAGAGTGCCAGGGATAGAACCTGGGTCAGCTGCATGCAAGGCAAGAGCCCTACTCATTTTACTATTGCTCCGACGCAGTAAAGTTATTTTTAATAAGTTCTAATCCCACCTTTACCTTATGCAAAATCCTTTGTATCTTATGTAAAACAGCTTCTTTAAGAATCAGTCATTGGGACCTAAGTGATAGAACAGCAAATAGGGCTTTAGCTTTGCATGTGACCGACCTAGATTCAATCCTGGGCATCCCATGTAGTTCCCCCAAGCTCCAATAGGAGTCCCGAGTGCAGAGCCAGGAATAACCCCTGAGTACTGCTGGGTGTGGCCCCCCCCAAAGACAAAAAAGCAAACAAACCCACAAAAGAATCAGTCATTTCTCTAAATATCCTATTTCAAAGAAATTGTGATAGCTTAATAAAATCAGGCACCATGAACGGGTGCACATTCTCAATATATGTAGAGATAATGCTCGATACATATATAATAAAAAAACCAAATAATCAAGCTATTGGATTCTCCTGAACACATGACTGTGATCTTACCATTTATAAGAAAAAAGTATGTGAGAGGCATGCTATTAATGATTAAATTGTTATTATTATCCAAGATTAAAATTTTGTTGGAAATTGTACAAAGAGAATCTGGATATTAGCATGACCTTAATTTCTGAAGTATGATAAGTGTAAATGTCTTTGTAGAGCATTAAAGATTCTTGTCTTTATGACTATTATAATTATGAGAAAGTAATTAAAAATTCATAATACTTGAAGTTTCATTTCATAATGGTTAAATTTATACAGTAATTATATGAAATTTTTCTACTTTAACAAGTATAATGGCTCAGTATTTAACAGGCCTGATGCTAAGTAATGCTCATATGAACTCAGCTGTAGTCAGAGACACTGCCTATCCAGATAAAAGTGATTGCTACAAAGTTGATTAATTTGCTCCCTTAGGTTATCACAGTTTGCATGACATCAGCACAAGATGTTTATTTAAGTTATTATTTAAACATTTCTAGACAAGTATGCATATAATAGAATTATTGTTATGGGGAGAAATGTGGCCCCACCCAAAATATAGATTCAAGTCCTATTTCCTAGTATCTCATAATGTGGCTGCATTCAAGAAATAGTTTGTAAAGAGGTTTATTTAAATGATAGCACTAGAATGTGCCCTAATCCAATATTATTGCAATCATTATAGGAAGATATTAGGTCACAAAGCCAACAGATGGGAGATCAGATGATGACACAGGAAGAAGAGGAACATGTGAAAGTCAAGGAGAGAAACTCAGAAAGCATAAACCAGCCCAGAACCTGGATATACAATTTATAACCTCCAGAATTGTGAGAAAATAAGTTTTTGTTGTTCTATCCACCACATCTATTGACGTGGCAAGTTGACATGGCAGCCCTAGCTAAATAATGTAACCACATATACAGAGTTGTCATTTAGCTTTATTCAAATTCCCAAAATTCAATTACTAGTGCTGTACATATATACTTGCAGCTACCAAATTTGGTTCAAGAAAAAAGACACTATATTATTTGCAATTGTTTCCATATGAAAGATTAGAGGACATTTATATTCTTTTTTACAACCAGAACACGGAAACATTAATTTAGAAGGACATAAGCACACCTATGTTCATAGCAGTATTATTTACAATAGCTAGGATCTGAAAACAACACAAATGTCACACAACAGATACATAGAGATCTTACATATATAAAGCTCTATACATATATATTATACACAGTAATGTGGGATATAAAAATTTAGATGTATGCAAGGGAAAATGCAGTCATTTTTCTCAACACTGTTAGTCCACTACACATTGGTGGTTGAGAGATTGTGTCAAGATAGGTCATTTATGTACTTATTCTGTGTGGTTTCTCCCTTCTTATTTAATTCCATGTGTCTGACCAATAATATAAACAATAGTTCCCCATACATCTCTTTTTGTGTATGTTTAGTAGACAACATAAATTCTGTACCAGCCAAATCATTTAATGTGCTATAAACATAGAAATTTAATAAATTCTAGGAATTGAAAAATTCATCTCTCATAAATTCTTAATCAGGAAACTGTAGGAGATTGTTGCCCAAAGATAAAATAAAACATGGTACCAAGAAAATTGAATACGTTGCGGGTAGCTTGCCATGCTTTGCCGTGCAGGTGAGATATTCCTGGTAGCTTGCTGGGCTCTCTGAGAGGGGCACAGGAATTGAACCTGGCTCGTCCGGGCTGGCTAACATGAGTCTCAAAATGGAGAAGTTACTGGACCCACTCGAGCAAATTGATGAACAACGGGAGGACAGTGATAGACAGTGACCAAGAAAATAGAAGCAACAGAAAAGGGTGAAGAGACTCCCAGGCGGATGGCACCCGAGGGTGACAGTTAAGCCCCAGTTGTAACAAGTCTCAATGGCAGCTATTTGACTCTAGATAGGTGATGACCATTGTACATTCTTCTTTAACCTGAATCCTGAGTGCTAATGACTATTGCCCAGTTTTCACCTGTTTTTGTCTTTGTAATTTGCATAAAATTTTTGTCTACTCTCTAAATCCTGCCTGGGTCCCACAACAGCCCCTTTACAGCCAACAGAGACATTCTGTTCTCTGTCCAGTAGGAACCTAAAAGCAAAACCTGCAGATCAGACTACATTTCTGATGTTATTTCCATCAGGCAGCTAGTACCAAAGCAGTAATAACCCTGCCAGATCTTCCAAGTATGATGAGACTTCTGTTTTCTAGAATTCATTTGTGTTTTTCATTGTTATTCTACAAAAACGCTTTTGTAAACTCTCAATGAAGTCCAAGTTACACTCTGTTCAGCTTACCATCTCTTGAATTTTGGCAACCTCACCTATTATTTACAACTGGATTTGTACTTCATACTTGTCTTTTCAAACTAAATAGTGTCTACATGTAGGAATGAAGCACGCAGAGGCTTGGGGGTAAATGTCTATTTTATTACCTGCTGTTGAATACTTAGGAGTTTGTTTCATTACTATTATTTGCATATTTTATTAGTGTTATTTTCTTATTTTGTTTTTGGAGCCACTCTGGGCTATGTTAAGAGCTTACTTCTAGCTCTGAACTCAGGAAAAGCTCCTGGCAGGATTTAGACACCATATGGGATGCCAGGAATTGAACAAGGATGGGTGTATACAAGAGAAGCACCTTACCTGCTGCACCATCTCTCCAGCCCCCAATTTTCATATTTAAACTAGAGGATTATCAAACTTTTAATGTAAATAATTAGCTAGTAATATAAATATTTTCTGCTTTCTGGGTTTTTATGTATCTCTCTGTTAAAACCAATTCTAATGTTGTTGCACAAAAACAACTACAGACACTATGTAAGAAGCTGGACACACATGTGTTCCAATAAAACTTTATTGATAAAAACAGAATTTGTCTTAGCTAGATTATCCACATGAGATATAATATTCAGTGTCAATTAAATAATGTCGTATACATTCTTATAAATATACATGTAAGTATATAAAGGTGGAGTATACACTTATGTAGGCTTATTATTTATGCCACAACAAAACTAAAGGTGTCAATATTTATTATTTCTATGATATTTGACTCCCTCAAAATTCATAGGCTGAAATTCTAATCTCCAAGACCTTTTGTAGGTGATCAGCTGAGTAGGGTAAAGTAAAGATTGTAATTAGTTCTGTTATTTCCATAACAGGGAGGTCTCATCTTTCCTCTTTTCTCATAGATGAGTAGTATTATAGAGTGTGTATATATTACTGTTTCTTTACCACTTATATGTTGTGGAGTATTTGGGTTGTTTACAGATCTTGGCTATTGTAAATTATACTGCAATGAACATAGGTGGGTGTGCTTATGTCCTTGTAGAATAATGTTTCAGTGTTCTGGTGGTAGATGTAATTTGATGCAATCTGGATAGAATTAAGTGGTATCATACTACATTTAGTGAGTAAGAAAGACAAATATTACTATAAAGCAATATTATGGAAACTTTTGTAAACCTTTGAGGGTGGTTTGAAATATCTCCCTTGCCCAATGATTCTGGTACATGAAAATAATATTTCCATCCTCAACAAATAATTTTGTTTATAAGCACTCCATAGTATTTTGCTATAGTACACTCAAAGGACTTACAAAAAATAGTCAATTTCAAATGGTTTTTCAACTCTACCCTCATTTCAATTGTTTCTGTCCTTTCTGTTATATTTAAGTTTGATCTATTGCCATATTAACTTTGTATTGTTATTTCTGGTATATGTACACTTAGTACAATGAATAGTGGGTTGAAAGTAACAAAAATGCCTACCTAAACTGCTGACTAGGAGCTCAATAGTTGGGCAAAAATGTCTTCCCTTATTCAGGTTCATTCAATGGAGAATGGAAGATTTGAACAAAATAGTTTCTGAAACTATTTATAACTCAAACAATTCGTTATTTCATATGCCTAGCTATAATTTAATTTCAGACATTCTCTAATGTAGACATTCCCTGCATCCACACCCCTTAAAAGTATTATTTTAGTTCAAGAATGAAAATTCTCTTGGGTCATCTCCACATCGGTGTTGTAGTTTAAAGAATTCTTCAGTGTTTTAGAACTCAGCATCATGATTTTGTCAAGAATCCAATTCTGGTATTAACTCCCAGGTGAAATATAGTGACAGTAATTGTGCTGTTCTCAGAAAAGAATTGCAAAATAATCTATTCAAACTCTCTCATGTTATCTTCATTATTTTTGTTTTACTAGCAATTAAAGACTTGCAATGCAATATATTAGAGAAACACAATTTTCAGGTACTGAAAAGTTCCACAATCCTGATTCTTTACAAGAGGTTCTCTACTACAATATAATATTTTATTTCCATAGGCTTTAAAAAAGTTTTTTATTGACTCACCATGAGATATACTATTATAAAGCCTTTGATAATTGGGTTTCAGTCATAGTTTTCCAATACCCATCCTTCCACCCGCATACATTTCCCAACACCAATATCCCCAGTTTCCTTCCACCATCCTCCAATATGCCTCCACCCCCACAAACCTGCCCCTATGTCAGGCACTTTTATTCTCTCTCTTTCTCACTTCCTCCTCTCTCTCCTTACCTTACTCTCTCCACTTATGGTTTGCAATACAGGTACTAAAATGTCATCTATTTTATTCAGGGAGTTCAATATTTTTATCTGGAAGCTAATATTGAAGTAGCTTTTTTAATTGGATGGCAGCTTTGGGGCGTGGATATGAATTATGGAGCTTCCAGAAGTACAGGGAGGTGGGGGTTGGTAGCCTATCCCAACTCTGAGAGCAGTCTGGAGATTTCATTCACATATTAATATCTTGGCGAAATCCATCCCAACACAGTGAAGTCCATCTGGGGGCATGGTGGCAATTTTGGATTGTGGGAGGAAGTGCCTGCTGGGGTCTCTCTTTGGGAAGGCACCAGGCTTACCCAACCCCCTCCTATCTACCCCTGCCTATCCAGCCTTGTGTGGGTCTAAGATTTGCTGTGACTTTTGATCTCTTTTGAGATTTATTCATGGGTCTCTGAAACAAGGTTGGTGGAAGAGCTTACATGATAGCACTAGAGTTGGTATGTGTGGATGATTGCCAGGGTTTCTGGGAGTTTAGGGAAATGGGGTGAGGTAGTCAATCATGACCCTGATAAAGCCTGAAGATTTCACAAAACCCATGTACCTGAAATTTCAGCAGGTTGGTGACTCAGTAAGGTCCATTCCAAGTTGGCAAAGTCCGGCCAGGGCATGGTGGAAATTTTGTATTCTGGGAACAAGTGTCTGCTGGGGACTCTGTTTGGGCAGGCTCCAGGCTAACTTACTCTCTCCAACGTGCCCCAGATCATTCAGCCATTCAGGAGATGCACTGCATTTTTAATCTCTTTCAAGATATATTTATAAGTCTTTGGACTGAGGCCAGTAATGAACTTGTATGGTGATGCTAGAAGTGATTTGTGGGAGTGGCTCCCATGTACCTAAATTTTGGTGGCTTAGTTTCTTGGAAAACTTAGTCCTGAGTTGCTGGAGTCCAGCTGGAGGCATAACAGAAATTTCAGGATGTTTGGAAGCCCAAGGGCACCATCAGGCTATTGATGCTCTCATCCATCAGGTCCAGGATACCCGGCTAACAGTGTGGTACCCTCTAGGCCCCAGCACTGATGGTAGCAGTGACACTAACAGGGACTGGGGCCATGACCATGCATCTACCATGCATGGGCTCAGGCACTCTAAGCAGGCTGCAGTCGCCAGTCCAGTAGACCCTGACCAGAGGCACATACCCTGGTCCTTAGTTCTGGGCTCCAGCCAGATAGAACTTAGGGAGATTTTTCTACATAATATGCTGTGGGCAGCATTCTTTTTGAGATGTGGGATACCACCAGTGATTTGAGTCGTTGGAGAAAACGTCAGAGCTTTTAGTCTTGGTGTACCTTCGGGACGTGTGTAGGTGCCCATGGGTACTTTTGGGCACTGCAGCAGCTCTGCAGCCCGCGTTTTGAGCCACAGGAGCAGTGGTGCAGGTTTTTTAATCTTGGTATGGCTTCTGGACCCAGAACTGCCACCCGCTTGGAATCTCTCAGCCAACCAAGCTGGTCACTCCTCGTGGGAACCTGGGTGCCACAGCAGTTCCATACCCCAGGCTGGTCTTGAAAAATGTCTTCACTCCATGGCTTGGAGGCCAGCCGCACATGTTGGGGGAGAGGGGAGAACCAAGTGAAGGGTGCTGGGAGGATCCTCCCAGGATAAGAGATGCATGCTGAAAGTAGACTATAGACCGAACATGATTGCCACTCAATGCGTCTTTTGCAAACCACAGCACCTGCAGGAGAGAGAGAACAAAAGGGAATGCCCTGCCACAGGGGTGGGGTGGGATGGGGGGTTGGGGGTGGGAAGGATGCTGGGAGCACTGGAGGTGGGGAATGGGCACTGGTGGAGAGATGGGTACTCAATCATTGTATAACTGAAACCCAAGCACAAATATTTGTAAGTCTGCAACTGTAGCTCATGGTAATTCACTAATAAAAATTAAAAATAAATAAATAAATAAAGGGAAATGTTTTTTATTAAAAGATTTTTTTTACTTTTTTTCTTTTTATTAGTGAAACACCATGAAGTACAGTTGTAGATTTACAATTTTTTGTGCTTGGGTTTTGATTATACAATGATCAAATACCCATCCCTCCATCAGTGCCCATTTCCCACCACCACGGATAATATCCCTCCCACCCCCCCCATCCCACCCTGCCTCTGTGGCAGGGCATTCCTTCTGTTCTCTCTCTCCTTTTGGGTGCTGTGGTCTGCAAAAGAGGCATTGAGTGGCAAACATGTTCAGTCCATAGTCTACTTTCAACACGCATTTCCCCTCTTGGGAGGATCCTCCAAACACACTTTATTTGGTGCTCCCTTCTCTATCTGAGCTGCCCTTTCCCCTAGAATGCCCGGCTGGCCTCTAAGCTATGGAGCAATCCTCCTGGTGCTGATCTCAGCTATTCTTGGGTATTAATCTCATATTTTGTTACTTTATATTCCCCAGATGAATGCAATCTTTCTATGTCTATCCCTCTCTTTCTGACTCATTTTGCTTAGCATGATACTTTCCATGTTGTACCACTTGTATGTAAATTTTATGACTTCATCTTTTCAAACAGCTACATAGTACTCCATTGTGTGGATGTACCAAAGTTTCTTTAACCAGTCATCTGTTCTTGGGAATTCAGGTTTCTTCCAGTTTCTGGCTATTGTAAAGAGTGCTGCAATGAACAAACAAGTGCAGATGTCACTTCGACTATACATTTTTGCCTCTCTGGGATATATTCCCAGGAGTGGTATTGCTGGGTCAAATGGGAGCTCAATTTCTAATTTTTTGAGAATCGTCCATACTGTTTTCCAGAAGGGCTGAACCAGTGGACATTCCCACCAATAGTGAAGGAGTGTCCCTTTCTTGCCACATCCACGCCAGCATCGGTTGCTTTTGTTCTTTTGAATGTGGGCCAGTCTCTGAGGTGTGAGATGGTATCTCATTGTGGTTTGATCTACATCTCCCTGATGATTAATGATGTAGAGCGTTTTCTCATGTGCTCTATTGCCATTCGGATTTCTTCTTTGGGAAAGTTTCTGTTCATTTCCTTGCCCCATTTTTGGATGGGGTTGGATGTTTTCTTCTTGTGGAGTTCAACCAGTATTTTGTTTATCCTTGATATCAACCCCTTGTCAGATGTGTATTCGGCGAATATCCTTTCCCATTCTGTAGACTGTCTTTGTATTTTGGTCACTGTTTCTTTGGAGGTGCAGAAGCTTCTTAGTTTAAGATAGTCCCATTTATCTATCTCTGTTTTCACTTGCTCGGCCAGTGGCGTGGCATCTTTGAAGATACCATTAGCTTCAATGTCATGGAGGGTTTTGCCAACTTTGTCTTCAATGTACCTTATGGTTTCTGTCTGATGTTGAGGTCTTTAATCAATTTTGATCTTACTTTTTTACATGGTGTTAGGCAGAGTTCTGAGCCCATTTTTTTTGCATGTAGCCATCCAGTGATGCCAGCACAATTTGTTAAAGAGGCTTTCCTTACTCCACTTCACATTTCTTGCACCTTTATCAAAGATTAGATGATCATATGATTGAGGGGAGATGTCAGTGTATACAACCCTGTTCCATTGGTCTGCAGTTCTGCCTTTGTTCCAGTACCATGCTGTTTTAATTATTACTGCTTTGTAGTACAGTTTGAAGTTAGGGTGGTTGATCCCTCCCATTTTCTTTTTCCCAAGAATTGCTTTAGCTATTCGTGGGGGCTTATTGTTCCATATAAATTCCAGGAGTGTTTGCTCCATTTCTTTGAAGAATGTCATGGGTATCCTTATAGGGATTGCATTGAATTTATACAATGCTTTTGGTAGTATTGCCATTTTGACAATGTTAAGTCTTCTGACCCATGAGCAGGGGATATCTTTCCATTTCCTCATGTCCTCTTTTATTTCCTGAAGTAGTGTTTTGTAGTTTTCTATGTACAGGTCCTTTACTTCCTTAGTTAAACTGATTGCTAGGACTTGATTTTCTGGGGCACAATTGTGAACAGGATTGTTTTTTTCATGTAGCTTTCTTCTCTCTCACTGTTTGCGTATAGGAAAAGCCATGGCCTTTTGGGTATTGATTTTATAGCCTGCAACTTTACTATACAAGTCTATTGTTTCTAGGAGTTTTTTGGTGGAGGTTATTGGGTTCCTTAAGTATAGTAACATATCATCTGCGAATAGTGAGAGCTTGACTTCTTCCTTTCCTACCTGGATGCCCTTAATGTCTTTTTTGTGCCTAATTGCTATTGAAAGTACTTCCAGTACTATATTGAATAGCAGTGGAGAGAGTGGGCATCCTTGTCTGGTCCTGATCTCAGAGGGAAGGCTCTCAGTTTTTCCCCATTGAGGATGATGCTTGCTGTAGGCTTGTGGCAGATGTCTTTAACTATGTTGAGGAAAGTCCCCTCTATACCCATTTTGGCTAGGGTTTTCATCATAAAGGGGTGCTGGATCTTGTCAAATGCTTTCTCTGCATCTATTGATATGATCATATGAGTTTTATCTTTTCTTTTGTTGATATGATGGATTATGTTGATTGATTTCTGAACGTTAAACCATCCTTGCATTCCTGGGATGAATCCTACTTGGTCATGGTGTATGATCTTTTTGATAAGTAGTTGGATTCTATTTGCTAGTAGTTTGTTGAGGATCTTTGCATCTCTGTTCATCAGGGATATTGGCCTGTAATTCTCTTTCTTTGTGGTATCTCTGTCTGCTTTTGGTATCAGTGTAATATTTGCCTCGTGAAACTATTCGGAAGTGTTTTTGATATTTCAATTTCATGGAAAAGCTTAAAGAGGATTGGGAGTAAGTCCTCTTTAAAGATTTGGAAGAATTCACTAGTGAATCAATCCAGGCCAGGACTTTTGTGCTTGAAGAGACTTTTTATTACCATTTCAATTTCCTTGATGGTGATAGGTCTGTTCAGGTATTCCAGGTATTCTTGGTTCAGCCTTGGGAGTCTGTAGGAGTCTAGGAACTTATCCATTTCCTCGAGGTTTTGATGTTCTGTGGCATACAGCTTCTCAAAGTACTCCCTGAGGATCCTTTGAATTTCTGTAGTTTCTCTTGTGATGACCCTCTTTTCATTTCTGATTCGGTTTACTAGGGTTTTCTCTCTCCCCTTCTTTGTGAGTTTTTCTAGAGGCTTATCAATCTTGTTAATTTTCTCAAAGAACCAGCTCTTGGTTTCATTGATCTTTCGGATTGTTTTTTGGGTTTCCATCTCGTTAATCTCTGCTCTGAGTTTTATAATTTCCTTCCTACTGTTCGGGTTGTGCTCCTTTTGTTGGTCCTTCTCCAAGCTCTTAAGCTGTGAGGTTAGGTTATTTATGTGTGATCACTCCTCCTTCCTGAGGAATGCTTGTAGAGCTATAAACTTTCCTCTTAGCACAGCTTTTGCTGTGTCCCATAAGTTTTGGTAACTCGTGTTCTCATTTTCCTTTGTTTCTAGGAATCTTTTGATTTCCTCTTTGATTTCCTTTCTAAGCCACTCGTTGTTCAATAGAGCACTGTTTAATTTCCAGGTGTTTGATTTAGTTTTCTGTTTTTGTGTGTGATTTACTTCTAATTTCAGTGCATTATGGTCTGAGAAGATTGTTGATACAATATCTATCTTCTTAATTTTATGGAGGCATGTTTTGTGGCTCAGTATGTGGTCTATCTTGGAGAATGTTCCATGTACACTTGAGAAGAATGTGTATTCAGCTTTTTGAGGATGAAGTGTCCTGTATATATCTACTAAGTCCCTTTCTTCCATTGTTTCCCTCAGATGAAGTATGTCCTTGCTAAGCTTGAGTCTGGTTGCTCTATCAAGAGGTGACAAAGCGGTGTTGAAGTATCCCACTAGTATTGTGTTGCTATTGATGTCTTTTTCTAAATCTATGAGTTGTTGTTTTAAGTACTTTGCTGGTCTCTCATTAGGTGCATATACATTTATTATTGTAAGTTCTTCCTGTTGTACAGATCCTTTGATCAATAAGAAATGGCCTTCACTGTCTCTTATGACCTTCTTCACTGTGAAATCTATGTGGTCTGATATGAGGATGGCTACCCCAGCTTTTTTATGGGAGCTGTTTGCCTGTAGGATTGTTTTCCAGCCTTTGCCTCTGAGTCTGTGTTTGCTTTGATTATTGAGATGTGTTTCTTGCAGGCAGCAGAATGTTGGGTTCAATTTTCTAATCCATCCTGCCACTCTATGTCTTTTAATTGGTGCATTTAGCCCATTGACATTGAGAGAGATTATTGTTATGGGATTTTATCCCATTGTTCTGTTGAAATTTGGTGTATTTGAGGGGCCTGTCTTGCCTTAAAGTAGCCCATTTAGTTGTTCTTGTAACCATGGTTTTGAGTTTATGAAGTTCCTGAGCTGTTGTTTGTCTGTGAAACTGTGTATTGTTCCTTCTATTATGAATGAGAGTCTCACTGGGTAAAGTATTTTTGGAGAGGCATTTATTTCATTGAATTTTTTCACTATGTCCCACCACTGTTTTCGGGCCATGAGGGTTTCATCAGAAAAATCAGCTGTGAATTTTAACGATGCTCCTTTGTTACAGATTTCTTTCTTCGATCTTGCTGCTTTCAGGATTTTGTCTCTGTGTAAGGTTTTGTCATTTTGATCAAAATGTATCTTGGGGTATTTTTATTCGGATTTCTTCTAGCTGGTACCCTTCGGGCCTCCTGAATGTGGCCACAGGTTTACTTCAGCTCTGGAAATGCAGTAGCAATGATGTCTCTGACAGTTTCTTCTTCATCAAGGTTTTCTTCCCGTCCCTCTGGGACTCCAATAATTCTTATGTTACCCCTCTTGGCTTCATCACGGTCTTCTCTTGCCGTCTGTTCCCGAATTGTGAGTCTCTTTTCCATTTTCTGCTCTTTTCTGGAGAGTTTCTGAACTTCATCTTCGAGCTCACTGATTCTGTTCTCAACCGCTGTTACTCTGCTGCTGAGGCCTTCCACTGAGTTTTTCAATTCACCTACCAGGTTTTTCAGGTCTGACATTTCCGATTGCATTTTCCTCATTTCTGCCTTCAAATCCTCTAGTCTTTTATTGGCATTGCTTTCCATTGGTTCTTTTAGTTCCCTAAGCATCCTAAATAGCTCCCTTCTGAATTCCTTGTCAGAAAGGTTGTCTAACACTACAGTACTGTTGGTGTCTTCTGGGCTAGACTCTTCAATAAGAAAGTTTGGTGGGCCTTTTCGTTGCTTTACCATTGTGACCAGTGTGGTTTAGTCCTTCACGTTCACTGTTACGATTCTGCTTGATATGCATTGTGATTTGACATAGGCTTATAAATTATAGGCTACTGTGTTTCTAGTAGCTTAGCTAACCTAGAGAAGGTTCCATCTAAGAGGTAGCTTATGGTTCCTATGGCATATGTAGTGGGAGAGTATTTCGCGGCCGCGTTAGCATCTGCGGCTCTGTGAAGAGCGCAGATCAAGGGAGAGAAAACCGGCTGTTCTAGGGGATCGAGCTAGCTGCGCATGCTCAGAGAGACTCCTAAGCCCTGGGCACCGGGCTGTACCTGGTTGAATGGGGAGAGAGACCCGGAGACGTTCAGCTTTGTTGCCGAGAGATGGGATGGGCTTCGGTTCCTGTCCCGCACAGATCGAGGGAGAGAAAACTGGCCCAAAAGATTTTTAAATTGAATCACTGTTAGCTAGATCCTTACAAAGCTGTTTATGACTAGGTTCCAGTTGTACAGTGTTTCAACATCATCCCTTCACCAGAGTACATTTCCCAGCACCCTCCACCACAACCTGCCTTTTAAAAGAATTGACACTTACACTCATTGCCACAAAATTATGGATTTCTGTACCATTGCACCATGAAGTTCAGATTTCTGAGTGCTGCCACCTCTTCACCTGTCTTGGCAGCTGTGTCTGTGCTGCCACCATCTTGGCTGTCTTTGTCCATATGTTGGCATTGATCCATGATTCTTAGTGATGAGAGAATAAATCCCGTAGTTCTTTGGTAGAGAGCTGGACCAAATACAGGGAGTTGTGAGGTGTTGTTGATGACGAGTCTTCTGTTAAAATCAAAGTATCCTTACCAGGCTATGGAAGTACAGTTTGAAGATAGTACATTTAAAATGAATTGTATAATATTCATATGAAGGAAGCAAGGGCAATCACGTTTTAATTCTTATAAATGAGTATATATGTATAATGAGAATATTAAATGTCATTGGGTATCTATGCTTCTGAAACTTTCAGATTATTTTTTTTTTCAGTAAGGGACTATTCTTTGAAGGATATAGTCAATCTATTTGAGTTAATTGACTTCATTCCTTTGTTCTAGAAATAGCGTGTAGATTAAGCAGATGCAGAACTAATAAAGTGAAAATATTTTCAGAAAAAAAGCAATTTGTCCAATGGTCTGGGCATGGCAATAGTGGCATTAAAAAGGGTCAACTTCTTGAGAGCCTGTTTGGAGATTCTGGCAGGGGAGCACAGCTACTTGTATACCCTCGACCAAAGACCAGTTTGTCTCTATTCTGGGAAGGCCATTCTCTTCCACCGAGCGTGCATCTTCAGGAAGGACACACATCGGGCGGTGAGGGAACCCAAACATGAAATCTCATAACTATCTCATGGTGATTCAATAAAATTAATAATAATAATAATAATAATAATGAGGGTCAGCTTCTTAGGAAGATTACAGATACTATTTCTTATTTTTTCCTCCATTTCTCCATGAATTCCAATAAAGATGAAAGATGTTTCACATAGTAAGGTTCAGTGAAGATTGGTTGGCTTACATTCTCTTTAGACAACTTTTCTTTCTTCTTTTTTATTTAAAATTTTATGATACACACACACACATTAAGGCACGGTGATTTACAAAGTTGTCCATAATCAAGTTTCAGGCCTACAATGCAGCACCAATCCCACCACCTTCCTACCACAAATGCTCCAAGGTCACACATGTGTGACCTTCCTTCCACACATGCTCCAAGTTCCCTTCCACCCCTTAGCCGTCTCCTTAGCAAGAACATTTTCTTTTGTTTTTCTACCTACCCTACTATCACTCCAGCCCCTGGGAGGTACAGTTTTAAATCTTAGTTATTGTAGCTTGAGTTTCCTTCTTGCAATGTTGTTGGCTCTGTGTTTAAGGTATGTTGATACGCCTGTTTGCTACCAACATGCTAGAGGCCGCTGCTCCTGCTTTTGCTCCTGTCACCTTCCACCCATATCTTCTCCCCCCACTGGTTTATTGTCTTTATTATTCTTCTCATTTCTATAATTTTAGGAGGAGCGATAGCACAGCGGTAGGGCATTTGCCTTGCACACAGCCAACATGGCCGACCCGAGTTCGATTCCTCCACCCCTCTCGGAGAGCCTGGCAAGCTACCTGTGACGTATTCGATATGCCAACAACAGTAACAACAAAGTCTCCAATGGAGACGTTACTGGGCCCGCTCGAGAAAATCTATGATCAATGGGAGGGCCTTTTTTACTTAGTGTCCATGGTGAAGTAGGTATTATCCTTTGGTACCTTGCACTAGCTTTTCTTGTTATTCTATACACCACAGATAACTGAGATCCTTTGGCAGTTTTCTTTCTGATAATTCACTTAACATGGTATCCTCCAACTCCACAAAATTACAGCAAATGTAATGATTTCATTATTCCCTGTGAATATATATGTATGTGTATATCTAGCCCTTATTATCTACTCATCTACCATGGACACCTAGGTCGATTACATATCCTGGCTATGATGCTAAGCTTAGAACAGTCAATACTAAAGTTTGAATGGAATTTTAAAAACCTAAATATACAAAACCATACTGATAAGTAAAAAATAGGAGGTATCTTAGTACCTAACCTGTCACTATACTATACAGCAATAGTTCTCAAAACAGCATGGTACTGGATTAAGGACTCTGACAAACGGATTAGAATCATGCATCCAAAGACAAATCCCAAAATCTATGGTTAAATAATTTTATCAAAAGGTCTTGGTACATAAATTGGAGTAAAGATGTCCGTTTTAACAAATAGTGCTGGGAAAAGCGAATAACCTCATGTAAAATGTGAAACCGGATCCATATATTATACCTTTATGAAAATGAACTCAATGTGGATCAAAGACTTTGAAATTAGACCCCAATCCATAAAATGAATTCAGGAAAATATAGGTAGTATATTCCAAAATTTGGATCTTGATAGGTGTTTTCAATAACATTTTTCCATTGATAAAGGCAAAATTTTGAAACAAAATTAAGCAAATGGTATTGTGTCAAACTAAGGAGCTTCTGCATGGCAAAGGAAACATGGAATAAAGCTTAGAGATACTCAACACATCAGATAAAGGATTGATAGCAAAAATATACAAAGTTCTTATGAACATCACAGAAAAATAATTAAAATGAGGAGGAGAGGGGGCAGATGGCTGATAGATAATATAGTAAGTGGGACACTTACCTTGCTTGTAGTCATCTGGGTTCCAACCATGGCACCCCATATAATTCCCCAAGCCTTCCGGGAATGATTCTGAGCTCAAATACTATGAGTATGCTGGGTATGACCAGGTCTCGCCCCCAAACAAAACAACTTAAAAACCTATCACAAATGAAGAGATTCCCACCAGCAGTGAAAGACGGTTCCTTTCTCGCCACATCCACGCCAACACCAGTTGCTTTTGAATGCCGACTGGTTCCGCCCTTCTAGAAAACAGTATGGATGATTCCCAAAAAATTAGAATTCGATTTCTTCTTTGAGAAAGTATCTGTTCATTTCATCGCCCCATTTTTTGATGGGGTTGGATGTTTACTTCTTGTGGAGTTCAACCATTTCTTTGTATATCTTTGATATCAACCCCTTGTCGGATGTGTATTCGGCAAATATCATTTCCCATTCTGTAGACTGTCTTTGTATTTTGTTCACTATTTATTTTCAGGTGCAGAAGCTTCTTAGTTTAAGATAGTCCCATTTGTCTATCTCTATTTTCACTTGCTTGGCCAGTGGTGTGACATCTTTAAAGAAGATACCATTAGCTTCAATGTCATGGAGGGTTTTGCCAAATTTTTCTTCAATGTACCTTATTGAATCCGGTCTGATGAATGCTGACTGGTTCAGCCATTTTGGAAAACAGTATGGACGATTCTCAAAAAATTAGAAATTGCTCTCCCATTTGACCCAGCAATACCACTCCTGGGAATATATCCCAGAGAGGCAAAAAAGTATAGTCGAAGTGACATCTGCACTTGTTTGTTCATTGCAGCACTGTTCACAATAGCCAAAATCTGGAAAAAAACTGAGTGCCCGAGAACAGATGACTGGTTAAAGAAACTTTGCACATCTACACAATGGAGTGCTATGCAACTATTAGAAAAGATGAAGTCATGAAACATACATACAAGTGGTACTACATGGAAAGTATCATGCTAAGTGAAATGAGTCAGAAAGAGAGGGACAGACATAGAAAGATTGCATTAATCTAGGGAATATAAAGTAACAAAATAGGAGACTAACACCCAAGAATAGTTGAAATAAGTTCCAGGAGGTTCACTCCATGGCTTGAAGGCCAGCCACACATGCTAGGGGAAAAGGCAGCTCAGGATAGAGAAGGGAGCACCAAATAAAGGGTGTTGGGAGTATCCTCCCAAGATGGGAGATGCATGCTGAAAGTAGACTATAGACCAAACATGATTGCCACTCAATGCCTCTTTTGCAAACAACAGCACCCAAAAGGAGAGAGAGAATAAAAGGGAATTCCCTGTCACAGAGGCGGGGTGGGTTGGGGGCGGACGGGGGGATTGGAGGTATACTGGGATCATTGGTGGTGGAGAATGGGCACTGGTAATGGGATGGGTACTTGATCATTGTATAACTGAAACCCAAGCACAAAATCTTGTAAGTCTACAACTGTACCTCATGGTGTTTCACTAATAAAATTTTTAAAAAAAGGATTAATGGAGAAAAGGGAGGAGTAATGTAGGAACAGATTAAATATACTCCTGAGTATCTATGCAGAAATGTTAACAGTGAGGAACAACTATTTTCAGCTTTCTTCTGTCTAGTCCTAACTTCAGAAACGTATTGTAGCCAAAACTCCTCAACCACACAAAACCTTTATAAGTGATCAGGGTGAGGAGGAAAGGGTGTGGAGTGTGAGCAGGTTTAAGCATTTAATGACCCTGCAGGAAGGAATCTCCCTAATTAATCAACAAAGGCTTGCCATTGAATATATCCATTCAGGGTTTCACACAACTCATTTTGTTTGCTATTATGTATAACTATAACTGTACTTGTATGTATACTCATATGTATACATATTGTTATGTATACAGAGATTTACATAGCTCATTGTTTGCATTATTTATATTATAAGAATCATTGCATCTCTCTTGGATGTTTAAAGACCATGTAAGGAATCAAGTTCACTGGGAATTGTTGGTAGGATGAAACAGGTAGTGATAAATAGATCTATTAAATAAGGCAACGTTCCTCCTCAAGTTTTAATCTATGTGAATGTACATAGTGTGGATGATGAGTGAGTAGGTCTTTTCATCTCTCTTAATATGAGCAAGTATTCATTTACTCTAGTCTTCATACATCCTCCTTATTTCCATTTTCTTTTGACTCAGATTGTATCTATGTTCCCAGGAGCAAAGGGAATTAATGATTACTACCAGGTTAGCCAAGTCACCAAGAAGCCTCCTGTTTGGTTAATGATTTTCCAGAAGCTTAAAATAGCATTGTCTGTGTGTTGAGGGCTGACAATGATTTAAAAAATAGCCATTTATTAAATCTTTGAGTAATCTTGAACAACACCATTGTTTCCTGTAAAATGTTAACTAGGCTCCATGTTTGATCTGTGTTTTATTTTCCCTTCTCCTTTGTCAGTTGAGTGCTTGTCATCACTAGCTTAATTGGCCTATGGTACCTTCATTTATATAGGCCACTCTTCACAAAAGGGAGACTTTTAGATTCTCCCTTTCCTATGGTTCTTTTATTAATATTTATACGTGTATTCCCTTATTCAATTCATCAGCTAGTTCTTAATTATGACTCTGGATAGGCACTGGCAAGGATCCAGGTGGAAAAAGGCATGCTACCTGGGACTAAGGCATTCAAAGGAAAAAAATATGAGCAGGCTGATAATTCATGAGGCAGTACAATAGTGTAGCAATGATATGTGAAAATTGCTATTGTAGTATAGCAGAGGGATGCTCTCTGTAGTTGCTAGCAGTTCCGAAGAGGATCTTAGGGTTTGACCCCTGTCAACAAAAACACAATATCTAAAAATTTGGAATAGTGTTGTGAGTGATGGTTACAGATGGTGTGAGAATATGACCTTTAAGAACTGCAGTTATACTTTCATGAATCATGTACCTTAGTATACGAGTCACAGAAGTGTTGCAAATTAGTGTTTTTTTGACACAGAGGTCACTGGAAAAATCTATGTAACCAAGACATTCCTTTCCCTATTTCACTTTTATTCAAGAAATACCCCATTTACCCTCGCACCTTTGTTGGAGGGGTGTTGACACTGAGATCGGATTGGCCTTGGAAAATTATGTACCTGAAACTCTGCTATGGATACTATATTGCCTAAATAAAAAATATAATAAAGATATCTGAGGTATACTATATCAATTTATACACACTTCAGCAGTTTGATTGCATTTACTACAATCTCGGTAATTTTAGGTTTTATCCGTGCTACTGCTACTTCCTTTGTTCTTCCTTTTTAGTCCATTTTCTTGTTGTTGTTCTTGTTTTTTATCTGGATATAAAGTTCATTTATGCTAAAAATGGGCTGGAGCGATAGCACAGCGGTAGGGCGTTTGCCTTGCACGCAGCCAACATGGCCGACCCGAGTTCGATTCCTCCGCCCCTCTCGGAGAGCCCGGCAAGCTACCGAGGGTATCTCGCCCGCACGGCAGAGCCTGGCAAGCTCCCCGTGACGTATTCGATATGCCAAACACAGTAACAACAAAGTCTCCAATGGAGACGTTACTGGGCCCGCTCGAGCAAATCTATGAACAATGGGAGGGCCTTTACTTTTTTACTTTACTTATGCTAAAATACTTTTTCAACTTTTAAGTCTATATAATTTCCTGAGTATAGTTTTAATTATATCCTTTATTTTTGATTTGAGGCATTTTCATTTAAGTTACAAAATTTATAACTTCATTTTTTGCTGTTCAATTTGGTGTTTATCAGAATGTTCCATAATGTCTAAGTATGAAAATTCTGAGCTTATCTTTGAGTCATTAATTTTTACTTTTATTGAATAGTCAGAGTATTTGAACTCTATCATCTTGAAATTTAAGAATATAATTTGGTTTTACCTATACCCATATGTGATGGCTTCTTATTAATATTTAGATAATATTATGCTATTGTTGATAGGACAAATATATATTGAGCTTGTAAATTATATTTTTCTTTTTCATTTTTAGAAGTGCCAGAAATGAACCCAGGTCTTTACATATGGAAGTCAAATGACCCATGTCCTAGGAACAAGAACTAAATATTTTTCAATTCCTCTATGAGTGAGGGTGTGCATGTGCATGTGTGTGAGTGTGTGTGTGTGTATGTGTGTGTGTGTGTGTGTGTTTGTGCTAGTGGGGATAGAATACAGGGCACCATTCATGAAAAGCAAATGCTCTCCTGCTAAACTACATCCTTTACGCCTTCATTATAACTTGATATGGTCTCCTCCCACTTCTATTCCTATAAATTGATCCTGATTGCCTTTTTCAAAGTTTTTGTTGTCTTCCCAGAAGGTCTTCCTGGATAGATGTCGTTGTTATGTTGTTCACTGTGTAATGACTTAGTTTAATTTTATTAACTTTGTGTGTTAGAGCTTTTAATATTACAAAAATATTCTCTAATTTTATAGTTTAGGTCTCGGGGTTACCTTCTAATTGAGATTGCATATCACAAATCACAAATCACAAATCACAAATCATCCTGTTAATCGTCGATTGCCTCGAGCAGGCCCCAGTAACGTCTCCTTCATCCTAACCCTGAGATTATATTCAAGGCTCTTTAGGAGAATGAGACCCATCATTGTTACTGGTATTTGGCAAATTGGGTACGCCACAGGGAGTTTGCCAGACTCTGCCGTGTGGGCAGGCTACATTCGGTAGCCTGCCAGTTTGTCCAAAGTAGGAATGAGATAATAAGATGTTATAATAGGATGTCCCATCAACGGCCAAGACTCAGAGATTGTATATAACTGACCTTTTAAATTATGATTGCCTGATATAATCTGCACATTTTCTTTATATTCTTGAAATATGTTTTATTTAATATAGGTAATAAGAGCTGAATCTAATTAAATACTCATCCCGCCTAGCTGTTCTTTCTATATCAATACTTAAATGACAGTTTCTAGCGAGATGGGCATACAGCATTGTCTGTTCAATAGACGTGGACGACAGTAATGTGTGCTGATTTAAAGTCTTTCCTCCTAAAGTTATCTGTGTTCTATGTTTTCAATATCTTTATTCATGGATTGAAAGTATACTCAGGTTGCAACCAAAACTCAAAAGGATTCAACCATAGACTTTGAGGCTTTAATGGAAGGTAAGATGTAAGGATGGAAAGAGGCTAAGGCTTGTATAAAAAATCTTTAATCAGAATACTCAATTTGATTGTGACATAGAAAACATATTGGATTTTTCATATTTACTCCACCTTAATATGAAAATAAATTATAATTCTCCAAATTTCATCTTTGCATCAATTCTCAAGTATCTCATGTGTTTTTATTATTTTAATTTTTATTGAGGTTCTGAGATCTGCAGTATTGCTAATGATAGTTTTCTATGTACATAATTTCAATACTACACACATCACCTGCGTACCCAATTTCAAGGAATTCATCTTTTCATATTTATACAGATATTATATTCTCATCACTGGAGGCAATTGTAGTGAAAAGCTATATATCTTCTAAGAGAATCATCTACTTATAATAATTATTTGCTAGTGAACCATTGCCATTTCTATTGATTTAAAGTTTTAGTATGTATTAATTAGAAATTGAGGCTTTTGGTGATATAAGTAACTAATCTTTAGTTTATCATTATTTTGCTCCATGTAAGAAGTTTTAAGTTATCTGTAATTACATTTATGGATTTGTTATAAAATCTCTGTGTAGTAGAATCCATATTTTGTAAACATATATTGATAAATTTAAATTGATCTGTTATCTCCTTTCTAAGTCATTAATTTATCTACTTTCTTATTTCAATCAAAACCTTGAGAAGTATTTTACTTTTCTATTTCCAAATGTTGTGCAACTCCTCCCAACTTTACTCCATATATCCTGGGCTTTGTTGAGATTATTTGGGATTTTAACTCCTGGCTCTATACACTCAATTAGAAATGTCTTTTCTGTTTCAAAAAGTTCTCACGCAAAAGCCTTTTCTTACTTTATATTATCATTATCTTTATTCACTTAGACATAATTATAAATATGATATGATTCACTGTTGATGCTTTTTCTTGTACTATGTTGGTTGATGCTTTTTCTTGTACTTTGTTGAGGAGATTTTTGTTCTGACTTAATTAGCAAGAATACTTCTGTGAGTCATTTATTTTAAAAGTGCCATTTTAGTCCTTGAAAATCTTAAAATGTATTTTCTTTGGTCTTTTATAACTAAGACCTCTGCCAATATGCAATTCTTAGAGTTTCCCCTGGTAAAAAAAGTAAAAAAAGGCCCTCCCATTGATCATCGATTTGCTCGAGTGGGCCCAGTAACGTCTCCATTGGAGACTTTGTTGTTACTGTGTCTGGCATATCGAATACTCTCGGTAGCTTGCCGGGCTCTCCGAGAGGGGCGGAGGAATCGAACTCGGGTCGGCCATGTTGGCTGCGTGCAAGGCAAACGCCCTACCCGCTGTGCTATCGCTCCAGCCTGGTAAATTATATATATATATATATATATATGTATACATTATATGTATACATATGCATATGCAATATATAATTCTGATTTCTAGTATTACATATAACATGCCAGATATTATTGTTTTTTCTCCTTTAAGCTATACATACAAATAAAACCACAATTTTATCCGGAAGCTTTTTAAAGTGTTTTTAAACTTTGAAGTTCAGAATTTAATCATGGTAGTTTCAACTATGTTATTTTGTTTGGATCTCCGATAACTCTTGAAGTCTTAACACTCGTTAAGTGCTGCAAAGAACATAGGGGTACCCTTGTTATTTTTTAAATTTTTATTAGTGAGATACAATGAGGTACAAGTTGTAGACTTACAAATTTTGTGCTTGGGTTTCAATTATACAATGATCAAATATCCATCCCTCCACCAGTGCTCATTTCCTACCACCACGTATCCCAGTATCTCTCCCACTCCCATCCCCCCATCCCACCCTGCCTCTGTGGCAGGGCATTCCCCTCTGTTCTCTCTCTCCTTTTGGGTGTTGTGGTCTGAAAAAGAGGCATTGAGTGGCAATCATGTTCGGTCTATAGTCTATTTTCAGCATGCTTCTCCCATCCTGGGAGGATCCTCCCAACACCCTTTATCTGGTGCTCCCTTCTCTATCTGAGCTACCTTTCCCCCTAGCATGTGTGGTTGGCCTCAAAGCGACCCTTTTCTTTTTTCATTTCATTTTTGGATTCTTGAGGTATACTTCAAAATGTGGGGTTGCTGGGTGGAATGAAAGTTCAATTCCTAGATTTTTAATGAATGTCCATATTGTTGTCCAGAAAGGCTGAATCAGTGAACATTCCCACCAGCAGTAAACCAGAGTCTCTTTCTCTCTGCATCCATGCGGACAATGGTTGTTCTTGTTCTTTTTTATGTGTGCCAGTCTCTGTGGCATGACATGCTTTCTCATGGTTGGTCTAAGGTATCTTGAACATGTGTATTGCCATGATACTGATATTATACATATTAAAAGCTACATTTTACTCCTCATCTGGAAAGTATTCTTTTACTTTTGTTAGTTCTGTGCAGGAGGGCCAGGTTCAATACACAGGATGATGTGGTCCCTCAACCATGGTTCGGAGTTTCCCCCAAGCATGGAGACAGGACCATCCCCTGAGCACTGCTGAGTGTGGTTCAATTGCCCTCTCCAACAAATTATTGGCTATCTTCCCATAATAGCAACTTCGACTGAGGTAATTCACCTTTAATTATATCATTGTGGGCTATAATTTTAGGTAATTAATGTGAAAAATTCATAGCACACCTGAAGTTAAGGCTTGGGTAGTATTGCATCAACAGATAATGGTTGAAATAACATGAATTTTCTCTTCCAGAAGGAAATCAGTCAATTGCTTGACAAATGGCACTCTTTTTCTTTTTCTTTTTTTTTTTGGCCTTTTGTTTCTTTGGTTTTTTTAAAATTTTTATTAGTGAAACACCATGAGGTACAGTTGTAGACTTACAAATTTTTGTGCTTGGGTTTCAGTTATACAATGATTGAGTACCCATGCCTCCACAAGTGCCCATTCCCCACCTCCAATGCTCCCAGCATCTCACCCACCCTCTGCATCCCACCCCACCCCTGTGGCAGGGCATTCCCTTTTGTTCTTTCTCTTCTTTTGGGTGTTGTGGTTTGCAAAAGAGAGGCATTGAGTGGCAATCATGTTTGGTCTATAGTCTACTTTCAGCATGCATCTCTCATCCTGGGAGGATCCTCCCAACTCCCTTTACTTGGTGCTTCCTTCTCTATCTGAGCTGCCTTCTCCCCCAGCATGTGGGGCTGACCTCCAAGCCATGGAGTGAACCATGCAGAAAAGCTTTAATTTGATGTAGACCCATTTACTTACTTTTAATTATGTCACCTTTTCCATCCATTGAAAATTTCACTGGAATTGCATTTAATATGTATATTTCTTTTACTAGAATGGACATTTTGTAAAAATTACCTTTTTCTTTTTTTCTTTTTTTCACCAGGGAACAAAAAGAAAACCTTTCAGTTTTCTATGATATCACTAAACATATATGCAAAAGTATGCTAGACATCAGGTCACTTAATCACTTAATCACTTAACTTCCCGTTAGTCGTCGATTTGCTCGAGCGGGCGCCAGTAACGTCTCCATTTGTCCCTGTCGCGTGCTAGTGTAGCCCAATGGCATCTCTTCGCTCCGGGAACATGGAGGGCCTCAAACCGATCGTTCATGACCTTGACAAAGAAGTCTGACCATCTGGTAGGTGGGCGGCCACGTGGTCTCTTGACATCCTGTGGAATCCAATCAGTAACAGCTCTAGTCCAACGGTCGTCTTTAAATCTCATTACGTGACCAGCCCATCTGATTTTCGACACCTTGGCAAATGAGACAGCGTCCCTGATCCTTGATCGTCGACGGATGTCAGAACTCCGGATTCGTTCTCTCATTTGAGTGAAACGTGATATTCCAAGCATAGCTCTTTCTATTCTTCTTTGGGAGACCTGAATGGCGTTCTCATCTTGTTTGCGTAGGGCCCAGGTCTCTGAGGCATATGTTAATGCAGGAAGAACAGTGGAATCAAAGACATCAGGTCATCTTTAGGAATTGGAGTTAGTCTTGAAAATAAATCTATAAATGAATGCATTGCCCTTGTGGTGTAAGTAGATGGTGATTATGGAACTAAAAGGAGTGATGGGAGGGAGTGATGGGGTAATGAAGAGAAGGGAAAATGGAGGGAGAGAGCAGTGGGAGAGAAAAAGGGAGAGAAAACAAACTACGTAACAAATTTGTGCCAAGTTTTTGGAGGTCACTTTTCATAAATTTTCTGTTCCTCAAGAGAATTTTTTAATTGAATTACTGTGAGATACACAGTTACAAAGTTGTTCATGATTGGATTTCAGTCATACAATGTTCTAACACCTAACCAGGAGACTTTGAAATCACGAGTGGGCTATCTAAGAAAAGACTAACTGGAAAAAAAATCCTGTATTTGACATTTGGCCTTATGATGATTATCTGAATACTAAATTTGATTCTCTCTCTTTGATGCTCTCATTCTTTTTAACTTGTAAAATATGATAAGTGGAAGAGATGAGTCTGAGAGAATCTAATCAGTAGCATGAATTCTTTGCCTGATTTTCAACGTCCCATTTCCTGGAAAATATTTTAGTCTAAAGAATTCTTTTTTAGTTTAATAAAATGATTTTTTGTTTTTTTTTGGGGGGGGGCAGCCACACCTGAAGATTCTCAGGAGTTACTCCTGGCAGTGCTCTGGGAACCATATGGGATACTGGGGCTCAAACCCAGGTAGGCTGCATGAAAAACAAACAACTTACCTATTATACTATCACTCCTGTTCCACAGTTTATAGAATTCTTGATGTGTTCTGAGACACATGGAGTAAAAGAAAATACTAAGGGTCATAGGTAAAAATATATATCTTAAACATTGATTCAAAGGGGATTTGACTGCTCTTTTGTGTTGGTGGGGCTAACTAAACCAGTTCTTAGGAAATAAAGTGGTAGAAAGAAAACACTATTTATTGCTACCATCACTGAATATGTCACTAGGGATTACTGTTGTACTTATGGCTAAAAGGCAATTGAAATTCCAAGAGAAAAGAGTATTTTGCAGCTATCACAGAAAAAAAAAACAATCTATGGTAATTCTCACCATGCCGTGTATAATAATAATGAGTGTTGAAACAGGCTAACTGGAGCCTGATTTTGAAGTGCATTATAAAATAAAGAAAAATGGTTGCATGCAAGAAATAAGCCCGTTAGTTAACCCTGTGGCATAAGCCTCTCACCATTAGAAGTCAAGTTTCACTGGCAGCCACAAAGATTTCTTTGGATTTCACATTCTGTTCCAAGGAGTCTGTTTCTGTCTCAAGGAGTCTGTGTTTTCTACCAACAGATCCTGTCATATCAATTTGGAATACAGGCTCTGATGAGAACCTGTGTTACCATGTAACTGGGGAATTATTAATTAGAGGTTATATTTTAAGTTATATGCACTGGCATAGTTATTAGGAGAGAAATAATTTCGTTTAATGAGAGGCCTTAAGGGAATCTATCTGACCATGGAAATGTAGCAGAGATTGATTAGAAAATTCAGTAAGTTTCCAAAATATACAGAAATGAAACCTGAACCATGCTATCAACACACCCTCTCATTCATCTGTAGGAGTGAAAGATCAAGTCATGGTAGAAAATTAACAAAAATTAGACTTGGTAACCATGAAATTATTATGGTATTTACCTTAATAAACTGGTTTTATTGCCAATAGTTGAAAGAATTAAAAGCCTATTTATTTTAAAACATTTGGGTTAAGCCAATGATTTTTTTTCAGTTTTTAATGAGAAAGGGATGTCTGGATATTAAGTTCTTATTCTTCTGGATGTTTCTATTCCACAATTAAAGTGTGATAAGGTCTCTCTTGTAATATGTATTTTGGAGGTTAGAAGACAGACCTACACTTAAATGTAGGTTTCAAATATTTTCATGAAGAACCAAATCTCAGTTTACAACTGCGTTTTGGAATGACATATACCTGGCTCGCTCATTTGGGGGCACACATAATTATTAAGATGAAACTAATTTGTCATTCTACAAGTGCTGCCCTAATTGCTCATAGAACAGTGTTTCTCAGTGATATATGCTTAATATTAATGACTTGAGGTCAACATTTGAAAGGGTAAAACGTATTGTGCTATTTCTTGGGAGCAGAAAAAGATGAATAATTCACCAATATTTGATTGTTCTCTTAAAGTCTATTTTTTTTCTAATAATGATGCGGATGTTACAGTGTAAAAGTCATGAATTTCTGTCCTAGAGAATGGATAATGTGTTCGTATTTGAGGAGAAAGCAAGCAGAGTTGGCATAAATATGTCTGTCTTGTTAATGGAAAAAAGTCTCATGGGAGTGCTTCATTCCAATTCAAGTTTCCAGATGCAGACTTTTGGAGAGAAGGAGCCTCTTTGCTTCTCTGCAATGTGCACTGGTGTTTTGCTTATGGCAAGCACTCTGTAAATATCTGCTGAGTGTTGGTTTAGCCCACTACTTGTTGGCTGTATACTCGGCTTGGTACTGAATTTGATATTTTAGTTGCATTATCTCATTTAATCTTATGCATTTGTTTCACTCCCATTTATCAGATGAGAAATTTAGGACACAATTTACCTTGCCTGATGCCACATAACTGGGCTGTGGGAGAGAATTTTTTTTTATCTATTCCAAAGTCTGTGATCACTGGGGCATACTTCTCAGATGAATATATGGATGGATGGATTCGTATTACTGTACTACTTTGAAGTTGCTTTACTGTCATAGCCTGGAACCTATATCCACATACTCACGTTTCATATAAGTTAATATCAGAATGAAACAAATAAACAGAAAAATCTATCTCCTGAAAGCCTACCTTGGGAAATATTCTTCAGTTTTCACGTGTATATGTGGAGAGGGTCTTTAGTGGGCATTGTGTGGAGGTGGGAATATGAAAGGGTTAGGAGAACTGTGTTTTGAAGAACCTGTATTAAAAATCTTTCCCTTTACTGCAACGTTCAGAAATTGATACATTTTTAGAGATTTAGCTTTCAGCTAACCTCCTGATTTTTTTTTGTGGAGAATGATAATGCACTTCAACTGCTTGTGAAATGAAGCATTAGGATGTTTAGAAGGAGTCTTGGTTCATGGTTAAAATACATTCTGATACTTTTTGGAGAGGGGCCATAGACTGAATCTATTAACTTACTGAGCTCTTGACTGACACTGGCTTCAATAATTTGACTACTTGAGAGGATTTTAACCAGAGAATATCCCCTTTATCAAGCATATTATTTATTTTTATAAAATAGCCATAAATTACACAGTAGCAAAGATATTTATGATTGAGTTTATTTTTCCAACACCAATCCCATCACCAGTGCCCACTACCCTCCATGAGTGTCTCCAGTTTTCCTCCTGCCCCCCAGCCTGCCCATGTGACAGGTACTTTCCCCCTCCCCCATTGTCCTTTTGTTGTGTTCCCTAACTTTTCCCCCCTCCTAACCCATTATCAAGCTTTATACTGAACACTAGTTCTCCTGCTCTTCATTTTTATGCCCACGGGGTCATTTCATATTCCCTTACAAAGTACCCCACATATAAGAGATCATTCTGAGTCTGTTCCTCTCTCTTTGCCTAATTTTATTCAACATGGTACTCTGCAGATCCATCTACTTTGCAGGAAATTTATCTTTTGTACAGCTGAGTAGTATTCCACTGTGTATATGTACCATCGTTTCTATATCCAGTCATCTGTCCGAGGGCATTTGGGTTGTTTACATATTTCAGCTTATTGTATATAGAGCTGCAAGAACATAGGAGTGCACATGTCTTTTCTGCACTGTCAAGTATCTTTTTCTATCAACCAGATATATTTGCGTGCTGTTCTGCATATTTCAAGTAAATTGCACTCCCACCCTCCTGCCACAAAGTTGATTAGATGATTGAGTAAATGGGTAGCTATTTAGCTTGAACATTTCAGCCATAATAATTATATATTCAATAGGAAAAAATTATGGAAGCATTCATAAGCTCTCGGATCAACTTTTGATATAGCCTCAAATTGTGTTGCCATTTCCTCCCCGGTGGCCTCAGGGACCTTTGTGATTTCTCAAGCTCACTTGTCTTCTGCATCAAATCTCCATGATCAAATATATATATATATATATATTTTCATTCATTCATTCATTCATGAATATATATGAGAAATATATATATTAATATATAGATATGAAATTTATATATGAATATATATATGAAATTATGGTCTTTCTTGCTTTTCACCTTCACTATCATTATAATGGTCTACACTCCACTTGACAATCACAACAGCCTTCTACTGAGTTTATTTATTCACGCTCTAGATATTCTTAAGTCCTTACCCACAATGAAGATTGAGCTTCTGAAAGTGAAAATTGGGAGTTGTTCTCTACTTAATGTACTCAAAGACCTCATTATTTTTTGTGGAATAAAGTTAAAGCTCCTTCATTTAGCATCACAATCATCTCCAATTTTTTAGGGGGCAGACAAACCCAGCAGTGCTCAGAAATTACTCCTAACTCTATGCTTGGAATCATTCTTGGCAGTGCTATGGGATTTCAGGGATCGAATCTGGGTCAGCCATGTGCAAGGCAAATGTCCTACCCACTGTAATATGATTCTGGCCCCTAAGATTGCATCTAGCTCATTTATGAAGTTGTATTTGTTGCTACTGCTCCTTCCATAATCTATACTCTAGCAGTACATCGTGTATCTAATTATAGCAAAATAAAATGGAGCAATTAGTTTGAATCATGCAACCCACCAGAGTTTGAATCCTGGTATTGTTATTTACCTGATGTGTAAGCACAGCGGGTAGGGCATTTGCCTTGCACGCAGCTGACCCAGGTTTGATTCCTCTGTCCCTTTTGTAGAGCCCAGCAAGCTACCGAGAGTATCCTGCCTACGCAGCAGAGCCTGGAAAGCTTCCCATGACATATTCAATATGCCCAAAACAGTAACAACAAGTCTCTGGATGTGAGGGCGATCTGGCTGCGACATCTGTCACCCCATTGATCGCCAGGGTTGATTCGGCTGATCTGGCTGGCTAGGCGGGTGTCCCCTTCCTCCCTCACCGCTCGCTCCATGTGCGTCCCTCCCAAAGCTGCACGCTCGGTCGAAGAGGACGGCCTTCCCCGATAGAGACCGACGGGTCTTCGGTCGAGGGTATACGAGTAGCTGCGCTCCCCTGCTAGAACCTCCAAACAAGCTCAAGGTCCAAAACAGTAACAACAAGTCTCACAATAGCAATGTTACTGGTGCCCGCTCGAGCAAATCGATGAACAATGAGAGGACAGTGCTACAGTGACAGTAACTTTTGGTGAGTTCACTAGCACCCTTGGGACTCCCTATTCTTATCTGTAACAGTGGGGAGAGTGATGTATTCCTCAAAATTTGCTGGCAAGATTAAATGAGATAATGTATGCACATAACAAATGATAAGTCTATTTCAGTGTGATCACAATCTGCCTCAAGTTATAAGTGTTGTTGACATTCTTATTCCATCTATGTTGTCATTGCTACAGCAGACACTGTTGTATCTTGCATGGCTCGATCTCACATAGCACTTAGTGCAGTGTCTTACACATAATAATAATAATTAAAAAGCATGTTGAATTAACTTGAAATAAAACTACAGCTTGATCATTCAATATCTGAGTTTTGTCAACAACTTTTCTGAATAATTGAACATGAATAACCCATTGGAGCATTCATGTGTATCTACAAATATCAATATTTTTGCTCATTAACCCAAATACAATACAATTGATGACTTCTATGAGCACCATACGCTAACAATCTGAACTAATCTGCCACTCTCTAGTTGTTTGTTTATAAAAATCTCCTTTTATCACATACTCTGGTCCTAATAACAGTTTTCTGAGATCTAGGGGTTTTGAACTTACAAGGTGGAGCTACTCTCTAAAACTGTAGCTGACAGGAATGAATGCTACTGTTTTCTCTTCCAGTACAACTGGTTAATTGCTCTCAGCAGGTGTGCCTACATTTATGTAATAAACCCATCCCTGCATAAGCTGAAAATATTAATAGGTTTGTCCATAATTGAACTTCAGAGAGCCTGTTGTGAATATTTTTGCCAAGTTAATGAATTTTTAAAAGCTAATTTATATATTTTGGGTGGGCAGTTTGGGGTTATCCATTCTATATTTGCTTCTCCTGAAGTAGGACATCATTTCCATGAAACTTCATAAAACATTTCATTTTATGTTTTGAGTGGCCTCAGCCACTGATCAGCCACATTGATCATATCAGAGACAAACAGGTGTGGCTTGTTAGGTGGAACCTGGGAACATAGATCAAAGAGGAGAAAGCCTGTGTTGGCGGCTCAGTTCTGTGCAGGGCTCACACAAATATTTGTCTGATGGATGTTTTGAGATTGTAGGGGTCTTACTACAAAGTGATGCCCGAGTCAATATAAGGTGAATCTTGCAATAGGAAATAGACCACCATCATGTGCTGCTGTTTAACAGGTGTAAACAAAAATGATAAAATCCTGTCTTTGTTTTATTTTATTTTTTTTTTAATTTTTATTAATGAGACATCATGAGGTACAGTTTTCATTTTTCATTTCATCATCCTGTTAATCGTCGATTGCCTCGAGCAGGCCCCAGTAACGTCTCTTTCATCCTAGCCCTGAGATTATATTCAGGGCTCTTTAGGAGAATGAGACCCATCATTGTTACTGGTATTTGGCATATTTGGTAGGCCACGGGGAGTTTGCCAGACTCTGCCCTGTGGGCAGGCTACATTGGACAGCCTGCAAGTTTGTCCAAAGTAGGAATGAGATAATAAGATGTCATTAAAAAAAAGTTCTGATAAGATGTCGCACGGCTGCGAATGCGGCCGCGCGGTTCGGGGATCTGGATTTTATAGTCTCTGAGTCTTGGCCGCTGATGGGATTACACGGCGCCAGGGGGCCAGGTGGTGGGTGTGACCCCCGCCTACTGGAATTTGGAGGATCTGGGTGGAAGATCCCGGACGAGAGCAGTGCAGTCTCTGCCCCCGCGCCTCGGTGTTCCTTCCCGGAGTCCCTTGGAGGGGAGCGGGTTGAGCTTTCCTCCCCGCCCCAGCCAGGGCTACGGCAGCCGGAGACCTCCAGGACCAGCCACCACCATGCTGAGAGGTACAGTTATAGACTTAAAAATTTTTGTGCTTGGGTTTCAATTACACAATGATCCCATCCCTCAACCAGTGCCCATTTCCCAGCATTACGGGTCCCAGTATCCCTCCCACCCCCCATCCCCCCCATCTCACCCTGCCTCTGTGGAAGGGCATTCCCTTTTGTTCTCTCTCTCCTTTTGGGTGTTGTGGTTTGCAAAAGAGGCAATGAGTTGCAATCATGTTCGGTCTATAGTCTATTTTCAGCATGCTTCTCCCATCCTGGGAGGATCCTCCCAACACCCTTTATTTGGTGCTCCCTTCTCTATCTGAGCTGCCCTTTCCCCCTAGCATGTGTGGCTGGCCTCTAAGCCATGGAGCAAAATTCCTGGTATTAATCTCAGCCATTCTTGGGTGTTAGTCTCCCATTTTGTTACTTTATGTTCCCCAGATGAATGCAATCTTTCTATGTCTATCCCTCTCTTTCTGACTCATTTCGCTTAGCATGATACTTTCCATGTAGTAGCACTTGTATGTAAATTTCATGACTTCATCTTTTCTAACAGCTACATAGTACTCCCTTGTGTAAATGTACCAAAGTTTCTTTAACCAGTCATCTGTTCTCGGGCACTCAGTTTTTTTTCCAGATTCTGGCTATTGTAAAGAGTGCTGCAATGAACAAACAAGTGCAGATGTCACTTCGGCTATACTTTTCTGCCTCTCTGGGATATATTCCCAGGAGTGGTATTGCTGGGTCAAATGGGAGCTCAATTTCTAATTTTTTGAGAATCGTCCATACTGTTTTCCAAAAGGGCTGAACCAGTCGGCATTCCCCCCAGCAGTGAAGGGGGGAATCCTTCCTCCTTCCTCCTTCCTCCTTCCTCCTTCCTCCTTCCTCCGTCCTCCTTCCTCCTTCCTCCTTCTCCTTCTCCTTCTCCTTCTCCTTCTTCTTCTTCTTCTTCTTTCTATCTTCCATAATATTTCTCTATCTTCCATAATATTTTTTACTCTAATTTCTCTTGGATTAAAACTGGTTCTTAGAGACAAATTAATAAAGAATGTTGGATGCTTGCTAAACTTTGAAACCTGATTATGAATCCTTTCTCCATACTATGAAGACAATAGAGAAGGAAGTGATTTGCTCCCTTTTTTTGTTGGGGGGTAGTCTCCCAAGCAAAGGTCAGGAGACAAAGAGGCCCTTCCTAGCAATTCTTAGCCAACGAGGCAGGGAATTTAATGTGCAGGGGGCCATATGATGCTGAATCCACATGCAAGAAAAAGTGCATTAACCTCTGTACTATCACTGTGACCCACCAGGCTTACTATCTTAAGTCACAATTAGGGTAAATGAAAAACTTCAAATAATTGAAGTTACGGTATTTGTGGCTATCCATATTAAAACACAATATTTTTGATTTCTACATCAGTGCTAATATTTTTCCCTCTTTTTGGGGGTTTATAGCCTACAGAGAAAATCTAATCCCTGTCATATCCTTTGCCATATGCTTTATGCTCTGTTACGGACTGAATATTTGCCTCCCATAATTCACATGTTAAAATGTTTAGCCTCAATGTGATGTTACTGGGAAATAGAATCTTCGAGCAGCAATAAGGTCATGAGCATGAGACTCCCAAGTAATATGATTGCCCTTTGTGAAGAGGGACACCAGAAGTTTGATCTGTCACTGTCATGTGAAGTTAAAATGGAAAAGTGACCACCTGAAAGCTGCAAAGTAGATTCTCAGCAGATAATATGATCTGCTAGCACATTGGTCTTACATAACAGCTTCTAGAATTATAGAAACTAAGTGTTGTTCAAACCACTCAGTTATTTGTTATGGAACCTTGGTTAGATTAAGGCATACTAAAAGATATTTTACTGGGGGGGCGGGGAATTTATCTGTACGTATACTCTTCCTATTTTTTTCTGTATATTGCTTCACCTGTTGGATAACTCACATTCTCCCTATAAGGATGGACGTAAGGTGTTGGAGAGAGCATTCTATGGCCTGAACTTGACTTTCTGACATGGATACGAGGAAAATGGGTAGTCTGATCTCGATACCATTTGTTTAGTTTTGAAGAAGCCTGAAATGAGGGGAAAGTGTGACAAGAGATCAACCCTTGAACATCCATAGACTGACTTGTTTGTCCTAAGAACATGCCCTCTGACAATGCTGTCATCTTCTGGCCTGACTCTAGATAGTTGCCTATTTCTACAGTTCCCCTACTCAAGTCTATGTAGATGATTCTGGAGTCTAAGGGCCCTTACGTGCTCTGAAGATCAGATTCCGGGTTTTTATGGGGGACTGAGATTTATACAAATTTTGTATCATAGGTAGGGACAGGAGAGATAGTATAGTGGGTAGGGTACTTGCCTTACACGTGGCCAATCCTGGTTCTATCCTCAGCAGTCCATATGGTCCCCATGCACCATGAGGAATAATTCCTGAGTGCAGATTTAGAAGTAACGCCAAAGCATTACCAGGTATGGCCAAAATCTGTAACAAAATGAATAAGGAGCCAGAGAGATCATATATAAGGTGAGGTGTTTGCCTTGCATATGACAGACCTGGCTGGAGCGATAGCACAGCAGGTAGGGCGTTCGCCTTACAAGCAGCCAAGATGGCCGACCCGAGTTCAATTCCTCCGCCCCTCTCGGAGAGCCCCGCAAGCTGCCGAGAGTATTCGATATGCCAGACACAGTAACAACAAAGTCTCCAATGGAGACGTTACTGGGCCCGCTCGAGCAAATCGACGATCAACGGGAGGGCCTTTACCTTTACCTTTACCTATGACAGACCTGGGTTCAAGCTCTGGCACCTCATATAATCCTCTGAACACTGCTGGCAGTAATTCCTGGGTACAGAGTCATAAGTAATCTCTGAACCAAGCCAGGTGTGGCCCCAAAACAAAAAAAATAATTTGTAATAATATAAGAATGTTGGAAATCAGTATGATTGCTGACTTAGATAAGAAGGTAAATAACACCCATTTATATTGTTCTAAAAAGTTTTTCAGAAAAAATAAGAACACATTCTTATTTCCCAATGACCTCATTTGCTCTATACATCTCCCTGCTCTGGAAGGCAGCCTCTAAGGGTTTGAAGAATGTGATTTCAGATCTGCTCACATTCCAGTTTAGCATTCCGAGACCTTTCAACTGTTCATTATATACTGGCTATCCATCACCATCTGTGTTTACTGCCTCCAGACGTGTTCGTTTGAGAGGCGGCTGCCCAGAAAGGCATCCAGTGATTCAGTTGTGTAGGGGAAGCTTGAGTTAGTGCATCTTTTGTTCTGGTCACTGTGTTTTGGGAGATGCATTCCAAAATCAGCTTAGACCTTGTCCCTGCACACCGAGATGACTCACCTCCCTGTCATCCCCTCACATGCTGCTGCTGACCCTCCTCTCCCTCTGCCATCTGTATGTATTTGGTTTTTCGTTCTTAATGAGACCATAGGCTCAACATTCCTGCTTGGTGAGATATTTGAACAGCCTAATTGCATAGCTGGGGAGTTTCTGCTTCCTGTTATCTTTGACTTGTGCGGGCTGTTCCTACCCTCCTTTCTCGAGGTGCAAGCCATTGGACTGAGCTGCTTGGCTCCCCCAGCCAGTAGTGTTTGGAACAGTTTGAGCACCATCTGGTCAAACTATCACACCCCTACCATTCTATATATTAATAATAGCTCAAAATCCATACTTATGAAACTTCTACTATGCTCCTGTCTGTACCGGAAACAGTATTTTATCAGTCCACTTTGGCCACAACCTAGTAATTCAGTTTCATTATTTTCCAAGTTTCAGATGAGGAAACGGAGGATCAGAGAGACTGGATACTTTAGTTCAAAGTCACGCTAGTTACTGGTGGAGCCAATCCTTTAGCCCCTTGGCTTTGCTCCTGACACCATGCTGGTCACCATATATACTCAACCGTCTGCACTTTCTGATTAGTGGGTCTTCCCAAATCCCAATGTCTATCATAGATAAGATACATTTGTCCAAGCAGAAGGGGAAAAAAAACAACACAATCTAAGGTAGGAACGTGTCTGATGCATTTGAGACAAGCAGAATTCAGGCTATGGCTAGAACCCAGTGAGCAAAGGGGAGGGAGGAAGATGGTCAGGAAGAAGAACTGGAGTGATAGAGGGTCTGGACATTCGCCTTGCACTCGCCAACCCAGGTTCTATCCCTGGCACGCCCTATGGTCTGCTGAGTCCCACCAGAAGTGATCTCTGCATGCAGAGCCAGGACGAAGCCCTGAGTAGCACCGGGAGTAGCACCCAAACCAGGAGAAAAAGATGTTCAAGGAGATAAATGAGATCAATGAAACCTGAATTATGTAGACATTGGTAAGGATTTCAACATACTCTGGGTGAAGTGAGAAATTTTGAGAGGCTTCAGGCAGAGGAATGGCATGCCTTAAATTATATATATATATATATATATATATATATTTACAAATCTTGTTCACTATCTTAACAGATGATAGAGCAAAGTCCTAGGAAGTCCCTTGGAAACAACGTGGCATGGAGAAAGGGCCACAGAGGGTTACATTTTCTCACAGCTAAACTCATTGGGATACGTTACAGGACATTTAGAGTGGAAATGTGACTTCATTCCTATCTGCTGGAGATGACAGTTGGGTCTAGTTTTTCATTGTAATATTTAAAAATATGATTTGAAGTTATTGATAGTCAGGTTTTATTTATTTATTTATTTATTTATTGCTTACACCCGGCAATGCACAGGGGTTACTCCTGGCTCTTCTTCACTCAGGAATCACTCCTAGCGGTGCTCGGGAGACCATATGGGATGCTGGGAATGGAACCCGGGTCGGCTGCATGCAAGGCAAATGCCCTACCCGCTGTGCTATCGCTCCAGCCCTAATAGTTGAGTTTTAGACATACAATGTGCAGCACCGCAATCACACCACCAGAGTCAACTTCCCTTCACTAGTGTTCTAAAATCCCCTCTCCCAAACGCTGACTTCCATCCCACCCTGCCTCCTTTTCAGAGTTATATGAAGGTTGTAGTTTCAGTCTTGTGTTTTCTGTGTTGCTGGCTCTGTCGTTCGGATATAAAGTCATACTCCTCCTCGACATTACCCATATATCTGAGGTCCCCGGCCCTGTTCCCTGGTGACTTTCCTTTCTCCTCTTCCTTCTCCCCCATCCCTTGATTTCTTTCCCTAAAACTATTTTGTCAGCCACCAGATTAGCGTTAGTTTACAAAGGATTTAAGCAAAGTTCCCCGATCTGAAAATCTTTCCCCCCTCTGCCACTAGATGGCGCGCGTGAGTACTTGTTCTCTCAAGAGTATTTACTCCCGCAGATTGGACGCTAGATGGCGCTCAGGCCATTTCTCCTTCAGTCTCGGGAGCATCTCCTGTGTATCAAGATCTCTGAGAAATTCCTCAATATTCAGTGGTAAAACAATCAGTTCTATGATGATTACATTCTGCATAGCGAAGAATCACACGTAGCTAATGTTGCAAATCTGAGTCAAATTTCGGATTCAACTTGAATCCCGGAGGAGCTATAGTTAACGTTATTATAGATGAGGAGACACTAGTCTCCTTCTGCATTTGGCCACTGATATGGGAGATCCAGGAAGACGCTGCCCTGGGTTGTATTTGCTCCTGCTTTGGGTCAGCAGGGTGATCATAGGTTAGCAACCTGCTTCTGCACAGTTAAAAATACTGATGAAGATCCTCCCAACACCAGCAAACTGTACCACGATTCCCTCCCTTCAGTTTGCATTCCTTGTATTTTGCTGGGCTGGCCATTCCTTTATTAAGACAGACATAGAAAGACTGCATTCATCTGGGGAATATAAAGTAACAAAATAGGAGACTAACGCCCGACAATAGTCGAGATAAGTTCACTCCATTGGCTTGGAGGCCAGCCACACGTGCTGGTGGAAGAGGCAGCTCAGATAGAGAAAGAAGCACCAAGTAAAGGGTGTTGGGAGGATCCACCCAGGATGGGAGATGCATGCTGAAAGTAGACTATAGACCAAACATGATGGCCACTCAATGCCTCTTTTGCAAACCACAGCACCCAAAAGGAGAGAGAGAACAAAAGGGGGTGCCCCACCATAGAGGCAGGGTGGGATAGGGTATAGGGTGTGGGAGGGATACTGGGATCCTCGGTGGTGGAGAATGGGCTGTGGTGGAGGGATGGGTACTTGATCAATGTATAACTGAAACTCAAGCACAAAAATTTGTAAGTCTATAACTGTACCTCATGGTGTTCCACTAATAAAATTTTTTAAAAAAGACATTTAGGGGCATGTGGCACCCTTTTCTCTCATGTTTGTTCTTTCTTTTATAGTTGAGATAAAAAAAAAACTTCAATTGGTCTTGCTATAAGCAGGTAGGTTAGAGACACATTCCCCCCCCCCCCCACCCACCCACCAGAGAAACAGAATTCCTGGAGAGTATTAACACCTTCTAGCCCTAAGGCTGTCAGGACCCACTTGTGGCTACAGCAACTAAAACCTGATATGACATTTACCTGAGGCTAGCCCAGACCAGAGAAGGTTGGGCCCACCCTCCGCAGAAACAAAGGTAACGAAAAGGAGTTTTCAAAGAAGACCATCCCAACTCTATCCTTGGTAACCACCCTAGCAATGGACTTTAGGTAGAAACTCCACCTGAAGCAAAACTTGAGAAAATCACCCTAAAAGCCAACTTGCACAAAGTGCACACATATCCTGTTTGAGCCCATGTGCTGCTTATGCCCATGTCACTGAACACATGTGGTGCCCGAGCACATGTGTCACCCACATCTCCCTTCTTGAGATGTGTACTGGATGTTAGGGCACAACTCTGGATCTCCGACCGCAAGCAAGGATCACGCAGGAATGCAATCAGCAAGCAGATAGTTTATTGAGCTGCTAGCCAGGGTCAAGCTGTCAGGCAAGACCCTGAGCTTCTTCAAAGGAGATCTTATATAGGCCTTCACTGTCCGTTAAGCAGAGCCTGCGCATTTCATGGCCAATAGATTCATAACAAAATATACTTTTTTAACCAATTCATTTAAAAGCACATCACTCCTTAGCCTACAGATTCAAAGATCAGCATTTACGTACATGGGCATTGTGGCTAGCGGGTATCTCATAATTCAGACATCTTGTTATCTTCTATGTCTTCCCCCGGCTCCCTGAGATTTACAGCTCAGGACACCTGCATTCTGGTGGAGGGGGATGAAGGGAGAGTTACTAGTGGAGGGGCAGATAAGGAAGAGTCAACAGTGGAGGCAGGATTTACATCTCAATTAAGAAGAGTAAACAGTGGAGCTCAGGGTTCTACTAGGGAGTGGGCAGGATTTACATCTCAAGGCTTTACTAGGGAAGAGGGCAGGTAAGGAAGAGTTACTAATTAGCAGAGTTTAGCTCTGGAATTTCCCTGGGGTTCCACAGGACCTTACACCTTTGGGGAAGTGCTCATTCTTTCTTGAATACATTATTCCCACTCTTTTCTCCCTCCTTCCCCTGCCTCCAAACCTCCAAATAAAATATGTTTTATCCGCTGCTCATCCTCGATTTGCTCAAGCGGGCACCAGTAACATTTCCATTTGTCCCTGTCCCTGTCGTGTGCAAGTGTAGCCCAATGGCATCTGTTCGCTCCGGGAACATGAAGGGCCTCAAACCGATCGTTCATGATCTTGACGAAGAAGTCTGACCATCTGGAAGGTGGGCGGCCACGCAATCTTTTGACATCCCGTGGAATCCAGTCGGTAACAGCTCTAGTCCAGCGGTCGTCTTTAAATCTCATTACGTGACCAGCCCATCTGATTTTCGACACCTTGGCAAATGAGACAGCGTCCCTGATTCTTGATCGTCGACGGATGTCAGAACTCCGGATTCTTTCTCTCATTTGAGTGAAATGTGATATTCCAAGCATAGCTCTTTCTATTCTTCTTTGGGAGACCTGAATAGCATTCTCATCTTGTTTGCGTAGGGCCCAGGTCTCTGAGGCATATGTTAATGCAGGAAGAACAGTGGAATCAAAGAGATGTGCCCGGAGCCGGAGGTTCTTCGTCCTCTTAGCTATTTCTTCGACGTTCTTGAAGGCGTTCCAAGCCGCTCTCTTCCTCCTGCGCAGCCTGGGTGCCAGGTCATTTGTCATGTTGACCTCTCGACCTAGGTACACATAGCTGTTGCATTCGGAGATGGTTGTTCCATTGAGAGCAAATGCGGCATCAGGAACGAGGCTGTTTCTCATAAACATTGTCTTAGTAAGATTCAGCTGTAGTCATACCTTTCCACACTCATGGTCAAAGTCGGCCAGCATTTGTGCCGCTTGGCTGATGTTTGGTGTTATTAAAACAATGTCATCAGCAAAGCGGAGGTGGTGTAGTTGCCGACCATCTATCTTCACTCCCATTCCTTCCCATTCCAGTCGTCGCATGATGTTCTCGAGGGTGGCACTGAAGAGTTTCGGTGAAATGGTATCACCCTGTCGCACCCCTCTCTTGACATCAACCATCACTTCTTTGTAGAATGGTGAGATCCTGGTAGTGAATCCAAAATACAGCTCATGGAGGATCCTGATGTATTGGACTTGAATGCCCTGATTGGCTAGGGCTTCAATGACCGCTTCCATCTCAACAGAATCAAAGGCCTTCTTTAAATCAATGAACGTTAAACAGAGCGGCATCTTGAACTCCCGAGAAACCTCAATGAGCTTGGTTATCGTGTGGATATGGTCGATGGTGCTGAATCCTTTGCGGAACCCGGCTTGCTCGCATGGTTGTCCTTCATCTAGTGTTCTGCCAATCCTATTTAGGATGACTTGAGTGAGCAACTTGTAGATGACAGACAATAGGCAGATCGGGCGATAGTTGCCAATGTCATGGATGTCTCCCTTCTTGAACAGTAGTACGGTCCTGCTGGTTTTCCATTGGGACGGAACCTTGCATTCAGACAGGTAGCGAGTGAAGAGCCGAGCCAGTGTATTGATGAGTACTGACGGCAGGTTCTTCAGGTGTTCAGGTCTGACCTTGTCTGGGCCGGGTGCTGTTTGTTTCTTTACCGACGAAATGGCGTGTGGGATTTTGGAAGGGAGAACGTTGGGAACGACATATCCATCCTGTGGAATTTGGAAACCAGACTAAAAATCTTAAAAACTGGATTCAGTCTGGATCATGCCCATTACTGATTGTGTATCCTTGTACTTGAAACTGTTGCTTTGGGTTTATTTTCCTCTTCTGTAAAATGGGGGAAGAGTTACAAATCACTGACTCTCTGCTCTGCCTCAGAGGATCAGATGCTATGGTCATGAGTCATAATCTGTAGCTAAAAACACAGTATCTGTCCGTATACCCCATTCACAAGAGTGTCAAAATTCACGTAGGAATTTCTGAGCATTGGGTCAGAGAGGAGAGCAGTGTGATAATTGGTCACTCGAGGAGAGCATCCAAAACATTCTCACTATTTTGATCTCATTCTTACTTCCCTAAAGGCCAGCACGGAGAGGGCAACATTATCAGTGCTTAGCTTACATATATGGGTCTACAAAGTCACACATTCCCAGTGCATCAGTATGATCCCAGGTACCTGTGAGACATGTGCCACTGTGGAAGCATTTTACCAATACTAGCTATTAGTGAGAACTCAGTAACTTATCCATACATTTTTCTGGAATTTGGACATGACCTAAACCACAGAAGAGGGGATAACTAGTTACCTAAAGCCACATAAAGGATGCTATGAGCATTTAATTGAAGATGGAGTGAAATCCACTTCAGTAAATCTAACAACAGAAATTCCTTCTGTTGAGTTCATCTCTCGAACACACACACACACACACACGCATGCACAATCTTTTTTCTTCTCTAAAGAAGCAAATATTTTTCCAAATATTGCAGCCTTTATTAAAATCATAGCTACACAAAGCAAGACATGTTTGTGCTTTTTAAAAAAATATCCTCCTCTTTGTTAAGCAAATGAGACTCCTTTGATTCAATCTAAAACTTCTATTCTAGGTATGGTTATGTGGAGCTCTTTAAAGACATAAAAATGAAAAACATTCGGCACTTTTAAATACCACCTTTCTTTTTCTCAGTTTGCTTATTATTATTACGATTCGAACGGATTCTTCCTTTGACACACGAGTTTATTTTTAAAAGATCTGAAGATAATATGTTACTATAGTAATAATTTCTCACTCTGTAGTGATTTAATCTTAAGGCAACATAGAAGCTTAAATGTCAAGGTAGTTCCTATTTAGAATGACTGTATAGCTTTACTGTATTAATAATCAAGGTGTTCATGATGCAGAGAAGTAGGATTTGCATTTATTTTTAGTTTTTTTTTATGGTGTATATAACTTGATTGACATTCTCAGCATGGGGGCATTTTGCATATGATGCCCATGACTACACAACTGGTAAAAAATGAAAAGCATAAGGCATATGCAAGCCACATTTATTTGGATGCTAGGAATTTATGGGAGAGAACAGAGATGTCGTATTTCACATTGTAACGCAAATATGCACCAGAAATACGTAGTAACCTTGACAAAATATTCCTCTGGGCAAATCACTTCACCTGTAGCTTAAGAGAATTCTGAATACAATATGAAGGGAAGAACTATATTTTACAACCCATAAGCATCATTCTGTGGATGCAACTGAGAGGAAACGCACCACAGGGAGAATAATACACACACTTGGAAGTATCTGCCGCTCCAAGATGGTGCTTGGGTTTGGAATCAGCTCATGGGTGTTCTTTTCTGGCATTATGCGTATAACTTTGCTTGCGTTTGCAGGGGCCCAGAAGCTTGTTGTAAAAGAACTACTTATTTTGGGGGATTGGGGGCGCAAGAGTTAGTACCTTGCACATGGCAGGGTGGAGTTTAATCCCTGGTTTCCCATAAGGTCCCCAGAGCACTGCCAGGAGTGATTACTGAGTACAGAGCCAGAAGTAACTCCTGAGCATCGCTGGGTGTAGCCCCCAAACCAAAATAAAATTAATAAATAATGGAAATTATTTTGAAATAATACATCACTGTTACTGTCACTGTCCTCCCGTTGTTCATCAGTTTGCTCGAGCAGGCCCAGTAACATCTCTATTGTGAGACTTATTGTTACTGTATATGGCATATCAAACACGTAACGGGTAGCTTGCCAGGCTTTGCTGTGCGGGTGAGATATTCTCAGTGGCTTGCTGGTCTCTCCAAGAGGGGCGGAGGAATTAAACCCAGGTCGGTTGGATCAGCCGCGTGCAAGGTAAACACCCTACCACTCTGCTATCACTCCAGCCCTGAAACAACAGCACAGCAGGTAGGGCATTTGCCTTGCACATGGCTGACCTGGGTTCTAATCCCATCATCCCATATGGTCCACTGAGCACCTCCAGGAGTAATTCCTGAGTGAATGAGCCAGAAGTAACCCCTGTGCATCGCCAGATATGACCCAAAAACCAAAAACCAAAAAACAAAAAAGAAAGAAAGAAGGTGTCCTGTCTCCCTGGCAGAACTGCAGTGTCTTGAGGGGCTAAGCAGACTCACTGGCTTTGAAAGAGATCCCTACACACCTGTTATTCAGTGTGAAATAATAGATGTGGATTTATATTTTTCTATTATATATTCTTCGATAGCACAGCGGGTAGGGCGTTCGCCTTACAAGCGGCCAACATGGCCGACCCGAGTTCGATTCCTCCGCCCCTCTCGGAGAGCCCGGCAAGCTCCCCGTGACGTATTTGATATGCCAGACACAGTAACAACAAAGTCTCCAATGGAGACATTACTGGGCCCGCTCCAGCAAATCGACAATCAACGGGAGGGCCTTTACCTTTACCTTTACCTTCTTGTGTTGGAGCGATAGCACAGCAGGTAGGGTGTTTTGCCTTGCATGCAGCCGACTCAGCCTACTCAGGTTTGATTCCTCTGTTCCTCTCGGAGAGCCCGGCCAGCTACTGAGAGTTTCTTGCCCACACGGCAGAGCCTGGCAGGATACCCGTGACGTATTCGATATGCCAAACACAGTAACAACAAGTCTCACAATGAAGACATTACTGGCTGGGCCCGCTCGAGCAAATCGATGAACAACGGAGGACAGTGCTACAGTGCTATACTTGTGTATGTGTATATGTGTGTGTGTGCATAGCTGAAAAATGAACCACAACAAAAATATATACTAAATAAATTGTACCATAGGATCACAGATGTGGATGGCATTTTTTCTTGCTACTTACTAGACTGATGATGAGAAACCTAGGGAGCTGTAGAGCTACCTCCTACCACTTACCTCTTATCTACTTTAATTTTTCTCTCTGTTCTAGGGCTGGAGTGATAGCACAGTGGTAGAGCGTTTGCCTTGCATGCAGCCAGCCTGGCTGAGCCAGGTTTGATTCCTCCACCCCTCTCAAAGAGTCTGGCAAGCTACCGAGAGTATTCAATATGCCAAACACAGTAACAAGAAGTCTCACAATGGAGATGTTACTGCGCCTGCTTGAGCAAATCGATGAACAACGGGAGGACAGTTCTAGAGCTACACAGAAGTGATTTTAATTCCTTAGCTGCTTGTGCTTTTTCTTCCTTCAGGGCCTTTGCATACTCACTTTGCCTGAAAGGTCCCACACTTTCCTTTTCTGATGCCATTTCACCCAGCTTAGAGCCTACATGTCAGAACAGATGCCAACTTGTGTTCTAGACACCTCTAGCACTCTGTACTCCTGTCATAAAAAATCATCCTCATTAAGTTGCTTATTTGATGTCTATTTTGGCCAGACAGTGAGCTCAATGATGTTTATAATATGTATTGCTTACCATGGTGGTGTTTCAGGGTCCGGTGTTTAATTGTCTATTGGATTAATGGGTACATTAGGGGCAGCTTCAGTGGTGGGAAGCCTCAATGCTTTGTTGGGTTTCAAAGTGAGCTTGAAGATAAGTCTTCTGCAGAGCTAGCAGAATCCATTTAAACGGGAAAAGAAAGACAACCGATTTTTAACATGAAGATAAAGATACATGCATGCAAATGCCCGCTGTTTCAGAGGAAACTTAAAGTGACTTTTTCCTCTAAAAAAACTTTCCTCTAAAAAAAGTTTTTTTAGAGGAAAAAGTCACTTTAAGAAGTTGCTTTTGTATACTGGGACATAGTTTTGTTCCCTTGGTTCATGTAACAGATTATCTTTCTTCCCTTAGAAATAAGGTGTGATTAGTACAAAACTGGACCACTTTTCTTGTGTGATTCATAAAGTGACTCAGAAAGCCATTCAAAATGTGCATCTTCAAGAAAGGAGAGAATTGGGAAATTTGTTCCACTCTGAAGTCACCAAACACACAGGCTAAGTTTATGCAAAGTCAAACATCTATTATAATATTTCACACATTGTTTAGGTATCTCAAGCTTGGTTTGCAGTTTTTCCACGTCTAGCATCTATGGTACCGAGAGCTTGGCAACAGGACAGCTTTTCTGCTGTCCAACCAGGCCTGTGACCCCACTGTCCATTTTTATGGGCTTCCTAGCCCATGCCTTATTTACTGAGTTTTCCTCCTGGCCTCTGCATGGGAGCAAACCCTATATGTTTTACCCTGTTAGATCCCATTAGGGCATTTTACTCGTTTCCATTTCTGATTAATTTACAAGTGTCGTGCAAAAGGACAAGTCTTTTCCAAGCACTGACATGAGGAAGATTGAAAATCTACAGGCAAACGGCAGGGAATTTATAGTTTAATAGGAAAATTGGATAGACACACATGTAACACAAACTATTTCAAATGGCGCAAACATCTATATGCAGAAGCCACAGGAGGGATTGACACCCTGCCCCCATTGCTTCTCACCCAATCCATGCAAGTGTCACTAAGGGATGTGGCAGGCAGCAAAGGGAATCAGATGTCACTGTTATCTGTTCTGCAGCCTGCCAGACCACCCAGGAGTGTCAGCTTTCTCCTGTAGCTTAGAGTGACAACCAGCGTGCACATTCATTTCCTATTGCTGTCGCTGTCACAAATTGCCTCAAATCGAGTAGATTAAAACAGCAAAAGATGATTACCTTCCAATTTGGGGGGATAGACACATACGATTGAGGGGGCCTGCGGCTGCTTGCATTCTGAGGGGCTTTCCTGGTCTTTCTTAGCTTTTGGAGGCCCCCTGCAATCCTGGACTCATGATCCTTTACAGTATTTCAAGCTCCTGCTTCTATCACAGCAGCTGCTAATCTTCGTGTCTCTCTCTCATAAGGAGCCCTGTGGTAACATTAGGCCTATCCGAGACATACAGATCAATTCCTCTCTCAAGGTCACTAACTACTGGACCTATTTTTCGGTTTGGGATCATACCGGGTAGTGCTCAGGGCTTACTCCTGGCTCTGTGCTCTGGACACCATATGTGGTGTTAGGGATTAAATCCGGGTTGGCTGCATACAAGGCATGCACCCTAACTGCTGTACTGTTACTCTAAACCCAGTCATTAACTTTATTACATCTCCCAATTCGCTTTTGCTATGTAAAGTAAGATGCAGATCCCTTAGTGCAGTGCACTTCTTCCAAGGGCTAATTTAGGATTCCAAGAACAACTGCCCTGTGAAGGTATTGGGACTAAGATATTGCTTATACCACAGACACTGTGGCAATGAGTGAATTCTAGGTACAAACAGCAACAACAGCAAAACAATTTGATGTTCCTCTTTGCTTCTTCTCCTAAATCAGTAGAATCAAAATCCTTGCCAGTGACTCTTCTAGTTTCCCTTATAATTTTTACTTAAACATTCACAAGTTCTTTACAAGGCATTTCATAAAAGCATCCTTCCAACTGCATCTTCTTGTCATTCTGTCCCTAATAAAAACTGCTCTTCCTTCCCCCATGAACTCGAGAATGTGATTCCTGTGTGCTGGTCACTGTGTCCCTCTGTTCCCACTACTTTGCTGACCTGACACGCCCAGTGCTGTCGCTTACAGTTGAGTAAGCTATTTGTTATCACCTATCTTCTTTCCTTAAGCTGCAGTCACCGTAGCACCTGTATACAACTCCGAAACTTTTCAAGTATGCTCTGCTCTGATCGTTTTCTGTTATTCCTTTTCCTTACTTGCTGATGTGATTACAAAAGGATCCTTGCATTGATGCAATTTGTCATTTCTCTTGATCTGCCCCAGCCTGACATCAAAGGCTATATTTTTATGATCTGCCATTATATCCATTCATTCACTGAAATACAAGTCCTGTAGCACTGTAGCACTGTCTTCCTGTTGTTCATCAATTTGCTCGAGCGGGCCCAGTAACATTTCCATTGTGAGACTTTGTTGTTACTGTGTTTGGCATGTTGAATACGTCACAGGTAGCTTGCCAGGCTATGCTGCCCGGGCGAGATACTCTAGGTAGCTTGCTGGGCTCTCCAAGAAGGACCATATGGTCCCCTGAGTACCACCAGGAGAAATTCCTGAGTGCAGAGCCAGGAGTCACCCATGTGCATCACTGGGTGTGACCCAAAAAGCAAAAAAAAAAGAAAAAAGAAAAGCCTGCCTTTTAGGCCTAGGGCAATGGTCCAGCAGGGAAGGTACCTGTCTGTCTGAACTGAAATACAAATTGATTTTAATTATTTGAGTTAATTAACTGTGTGCTTGCCTGGATAGAGTGGTGAGGAAAATCAAGGCTTTACCCTCTTCAAATTTGCATTTTAGTAAAAATATGGTCCCGTCCATCATGTTGTCTATAGTTTTCTTATATGGCTTCTGAAATTTCTATTTCAAACATCCTTCCTCATTGAGACCTCGTGTCCATTACACTCTCCATTTCCTCTCAATTTCTACACCCTTCTCTTACCCTTTGTTTGCTCTTTAAACCTTGCTCTTTTCCTATTCTACTATACTTCAAAGTTTACTGAAAAAAAAGAAAAGAAACATGTCTTCTCACAACCACAATTCAAAATATCCTAATGTCTTTCTTTCCATCGATCACAACATTGAAAGAATTATCATTGTTCATAGCAAAAATAAATATTTTCTCTTGTGCCCCGAACCCTCTATTCCCTTTGAAGATTGCCAATGTTTAAATCCGCCCCCCGTCTCATCAGTTTCTCTCTTTAGATTGCATTATCTCATCAGCAAACCTGCTTTGAATAGTGTCTACCTTATAACACACAAACATTTTAAGAGACAAAAACACCTATTTTGTTCACATATTCTCTTCTAGCTACTGCCCTATCAGTAGATTCTACTTTCAACAACAATTTATTAAAGTGTAGGATATGTTTTGGCATACTACTTTTTTTTTTTGCTTTTGGGTCACACCCGGCAATGCACAGGGGTTAGTACTGGCTCTGCACTCAGAAATTTCTCCTGGCGGTGCTCAGGGGACCATATGGGATGCTAGGAATTGAACCCTTGTCAGCTGCATGCAAGGCAAATGCCCTACCTGCTGAGCTATCGCTCCAGCTCCTGGTATACTACTTCTTAAACTACTCATTCCTCAAGTCACCATAATTTTAATTCTATAGCACAGCGGGTAGGGCGTCTGCCTTGCACGCAGCCAACATGGCCGACCTGAGTTCGATTCCTCCGCCCCTCTCGGAGAGCCTGGCAAGCTACAGAGAGTATTCGATATGCCAGACACAGTAACAACAAAGTCTCCAATGGAGACGTTACTGGGCCCGCTCGAGCAAATCGATGATCAACGGGAGGGCCTTTACTCGAGCAAAGTACTCTAGTCAAGATAAAAATTTAGGACAACATTGTCACACCAACATTCTCGTCCTTAAATCTATAAATACTGCATTTATACATAGAATTCTCAGTATATCATAAAATTGTCATGTCATAGAATTCTTAATACATAGAATAGTATATCATAGACTTCTCATTTATATCATAGAATTCTCAGTACATAGAATTTCCTGTAGAATGTTTAAAAGGTTTGAATGTGACCCCCCAAATAGCCCCTAACCCAAATTTTTATTTCTCTAGTTTTTCTTCCTAAAATGTTATTTTTATTACCAATACATCGCTAAATGAAGTGTACTTAAAATATTTCCAGTCTCCTTCTTCTATCTGGGTCATTTCTACTCTAGCCTACTGATTACTCTCCCTGTTTATTCACTTCACAACTACCAATTCTTCCCCGGTTGCCAGAGTGACTTGAAAATCACTCGTACTTTTCTTCCCATTTTCCTTTAGCATAACTCTTTCTATTCTTCTTTGGGAGACCTGAATAGCATTCTCATCTTGTTTGCATAGGGCCCAGGTCTCTGAGGCATATGTTAATGCAGGAAGAACAGTGGAATCAAAGAGATGTGCCCGGAGCCGGAGGTTCTTCGTCCTCTTAGCTATTTCTTCAACGTTCTTGAAGGCATTCCAAGCCACTCTCTTCCTCCTGCGCAGCCTGGGTGCCAGGTCATTTGTCATGTTGACCTCTCGACCTAGGTACACATAGCTGTTGCATTCGGAGATGGTTGTTCCATTGAGAGCGAATGGGGCGTCAGGAATGAGGCTGTTTCTCATAAACATTGTCTTAGTAAGATTCAGCTGTAGTCCTACCTTTCCACACTCACGGTCAAATTCGGCCAGCATTTGTGCCGCTTGGCTGATGTTTGGTGTTATTAGAACAATGTCATCAGCAAAGCGGAGGTGGTGTAGTTGCCGACCATCTATCTTCACTCCCATTCCTTCCCATTCCAGTCGTCGCATGATGTTCTCGAGGGTGGCACTGAAGAGTTTCGGTGAAATGGTATCACCCTGTCGCACCCCTCTCTTGACATCAACCATCACTTCTTTGTAGAATGGTGAGATCCTGGTAGTGAATCCTCAATACAGCTCATGGAGGATCCTGATGTATTGGGCTTGAATGCCCTGATTGGCTAGGGCTTCAATGACCGCTTCCGTCTCAACAGAATCAAAGACCTTCTTTAAATCAATGAACGTTAAACAGAGCGGCATCTTGAACTCCCGAGAAACCTCAATGAGCTTGGTTATCGTGTGGATATGGTCGATGGTGCTGAATCCTTTGCAGAACCCGGCTTGCTCGCATGGTTGTCCTTCATCTAGTGTTCTGCCAATCCTATTTAGGATGACTCGAGTGAACAACTTGTAGATGACAGACAATAGGCAGATCGGGCGATAGTTGCCAATGTCATGGATGTCTCCCTTCTTGAACAGTAGTACGGTCCTGCTGGTTTTCCATTGGGACGGAACCTTGCATTCAGACAGGTAGCGAGTGAAGAGCCGAACCAGTGTATTGATGAGTACTGACGGCAGGTTCTTCAGGTGTTCAGGTCTGACCTTGTCTGGGCCGGGTGCTGTTTGTTTCTTTACCGACGAAATGGCGTGTCGGATTTTGGAAGGGAGAACGTTGGGAACGACATATCCATCCTGTGGAATTTGGTATGTCGGCAAGTGGACATGGCTATAGAAGAGATTTGAGTAGAAGTCATGGATAATCTTCTCCATTGCCGTTCTGGAGGATGTGATGGATCCATCAGGACGTCGGAGGCCAGTCATCTTGGTCTTGTAGTTGGCGAAGGACAGGCGGCGTTACGAATACTTTTCCCGGCTTCTGCCGCATCTACCAGTACTTCTGCTCTTCTCTCTTTGAGGTTTTCCTTGATCGCATCTCTGCACTGCTTTGTGAGCTCGGACGTTAGCTTGAGGTTGCCTGAGGCATGCGCCAAACCATGCTGGTGAATTAGCTCAAGAGTTTTCGAAGATAGGCGATTTTTTGTGGCTATCTCTCTCTTGGCGTCCCTCGCACATTCATGGAGGTGCTGAACCAGTCGATCGTATTCCTCGTCAATGTTGTCAACAATGGCATCTTCCCATGTTGCCGCAATAGTACCAAAGAGTTCCCAGTTGGTGGTCATTCTGGGAGTTCTCTTTTTGAACTTTGCAGCCCTTTCTCCCTGCTCTGTGAAGTAGAATTTTGCATGAAGGAGACGGTGGTCCGAAAGAGTTATGCTTGGAATATCACGTTTCACTCAAATGAGAGAACGAATCCGGAGTTCTGACATCCGTCGACGATCAAGAATCAGGGACGCTGTCTCATTTGCCAAGGTGTCGAAAATCAGATGGGCTGGTCATGTAATGAGATTTAAAGACGACCGCTGGACTAGAGTTGTTACCAACTGGATTCCACGGGATGTCAAAAGACCGCGTGGCCGCCCACCTACCAGATGGTCAGACTTCTTTGTCAAGATCATGAACGATCGGTTTGAGGCCCTTCATGTTCCTGGAGCGAACAGATGCCATTGGGCTACACTAGCACGCGACAGGGACAAATGGAGACGTTACTGGTACCCGCAAATTTATGACTAACGGGAAGTTAAGTGATTAAGTGATTTCCTTTAGCATAAAATAGCTTCGCAAACTCCCTGCCTACCTGAGCCAAGAAGAGAAATGAAGTAAGCCAGGTGATGTTCCCCCTCTAAACTTTTCCAGAACGGGGAGAGAGAAAGAACTCAGTGGGATAAATGCATGCTTTGTGTGCATGAGTCCTGAGTTCGGTCCCTGGCACTGCAGGTTTCCTGAATACTCAGGATGATAGAGCCACAAGTAGCCCTTAGAGCTGCCTGAATGTTAAGTCAAACTTTATTTTACTAAATTAATGTAAATATGTAACAGAAAAACTTGTTTGATGCTATAGACTTTTGCTCTTGTTTTATTTATTGATAACGTTCCTTGTTTGGGGAACACATGGAGCAGTACTCAGGTCTTAGTTCTGAAGCAGTGCTCTGGAGTCATTTCTGGTGGTGTTTGGGGCACCATGCGGTGCGAGAGATCAAACAGGCCCTCCTGAATGCAAAGCATGAAACTTGTGCTGCAGCATCTTGAGCTATTCAGGTTTATTTGTACAAATAACACAGGAGAACCGTGCTGGAAGCAGCCCGGAAGTCGCGCCCGTCCATCCACACTCTCACTCACAACTGGGCACCTTTGGGAGCTGGAGATGGTGCTGGAATTGAAGCTATCTGGGTCTTACCTCGGGCCTTGGGCTGGAGCGATAGCACAGTGGGTAGGGCATTTCCCTTGCAAGTGGCCAACACGGCCAACCCGAGTTCGATTCCTCTGCCCTTCTTGGCAAGCTACCAAGAGTATCTTGCCCGCATGGCAAAGCCTGACAAGCTACCCATGATGTATTTGATATGCCAAACACAGTAACAATTGTCACAATGGAGATACTACTGGGCCCTCTCGAGCAAATCCATGAACAACGGGAGGACAGTGACAGTGACAGTGACCTCGGGCCTTGGCTTAACCTCATCTGAGCCTTGGCGTAGCCTTCATTTGAACATAGACTTTAGCCTTGGCTGGATAATTGGTTTCAATGTTGGTTTCTGGCCAGCAGAGGCTGAGACCCTTGGCAATGTAAAAGTACAGTAAAGTAAAGGCCCTCCCGTTGATCATCGATTTGCTCGAGCGGGCCCAGTAACGTCTCCATTGGAGACTTTGTTGTTACTGTGTCTGGCATATCGAATACTCTCGGTAGCTTGCCGGGCTCTCTGAGAGGGGCGGAGGAATCGAACTAGGGTCGGCCATGTTGGCTGCGTGCAAGGCAGATGCCCTACCCGCTGTGCTTGGCAATGCAGGTAAAGATATTTTCCCCAAGCCGGGGATGAGCAATGTCGGCAACTGGACTGAGCTTGTGACTGCTCCTCTCTGTGATAATAGGCCTGGCCTGTTCTGGCTTTGCCAGGGCCTTGATGACCTTCCGATGGACGCTCATGGCCTTAGCACTGTTGGCCTGCATCCTCTTCAGGCCCTTCTTAATCTGCTTCTTGACAAAAACGCATGTTCCTTAGGAATTTGTGGTCCACCTCTTTAAGAGACTCTTTAAGAGATCTCTGATACTGAGGTTTCCTTTTTTTTTATTAAATCACTGTGAGCTACACTTACAAAGCTTTGAGTTTCAGTCAAACAATGATTGAACACTGATCCCTCTACCAGTGTGCATTTTCCACCATCAGTGTCTCCAGTATCTCTCCTGCCAATCCCCACATTCCACCCCTCCCCCTGCCTATGACAGATAGTTTCTTTCTTACTCTCTCTTTCACTTATGGGCATTATGGTTTTCAGTACAGAGACTGATAGCCATCATGTTTGGTCCTTTACCTACGTTCATGACTGAGGTTTCTTCATGCCATTTCTGTGCCGTTCAGGAGATTGGTTGTGTGTGGTGTGGTTCTTGGGCTTGGCCATGTCTAAATTAAGACCACGGTTCCCCCAAACACTGGATCTTGAAGAGAAAGGGAAGCCCTGGCTTTATTTTTAAATTGAAGTTTTAGAAAAGACCAATTAAAACCAGGAAGATTTGATTATCCAGTTTTAAAAGCTATTTTTAGTATTTTCTACAGAATTTTGTCTTTGAGAAATACAGGGCAACAGTGAGGATAAACACCAATGCCCTCAGAGCGGGAAGCATGACCATTGATCTTTAACTATCTTCATAGTTCATAGTTTAACTTCATAGTGTAATGCTCTTCATAGCCTTTTACTGAATGCTATAAAGCTGAAGTTATGCAGTATATAAAGCTTCCACATTTATCCTTTCCAGATTGTCTTGTTTTACAATAAGCACTTAAATCTCTGCCATGTATTTTCATGACTTGAAAGCTAATTTCTTTTTTCTTTTAGCAATAGCACAGCGGGTAAGGAGTTTTCTTTGCATGCAGCCAACATGGCTGACCCTGGTTCGATTCCTACATCCCTCTGGGAGAGCCTGCCGAGAGTATCTCACCTGCACGGCAAAGCCTGTCAAGCTTCCTGTGTCCTATTCAATATGCCAAAAACAATAACAACAAGTCTCACAATTTGTTGTGAGACGTTACTGGTGCCCGCTTGAGCAAATCAATGAACAATGGGAGGACAGTGCTACAGTAGCACAAAGTAATATTCTATTGCTGTATGTACCACAGCTTACTGACCCACTTATGTATTGCATTAGCTTCTGTGAGTAACGTTCATGTGCAAGTTTTCATGTTATTCCAAGTCTTCAACACTGTCACTGTTACTGTATTCCTGTTGTTCATTGATTTGCTCGAGTGGGCCCAGTAACATTGTGAGACTTGTTGTTACTGTGTTTGGCATATCAAATACGCCACGGGTAGCTTGCCAGGTTTTGCCGGGTGGGTGAGATAATCTAGGTAGCTTGCTGGGCTCTCTGAGAGGGGCAGAGGAATTGAACTTGGGTCGGCCGTGTCGGCTGCGTGCAAGGCAAACGCCCTACCTGCTGTGCTAACACATTTGAGTTGATCATAAAGAGTGAACTTGCTAGATTGTATGGTCAGGTTGTTTAGAGTCATTACAAAATGCCACAATAGGGGCAAAAGTGATAGTACAGCAGGTAGGGCATTTGCATAGCATACAGCCAACCAGGGTTTGATCTCTGGCAACCCCTATGATTACCAGAGCACTGCCAGTAGTAACTCCTGAGCACTGCTGGTATGGTCCAAAAAGGCAAAAAGAAGAGAAAATGTCACAGTATCTTTCAAAGTGGGGATAGTATTTTACATTCCTACTCCAGCAATGCCTGAGAGTTCCTGTTCTTGTCATCATTTAATATTGTCACTGCTCTTGATTTAGACCATTCTTTCAGGTAGTATGGAGGAGTCTCGTTAATGTGAAACTCCTGAATGATACAATATTGAGTATCTCTTCCTATGCTTCTTTGACATCTGGACACATTTGTTGAAGAATGGTCACTGTCACTGTCCTCCCATTGTTTATCGATTTGCTCGAGTGGGCCCAGTAACATTGTGAGACTTGTTACTGTGTTTGGCATATCAAATACGCCACAGGTAGCTTGCCAGGCTTTGCTGTGTGGGTGAGATACTTTCAGTAGCTTTCTGGGCTCTCCGAGAGGGGTGGAGGAATTGAAGGTGGAGGAATCAAACTCTAGTTGCCAGGTAGGCCACGTTGGCTGCGTGCAAGGCAAACACCCTACCTGCTGTGCTATCGCTCCAGCCCTGAAGAATGGTATATCCAGACATTTTACTAATGTATTTGTTTTTGCTTCTAAATTTTAAGGGTCCTTATATATTTTATATATAAGAGATACAAGTACTTTTTCAGATATCTGTTTTGCAAATATATTTTCCTAGTCTATGTCTGGTCTTTACATTCTTAAAACAGTATATTTCATATAATAGAATATTTATTTTGAATGAAGTGTGACTTTTGCATTTCTTTTCATTGATGGATAGTAATTTGGTGTTGTATCTGAACACTTATTTGCCAAATCAACTGCTACCTAAAATCTACTATATTCTAGGTATTTTTTTGTACTGTTTTCTAGTGGATACATAGATACATTTATGTTTAGGATACATTTCGGATTATTTTATGATACTGACCTACGTGGTTGGTAATTTCTAAATTATTGTGTCAAACTCTGATATCTCTAGGTTGGTCATGGTCACGGTCCTCCCGTTGTTCATTGATTTGCTCGACCAGGCCCAGTAACGTGTCCATCATGAGACTTGTTACTGTGTTTGGCATATCGAGTACATCACCGGTAGCTTGCCAGGCTCTGCGGTGCGGGCGAGATATTCTCAGTAGCTTGCCGGGCTCTCTGAGAGGGACGGAGGAATTGAACTCGAGTTGGCCAGGTTGGCTGTGTGCAATGCAAATGCCTTTCCGCTGTGCTATATCTCAGATTAATTTTTTGAATTAATTAATGCATATATATATACTATTTTTGGCTTGTGGATGCAATTCTTCCAGAGTCATTTAGTGAAAAAATATATTTTATCCATTAAATTGCATTGGCTCCTTTGTCCAGGATCATTTGGTTTCTTCATGTGGGTTTATATCTGGGTTCTATTCGGTTTATCTCTTCTGCTGTTCTATTTATTCTTTCACCAGTACTATATTGTCTTTATTACATGACAGTATTAAGTCTTGCTAGCCATAAACATGGAATATCTTTTCATTTATTTAGATTTTATTTTGTTCATCAGCATATATATATTTTCATATTAATATTGTAAATATTTCATTAGAGATTATATATTTAACTATTTGATTTTCTGTGTCAATATTGGCTCGCTTTATGTTTAAAATATGTTCATAATAGGAAGATTATGTGTTTTTAATAGGAAAAACTCAATATAGTAAACAAGCAGGTTTAGAGATGAGAATGCATAGGAATGAGTACAATTGCAGCTTAAAATTCAAAGGAAGTTTATTTATTTATTTAATGCATCACCATGAGATACAGTTACAGACTTACAAACTTCCGTGCCTACATTTCAGTCATACAGTGACCGAGCACCCATCCCTCCACCACTGCCCATTCTCTACCACCAATGTTCCCAGTATCCCTTCCATCATCACCTCCACCCCCCCTGCCTCTATGGCAGGCACATTCCCTTTTGCTCTCTCTCTCCTTTTGGGTATTATGGTTTTCGGTAGAGGTATTAAGTGGCCATCATGTTCGGTCTATAATCTACTTTCAGCACACATCTCCCATCCCGAGTGCGTCCTCCAAGCATCCTTTACTTGGTGGTCCCTTCTCTATATCAACTGCCTTTTCCCCAGCCTGTGAGTCTGGCTTCCAAGCCATGGAGCAATCCTCCTAGTCCTTATTTCTACTATCCTTGGGTATTAGTCACCCATTCTTCACAGGAAGTTTTAAGGCTTAAGACACAAGTAATCCCTGATCACTGTCCAGGTGTGACACCAAAAAGCAAAGAATCTCATAATTTTTAGGGCCTAGAGCAATAGTACAGTGGGTAGGATGTGGCCAACTTGTGTTCAATCCCTGGTACTCCATATGGTGCCCCAAGTCCCACCAGGAGTGATCCTTGAGCAGAGCCAGGAATAACCCCTGAGAATTGCCAGGTGTGCTTCCCCAGTCCCAAATTACTATATATTTAACTGAATTCACATTTTATCTGCTCTTTTATTTTCTTCCTCTATTTTTATCATCCATGGGATGTAGCCAAGGCATATTCACAATTATATTGTATATTATTTACTCCATCAGCTGAATCATGCCATTATCGTAGTACATTTTGGCTAATGGACTGTGTTATTCGGTTTCCAGTCTGTAAATGTTTTTTCAGGTTTTATTTACTTGTAGAATTTCCATTTCTTTCATTTTCCACTCTAGAACATAGAACGATTTTATATCTCTTCTCTACATGATTAATACATGCAAAGCAACTAGCCTTTATGTAGGGGTAACTGGCTCTGATATGAATATTTGATAGTTTCACAATAGGTTTCTTTTAATTTAAGTACTCTCATATTTAAATAAAAATATATGTGGTAAACAGCAAAGATTAAATATGACACTTATCTTAGGCCATCACATCTCATCAGGTTTTCTGCTCATGGGATCTTAGATCTGACAGTAGTAAAAGGAGCTGAGCTAGTCCAGCTTTTAATTTGATACTTCTAGGTAGTGCTACAGAGATTTGGTGCCTTAAGCTCAATTCCCTTTCCCCTGTCACATTCAATTAGTGCAATAGTCAATAGCAAAAGTCAGGAGGACCAAGTTATGATCTTAGTCAAATTACTTAACCTACCTGAATATCATTTCCTCAGCTCTGTATTATGGACTCATTCTTCCTGCTTCTAGTATTTTTATGGTGTCTTAAGAAGAACCATATTGTCGTGGATGGGTATCTTTATAGGGACTTCATTGAATCTGTATAATGCTTTGGGAAGTACTGCCATTTTGGCAATTTTAATCCTTCAAGTCCATGAGCAAGATATGTGTTTGCATTTCCTTGTATCCTCTTTTATGTCTTTAAGTAATTTTTTAAAGTTTTATCTGAATAAGTCATACACCTCTTTAGTTAAGCCAATAGGTAGCTAAAACTTGTTTTTATGAAACATTTCCTTGCTTTTTCTTTTCTTTTTTTATTTAGATTTTTATTAGTGAAACACCACGAGGTACGGTTGTAGATTTACAAATTTTTGTGCTTGCATTTCAGTTATACAATGATCGAATACCCATCCCTCCACCAGTGCCCATTCTCTACCACCACTGATCCCAGAATCCCTCCCTGCAATATACCTGAAGTTCCCAAAAACACAATACAGAAAAGACATCTGGAATCTTGTGTTCATTACAGCACTATATGCAGTAGCCCCAAATATGGAAACAACCCAAAGGCCTGTGAACAGATAACTGAATAAAGAAACTATGGAATATAGAGCAATATATGTATATATAATGGAATGCTTATCAGTCATAAGAAAAAATAAAGTCACACAATTTGCTGTAAAAAAAGAACCATATTACATAAGATTTGAGAAAGAGTTGTAGCTACCTGCATGAGTTGTAAACCTTCACTTCTAGTTAGCAACACTTCCTGTACTCCACGTGAGTTGGTTATTTATGTTGATTATAGATTTGATAAAAAAAAAAAACAAAGTTTTCCCTCCATCTGTAGTCAGGAAAATCCTCAACTAACAGACAACTCATATACAGTCAGGGCAAATGAAATACAAATACCCACAAAAGGGAGGTATTGTCAGTGGTACTTACTCTTGGCTGTACCTGAAATCATTTAGTATATTGTTTGAAAAATGACTGGTTGTTGAAGCTCATGACTAGAGATTTTGATGTAATCATTGGGAATAAAAGAAAAGTGCACAGTTTCTACAAAAAAAAAACTTGTCTATGATCTTTATGTGCAGATAGGATAGAGAATCTGGGAGCTAAGTTGAGCAGCGTGAATTTTCAGTGGGATGCACCACTTGACTGGTTTTCTGTGGGTTACAATGGTCAGACAGCATGAAGAGGCTGCAGGGCTCACGAGGGAGGCTCGCCTGTAGTCAGTCAGTTCCATTAAGATCTTCCTAAGCCTGGCTGTGATCTTAACGGACCCTAGTGGAGCTTCTTCATTTTCCTTGATTTTTATACTAGACACAATATCAGTTACGGTTGGATGGAGGTGGCATGAAACTTGGGGGAGAGGAAGGGTGCTTGTCACATTGAATGTGGTGCCTTGTTAATTCCCTGGATGTTTTGAGTTAGATTTTGTGAATGATAGCCTCCTGGGGATACCTGAAGAATACTGTGATAAGCTGAAATTTCTGTGCGTCATGCACTGTTGTTCAAATATTTTCTTGAAATCTTCTTCATCTAGGACTGCCTTTGTCTTCCAACAGTTAGATGCATGATGGAAGTTGGGCTCAGAAAGGGTCACTGAGGGGCTGGAGCGATAACACAGTGAGTAGGGCATTTGCCTTGTACACGGCTGACCCGGTTCGATTCCCAGCATCCCATATGGTCCCCTGAGCACCACCAGGAGTTATTCCTGTGTGCATGAGCCAGGAGTAACCCCTGTGCATCACCGGGTGTGACCTAAAAAGCAAAAAAAAAAGGTCACTGAAATCCTATTCTGGCTTCTTTTCGCTAGGAAGGAAGGCAGTGGCTTGAAAGAACGAATAAGAGCACAATGAAAGAACAAGAGGATGCTAATCCTGCCACTTTATGGTTTGATTTTATTTGGGAACAAAACCTGGTAAATGCTGAAGTGCTTTACCTGACTCTATCCTCAGGAATGTGCACTGGCAGTGCTCAGCTGATACCAAGATAGAACAGGAGTCGACTACATGCTAGACAATTACCTTACCTCCTGTACTATCTCTTTGACCCAGTCTTCAGACATTTTATGGCATGTAAAGAGCATCATGCTGGTCTTGTCTCCATTTGTTTACAAGCTCAATCACAAGCACCCACACATGTGCATACGTACTCTTGTTGGCTTTCCAATACTCTTAGATCCATCACAGTGCTTAAATGCTTAATACGCCCTGACAGGAAAGGCTATGTTGTTCAGTAACCTCAATCAATCTCTTCATCTTGCCTACCTATCAATTTCAAAATAATGATGGTTTCTCCAAATAGAATTCAGGATCTGGTCAAGGCTCTATTCTGATCCTCTCTCAACTCCTTATTATCTTTGTCACAAGCAGTTTTGAGTCGAGGGAAACTCGAATCATGTACCCTGACCCCGAAGACTCATGTACCCTGACCTCAAAGACTTGTTCCTATTGGCTGCCAATGTGGTGCCAGGCAGTTCCTTTCCTGGGAAATGGATCCTGCTTTGTCCACCCTCTCTTTTTGAGTTGTATCTTGCTGTGTAAGCAGCTCAATAAATAACACTGTGCTTTTGTTCTGTGGGGTGTCTGCACAAATTACTTTTGTCCCCATTCGACCACTTGAATGCAAGCTGCAGTGTTTGCAGACACCTGCTTGTTCACCAGAGCTTGTAACCTTACTCGGCCAGCCCTGTTGGTGCTTGGATTTTACTGAGCACCCTACTAGGAAGGGCTAGATGACCTGGCTTCAATAAAGCCCTGTTACCTATACTCTTTTGAAAACTCCTTATGTATTTATTTTTCTTCTGGGCTACATGTGACAATGCCAGGTATCAAACACAGACCTTCAGCATACAAAGCATATTCTCACCCTGTTGAGTTCTCTCTCTAGCTCCCACCCAAAACTCTTTAAGCTTACACACTTTGAGCCCACTATCCTCATTTGACCTACAGGAACTCCTCTCACGTTCCATTGTTCTAGTGTTTTAGTCTCCTGGTAGATGCATCTTTTAATCTTAACTCTGAAGGAAGACTCTCCTGTCCCCAATTTGTCTACTACCTCAAAAGTCTGTACACTTCTGGGTACCTTATAAAACACATTTCTAGGCACTATCAAACCTTACCAAAATCAGTCTGTTTTTCTCTGGGTCTAGATTTTGGAAATGTTGACAGTATGTATGAATGTTGTGACTACAAAGCTTTCCTCAGTTATTCTTTTCCCTTGATTACTTTAGGTATTTTGTTTAGTTTTGCTTTGTTTGGGGTCACACCCAATGATGTTGAGGGATTACTCCAGACTCTGTGCTCAGGGATTGTTCCTGGCAGATTCAGGGAATTATGTGGCATTCCAGGGATCAAACGTAGGTCAGCTTGCATGCAAAGGCATGTGCCTTGCATGCTGTATATCTCTCTCTCCCTGATTAATTTTTATTATTGAGCTGTATTTTCCTCATAAAACTTATACTTTTTAAAAACCTATACTTTTATGAGCACTTATATTTGAGCATGATGCCAAAAGTGCTTTTGGCTTTTAGATGCTATATAACGAAACATGAAATGCTATGATGGTTTCATTTCTCTCTCCTTGCTAAGCTATTTTTCCTTTTAAAACTCACAGCAAGATTGGGCAGTTGGCAGAAACCTGCTACCAGAGAAGAACATTTACAAGACCTTTCTGATAATATTTATTTAAAGGAAGTCTTCTAATCAATTGATTTAAGTAATACGTATGTGACAAGAAACTCGTGATTTCATGTAATGCTAAGTCCAACCATCCACTACATACTGAGCCTATTTTTTTCTTTTTTATTTTTCAAAAACATTTTTTTTTGTTTTGGGGCCATACCTGGTGGTGGTCAGTGCTTATTCTTGGCTCTGTGCTCAGGGATCACTCTTGGCAAGGTTCACTGTATCATATGGGGTACCAGGTATTGAACTTGGGTAGGCAAATGCCTTCCCTGCTGGCTATATCTCTAACCTCCTGAATGTGTTCTTTAGTCAGTCAGTACCTGAGGACAGTTGGGAGTGATTCTAAGATAAACTAAAATGAGGAAACCACTAAAATAGAAATATTGGTCTATAGAAATTCCCTCTAAGCCATATTCACTTAGCCAAGAAGGAAAAAAAATAGTCAAGTAGAGGTTTATACTATTTGCAGCATTTGTTAATTATATTAATACTAATGTAACCTGTCCACACGGCAGAGTCTGGCAAACTCCCCGTGGTGTACCCAATATGCCAAATACCAGTAACAATGATGGGTCTCCTTCTCCTAACCCTGAAAGAGCCTTGAATATGGCACTTTTTCAAATCTCAGGGCTAGGACGAAGGAGACATTACTGGTGCCTGCTCGAGGCAATCCACGAACAACAGGATGATCGTGATTGTGATTGTTAATACCAGAGAAAATAGTATGGGCAGTTCTATGCTAAGTAGATTTCTCCACTGGTACAAATATTCTAGCAATAATGACCGCATGTGGAAATTTTTACTAGTATGACTAAGGGACTAACTTTAAATGTAAATATCTATGTATTGGGGCCAGAGAGGAAGTATAGTAAGGTACTTGCCTTTTATGTGACCACCTGGCTTCAATCCTCAGCATCACATAAGGGCCACTGAGCACTGTCAAGAGCGATTCCTAAGCACAGAGTCAGGAGTAAGCCCTGAGCACAGTTAATTGTGCCCTCCAAACAAATAAATGTTGCTAGCATCCATGGTGTTGGTACCTAAGAGTTTGATGATGGTACCTAAGCATATGAAGATTAAACTCTTTGTGGAGTGAATGGCTCTTACTAAGAACATGGAGCTTTATTTCTTAGTCTTTGCATACATATAATTCAGAGCTGGGAATTTTCAGCATGGACACACCCCCTTTCTAGTGCTTCTTAGTTTATCAGTCCACTTCTTTGGATTCTTGTAGATAGCTATTTATCAATTTATTCAACAAATTAGGTTTAATGTATACACTATTGTGACGTGTGCTGTGTATGAAGACATGCAAGTTGTATTCAGAAGAACATTTATATAGATTTGATAACATATGTTTAGTTTCCTCCTGTTTTGTGTGAACAGGTTATTCCCATGTCACCGAGAATACATATTGAATCAAGAAGTACAAACAAAGGGAGGAGACATATTTTATTTACTAAGTTTCAGCTCTCAGTATCTGATGGAATACTTTTTAAAAACCACTCATCGGATAACAAAGATCAGTAGGTCCAATACCTGAAGTAGATCCTGGAGACATCCAGTACAAGTTCTAATTGAAAGTTTCTTTTATTCTTATCACCAACCATTTCACTTCCTTCTCCACAACTAGCTACTAAGCTTCTAGAAATTTCAGTGACAAGAACACTTTCTCTTTACTTGACAAGAACACTTTCTCTTTACTTCCTAGGGCTGTCAATTACATTGGTGGGTGATTTCCATTCTTAGAAAAATAATTTTTATCATGTAACAGAACTTTTTTAAGCCATGGTTTTAATTTGGGAGAAAAGATAAGCTCATATAATTCTATCAATTCTTTGAACCCCTTTTCTTGTTTTATTTTACTTGTAACCTTACTATATATCTTTTACTTCCAGAAATGTTTTAAGTCAACTAAAAATGTTAAATCATTATTGAGAACCAAGTTATGAACTATTTGAATAACTTTACTTTTAAAATTATTTAATGCCAAAGAAATTGTTATATACACCATATGTCAATTTTTTCAAAATTTTAAAGGCAGTCTGCTTACATAGTTTGGGGATTGACACACAATGAATTTATTTAAAGCAGACTTTCAAGTCCCTTTCCTGTCAGTCTTGGTTATCTTGATCTGGTCTTAAGCTAGATTGCCAAGGGTTCACTTGATATAATACCTCACATTGAAATTGACATTTCAAATAAGAATTTACCCATAGCTGAGATGTGCAGCATGCTTATTTCTTGAGTTCTAGATGCAAAACTTTACTGATAAAGCTAAGAGTATTTCAGCTAGTTTTTTTCTTCTAAAGAAGTCACATTCATGTTTATATTGATCTTATAATCAACTAAAGGGCCATAGTATTTTTCACAAGGGTTCATGCATTTTTTATGTTTGTATTTATACTTGGTCAGCTCATTGTAGCATTTCATACAAACCCTTATTGAATTTCATCCCGCTAACTCTAGTGCATGTTGTAGGCAGTAGGACACATGGCCAGCACTGCAGTTTAGAAATAAAGAGTTTATTTCAGTTCCGGTGAGAATGCTGTTTTAACAGCCGCCAGAGAACTTTGGAGCACCTTCTGGAAAAGAGAACTACTGTGCCAAGACCACCCTGACTTTTAGTGGTAGCCTGATCAACTTGGGAGCATCAAGGGCCTTCCATTTCATTTAGGAACCATTTTTCAGGGTCATCCCAGGTCTGCTACTTACCCCCTGGGGAAGTGGGCTGGACCTTTTCAGGCCCACATCACAGATCAGTCTCTTCCTTACTTCTCTCTCTCTTTGTCTTCCCCTCCTTTCATATGCGTTGATCCCCAGAGCCCTGACTCAGAATCTCCCACATGCTAATTGCTAGATCAAAGTCTGTTTCCCAGAGAACTTCAGTCACAGCTGCCAGTTCCTTTTGGGTGTTGCATTCCTCAGCATCAAATGTATCAGCTTTGCTATTTTCTTTTCTTTTTTTTTATGTAGGAGTATTGCTATTTATTCAACCATTGATTAAGCTGATTGAATTGGGCATGAACTCCACCTTACATGTTTTCCCTTTTTTATAATTTTAGTTATTGAATCACCATGAGAGCGGTTACAAAGCTTTCAGGGCTGGAGCGATAGCACAGCGGGTAGGGCATTTGCCTTGCATGTGGCCAACCTGGGTTCAATCCCCGGCATCCCATATGGTTCCCCAAGCACCGCCAGGAGTAATTCCTGAGTGCAAAGCCAGGAGTAACCCCTGAGCATTGCTGGGTGTGACCCAAAAAGCAAAAAAAAAAAAACTTTGGGGTTTAAGTCTCAGTCATACAATGAAACACCCATACCTTCACCAGTGCCCATTTGAGACCATCAAAAACCGCAGTATACCCCCCATCCCTCCCCCTACCTGTGGGGCAGATGATTTCCCCATTACTCTCTCTGTACTTTGATTACATTCAATATTTCGACACCAGATCCACCATTATTATTTTTGATTTTACCCCAACACTCAGATCTGCCGAAAAGGCAACAGTAGCCACTACTGTAGCCATGCGACATCATATGTTATTCATAACCAGCAATAGAAAGCTTTGCTGTTTTCAAGACTTCATACCTTCCCTGAGGCCCACAAATATACTTCACATTCTTTACTGGTTTTCTCTACCTTTTTGTGTCATAGGCACCTCGGAATAAGATGTAATAAACATCTCCCAAATGTCCATGGTGACACTCATTTGTTCATCCCAAAGTCATTTTTCTTGCTACATCAACTTAATCACCCACACTAGGGATCTTGGGGTCCTCTCCCTCAGAATACATTCAATGCTTCCTTGTTTTGTCACTGAATTTTTCTAATTCATCCCCATATCACCTACCTTTTACTTTATCTAAATAACCCGTTCATCTCGGCTGCAATTTTTTTCTCATGACATGCCACCTTTTCTATACAAAACCATCAAGAATATTTCCCAAATATAGATCTCAGCTATTACAGCCTTATTAAAAAAAACTTTGATAACCTTTCCGTTGCCCCTTGTGTGAAGGATTAGTTGATACTTATACAGGCAACTTTCATTTCTATCTAGGGTTTGAGGACTTTGGGCCACTCCTGGCTATGCAGAGGGCTTCTTTCTGCCTCTGTGCTCAGAGATAACTCTTGGTGCAGCTTGGTAGAATATATAACGTCCTGCTGATCAGAACTGGGGTTTGATGCACAAAAGGCAATCACTTTACCCCTGTGTACCCCTTATCACAAGCCCTGTGTAAGCCCATTGCCTATATTCAATCGCTTCTGGTCTTAATATGGTTCTATTGCTTTCTTACTATTTTATTAGTTTTCTTAGATAATGCTCGAGCATTATCTAAGATAATCTTGATTCTTAGATAATCTTGAAATGTTTGAAATTTATATATCTAGTTAAACAATTAAGCACTCATGTCCTGTACTATATCATGATAGATTAAAAGCAAATTCTATAGAAAATTGACTTTAGGACTCATAGAATTACTGAGGGGGGTTGTATTGGGAGAAAAACCAAACTGCATAAGTAGTTTAATTAAATGTTAAACATATTGATCCTATAAAGAGATATTTTTATACATTTCTTTGAGAAGGCAGATATCAGATTTAGATAGCATTACTCAGTTTTAGTATAAATTGGAGTTCGAAGAGAATGCTAGTGTAGAGCATTTTTACTAGAATGGATTGAGAAGATTTGTGCCTTCATTCTGGTAAATACGTGGAAAGAGTGAAAGCTATCAATAATCAATATGACACAAATGAAATGCTATGCTGAAATTTAAAAAAGAAACATGAAACATAAATATAATTGTTTAATCCATTTATTTTTGGGTTGTGGGACCACACTTGTTGAAGTTCAGGTGTTATTCCTGGCTGTGCACTCAGTGATCACTCCTGGCAATACTTGAGGGACCATATAGTGTGCTGGGGATTGAATCTGGGTTGGCCACATGTCAAACAAGTATCTTACCCACTGTACTATCACTCGAACCTTATTTAATTTTTAAATATTACCACAAGATAGAGGCTACCTCAGTTGAAAGTCATTTATGTATGCCAGAGAGAGATCTCAGTGGGTAAGTTTGATGTCTATGACATCATATATCTCAAGGACAAAGTCAAGTGTAATCCCCAAACTCCATTAGATGTTACCCCCCCCCCCCCCACCAAACTAAACATACTAAAAACAAAGCTATAAAAATAAAAGGACCAAAACCTGTCCAGCAACTTCTGTACCATCTGCAACCCCTTCCTGGGTTACCCAGACTGAGGAAGCCCCTCCCATACTCCTCTTGAACCTGAAACTTCACAGACAATAACACCCCTTCATCCCCACTAAGTTCTTATTTTTCTAATTGAATAATCTAGAGATACACATTTCATAGTTGTTCATGATTGGTTTAAGTCATACAATTTTCTGACACCCGTCCCTTCACCAGTGTCCATTTCCCACCAATTTCCTTCTTGCCACGCTTCCCCCCACGAAGCCTGCCTCTATGACAGGCACTTTTCTTCCTTCCCTCTCTCTATTTTTCTCTCTCTCTTGCTCTCTTTCTTTCTTGTTCTCTCTCTCTTCTGTTTTGGGCATTATGGATTTTAATACAGGTACTGAGAGATTATCATGTTTGTCCCTTTACTTTTTATTAGCACTCAGTTCTTTTCCCAGTGATTATTTCCAACCATCATTATCACAGTGGTCCTTTCTCTATCCTACTTTCCCTCCCCCACCACCACTTGTGGCAAGCTTCCAACCATGGACCAGTCCTCATGGCCCTTGTGTCTACTCTCCTTGAGTATTAGTCTCATACTGTGTTTTTTTAAATGTCCCACAAACGGGTTTAATTCCCACAAATCATACTATGTTTTTCCATCTCCTTCTGATTCATTTCACTCAGCATGATACTCTGCATTTATAAGTGAATTTCATAAATTCATTTTTTCCTGGTGACTGAGTAGTATTCTATTGTATATATGTACCATAGTTTCTTTATCCAGTTGTCTGTTCTTGGGCACTCAGGTTGTTTCCAGGTTCTGGCTATTGTGAATAGTGCTGCAATGAACACAGAAGTGCAGATAGTTTTTCTGCTGTGTGTTTTGGGGTCCTTGGGTTATATTCCCAGAAGTGATATTTCTTGGTCATAAGGAAGCTTAATTTATGGGTTTTTTTGAGGAATGCCCCAATTTTTTTCCAAAAAAGCTGGGCGAGTCGGCATTCCCACCAACAATGAATGAGAGTCCATCTCCTTTACATCTGTGCCAGCACTGGTTGTTCTTTTTGATGTGTTCCAGTCTCAGTGGTGTGTGATATCTTGTTGTTTTGATTTGCATCTCTCTGATGATTAGCGATGAAAGCATTTTTTTCACATGCATTTTTGTCCCTTTGTATTTCTTCTTTGAGAAAGTTTTTATTTTTCGTTTCTTCTCCTCGTTTTTGATGGGCTTGAAAGTTTTTTTCTTGTAAAGTTGTATCAGTTCCTTATCTATATTGGATATTAACCCCTGATCAGATGGGAAAAAATATTTTCCATTCAATAGACTGTCTTTGTATCTTTTTCACGGTTTCTTTTGAGGTGCAGAAGCTTTTGAGATTGATGTAGTCCCATTTGTTTATCTTAGCTTCAACTTGCTTGGTTAAGAGGTGTTTCATCATTGAAGATGCCTTTAGCTTCAGTGTGTTTGAGATGGTTCTGCCTCAGTTTTCTTCCATGAATCTTATGGATTCAAGCGTGATATTGAGGTATGTAATCCATTTTGATCTAACTTTTCTGCCTGGTGACAGAGATATGAGTTCAAGTTTTTGCATGTAGCTTCCCAGTTTTCCCTGCATCACTTGTTGAAGAGGCTTTCCTTGTTTCATTTCCCATCTCTTGTTCCTTTATCAAAGATTAAGTTATCCTACATTTCAGGGTCTGTGTCAGGATACTCAACTCTATTCTATTTGTCTGTGTGTCTGTCTTTATTCCAGTACCATTTCTCTTTTAATTACTACTGCTTTGTAGTACAGTTTGAAGTTGGGGAAGGCGAGGCCTCCTGTCTTTGTTTTCTCAAGGAATGCTTTAACTAACCATGGAGGAATAAGTCAAGCTTTCACTATTTGAAGATGACATGATACCGTACATAGAAAATCCTAAAGACTACAAAATAGCTCCTAGAAACAATAGATTTGTCTAATGAAGTGGCAGATTAAAAAGCAATACCCAAAAGTCTGTGGCTTTCTTATATACAAATAATAAAAGAAAGATATTTTAAAAATATGATTCATAATTGTGCCTCAGAAAATCAAGTACATCAGAATCAGCTTAAATAAAGAGCTGAAGGACCTATACAGAGAAAAATACAAAACAATAACTACTTCAAGAAATGAAAGAAGACACAATGAAATGACACATCCCCTGCTCATGGATAGGGAGGATTAACATTGTTGGAATGTAAATACTCCCTAAAGCATTAAACAGATTCAATGCAATCCCTATAAGTACACCAATGACATTTTTCAAAGAAATAGATCATCCAACCAATTTCAAGGGTTTTTGAACTGTATATATTTCCTCAAATATGTCTATTTTAACCCTTCTGTACAAATGGTTCATTAGACACTGAACTGCATGACCAATGCAGTAGCATCCTCAGGGCACAGACATGTTAAACTAATAAATTATACAGAGTACTGCTTGCTGAAACTAACATATTAGGATCAGACCTCAGATATCTGCCATCTGAATGTCAAATAATAGCACCACAATATTTAGGAAGAATGGTTAAACATAGGATTTCATCTGCTGTGGCAAACAGGAATAGGAGTCCTGGCAAATCACTGAAGGTAAACTCTCAAGCATCATCGATGAGGAACTCAAATCAATGTTCCATAGAATGGCCATGGAAATAAAGCAAGCACTGAAAGAAAAATTCAACCAACTTAAGGATGAACTGATCCAGGTTATCAAAGAGTACATACAAAAAAGTGAAAAAAGAAAACAAATGGAAGAGAATATAAGATTCTTGATAGATAAGAGCAAAAGACATAATCTTCAAATAATAATACCAGAAGAAGAAGAAAAAGGTAAAGAGGAAGAATAGCTTTTCACAGAAATAATAACTGAGAACTTTCCTGATATCTTGAGAGAGTCCTACACAGACTCAAGAGCCCCAACGAATTCCAAACAAAACAGACTCAAACAAAGGAATGCCTAGACACTTAGTAATCAAAATGGTAAAATCAAAAGGCAAAGACACACTAAAGCAGAAGTTGAAGGAAACCCTTAAATATAAGGGAAACCACATAAGAATAACAACAGACCATCCATATAACATCTTACAAGCCAGAAAAGAGTGGAATAAGACAAAATGCTGACTGAAAAAAACCTTCCAGCCTAGAGTCCACTCCCTGCAAAGCAATCATTTAGGTTTGAGGGAGGCCTAAGAATCTTTTCAGACAGACAAGAGCTGGAAGCATTTGCAACACAACTAAACAAGTACTGCAACAATTACTAAAAGGCTACTTATTAAAAAAGTAGACTATTGCGAAACCAATTGGATCATACACAGACACACACAAATGGCAACACAGCACTTTATGTCAATAATCTCTCCGAGTATCGATGGACTAAACTCCCCTACATGAATGCATAAGGTAGTTGAATGGATCAGGAAGGAAAATCCATCCATTTGCTGTGTACAGGAAACACACCTAAACTTTTAGGATAAATACAGAATTAGATAGAAAGGATGGACAACAATCATACAAGTCAATAGAATACCAAAAAAACCCTTATATCATACCAAATTCCACTCAATATAAAGAAATTAATTTGAAACAATGCTGGACACTACTTATTCGTCAAAGGAGCAAGATATCAATACTGTCTTCAACTTTTATGCACTGAATGAAGATTCAATAAATTTCATGAAGCTTCTTCTGCTCACAAACCTAAAAAACCACACTTACAGAAACACAATATTAGTGGGTGACACCACACCATTTTCCCCATTAGACAGATTAAGTAGACAGAACATTAGTAAAAAGACAAATTTTTAACAAAATATTAGCTATCTGAATCAAGCAACATATCAATGAAATCATATACCCTGATCATGTAGTATTAATCCCATTGATGCAAGGATGGTTTAACATGCACAAGTAGCATAACATGCCAAATTAATAAAAAGAAAAAATCATATCAATTGATGATCTGTTCAATGTGGATCAAACACTTTGATATCCGACCAGAAATTATAAAGTAAATTGAAGAATATATAGGCTGAATATTTGGACCTTAAAATAAAGGGTGTTTGGAGGATCCTCCCAGGAGGGGAGATGCATGTTGAAAGTAGACTATGGACTGAACATTATTGTCACTCAATGCCTCTTTTGCAGACCACAACACCCAAAAGGAGAGAGAGAACAAAAGGGAATGCCCTGCCACAGAGGCAGGGTGGGATGGGGGGATGGGTGTGGGAGGGATACTGGGATCCATGGTGGTGGAAAATGGGCACTGGTGGGGGGATAGGTATTTGATCATTGTGTAATCGAAACCCAAGCACAAAAATTTGTAAATCTACAACTGTACCTCATGGTGTTTCACTAATAAAAAAGGTGTCTTCAGTGATCTTATTTGACTGCTGACAAAGGCAACACAATCAAAAATAAATAAACAGGACTATATAAAATTAAAGAGCTTCTGCATGGCAAAAGAAACACAGGCTAAAACTAAAAGACAGCTAACTGAATTGGAAAAATATTTGCATTCAAACACATCAGATAAAGGTTTCATATCTAGGATATATAAATTAATCACAAAGATCAACAAAAGAAATTCAAAAACACTTTCAAAAATGGGGAGAGGAAATGAACAGATACTTCTCAAAGACCAGAAGATGGCCAATAGGCATGTGAAAATTTGCTCAGCATCACTTATCAAAGAAATTCAAATCAAAATGACAGTGACAAACCATCTCACATCAGTGAGAATGGCACATATCAAAAATATTAGGACAATCTGTGTTGGCAGGGATGTGGTGAAAAGGAAATTCTCATCCACTACTGGTGGGAATGTTATTGGATATAACCCCTGTGGAAAACAGTATGGAGAGTTCTCAGTAAATTTACAATTGAACTACCTTATGATCCAGCAATAATACTGAACATCTTTCCCCAGAGTATAACATACTCTCTTCAAAGGACATTTGCTTACCATTACTCATTGCTGCACTCAATACAGTTGCTAAGAAATGGAATCAATGTAGGTGTCCAATAACAAATGAATGTGCTACTGAAGATATGGTATATGTACACAGTGGAATATTATGCAGCTGCAAGGAATGATGAAATTATGCAATATACCTCAACATGATTGGAATTGGATGATATTATGTTGAGTGAATGAAGACATAAGAAGAAAGACAAACAGAATGATTTCACTTCTCTGTGGCATATAGAATACTGGATGAAGAATTTTAGTAAAAGGCGGATGCCAAGGTCATCCTTGACCCTAGTATTTAGAGAGAAGGACAGAGAAGGAAAGAACAAAGGGAATCTGTAGTAATGGGTGAACAACCATTAGGGCTTCAGTTATACTGGTGATATAGGTGAGTGGTGTAGCCAAATATCCCAAACACAGACTCAATAAAACAAATGAGATTGAAGGTGAAACCACTGAAACTTTGTAATGTGCCTGTCAAGTTGACAGGCAGGGATGGAGTGAGGGTTGAGTGAGGAGGGATATGGGAATACTGGTGGAAGGAAGTTGACACTTGTGGTAAGATTTAGTGTTGAAATACTATATGCCTAAAATTCTCAACTGTCAATAACTTTGTAAATCACAGTTCCTTAAGAAAATTAGAAAAATAAATGAAAGAAAAAAAAAGAATAAAAGGACCAGGAATGTAGCTCAGTGGCAGAGTACTTTTCTGCATATATTTGGTCCTGAATTTTTTTGGGGGGTCACACCTGGTGATGCACAGGGGATACTCCTGGCTATACACTCAGGAATTACCCCTGGCGGTGCTCAGGGGAACATATGGGATGCTCAGAAGTAAACTTTCCTATCACTTGTAGCAGTGTATTGCATCTCCCTGGAAGCAGGCAAATTAAGACTCCACACTATAACTTCTGAGCACAGTACATGTACAAGAGCTACAGGAGTCCAGCCAAGCTTAGATGATGTCCCTTTTAGCCCATTCTTCAACAAGCTGTGTTTGACTGAAAGGACCTGAAAATCTGCTCACCCAGGCTAACTTCAACCATCTACCTTCCTGGAGCGATAGCACAGCGGTAGGGTGTTCGCCTTACAAGCGGCCAACATGGCCGACCCGAGTTCGATTCCTCCGCCCCTCTCAGAGAGCCCGGCAAGCTACCGAGAGTATTCGATATGCCAAACACAGTAACAACAAAGTCTCCAATGGAGACGTTACTGGGCCCGCTCGAGCAAATCGACGATCAACGGGAGGACCTTTACCTTACCATACCTTACCTTCCTAAGACCATGAGGTAGCTTAAAGGCCATCTCTTTTATACCCACCTCATATAATCATCCCGTGCTGGAAAACCATGAAGCATCATTGCAAAATCAGCCTGCCTGATTTCTTAAATTTTATTTTTTATTAGTGAGACACCATGAGGTACAGTTTTAGACTTACAAATTTTTGTGTTTGAGTTTCAGTTATACAATGATCAAGTACCAATCCCTCCACCAGTGCCCATTTTCCACCACCACTGATCCCAGTATCCCTCCCATCCCCACCTCCCCATCCCACCCTGCCTCTGTGTCAGGGCATTACCTTTTTTTCTCTCTCTCCTTTTAGATGCTGTGGTTTGCACAAGAGGCATTGAGTGGCAATCATGTTCGGTCCATAGTCTACTTTCAGCACGCACCTCCCATCCTGGGAGAATCCTCCCAATACCCTTTATTTGGTCCTCCCTTCTCTATCTGAGCTGCCTTTTCCCTTAGTGTGTGCGGCTGGCTTCCAAGCTATGGAGTAATCCTCCTGGTACTTATCTTGGCTATTTTTGGGTGTTAGCCTCCTATTTTGTTACTTTATGTTTCCAGATGAATGCAATCTTTCTATGTTTGTCCCTCTCTTTCTGACTCAATTTGCTTAGCATGTTACTTTCCATGTAGTACCACTTGTATGTAAATTTCATTACTTCATCTTTTCTAACAGTTACATAGTACTCCATTGTGTAAATGTACCAAAGTTTCTTTAAACAGTCATCTGTTCTTGGGTACTCAGGTTTTTTTTCCAGATTCTGGCTATTGTAAAGAGTGCTGCAATGAACAAACGAGTGCAGATGTCACTTTGACTATACTTTTTTGCCTCTCTGGGATATATTCCCAGGAGTGGTATTGCTGGGTCAAATGGGAGCTCAATTTCTAATTTTTTGAGAATCGTCCCTACTGTTTTCCAAAAGGGCTGAACCAGTCGGCATTCCCACCAGCAGTGAAGGAGGGTCCCTTTCTCGCCACATCTGCGCCAACACGGGTTGCTTTTGTTCCTTTGGATGTGGGCCAGTCTCTGTGGTGTGAGATATCTCATTGTTTTGATCTGCATTTCCCTGATGATTAATGATGTAGAGCATTTTCTCATGTGCCTTTTTGCCATTCAGATTTCTTCTTTTAGAAAGTTTCTGTTCACCACTTTTTGCTGCTGAGTCCCACTCCCTCTCACCCAGCCTTCTCTAGAAGCTCTATCTCAGGATCCTGGGAATACATGGATCGGTTGTACTGTGCTTCATTGATTTCAGTTCAGAGGTTGTAACCCTTACCATCTCTTCTTCCCATGGGTCAGTAGTACCAGTCCGCACCACTGCTGTTTAGTACAGGTCAGAGAACCTAATCCCCATTTGCTGATAATTTGTGACTATTTCCTGCTACTACTTTCCCTTCCTTTCCTGGAAGATGTGCCCTTGGATTCTGAGAGATCCTTTCCTGGAAAATGTGCCCTTGGATTCTGAGGGCTCATACCCCTAAGGTGAGGCATCATCTGGGTAGATCACATATCTTGTCTGCAGACTGAATTGTTTCGAGAAGACAAATACACCAAATAAAGAATGAGAGGGATGATGTCACAACAGTCACCATAAAAATTCAAAGCATTGTCAGAAATTACTATGAAAATATCTACACCTCTAAATTAAAGGAGCTAGCAATTGACAATGTTTTGAACTCATAACTTTTCAAGACTGTATCAAGAGGAAAAAAAGCACCTGAACAAACCAATTCCTATCAAGTAAATTGAAATAGTAATCAAAAGTCACCCCATATTAAAAAAAAAACTCAAGCCCAGATGGCGGTAATTTCGAGTTCTTCCAAACCTTTGAAAGGAAACCTACTAGGAAGCTTGCCACAAGTGTGTATGGCGGGAGGGCAATTAGGATAAAGAAAACAGCATCGTGACAGTGATAGTTGAAATGATCACTCTGGAGAAAAACTGAGTGCAGAAGTAGGTAAAAGGATATATATATATATATATATATATATATATATATATTAACCTTTCCGTACCTGTATTGCAAATCATGATGCCCAAAATGAAAGAGAGTGTGTGTGAGAGAGAGAAATGCTATAGAAGCAGGAAGGAGTGGGGTTGGTGGAAATTGGGGACTTTGGTGGTGGGAAATGTACACTGGTGAAGGGATGAGTGTTGGAACATTGTATGACTGAAACCCAATCATGAATAGCTTTGTAACTATGTATGTCAAGCTGATTCAATTTTTAAAAATAAAGAAGAAACCTACTCCCAATCATTTTCAGGCTCTTCCAGAAATACAATAAAATAGGCAATAGTTTCTGTGAGAAAATATTACCTTTTGATGGTGAAATAAAACAGAGACATCACTAATTTTTTATCAAAACTATAGAAATATGTCTCCAATGAATATAGATGCAATGATAATAAACATATATTAGAAAATCAAATATATAGGAAAGATCACATACAATGACCAAGTATGATTTTCCCCCAAGGTTGCAAGGAAACTTTAATGTATGTAAACCAATCAACATAATACATCAATACACCATGTAGTCACATCAGTACATGCTGAGGAATTATTTGACAAGTTCCAATTCACATTTATGATAAAAATTCTTGCTAGAGTGAGGTAGAAAGAAACTTCCTCAATATAGTTAAAGACATTAACTATGAACTCACAGTTAAAATTATACTTAACAGTAGAAAAACTGAAAGCCTTTCCTCTCAGGGTTGTCTTCTATCACAACTATCATTCAATATAGTATTGAAAGTCCTTGCAATGGCAATTAGGCAAGAAAGAGATATTAAAAGCATCCAGATTGGAGAAGTCAAATTATCAGTTTCCAGGTGATATACTATAGACTGAAAACATTAAAGACTCTATAAAAACTCCTAGAAACAATAAACTTGTGCAGTAACATGACATTAAAATCTACACAGAGGGACCAGAGAGATCGGACAGTGGGAAGAGCATTTGCCTTACTCAGAGTTGACCTGGGTTCAATTGACATGGTCACCTGAGCATGGTCAGTAGTGATTCCTGAGTCCAGAATCACTAATAAGCCCCGAACACAGTCAAGTTGTGTCTGTGTCCCCTGCCCCACCCTGCCAATCAACTGGACTCAAAAAGCAGAAATCTATATTTCTGTATTCAAGAGAGATCAAGAAAACCCCTCCCATTCACAAATGTGCCTCAAAAATCAAGTACCTGGGGATCAACTTAATAAAAGACAGGAAATACTGATATAAGGGAAACTATCAATTACTACTAATAAAAAGTGAGGACACGCGAAAATGAGCACATTTCCACTGTTCCTGGCTTGGGAGGATTAATATAGAAATGACAATATTTCTCAAAGCACTAAAATGATTCAATGCAGTCCCTATAAAAATACCTATGACATTCTTCAAAGACATAGATCAAATGCTGTTGAAATTTATAAGGCCTAATAAAACACCCTAAATATCCAAAGCAATTCTAGGATGGGGGCGGGGAGCTTCTCTTTCCCCAACTTTGAATTACACTATAGCACTATAGAAATCAGTCTAGTATAGGTAGTGTAATATAGACAAACTCTCAGACTAATAGAATATAGTTGAGACATATCTTCAGATATAAATACAGTTCATCTTCAAGAAAGTTGCTCTGGTGGAGGGTCTAGGGATGGACAGGTTTATGTATTAAAACATTAATGATATGTAAATCAGTGACTAAAATAATATTTAGAAATATAATTAGGTTTAACTATCAAAGATACTGCATACCATCAAAGAAGAGTGTTGAAAATATTATACATGGAATCCATAATTATTTTCTTTTGCTTTCTTGGGTATCCTTGTCTCCTTCCCCTCTTGAGAAGCCCATGCAGACTCTCTGTCTTGGCCACTCCTCTGGCTCTTCCTTTTCGCTTACTATTTGCCCTCCCTCTTTCTCCCATTCCATCCTTATTTTCTTGAAATAAAAATGTTTTACTTAAAATATTAGATAAAAGTGGGAATTAGATAGACAGCTACCAAAAGCTATTATAGATTTCAGTTTAAGATGGAATGAACTCAACAAGCATCAGAATGTACTTAGTTGGTTTAAAGCCATTTTTCCTCGAAAAATCAACTTGATTGCAGTATAACTTGCATATGTTAAATTCAATAGATTTTCTAATAAACTTCAATGACCTTTAACAAGCATATACCATATATTCACCCACATTGCCTGACCCCGCTCAATATAGGTAACATATACATTTCCTTAGTAAGTTCTGAGGACCATTTAGATTCTCAGCTAGGTTGTTTTGCTTTTTATTGTTGCTGTTAGTTTACAGTGTCTTATATAATACAATATTGTGTTTAATTTTTAAAACATTTGTTATAAAGTTTCAATGGTTGCCAGATAGATTTCATGTTTTTAGTTCTGTTGAATCTGTGTTTTGAGTATATGGCTATACCCCTCACTCATATTACTAATATAACTCAAGGTCTTATGTCTGTTAAACCATTACTTCTTGGGATGGGGAGGGAATATGAGAATAGAGGGATTGGTGTTGAATTTTTGTATGCCTAAAATGCAACTGCAAACTTTGTAACTCATGGCTCTTTAATAAAGAATGAATAAAATAAGCAAATTTTAAAAAAGAAAAGAAAATATTAGTTATATCTTTAAAAATCAAATAAGGTGCTGAGAATAGCTCAGAGGACCCCCCCTGTGCTCCAAAGATTGGACCTTGAATAGCAATGAATCAGGAGTATCCATGGGCACTGCCAGGTGTATCCCCCAATAAATAAGGGGCAAATAGATTGTGAGTAGCACAACACTGACATTAAGAGAAGGATATTTTTGCTATTGTGGTACTTGCTGTGTGAACTTGTTGCTTCTCTAAAAATTTTCCTTGCCTTCATTGTTACATACAAATAAAAATAGTATTTAAATTTGTGTGGTTGTAAAAATAAAACAAAACTTGTAAGACACTCAGGCCAGTGGCTGAAATATAGTAAGAATCCAGTAAATTGTTATTGTTGCTATAATTGTCTTTATTGTTACTTGAATCTCTGTTATTATTGGAGGTTAAACAAAATGTCCCTCTCCTATTAAAATAATGCAGACATTTTACTCTTAGCTATAATATAATAAGGCTTCCTTTGCAATTGCATTTTGTAATTATTTGATAAGTTATCCTTATTAAGTCTATGGGCAGTTTCAAACTTTAATTCTTTCACCTTTATTTGCAAGATAAAAAATAACAGAATTTGTGAGACAACAGATGAAAAATATTATCACTTTTAGAATAATGCATTCAGTTGAAAGTTAAATGATTTAAAATATAATTGCTTCTGGAAATGACTTTATGAGTAGAAGAATTTAATGGAGAAATGAAAAATAAAGCAATTGCACAAGTACAATTTTATTTCTTCCCATGACTTCATGGTGAGTCAGTTACTCCTTTGTTTTTCAGAATATGGTCACCCTATTAATAAACAGTAACATTCTATTTTCCAGTCACATCATTTCAAGTTTGGTTAGTGCATATTTTGTTGGAGGGAAGACTCAAATATGCAACATTTTTTTTCTTCCTGGAGAAAGACAAAGTGAATTGGGCACAATAATTGTTTGCTTAAAGTGATGTTGATAATATTAATTTGTTAATCTGTAAAGTTTCTTTGTAAGTAACCACTGTATATGACACAAAAAATTTACAAACGAAGAAGCTTAAAATATTGTTTTATTATTGAGGTAGAATCCTTTACAGTAGTGTTCATGTTTGGTTTTGGCATTGAAAGATATTGTATTGCCACCCCAAAATGCCAAAATCTCTCCACAACTGTCTCTAGGTCCTTTATAGTCCACCCAGCCCTCCCCCAGTCCCCATTTGATAATACTAAACTGAGAAATTTTAGATGAAAGGGTTTTATATACATGCATTTCAGAAGTATTTGCATTATTAAGTATTAATAGGGAACAGTTAAGAGGAATAAAGTGCTTTGCATTTTCCAAGTTCTCATGAACCCCCAGATCATATTGAACAATATTTTTAGAAAAGGATCTAGACTCTCCTAAGATCACATAAAATTTAGGGGCAGAGACATATTTAAATGCAAGTATATCTGACCATCTGCTGTGTTTTCCTTTCTCAGATGCTGGATTCTTGAGTTGATTAATTTATTGGAAATGACTGGTAGCCAATTAGTTCATCTTTATTTTTGCCAAAGAGAGAAATAAATTATGTATCAAAACTTCAGTCATGAAACAAGGGCAGTGATCAAGGGCTCTGTACAGAAGCATCAGTGACTAAAACTTGGGGGACTGAAATGATTTTTTAGTAAAAGGTTGACTTTCTTGGGAGTTTTCTTCAGATAGTCCTAGTCTTATATTGCTTTCAAAACACTCATCTGTTTCATTTGAATAAACTTATTAATAAAATATTTAATTATATTCTTGCAGCTACGTAGACATAAACATTTTAATTATTTGATTAAAGCACCGTGATTTACAAATTCATCTATAGTTGAGATTTAGACATACAATGTTCCAGAATCAATCCCACAATCAGTGTCAACTTCCCTCCACCAATGTTTCCAGGTTCCCTCCAAAACCCTACTATACTCCCAGGCTGTCATCTTAACACAGGGACCTTTGTAAGTTCAGTTGTTGAAGTTTGGTCTCATGTTTCCAGTGTTGTTGGTTTGGACATTTAACTCTGTCATTCCTTAATGCCACTGTATCCGAGTCCCCTTTCTCCCTTTCCCCTTTTCTTCTCATCTGTCTCTTCTTCCCCTCCCTCCACTCTAAATTTTTCCTTCCCCCTATACTCAGGGGCTAAGGAATATCTAGGTATACCCTCTGTAAACCACTGCATTCCCTCATCCAGTTATTCTAAATATCACATATAAGTAAAGTAAAGTAAAGGCCCTCCCGTTGATCATCGATTTGCTCGAGCGGGCCCAGTAACGTCTCCATTGGAGACTTTGTTGTTACTGTGTCTGGCATATCGAATACGTCACGGGGAGCTTGCCAGGCTCTGCCGTGCAGGCGAGATACTCTCGGTAGCTTGCCGGGCTCTCCAAGAGGGGCAGAGGAATCGAACTCTGGTCGGCCATGTTGGCTGCATGCAAGGCAAATGCCCTACTGCTGTGCTATCGTTCCACATATAAGTGATATTATTCTGTGTTTACCATTGCAAGCCACTGAGTGTATACCACCCACATGGCAGAGCCTGGCAAGCTACCCATATCTGATATGATCAAAACAGTAACAACAAGTCTCACAATGGAGTCATTACTGGTGCCAACTTGAGCAGATCAATGAACAAGGGGAGGACAGTGCTACAGCGCAGTGCTCTCCTTTACCTTCCGCTTCATTTAACAAGATATATTCCAGTTCCATCCATGATGCTGTTAATTACATGATTCTATATTCCTTGCAGCTATGTAATATTCTATTGTCTATATACTGCTATATACTACACCTTCAAGATGCGCTTATCTGTTGGCGGACATCTGCATCGATTCCTTTTATGTGAATATTTTTCTGTTCTGGTGATAGATACCTCAAAGTGGATATGCTGGGTCACATGGAAGCTCAATTTTAAGTTCACTGAGAGCCCGTTATACTGTTTTCCATAGGAGCTGACCCAGACAACATTGCCACCGGCAGTGGATGAGCGCTCCCTTTTTTCCTCATATCTGCCAACACAGATTACTCTCAGCATTTATGATTTGTGCCATTCTCACTGATATCAGGTGATATCTCATTGCTGTTTAATTTGCACTTCCCTAATAATAAGTGGGGGGGTGGGATGCATGTGATTATCCAGTTTTACCAAAACTATTTGTTGACAAGGCTTCCCTCCTCCACTTAATGGACCTTTTGTTTTATAGATTGATGTCCATATACCTGAGGTTTACTTCCAAGCTCCCAATAATGTCCTATTTTTTAAAAATCTGCTTTTATTCTACTACATTTTTTATTACTGTAGTTTTAAATCAGGAAATATTTGACATTTAACATTTTTTTGTTAACGTTGCTTTGGCTATCAGGAAGTTTAATGATTCTATTGTAGTAGTGTTTGTTATAAGTCCTCGATGAATGCCATTAGAATATGAATAGGAATTGCATTGAATCTGTGTAATGCTTTGGGTAGTATGGGAATATTGGCTATGTTAATTCTTCCAATCTGTGAACATGAATTTTCTTTCACTTTTTTGTATCTCGCCCACATGGCAAAGCCTGGCAAGCTACCCGTGACGTATTCGATATGCCAAACACAGTAACAAGTGTCACAATGGAGACGTTCCTGGGCCCGCCCAAGCAAATCGATGAACAACGGGAGGACAGTGACAGTGACAGTGAGCATTTTCCATGTGCCTGTTGGCCATCCATTGGTTTTCCTCAGAGGAAGACCTAGTTCATTTCTTCTCCTCATTTTTCAGTGGAATTCTTAGATTCTTTATTTTTTCTTGGTTCATCTTTGTGAGTGCTTTATATATATCCTGGATATCAGTTCTTTTGCTGATGTGTTGAATGCAAATCTTTTCTCCCACTCAGCTGTCTTTAGTTTTAGTCCTTGCTTCTTTTGCCATGTAGAAACTTTGTAATTTGATGAAGTCCCATTTGTTCAGTTTTTGATTCTGTAGCCTTTGCCAAAAGCATTGTGTCATTGAGGACTCTTGACATCTAGATCTTGAAGTGCTCTGCTTACATTTTCCTCAATGTAAATTATAGATTCATGTCTAGTATTAAGGTCTTTGATCCACCTTGGGTTGACTTTTGTGTAAGGGCTGAGATATGGATCCAGCTTTAACTTCTTATAAGTGTTTATCCAAATCTCTCAATACTATTTGTTGAAGAAGCTGTCTTAATTTCATTTCATTCGCTCAGCTCCTTTTTCAAAATTTAACTGACTGTATTTATGAGGATTTGTCCTTGTAATACTCTATTCTTACCAAAAAAGTGTTATACTGTGCTATCTTTAATAATAGACACCAAGTTGTATTAGAGTTTATTCAACAAGCAAAAAGTAATGTAAATCATTAAAATTCAAATAAATATAATTTCTATGAAATAAATGCTGTATCTATAACTTTTAATATTATAAAATATTATGAATAATAATGAGATATTGAAATTCTTATGTTTTAGCGCATATGATTGACTCGAATGTGGTCCCCAATGGTTTTATTTTGACTTTCTGATTAGCATTTTTACAGTGTCAAAGTATTTTTTTTATCATTTCCATTGCTTTTTAACCATAATTCCCTCAGATATACTTTTTGTTGTTATCATTGACGTAGTTCTAGAAATTAAATCCAGAGCCTTATGTATATAAAAAAGTGATCTGTTGCTAAGGCACAACCACTATGCACTCTCTATTTC